>NC_073724.1:2517434-3123667 GCF_023634155.1 Falco peregrinus | reverse complement strand
ACATAGATACTTTAGGAACAGCATAAATGTATCTCACTTCGGTACTATTCACTTTCCTGAAAATTTTTGGCTCAAGAACTTTCTGCTTTAAAGATCACTGGCTTTGTGTTTAATACCTCCAATAGATTTTTCTTACATGAATGAGTCCAATTTCTTTTTGAACTAATGTAAGCCTTCAACGTCCCTGCCATCCCACGGGTATGAGCTCGACAGCTGAACTACACATTGTGAGAAGGACTTTCTCTGTTTGCCTTAGCCTGCCTCTGGCCAGTTCTGTTTGCTGTCATCAAGCAAGCACTCATTCTCTCCCCTTTCCCTAGCCACCCACGATATTATAAACTTGTGCCATAATTCGCTTCAGTTTTCTGGGTTTTTTTAGGTAACACCTTCATTTATTTACCATGTAGAAGCCATTCCGTACTCTACTACCACCCATCCTTTTTTAGAAAATTAATTGGTAATCAGCAAAGTTTTCACCAAACTTACTGACTGCTGAATACATACAAGTAGGCACAGGACAGAAGCACAGAGAGTATTCTCTGTGGCAACATTATACTGCACTATGCTATATACTTCAGTAACTTTTTGGTTGATGGTATTTCCGCACCTACTTCTGCAACCAGCTCAACAGCACTGCTTGGGTAGATGCATAAGACTTTTTTTTTTTCCTCCCATGTGTTAAGAAAGACAGACATCTCTACAACTTTTACCAACTGCTATAAAAATAGTAAAGAGGAATGTAATACTGTACAAAAATGGATACCTGGTCTTGCCCACAGAAGGTATTACAGGAGAGAGGAAAGTCCTAGGGAATTCTTTCCCTAGGGAGTATTTCTGTCCTACATGTGGTCTGAAATTATGTGCAAAATCTAGGTCCTCTGCAGAAAGAAAGAAAGTTGGCTGTTGAATAAATGACTGTGCAAGGCTCTGGTGCTTCTAGAGCTGAGCAGCGGGTAAAACACATAGAGAATGACATTAACAGTATGAACAAAAAAGTAACAGAAACATATAAAGCTGAAAGAAATTAGAAATAATTATCTGGATACAAAGTAAGTAAAGAAACTGGAAAAAAATAGGAAGCTTTAAGTTATCACCTGGTTGCCAATTTTTGGATTTTCTAAGCAGTTTTGTCTCTAAGACTAAGGCAATTAGAAGTTTTTAAAAGCTCTTTGGAAAATGGATAGTACTGAGCATCTAAGCCAGCAAGGTAAAAGAATTCCTGTGCATAAATCTAGAAATAAGGATATACGGGCAGCAACATCTGCCCATTATCTGGAGTAGGATGAGACTCAAAACAAAAAAACAGCAAAAGCAGCAGGAGATGTTAGCTATAAAAGCAATATAATCCTGATTTTTTCCTGACTAAGGGAAAGACATCATTTAACTTCATTGGGTCTTGGATCTGGCACTAAGTCCTATTATACAGGCCAGATGCAAGGAATTTATTCCCCTTAGGAGAAAGCAGGAGAAGCAGATGGCTGTTTCTAGCAAACACATTGCAAGCCATAAGAAGAGTCTGTATTTCCTGTGAAAACCAAAATTTCACTAGAAATAAGATCTCTAAAACCAATGCGTTCCTTTAATGGCTCAGAAAACAATAACTTACTTATTATCCCATCATGCCTAAAGGTATTAAACATCATGTGCTGGATTTGTTCCTTTGCTTCTCAATTCTTTCAATTCTTTCTGTACTTCAGATGGTGGATGGTCTCCACTTATGTACTGCTGTACCCTAATCTATTTTTAATATCTCAGTGTTAAAGTGTTCAGCCTGCAGGGCATGTTTAGTTTTAAGCTGGTAAGTCCCATTTAATTCAATGGCCAATTGTGCGCTCAAATAACTTGCTGAATCAAAGTCTTTTGCATCCACCAATAAAAGTAACAAGAAGTTAGCCTTCTCATTTGGGACCCAAATGTTAATGTGTAACTCAGCTAAAGGACTGACATCAGTGCTTGTGCGACTGCATCACCCTTTGCTAAACAGAAGTAACAGAACGAGGCATTTTGAATTTTGGCTGCCTTTTTTCCCCCTCCTCATCTCACTAACAGTTTGTGAATATTGTTCACGTTAGGCAGCATCTTAAAGCGTTCCTTGGCATCAAAATTGTATTGGGGAAAACCTTTACACTCTTCTGTTCTGTTTTGCTGTATAAAGACTGGTTTAATACCAATCAGCAGAATGGATGTTGACAGCCGAGTGCAGCTGAGAACAGCCACTTGCGATCTGCATGCTTCCTGGTGGAACCCAGAGCCCAGCACTTTCAAGCCCAGGTTGTGACCAGACTGCAAGAAGGATCCGAGGCACTCTCACAGAGGAAATATTTTATTCAAAGATGTGCTGCTGCTAAAATAATAGCAGAGGGGATACTGGGAATTGCCAGCCATGGAGATTGCAATTTATTATAAAAAAAGTCCACAGAATATATTGCTTTTTGAAATTGTGCTACTATAAAATATCTTCTTGAAGCTTGCTAAAGTGCGATCTAATTTAAAGCATGTCACTGCATCCTTGCTTTACATTGTTCTCTGTAGGTGTTACGGCAAGAGTTACAAAAGATCACAAGTTGCCATCATATTTTTCTTATGACTAACAATATAACTTAAAAAAAAAGGAAACCTTAACTCTGATACTCTTTTCCCTGGGGTTTAAAAGAAAACAAACCCCCCGTAAATGTTATTTTCACTACCTTGAGTTTTATGTCTTCCATACCTAAACCAAAAGGAAAATGCTACATTATGCAAATAGGATTTCAGGGGCAGCATTAGGAAATTCTCCTGTCACCTGTGGATCCATGGCAGAAAAGACAGCTCAGGTTCCACCCACTGTGCCTGCATTTCCTCGGGTGTAGCTGTTTGTGTCCCTCCTCTCCTGCCCTGCCTGATGCCAGGGACAAAGCGGGCTCGGTAGCTTTCAGGGCAGCAGTGCTTCTCAAGGTGTCAGACCAGAACTGGTCAGTCCTTACGTGGATAAAGACCATTTATTACCTTACCATGGTTAGGTCGCAGTGCAAAACCAGCCTGTAAAACCGACTACGTTATGGTGAAGCCCATTCTCATGGCACGATTTCAGAACCTAAATTTTCGCACAGTGCTACGGAATTTTGGTTGTCATCTTGGGTATGGCTTTGCTTCACCTGCGCGACCGAACGGTGTTACCTTACTGCTTGTTCAATAGCACATACTCATGGACTCAGCAAGAAAACCATTTGTGTCCGTAAGAAAGGTTTGCAGAGTCCGACTCTTGCTCAGCCCAACAAAACTCATGGATCACCCTAGCAAAGAGCAAGGATGAACGGCTGCTCCGAATGAAGCGAAGGGAAGGCTTGGTACTTGCGTTAAACAACGGACCTGGAGCTTCTGAGAAGTCAACCACACCGCACAGAGAACAACGCAAGGCCAAAGGTAACGCGTTACGGTTTGCTTCAGCCTTCATAAACAGCGCCACAGCTCAAAGAGTACTCAGAAAGACATTAATCTGCTTTGTTCTGTAGATAAGGTTATTTCAAGGCTTCTCTCTGCTTTTCATTTTCTTTTACCTTTCTGAAAAGCACCACTATTTCCAGATGAATTCTCCGTATCTGGTCTCAGTCGTAGAATGACTTTTTTTCAGGGAAATAAATAAAATCTGCTCACCTATTTTGATATATAGGAAAGTAAAATAGTTCCCAATTGCTTAAAAAGTGATTTTTTTTCCACTCCAAAATTACTCAATACAACTACAATTGCAAAATAATCCCTTCTATATAACTTCTGTGCACTGAGGAGAAACCTCCAAGCTAACGAAGGGCAGGGCAGGGCAAGGAAGGGATAAAGTTATGTGAGTCTGCAGTTATACCATTGAGTTTATGATCAATAGAAAATGTCCATTATTTTACACTTAAATTTTTAGGACTGCGAAGTATTGTAGGCATGTAAGAGTGGTGTGGCGTTGGCATTAGGTTTCAGTTATGGACCGGCTTAAACCTAATTGAAACTGGTGCATTTATTTAGGAGAAGAGAGAAGTGAGGTACAGTTTTCCACTCAAAGATGAATGCAAGGCTGCGGGGAAAAATGAAAGACTGCTCTTAAGGAAAGCATTTCAGAGTATTATTTTGTGTGAAGCGTGAGAAGTGATGAAAATTGAGCAACAGTGAAAAGGAGGAGTGAGCTGAAAGCCTACCCACTGCCTAGGCTCTTATACTCCAGCCTGCTCTTCAGAACAAGCAGAAAATGTAAGCCAGGTCACTGCCCGAGGGAGTTGGTGCTGTGGCCTGGATAAATGTCTTTGGGATTTGGATTCCTCCTATGCTGAAGACATGCATTTGTGGCCTTTAGAAAGGCACAGAAAAAGAGAATGTCCACCCCACATAACAGAAACTCGGCTATGGAGACAAGTCCTTCCCTGGCTTCTGATCCACCTGGAAGAATTCAGCAGAAGACCAGGAACTCAGTGTAGCAGTGGGCTGTAATTTTGACCACGCAGCTCTGGAAGGACTGTGAAGTCGTTGACTAGAAAGATGGCATCTAAACAGAATACCACTCTTACTGCTGTGTCCTGATTGCAATTTAAATGGGTACAAATGCTGGAAATTAAAATGTAGATGCTTCATAATAGTAATGAGTTCACCAATCTAAACAAAAGATTGTCACTCGTATTGTTAAATGCCCATTTTAATCACAAATGCTGGTTTCAGACAACCCTGCTGTGAGAGAAGCAAGAACTGCATTGGAACTCGTCTTTAGTAGGTGGACATCCTAATATTCCTGGAGTAGTTAGTTTATAATTTCTACACTTTCAGTGCAAGAAAAGGAAATATCTTGGTGTACAATATTTATCTAGTGATGGATTCAATGGATTCCAATACATTTCACAGAAAGCAACTGTTTTTATTACCTTATAGCTCTAAAAAGAAAGACACATGAATACAACCTTGATTAGGACTATTGCAAATAACCAATTATTTTTTATTACTTTCACTCACTGTAGTCAGGCTAAATTAATGTTCCGAGATAAGAGACTCGACTAGACAAGGAGGGAGGGAGAGAGTGCTGTGAGCGACCTTCAAGGTAAGACAGAGTGTGCAGTGAGGAATAGGAAAAGGTAGAGCAGCAAGTAAAATGGGAAAGGGGAAAAAAAAAGATTTGCAAAGCAGAAAACCAGGTTGTATGCTCAGAGCATCAGGCCAACAGGCAAAAGAGAACTCAAGAACTCAGCAGCTGCATTTTAAATGGATAAGAGGTCAAAGTCCAGCTATTGTAGTAAGCAAAAGTAATCTAGTTGGAAGAAAGGATGACTGGAGCAAGGATTTTCTCCTGTAATTGCTTGGGGTAGCAGGGACAGAGAACCACAGGTTACCATTGAAGAAAGTCATCCACAGAATAGTTTCCCGAGATACTTGTGCAGCCAAAAGCTGCTCTTTATTTCCTGAAAGGTACTGGAGAGGGGATGCACAGAAAAATGGTGCAGGTGTTTCCCTGTTCCCAGCTGTGATAGGAATCACAGGATGAAGGACTTGCAATGCCTCATGGATATTGATGGAGGAATCTTGATTTGAGGAAGGAACAAATAGATTTGGTTTCTTTCCGAAGCACGATTATCCTTTGACTCTAGTAGAACCCAAGAACCTCTGCAAAAATGAGTCAAGAACTGAGCTGTAATGTGCAATAACACCTCTGGTCCTTCCAAAGGGCCGCCCACATACGTAAGAAGCCCTTCATCCTCCTTACCTAACACCCTTTTCATTACTGTAATCTTTTTTTTAAAATTATTTTAAATTATTTATTTATAATCCTGACTTTGAAAAATATTAAAATGGGACTTTGACCTCTCCTTGCTCAAGAGAAGGAGAAGCACTTGTTTATGACATCCATCCATTAAATTCTGTTACATCCAGGAAATATATACTCACTGCCTTTTCTCAGCAGGAAAATAATTCTTCAATATAAGACACCTTACTGCTATGTCATGTATGTCTGTATGCCTCAGCATGTTCATGTACATATATATAGATAGTATGTACATATTTATATGTACACATGTAAACATATATATGTTTGTAAGCATCTGCTGTCTAGCAAAATATCTTGCTTGATGACTCACTTTATTTTTATTATCTTCTATTTTTCTAGTAAAGCAGCTTTCCTGAATTACTATCTCTAATTATTAAAGTCCACCACATTAAGACCTCATGGGGCCTCAGCTTTGCTTAGAAGATCTGGGGTTCCCAACCTTCATGACTTTATCACAGCTCTTTGCATTTTTACTATATTGAGGTTGGGTCTTACAGATAAAAATCACATGAGAATATTGATTTATTTGAAATAAAATTTCTATCCTCCATAATTGAGAAAATCTTAACTCTATGAAATGAGTGGCTTCTAAAGGTTTTAAAACCAGAAGGCCAAGTAAATCTCTCCTATGTCCCCACTACTTACTGCTCCTGTAATGTGGCCAGTGTATGCATGAGTGCATGCATGCGTATGTATTTTAACACCATTTTAGAGCTTGATTTGTGATTGTGGATCCTCAAGATTGACAACACACACTGAACCCTGCACCAAAGTTCAATAGTTCAAATTTCATGTTGAAATGTAGAAAGGACACCTCAAAGAAGAAAGTGCTACTATGTTTTTTAGCTACTAAAGTTGTTCTCATCAGTTTTGCTATAGAAAATGAAAGGTGGGAACTTTTTGTCTTATAATCACTGCCAAACTTTTTGTGCAATCCTTCCTTTGTTGGCTTTATAAGGAGACTGAAAAAGCATCCACTGAATATAATTCTTCAGATGTAGATCTGCTGCTATCTTGTCATATCTTAAAGTGATTTTGAACAAGCTTTTCTTTCAGATGTCGATCAGAGAAACAAGCCAGTAGGTGGCTGTGGAGGAAAAAAAGCAAAGACATCCTTTTGTCATCTTTGTTAGTGGTGAGGATTCGCACTGATGAAGGATTTCTGCTGTTTAGACCATGCAACTTCCTGGTGTTTGAACTGGTCGAGCGCTGAGGATCCTGTGCTTGCTAGGCAGGGAGTTTTCCTCCCACTGACCCTCCCATGCTGAGATTCAAATGTTGATTACAGCTTTTTAAGACAAGAACTTATACTGCCTTTCTTAAAAGCTGACTTACTGCATGATGTGCAGAGAGAGAGAAATTGTTCTAAGAACATATTCATATTGCACTAAATGGAAGACAAATTTGAACCATAGCCCATGGTATTTTTTAAAATTAAGTTTAATTACATTTTATATTATTATGCTGTAATGTCACTATACTTCCAATTTCTTGAGAAGAAAAGAACACCCAAATTATCATAAAGAGCAGGTCTCAAAACATTTCCTTCTAGAGGGAAATCAGTTTCTCATGAAGGACCGACCTTTTCTCACTTTGTCTTTGCAAGACTGCCACACTAATTTTGAAAGCTCCAGCAAGCCACAAAAAAAACTCTAAGTTGAGCTCAGTTTTAGCAGCCCTTAAAGTTTATCCATTGCTAGTACCAATCTATTCTTTTCTACACTATTTCAAAAGCAATAGAGAGAAATTCTTAGGGGAAAATTCAAATACAGAAAACTAGATTTACTCCTGATTACCACATCTGAAATACCATCGAGTGTAGGTATTCATGTGTTGTCAGGCACCATGTATTGAATCCCACCTCACACTCCAGTTTATGTACTTCACTGATGCTTAGGTCTTGCTCTTGATAAAGGTTCTGAAATTAATGACATCAAATTAGCTCTTGGTTTTGCCTGCTCGGTCAGCTGCAGTCTTCCCTCACCTATCGGACTGGGAATTCACTGTTCAGGCTTGTAAGAGACCTCAGGACACCGTGGGCTTGTTTCAGTGTGCTGCTGACACCCTAGGGTACCCCACTGACCTCCAGCTGCTGCCACAGAAAGGTAGGGGTATCCTGTTGTTTGGGTTTGTTTGTTGTTGTTTTTTTTTTTAATCAAACCTGCTAGTCCTATCCAGGCATCTTGGACACCTTATGGTGTCTCAGAGAGCACAAGAGGCATATGCTCAGGTAATCAAATTGAGGTCTAAGTACCAGACAACAATCATTTTTCTTCCACGCCTGACAGGCAAAGAGTACCGCAGCCTCACCTGCTCCAACAGCACACAAAGCTGTTCCCATGGAGTTGCCATCTTCCATTTATAGCAGGCTACTCTGATTTAATGATCATTAAACTCTTAAGAAATATGAGAGATTAAAGCTTCACTTTTGCCTGGAAAGTAGTGACTATTCCTGGACATCTCTCTCAAAAGTACCATTCTCCCTTACAACTGCACCAGTGTGTTAAAACAAACAGAGAGAGAAGCTGCTTTCCCTCCATTAACTGTCCTTTACAGCCTTCTTGCTCAGCTTTAATAAGAGTGGATCCCATGCAGAGAATGAATCCTGGAGGAGTAGATGGAGGAGAACCACTTTTATGAGCCGTAACTCCATCAAACACTTAGCTATATTGAATTACTCTACACCTCTTAAAAAGAAAAGTCAATATCTAAACACTATAGCCTGTCCCTTGCATGTTCTCCTTTCTAAGTTATTTTTCACCTATTTGTGTAATAGTGTTGGCGTAGTGAAGCTCACCCCATTACGTACCAGTATGACTAAGAGTGAAAGTAGGGCTAGGTTGTTCCCTTAAACTTGCATTTTTTCAACATAAATTTTATATGATGCATAAAATACATCAGACGGTAAACAGTTCCTTATATTTCAACAGCTAAACATCCAGCCTCAGTAGCTGGGAGAAAGTGCCAAAGGTTTGAAAAGCACAGCAAGGACAGATAAAGTTTGTCATGACAGTAATGACAAAGTTACAGAAGCCAGGCACCGAGAGGCTGTGCCGCAGCAGTTCAGGACACACAGTATCCCGAATGTTTTAATAATGTCCATTAGGAAGAGTAAAGCAATTAGTCTCCACTGAGAACATCTGTCCACTGCAGTCATCTTACATAAAAAAGCGCCAAAACTACTACCGGCTTTCCATTTAAAGCCTGAAACAATGCTATTTTTATTTTAGAAGAAAGCCTTATTTTGCAACAGAAAGATTATTTCTCTGTGGGCTTTCAAAAGAGAAGAATGTGGGCTCAGAAGATTTCATTGGTTTGAGCTTTACTACTTGGCCATGGAAAACCCAGCTGCCTCTCATACTGGCAAATCAGCTAATCACTGTGAAATAGCAATTGTTTTGAATGGATAATTGACTACAGGTGCAATGAATTACATACCCATTTTTGGAGCCAAAGATATAAAAAGAAGTTGGATTTTGGTGGTGCGGGTTTGTTGTTTGTTTGTTTGTTTAGTTTTGGTTTGGGTTTCTTTGTTTTTTGGTTTTTTTTTGGTTTTGTTTTTTTTTAAAAAAAAACTTTAAACTGTTTCCTTTCTAAGGCAGCAGTCCTTTGGAAGCTGGAGTTGTTGGAACAAGCTTAAGCGTTGCCTTAGGAGACACATTCCCTCTGCAATGCTATAGGGATCAGCAAAATCAAAACATTTGTTTCTTCTATGTTATTCTTAAGAAAAAGGAGGGACAGAGTTCTGAGGGGGAAAGAGGAAGAGAGAGAGACACACTAAGATCCACAGTCAACCCATGATGTTTTCGTTGACCACTTAACAACAAAGTAAAACAAGCATACCGAAACACATTCTCAAATCCTATACTGCACTGGCTTTCTAAAGGTCATAACCTGTAGTCCTGTCTCCAGGATTCATGCACTGTACCGTTAAGCGGTGAAGAAGTTAACTAAACCAAATAAGTGAAGCGTGAACACCGCATACGGCATACAGAAAGATCCAAATACGAACTAGAGCACTATATGCTAGTTGCTATACAAACACAGATCAAGAGAGAGGAGCTCTGAAGAGCTGAATCATTTGTCACAAGAGGTTTCTAAATTGCTCTGCAAATTATACATTTAAGAATCAACATCCCCTGCACTGCAACATATGGCATATTTAGGATGCCACACAGCATCTGTTCAGCTTTACACAGCAACCTCACACCACAGTTCAGCAACAGGAGGTAGAACAGTAGCTCCATTCCCACAAAGAACCAAGTCAGGAAAAATCTCACCTCTGTAGCAGGAACCAGTAGGGAAGTCTTCTCTTGCCTTTGCCAAAACAGTGGCATGGAAATCCTGGCATTGTCCAGTGGTCTGTAAGTGGTATGTTCCAGCTGCGCTTGCTGCTGAAGGAATTACCAGCAACGTGCTGGACAAGACATGGTATTTGAGATCTCAGGCAAGCTCCCCATCAGAGGAAGACGACTACTTTCCACCAGTCTCCTGGTCTTTGATTTTCCTTGGGCATTCCTCCCTCAGAAGCCGTTAGCAGGGCTGAGTCTCACGACACCTAGCAAAGGCACGTACGCTCATGAACAGCTTGATTCCACCGCTGCTTTCGTTGCTCCAGCTCCTATTCTGCTGCCCTTCCTCACCTACAAAACCCCTCAGGGAATCTGTTTCTCCTTTCCTAGGCTCGGCCTGGTGCTGTCTCTCTCTCCCCTTCAGACTTCAGAAGAACCAGGGAGAGTTATGGGTGTTGGGGGAGCCCCCCTCAGTACGACACACCTACCGCCAGGCAGAAGGGGCAGCCACAGGCGAGCAGTTCCTTCCCTTCCTCATCACTGTTGCAGCCCTGAAGATTTAATCTGCTAAACTCCTGAAGTGCAGGACCTGCACAGGGGGAGATAAAGACAAGGACTAATACTGGAATGTCCAGCATCACATAAAAGCAGGCAGACTGCTTCAGATCACCATCTCCAACAGTGGCCATACCTAAATAGCCAAAGGAGAGGAAGAAGAGAGCAATCATTTGTAATACTTCTCCCGAGCATTCTTCCAGCCACCAGCTATGTTCAGTTCAGGCATTTCCTGATCCTCACATCATTTGTCTATCTAGTGACCCAGCCTTCAATGGGTTTTTTAACAAGTACTTGTCCAGTGTCCCCTTGAAACCCTGTATCAACCATCCTGCAACATCAGTATCCCTTGGGAAGGAATTGTGCCGCGCTGTTACTTACTGCATTACGAACCAAGCCGGACAGAGGGTACCCTTGGGTTTCCTCTGGCTTGGAAAAGTGTAACACTGCTGAGGTGAAAGGAGCGATGTTTCTTGCATCAGCAGAGATTAAGCTGTCCATCTAGTCATGAAAAAGAAGAAGCAGGAGGGGAAGAATATAGAAGGGAAAAATAAGTGGTAAGAGAAAGAAGAAAAAAGAGATGGGAAGACAGTTTTCTGAGCTGAAGATGTTAGTGTGACAGATAAAGAATAGGACAAATCTCCAGACTGCCTGTTGGGTTTAATACGCTAGAGTAAGAGTGAACTAGAAAATTTCTTTAGAGCCTTCAAAGAAAGGTTATTCCCTGTCTGTGTGGCAGGCATTTACATGCATGCCTCCTATTAACTCTAATGGGACATGCAAATCTTCCCAGAAAACTCCCACTGAGTTTTGTGCATAAATCCTGCAAGAAAAGATAGGTTAATAGACCCATGGGTATAAACCAACTGCATGCTTATTAACCTCTGGAATTTTTCTTGAAAATAACTCTGATGACTATTGTGGGTTTTTTTGTAGAATCAAGGGGACATAACTATGTTAAATTGCCCCTGTGCTGTTATGTGGAAGGTGGTGCTTAGAATTCATAAACCGCACAGCAGAGGATTTAGTCAAAACTGGCTGTTGTCTAATTCATATCTGACATGGGCTGGTGAATTTCACTCAACTCGCTCAGTAATTTATTTGATGCATCTGGTCCTTTTTCCTTAAAATCAATTGCTTCACAAATACATACAGAGCTCTTCATATATATTTACGAAAAAGATCTATTATTACTTATCTCTGGCATGCCTAAGCCTTATTCAATACTTGTAAATGATTACTGAGACCGGACATATGTCACTGAAGTGTGCTTTTTCAAAAGATTCATCTTTGCCTTTGGAAAGTAATGGTCCACATCCTCCCATGGTGTGAAGCTGAAGATCGCCAGGAATCTGTGCCGCTCCCTGCCTCCTCGGCAGCTGCCCATTAGCACCAGCAGACTCCTAAGGGGCTCCACGGGAGACACCTCTCTCTCCATAGGCCACCGAGTGCCTTCCTTAAGCTGCATCTGATTATGTTTTAAATTACAAGTGCTTCACACTCCTATGCCACCTTCAGCTCGAGAAGATGAATCAAAGGACTACCTGGTAATTATGTAGTTTCAAACACTTCCGTGGAGTAGGAAACTGCTTTTATGCTCAATTTAGAGAAAATAAATTCTCAGGGGTTAATTAACTTGTGCAGTGCTGCTCAGGATGTTTGGTCATGGAGCTTCGGAGACACTAAGTGAGTCTTGATCTAACCATCTCTCTAAGCCATTTTTTATCTCCTGGTTGATATTTGACCATTGTGTTTGCTGCTGGCAGGGATTTTGGCTGCCCCAAGCGACCGGCTCGCCAGAGGCTCATGCATTTTCTCGCTCACCTTTCAGGCTTGGTGTGCCTGGGCTGCTCAGGAAGGCAGCACCGCAGAGAAATGTCGCTGTGGCCCATGAAATAGGAAGGACCAGGAATTAAGTGACTGCGACTGAATCTGGAAAGGCCAGCTTAAAGTTACAGAGAATCTGATAAGCTGGATTCTGCCTCGGTTTATATTCCTGTATGTTTTATGAATATGAGTATTATATTGTATATTACCAAGACAAACACTAAATAGTGACTCTCCCACTGTACTTTCCACAAAGCTGGAAACAGAGAGAACAGCAATTAAGAGAATTCAGGACATTTAGGCTAAATACCACTTCAATTTGTGAACAGTGAGCTCTGTTACATCTTTCGTGGAGAGGACTGCTCTCCTCTTTAGGACAATTTTGCAGAAAGAAAAACAGGAAAGTAAAAGAATAAAGGGCATGTGGGCTTTCTTTTGTTGGATGGGAGCCACACTGGTTGTTCACCGCAGCATCTAGTAGCTTCCTAATCTGTGCTGCTTCTGCAGTCACTAGGCTGCTGCTAAGTCGATAATGGAACATCACAACTGATAGTAAACATAAATCTGTTGACTTTTTTTCTCTAAGAGCGTAAGTCAGCCAAGATCTCCATACCGCAGCAAGTGGCTTGGAACAGAAGGCGACAAACTACACAATATCCCTAGGAAATCAGGCTGCAATCTGCCAGGTGTACGCTACCGCAGCGCGTGTGCCTTTGCTAGTGTTGGGACACGCTTGCTTGGGGAAAAGCCCTGTCGGCCCCAAGACTGCGTGCCTACCAAGAGCTCTGATCAAAGCTTAGCACGAGTCAAGTGCCAATCTGAAAACACCACTGCCTTTATTTGCGATCAGCTTTACTGCAAAAAAACATCATTTTGATTCATTATGCCCGAAGCTGTTGAGGCTTCTCTGCCATCTAGTACGCTTGCAGTTAACAGCACCACAATTTACAGCTTTTCCTTGAGTACCTCCATGCTCCCATACACTGTTGTAACGTGCTTAATGAAAGTAATTTCTGCAGCAGATAAGAACCACTTTTTCTTTACAGGGGCTTTAAATTGTAATGGTATATTAAACCCCAACTATAGATTGGAAAGGAAAAAAACCCACCACAACAACATGATTAGGCATGGAAACACTCAGTAAAACTGTTACTTATAATGAGTAAGAAGATGAAGATGTACAAATAAAAGCACAGCATGTTTTCTTTGAGCATCCTTATTAATGAGAGGGACTGTGGGGCTTCAGTATTAAACAGCCGATGAACAGCAGCCATTTACATCCGAACAAATTGATCCTAGCAAGATTAGCAGAGCTGGGGGACAGATTTCAAGCCTCTCATTACTTTATATGGAGACAAATCTTAGACGGGACTGCCTCCTCACCTTCAGCAGGGTTATCCCTGAAGAGCGCTTTAAAGGTGATTTCTGTGCAGGCTGGGCTTTGCAAGGAGGCCAAGGGACTTTGGTGCTCAAGGGGAAGAGGCACTTTGTCCCCACCGATCTGTGAGGGAGCTGCAGCATCCATCTGCTGTCAGTTTTTAACACGAGCCCAGGTTTTTCTTTCCTTGGAAGGAACTAGGATAAAACTAATATAAACGCATTTGTTGGTTGTTGTGCCACTGGGAGAAGTACTGAGTTTCTATAAATCACTGGAAATACTTGACCAGTACATTTAAATTGTATTTTGAGGTTTGCTTTTTATAAAATTATTATGCAGTAGAATCAGTGTGCTACAGCAGCACAAGCAGGAATAGCTTTTCATGGAAAGCTGCCAGTCTCCTGACTTGCCTATAGAAAAAGATGAGTAAAGCAAAAAAAAAAAAAAGAGGTTTTGCTTGTGGTTTGTTTTTTGTTGTTGTTTTCTTTTTCAGGCATAAATAGAATGAAAATTTTGGAAATCACAGACCGAAATAAAAGACAATGGCAGGTAAGTTTCCAACTCTAAAACCCTGAGGATTTTATAGTCACCCCACACGCTCCCTTTTGAGCTAAGAACCATAATATTCATCTATACAGAGGATTCACATAGATGGCTTGTGGGAAGCTGAATGGGCTTTCACTGCAAGAAAATACTCTTCTTTTCTGGTCTGTGTAGGAGGACCCAGTTATTCTTTCCTATTTAATCAGCATATTCACTTAGAATGTGCTGACTGTTCTTGGTTTCATAACTAATAGGCAATATAACAGTTTCATCAAATCCAAAATGAAATGTGCAATTTAGAAGGCTAAACAGAGCAATGAAATATGTGATTATTTAATAGAAAATAGTGATTTGAGATCCTCAATCCTGTTCAGCTATCACTGAATTTTGTTTGTAACACAGAGTCTAAAGTCATCACTTTCTAAATACAGTGTACATGTAGCTAAACCTTTTAATACAGGTAGTTTTGCCCGTTTTCTGTAACTTAGTGCATAATAATATACATAGGGCCAAAGAGGAAGCTTGGGACCCCTTAAACCCTGGGAGGTCTGCTCGAGAGCTGCTGCATTAGGAGGCTGCTGGACTCCCAACCGTCCAGAAGAACAGAGAAGAGAACAGGCAAGAGAACCTCATAGGCAAGATTACTGTGATCTATACAGAGAGATTTTCTTACACTATGGTTTACAACTACAATTACAATACACAAAAGAAGTCAAAAGTGGGCACCCTGGTCTTCGTACTAAATATTCATGAGGATTTGCTTTTTATAGTGAGCTTCCATGCAGAAATTTCAAAATTCTGTTTTCTCTGTCTTTCCTCCTTCCCTCTTTTACATCATTGATGTGAGCTATTGGTACCAACTGTATCCTGTATCTCTGGTCAGGATAATAAATTTGACAAACTGAGCTTGTATTTCAGGAAGATCTTCCTAGGGCTATCATCTTTTCTGAAGCCCTCTCCTTACAGCCTCTGGCTGCAGGAGACACAGGACTACTTTTCCATCACTCAACCTTCCATATGAGCCAACACACAAATTCTGGGGATGTTGTGATCTAGGGTCTATTTCTACCAAAAGAATTGTAACAATGAGCCAAAGCTCTCCTACCACCACAATTCTTAATAGAGACAGCTCATAGGCCATACACCACACAAGGGAAGAAAGCAGAAACAAATAAAAGATGAAGAGATGAGACAAAGTCAATACTAGTAAGTTTAAAGCAAAGAAGTCAAAGCATTAGAGAATTAGAAAAAAAAAACAAAACAAAACCAAAAAAAACCCTAGACACACAGCAAGATGAAGAAGCAAAGGAGGAAACGGCAGCTCTGCAAGATGAAAGGTCAGCCCATTGCAAGGAGCTCTGACATACCCCCGGGTGACAAGTGCCTGACTGTCCCAGACTGGGCGTGACTGCCCTTGAGGTGATAAATATATTAACGCTCAGCCTAAGAGCATGTTCATCTTAGCTCATTACCGGGACTATTAGCAAAAGTCAGATAATTACCAGGTAACGCTTATCACCATGTATTCATAACCATATCATCCTGCTTTCAAACCTCCAAGCCTTGCCAAAGGTGCCCAGATAAGTCACCCATAGACACAAGAGTTACAGTGTGACAGAAGGAAGCAATCCCCTCTCCTTAAACATCTACCACTGCCTCGCATACTCATACTTCTCATTCTCTCTCCACTGTCTTACATGGAAACAGAGGCGATGAGGTGACTGAGAAACATTTTAATGGTAAGGTAAGTATCTCATTTGAGACATTTGTTACCCTATCTCTTCTGTGAAACAGAGATTTGGGAATCTTCTTATAAAGAGATGGAGAAATTGGCTCATTAAAAAGGGAAATTATCTGCATGGGTTCACTAAAAAGGAGTACTGTCAGAAGAGTATGACAGAGTACATCGATGAGGACATCAGGACAGAAGCCAGTCTGATGTAATATAACCTAGAATCCAGAAAGGCTTTTGACAGCATTTATTTTTTTTTTATGAGAAGTTAAGCAGAGCAGGCCTAGTTTCTGGAGTAAAAGTCAGAGCAATAACCTGCATATAAAGCTGACTGCTGAACTGTAAATGGTAAATCTCATTTTTAATGGGGAGATGTGATCTCTAGCAAAATGGAGTGGTAGGACTGGTTTTACTTAACAATTTTAATATATTCACTGTTTGAAAAGAGGAACAGCTTGACATGCTGGTTCTATGCAAAAGGGATATCATAAATCTTACTTAATTATATAAATATTAATCCTTTCCTGTAATTGTACCATAAACCACAGAAGTTATCTGATAAAGGTTAAAAGCATTAGACAGATTGGCAAGATTGTCTTTTTTCCTTTAAGACTAGTGCAGTGATTTTTTACCCTTTCAAAGATATACACCTGTCTAGAGCAGCTGGTTTTCCATCACCTTCAGGATTTGTGCTTCTAAACTCCTGAAACTTGTGATGGGCTGAACACCACCTGAGGAACAGGGGGCTGGTTTAAATTTTATAAAATGAAAGTTAATCACCGAGGGTCCTTTTGGCCTCCAGGTTCTCATATATGGAAAAGGTGTTTGCTCTCTGAACATTTTTAAACAGGCTGCAGCTAGATCTTGCAGGTTATGAAGGAGATTATGGAGACCGAGCCAAGGCACTGTGTTGCAGTACTGGTGCTTCAAGAAATGCCATGACACGAGATGTCCCCGAGATTTTGTTCTTTGCTCCCAGAGGTTCTGAATAAACTCATAGGTCATTCGTTACTCACGTGAACCTCTCCTCTATCCATGCAGAGTCTGCATGGTCTCTGTCACTGGAGGTGGACCGCTCTTCCCGTAAGGTCGAGATGCTACATCTGAGCAAGCTTCACAGTTTCCATGGTGCTCTGTTTCCTCCTAGGGAGGGAAAAGTCATGGAAGTCGTACAACAGGGAATAGCCTTAAAAAGGGGAAGAAGTATAGAAACTGTCTATGCTTCCCTCTTCTCCCCTTTCTGCAGCCACTACAGTATTTGTTCAGCTCTGATGGGATGGGGACAAGCACAGTGAGGTTAGAGAGGAACCGTCTAGGGAGGCAGTAGGGCCACAGCAAAAACAAAAGAAAACCAAAACCAAAAAATGCTACTCCGGCTGTTTCAGGATAAATACAGGTTGCTGTCAATTCCAAATGGATGCAGAGAAATTAGGGCAGTACTTGTTTAAATTCATTACTTGTTCTGAATCTACTAGTTCCAAAGGGTGCAAGACAGTCAGAATTTCTTTCAGAAGATTCAGCCAACTTCTGGTAGGGGTAGACCAACAAACAGAATACCAACAAACAGAACAAAGGCCACTTTATAAACACATATAGTGGACATTTTATAGTACCACTTTTGAGTTTGAGATGCTATACAATTCACAGCTCAGATGATCTCTGATCTCCAAAGATGACTGAAATAGTGTGCAAGTGAAAAGCAGACAAAATTGAGATGGTACACTTTGACATGAATTCATAGTCTCAGTCAAGTTTCAAGTGAAGAGATGCCAATAGCCCAGAAAATCACAGTCCCCAGGGAAATACTGGACATCCCACCAGGGCACCCAAGGCCTGCCTGGAGATGAACACGCCAGTTCTCTCTGATGATGGATGTAAATCATTCAAGTTTTTAAAATAGGGATAATAGGATGCTCTGCAAGAATGAAAAATGTACTTGGGGAGGAATGATGGAATGATGAAGGGTAATTGTTGTCTGGCTAATCAGGAACATAGTTCTGCCAGCTGAGCCACTGAAGGTGAGGTGACAACACAATCTTTCACTAATTTAGAGTCTGATTCCATTGTGGAGCAATTAATTCCTGAGTTCACACACAAAAGCTTGACGCACGGATCCCAGCAGGGAAGGGAGTATGCTTTAATCTTGCCTTGCAAAATTCTTCTCACCCATTCAACCAAGGGAGTTTGTTTCTTGGCAGACATGCAACTATCATTAGATTTTAATTATCAGTATAAATGGAAAACAAGCATAGATGACACTTGGGTATCCCACTTCCTTTACAGACTTGCAGGTCTGCTTTAATCTGATCCATTACTGCGTATTGGTGCAGAACACTGAGTGCACAGAGTGGATTTCCAAAGCATGGGTCCTGAGGATGCACGATACAAGGATGCTTGGGCAGTATTGAGCACTGGCCTTACCGAACATGAAACAGCATCCTGCAAAAGGAAGACTTGACATAAAAAAACACCATGCCTGTGAGCAGGCTGCTGAGGGTGACAGGACAAGGCAAACTGGGGAGAGCAATAAGAAAGCCTGTCAAGTATCTGTTTCCAGATATTAGGATTGTGGTTAATAAAACAGGAAGAAATTGAAATCTTAGTGCATGGGTGAAACTGCCAGCACTACAGCAACATGATGGGGCAACCTGTAGCACTGGTATGTTAGTATCAAGCATGTCCAGGAATGACAGGCAAGGAAAGAAAGAGACAAAGGTCTGCAAAACTTAGGAGAAAATGGTATGTGCTTGCTCTAAGTTCAGATGGGAGAGAAGAGTCAGAGCTGCAAGAAGTTATGAAGGAGGAAAAAATAAAGGGGAGGATTTCCCAGCAGCAGCCCATTGCAGATTCTTAGCTGGAAGCAGAGAATGAATGCAGCTGTGCTTAGGAATGGACTAAAACCATAAGTAACCACATGATGTTTTCAAGGATGGTGTTGTAAGAGAAGGACAATCCATAACTTCATTGAGATGCTTGTTTATATAAGCATACATATATCTCCAATCAGTCATTTTTTCGTGCTAAGCAAAGAGGCATTCGGTGTCACCCACCTCTGCGAGTGTCAGCTGTAGCTCATTAAACAGCTTCTGCGTTTGATGATGCCCTGGTTCCCAAACTACCCAACGTCAGAGTGCACAGCAGTGCGTCACGCAGGAGATGAGTGGCAACCCTGCTGGCACTGCTGCACACCAAGGGGGTGAAGCTTTTCTGAGCCAATTCCCCTATTGCAAAATTAAACATATATACAATTCCCCCAAAGAGCGCTCATGCCAGGTTATCTTAACCATAAGGCCAGGATATTTTTTGGGACACACTCAAGCTAAAAGCTAAGATGGAAACAACACGCTTTGGGGAAACTAACTACAAGGGGAAAGGAATTTTTTTCCTCATTCAGTCCAGGGAGGACTGGTTGGAAAATATGAACGTCATTTGTAAAATACCACAAAAGAAGACTTTGCTAAGGAAAGGACAGTATGAAAGCAGGAAAGCAAGGATCAGCAGACTTCAGCAAAAATAAACTCAAAAACCATCAGGAAGATTTTAGAAATATAATCCAAGGGATAAAGGTGTACTGTTTGAGAGTCAGCACTACTGAGAGAGACTTTATTAAAGACACGACAAAGTGTCCCAACACAGATGAAAGATAAGAAGCACTGCAAGAGAGTATTACAAATGTATCAGAAGCTCATTGCAGATCTGAAGATCAGAAAAAGTCACTGCGAAAAAAAGCAGTGGAAACAAGACACATTGCTGCAGATGACAATAAAGGAATAGCCCAAGCATGAAAATACAGAATTAAAAAGAAAAAAAAAACAACAAACAATAAAATACCCAAATCCCACCCAATACTGGACAAGACAAAGCTAGCAACCGCCAGAATTAAATAAACAAAATACATGAGAAGCACAGGGAGGCAAAGGAGAATCCAAACCCATGCCTGACGGAAAAGGAGAGCATCCCACAGCCGCTGTGGAGAAGGCTGGATTGATACTGCCTTTTGTTCCACCTTCAGGCAAAAGACGAAGAACATTTAGGTGAGTTAGATATACTTGCACGAGTGACGTGGGATGAAATCCACCAATATTTAAAGAACAGTTTTAAAGCAGTTGGTGTCAAAAAGTGATGAAGGGTGGAGACATCCCAAGAGATTGGAGGAGGAGAAGTAAAATACCTATTTTATAAAGTAAAAAAGTTGTGGGGGGAAGAAGGGTAGAAGAGATTCAGAACTACAGAATAGTCAGAACGCCTTTGGTTTTTTAGAAGAATTCTGAAACAAATGGCTAAACGCCTATTTCAAAAACTAAATTTTAAGGGCTGAGAAACATTCCAATGGAGTAGCCAAAAGCAAATCTTCTGAAATCCTTACTTTCCCTGTTTTTCATTTTATTTCATTTTACTTTGCCAGGACATCTGACCAAACAGATCAGGAAAAAACTGTGATATACGAATCTCAGCATCAGTGGGATTTCTGACACTGCCCTCTATGTCATCACTATGAACAAACCAGGAGAACATGGTCTTAGTGTGAATGGGCAATACTGAGAAAAAAACAACCAACCTCACAAGAATTGTTCTCCAGAATTAATTGTACAAACGGAGGCAAACTAGGGGTGACCTTTCTAGGGTGATTCTTGCAAATAATCTCTTAAATGCTTTGTTATCTTTCCTGCTCACAGAGCAGAATTTGTGGAAGACACCAGACTAGAGGGATGACAGGACTGGAATGCAAAGTGACATGTGCAATGGCTACGTATTTTTTAGGAAAGACAGGCCAGCAAGGAGAGGTGTTGGAATTGCTCTTTATGTGAGGGAGGAACTGGAATGTATCAAGCTCTGCCTGGGGCTGGATGAAGAATGCGTCAAGAGCTTATGGGTGAGGATTAAGGGGCAGGCCAACATGGGGGACTCTGTTGTGGGTGTTTGCTACAGGCCACCTGATGGACAAGCAAGTCAATGAGACCTTCTACAGAGCTGGAAGTAGCCTCATGATCATGGGCCCTGGTTCTCGTGGGGGACTTCAACCCCCTCAATGTCTGCTGGAAAGCCAGCACAGCCAGGCACACACAGCCCAGGAGATTCCTGCAGAGCGCTGGTGGGAACTTCTTGACATGGGTGGTAGAGGAGCCAACAAGGTGAGATGGGCTGCTGGACCTTGTGCTAACAAAGAAGGGCTGGTTGGGGATGTGAAAGCTGGGGATCGCCTTGGCTGCAGTGGCCATCAGATGGTGGAGTTCAGGATCCTGCATGCAGGCCTGGGCAGGCTGGAGAGCTTGGGAGGAAGGACCTCATGGAGTCCCACCAAGGCCAGATCCTGCCCTGGGGAGGGACAGCCCCAGGCACCAGCAGGGGCTGGGGCTGAGCTGCTGGGGGGCAGCTCTGCAGGGAAGGGCCTGGGGGTGCCAGCTGCCCGCGGGCCAGCAGTGTGTCCTGGGGGCCAAGGGGCCCGTGGGACCCTGGGGGGCACGAGGAGGAGCGTGGCCGGCAGGGCGAGGGAGGGGATCCTCCCTGCAGTGCTGAGACCAGTGCTGGGCTCCCCAGTTTGAGAGAGATGGGGAACTACTGGGGAGGGTCCAGCAGAGGCTGTGAAGATGACGAGGGGCTGGAGCGTCTCCCTGATGGGGACAGGCTGAGGGAGCTGGGGCTGCTCAGCCTGGAGAGGAGAAGGCTGAGAGGGGACCTTACCAGCATCTACAGACACCTTAAGGGCGGGTGCCAAGAGGACGGGGCCGGGCTCCTTTCTGCGGTGCCCAGGGACAGGACACGGGGCGATGGGCACACACTGCAGCACAGGGGGTTCCTTCTGAATATGAGGAAGAACTTCTTTACCTTGAGGGTGACGGAGCCCCGGGACAGGCTGCCCAGGGGGGCTGTGGGGTCTCCTTCTCTGGAGACATTCAAACCCACCTGGGTGCGATCCCGTGCAACCTGCTCTGGGAGAACCTGCTCTAGCAGGGGTTGGACTGGGTGGTCTCCAGAGGTCCCTTGAACCTCAACCGGTCTGGGATTCTGGGGTCTTTGTACCGCGAACAAATGGCTGAAGTCAGCAAGAGAAACACCACAGAGACAAGAAGACAGCATTGTACTTGGGAACCAAATGCTTGAATAAAAGCAGGGAATAAATGACCAGGCTGCTAAAAAGGATCTTTAATTTTATGCACCACTAAGTAAATATGTGATGCTGTTGCAAGAAAAAAAAGATAATCAATAAATCAATAAAATTATACATTTCATATTGACACATTCAATGTATACGAAACACAGAAAGCTATTTGTGATGCTGATGTTCATTTCAGTGCATAAATGGCTGTCTACATTAAAAGATGGGAAAAATGTGTTTATCTTGCAGCAAAGAAAAAGCTAGGCAAGATGCAAGGTGAACACTGGGAAGGTGAGTGACAGGCAGGAACTGGCTACTCAGAGGGTGTGAAACAGCCTTTACTGAGTATCTTCGAGCAACCGATGGGACACACATCTCTTGAGAGAAGGTCGCAGCATAACAGGATCTGTCTCTATGCAGAGGAACGGAGATTATTTCCCAGGGGCCTTTCCAGCCTTCCACATCTGTGCCTCTAGATTCATGCAAGAAAAGCAGCCTTTACCAGAGTTTCCTTAAAAGATGCCTGAAGTTAGGCCCTTTTGAAAAAAAAATGAGTTAAAAAGTATTCTAATGATGCAGGCCTTGGTTAAGTAGTCATCTGGGCAACAGTTTTGGGAGTCTCCATTTTCACAGGTCAGGATTACCTTTGTACCACCTTTGCTCTCGCCTGTTTTAACTTAGGAGTGGGTAAGTCAGAATTTTGTGCAGAACGGGAGGAGGACTGGGCCCACAAGATTCTGTGTCTGGTTTTGGAAAAGCAATAATAACTGCTCTGAGCCAGGGGGTGGGCCAGGCAAGCACAAGCAAAGGAAAGAAATTTAGATGCTCTTGAGGAAAGGACATTGCAACTTTCAACAAGTCTCAGGAAATGCTCTGTCAGAAATGTAGTGTGGGGTTTTTTTCCCCTAGCACCCACCTATAGACTTCATTTTCTGCCTAGAAAGTTTCTTAATCTAAAGCCAAGAAAACCTGATTCTGATCATCCTTTCCCCAGATTGAAACTGGGTCCGTTGCAAGGTGCTGGTCCTCAGCATCTTTCACAGACCTCTGTGGTTCCAGCTCTTGATAGAAATGCTCAAGTGTGATGGGAGGAGGTATTATCATTTGTATTTCATCTTGCCAAAGGATGTTTTCCATTGTTGTTATTATCATATAAATTACAACTTTGACTAAAAATGGCAATGCCATACAGGACTAATAGTGCCATAAAAAAATATTATTATGGTACTCTTTAAAGGCATTGATTTAAAAGAACAATAAAAATCCGATTTTTGTCTGCTGCTTCAAAGTATCATTTGGTTCATTCTAAATATCAAGCAGTAGAAAGTTAAAAACCTTCAAACAATGCATGAAGCAAAAGATACAAAGACACCATCACCACAACTTTGTACCAGGGAGAGTGATAATCACTACCCACTCCTGAAAGAAAAATAGAATACTTATTTATTGATGGGTAAACTTCAGGTTTGGCTTTGTAAACACTTGGAAAAGCACTTAATTTCACTACTGAATTTCTAAGATGACAATGGAAACAAAGCTTTTCCTGAAAGGTATTATGCTTATAATCAGGCAGTACGTGCAGCTTTAGGGCACCCTGTACCACATCAGAAACGCTGTTTGGCTACAACTCTGATCTGGCAAGAAATGAATCTGCCTATTCACCTTCCTTTAAGAAATCACTCTGATGGGTTAATTTTGCATCAACAAGCTCTATGACAGATCAAGTGTTACCTGCCATCCTCACCTGCTTAACTTTGTTCAGATTAGGCATCATCTGTCCTTCCACAGCCAGCATAAAGCTGGCATAAAACTTAAAGCTCACATAAGCTCTCACTAATTTGACAGAAATGTGACAGAAATTCGACACTGGATGTGGATCAAAACTTGTACTGCTGAGCGATCCATTCATGCTCACAGCTGGTATTAATGGTCACGGAGACACACGGCTGAAGAGGAAAGTTAGCAGCGTGTGAACTGAAGTGAAAAGAGCTGCGAGGAGTTTCATACTCAGAAATTGGTAGTATTAGGAAATGGGTTGAGATGACAGTTATGGAACCATGCAGGAGCCTATAGGGGGAGGTGTGTGGTATATGCTGTCAATCAGCAACATCATATAGAGATGTCTCCATTTGTAGAGCACTTGAGAAACAAACAGTTTGGACACAGAAAGCCTTGCAGCCCAAGAAGCCACCTGAGAATCTCCCTAGAGGCTTGAATATGGTTTAACAAACAATTCCTGCAAACTCTGAGCTCTACATAGGCACCAGTGGAGATCCGGGGTTAGGACCTTCCCATTCAAACAGAAGCAGCCTGCCCTTGGGCAGGACAATCAGGAAAGTGATAGATGCTGCAGCAATTCATCTCCTGCATTCGGTGGTGCTGAGACGTTTGTGTGATAAAAAGGCTTTTACTGCGCTCATTCTGCAAAGCCTGAGAGCTTGACTGACCTGCCCACGTCACACAGTGTTGTTCTTGGCTACGAGGGACTTATCAAAGCACTGACAGAATGAGTACATTAAGGCAAATAAAGATGTAGACCTCTACTGTAGGATCTGAGCACTATCTAACATTTACCCTCACAACACTCCCAGGATATAGCACGTGAGGCATAGATGTCTCGAAGTTGTAGGTTCAAATGTACTTCAGAAGTTACCTCGCTCTTCAAATGGGTAGTTTTTGAAGCTCTAGAGCTTCAATTTAGATGCCAGAGTCAGTCTCAAAACTTCCCTCTGGCAACTAGAGCTTCAAGTTAGATGACACAGTCTCAAAACTTCCCTCCACCTACTACCCTAAGACCTGTGGTACTTTAAATGGGGTCTAAGTTTCTCCAAGTTGACACATGCAAAACTGCCAAGATAATGAAGCCATGACATAGCTAATCACGAGCTGCTTGAGCTGTTTGGAGCTTTAGTTCAGAACCTGGAAGCTATGAAAGAAGATTTCCAGATGAGGCTTTTCTCCATCTCTGAGATTCCTGAGGTAGGTGCGATCCTTTATTGCAGGCTGGGACTTCTGAGATGCATGAAACTGAGACTGAAGGGATTCACGGTCAAGCCTTTTACATTTTGGCTACAAATCTGTATCATTGGAGTAAGAATCATAGAATGGTTTGTGTTGGGAGGGGAAGGGACCTTTAAAGATCATCTACTCCAAGAAGTCAGCTTGAATCCAGTATTTCCAGGTATTTACTTGAACACCCTTGAACAGAGGAAGGAAAAGGCAGCAACATGGTGATGTAGGAACTGTCAGCTTGAACACAGAGTTAAAAATCTCTGTGCTAAATCAAGCACAACTGAATTCTGCACACACCTTACTTAAATCCCAGGGAAGTGCTGAGCAGCAGGTAAATCAGCCTGCATTGAGCCTTGTGCTGCAACGGCCAGATAGCTTTCTTTTTTGAAGACAGCTCACCATACTGTTCTGAAGAACCTAATAAGGTGACAGCATTAGCATCAGATGCATTAGCATGTTTACGAGACAAAAGCGTGGTGCTCAGAAATCCAAGGTCCTAAAGCCACAGAGGCTAAGACAGCCTTGCATCCAGGATACCGAGTCCTACTTCACTGCAGGGTAATGCAGTTGCCTGTTTGATCTCAGCACACTAATAATAATTCTCCTTTGTGTTCAGTAGCATGCACACAGTTTGCAGTGTAAACATGCCACCACGGGCAGGATAAATTGCACAGGGCATTCAGCATTGGAAAAAGGACACGAGGCTTCCTTAGTCCCAAGCTCCGCCGCTCCCTTTGCCGCACTGCTTCCCAGCACAGGGCAGGGGAAATGACGGGGCCTGAGATGCAAACCTTCGCACACCTCCTGGCAGCCATGGGGGAGAGGGCAGGAACGAGCACTGAGGTCAAGGTGCGGCTGCAAGGGCAAGAGAGAAGCCACGGGGTCCTTGTAGTGGCCCCATCCTTCCCTTGCAGCCCTGCCCAGATCCCAGCAGTAACCACAGCCAGAACGCAGCAGTGCAAAAGAAACATGTTCCTACAGAGGAGACACTAAAGTGAAGCAACATCCTGACAGCTCATAAACCCAGTCACGTATCTGTCTGAAATTTAAATTATTCTTATAGGCAGGGACCGGTATTCCCTGACACTAGTCCATATGTGAAGCTCTCAACGAGTGAATACTTCTGCTCTTTCTGATTTACTGGGCACGCAAGACCTTCTCTCTAAACTCGACAGTAAATATTCTGTTTATTTTCTCAAACAAAAGGGAAGGACCAAGCTCAAGGCTGCAAAGTCAGTACAAAGAGAGTCAAATTTATTCAAAGAACATGTGCAAGGCTGTAGTAGGAAAAACCCGACAAATTAGGGTGAGGGCATGTAAAACAGAATAAAGAGGAAAGGCTTTTAGTTACCGGTTTATATGCAGTCAGTTCTCCTGCTACAACCTAGCTGTCTGTGCAGTCACATTCTCAGTCTTGCCCAGATGCCGTTCACATATGCAATCACCATTAATCCCAACCCTAAATGTCTCCATGAAAACACAGACGGATGCTTAAACATTTGCCAACCTGCTAACTTGCAGGCAAGATAAGGACAGCAGCGTGTAATAAAAAACGCCTTACGGATTTTCAGGAGCCGCTACCTTCCTTTCTTAACCCTTCAGCAAACGGGACGGTAGAGAAGCATCACTATCCTGCCCGGTTTGGGTGCGAAACGCCAGGTCGTGCCCGGCAGAGGCGGCGAGGTGGGGACCCCGCTCCCCCCGCCCGGCAGCACTAGGTGGCACTGGTGGCATTCGCAGGCATCTCCTCCTCCCTTTCTGCTTCTGGGAAAAAAGCATCCACCGATACCTTTCGACTTTCAGCAGGCGAGAACGGGGTGGAAAACAACTCAAGTATTTCTCTGTGCGGTTTATGAGCCAAAGATTAACAAAAGGTCCCTTTTGCCACATCACTGGGGCTGAAGGAGGGCTGGCTGACTCTCCTTCCTCGCAGCACTGACTGGGGCTTCAGCTTGTTAACCTCACCTTTCAGGGTATTTAATGATTACAAGGCAACTGATAGAAATACTATGTTGTGCATAATGGTGTCTTTATAACCATTAATTATGCTGTTATATTACATGTGAGAGTTGCCAAAGGGCTGTATTCTGTGATAGTGAGCTATCAGTGCTGATTGATGGCATTAATATCCTTATCTTAAAGTGTAATTAGACATATTTGAAAGTGTTAACACTACACAGGGGTTAGCAGCATCACAAATTATCCTCCTTTAAACTGACTTTAGAAACTCCCTAAAGGTTGCTTGTCAGTATGTTTACTTGCTCACAAATTCAAGAAAACAAAACAGAACAAAGTAGCAATAAAAGGAAAAGGAAACTGCTTTCCTTGATCCTATGCATTAAAGCAAATCAAGGCACAGCTTAAACACTGCGCAAGAGACATCGTCTGGGTGTGACCACGAGCCTCAAGGCACTGACAAGGAGCAGGAGCTGCCGCCAGGTGAGCGAGCTCTGTACTGAAGGTCATCACCAACCACAGTACTCTTAGGTTAACCTCTTGCTCCGAGTTCTAGGAAAAACAACAACAAAACAGGGACAGAAAAAGCTTTACTTAGTCTAAAGAACATTAGATAACCGAGCTTTTTTCATTAGAAATGTGCTAAAAGTTGCTCTTCCCAGCCAAAGCCCTCACACAGCAGTCCTGGTTTCAGCCTGTGAAACCCTTCCTGGCAATGGCAATTTGAGCACAGGGTTCACCTGTGCGACACGCAGCCACCCGTCCTTGCCCTCTCTGTCTTGCTTCTGCCTTGTAAAGACCACACAGCCCCAGCACAGCCCCTGCTCCTGTGCCGGGAACCTGGTACTAGTAATTCCTAACCTCATTTTTAGAGGTGAGCTGTATGGGTGCAGGGCAGAAAAACAACTTCAGGTACCTTTTGTAACCCCCTGTTGGAATATTTGATTTCCTTTAACGTGAAAGCTAAATGAAAGTGACTGTCCAGTAACGCATCTAAAGGTCCACCTCTGCGTGCTCCTGATCTAATCAAGCTGGAAGTTTCCCTGAGATATTGGCTCTCTAAGCACACAGGTGGACAATCTGACTTGATAGCCAACCTTTCAGTTGTCTTCTTTTGCACATTTCTGCAAAATCCCAGACTATCCCATGCTCAGTGAGGTCAGTCTATCCCTCATTTACAGATGATATCCAAACCCCACAACTCCGAGACTCCGAAATCTGTTTTGAGTCAAAAGAAAGAGAATGGACACTAAGCATTGATTTATTGTTTCCATAGCACATCTGCAAATTGAGATCCTTCATGTGAAAGGTCATCGTATTTCCAAATCTTTCCAAGCTTTGTCTGCCTGCCAGCACTCAGTCACTCCAAAACCGCAGCTAGACAGTTTGAAAACTTTACTGTGTGATTTCTAGGATCACTATCACCTCTTTTCAGGTCTTCTCTGCTATCTGTCTTCAAGCTTTCTGTCTTCAACTATCTGCTTAGCTGCAGAGTACAGCATACAGTAGATAGAGCCAGACTTTTACTGCAGGTACACAGTGGAAAGGGCACATGTTGGGACATGACATGTGAAATTCTAATTTTTCACTATAGGAGGGACGTGGGACAGGTGTCCAGAGAAGTTGGGGAATCTCCAAATTTGGAGATGCTCAAAACTCAGTCGGTTCAGGTACCGAACCAAGGTCCTATTCTAGCTGGACCCAGTTTGAGCCAGGGGCTGGACTAACTGACCTCCAGAGGTCCTTAGCAGTCCAAAATTTTCCATGATTTTAAGTTTCTGTGTCACACTTCTTAATATAAATTATTTGTTGCAGAACTAATCTTTCAAATTGGTGATGCCTTTGTATCTGTGCATAGCCACTATTTGTGTACAACATCCTCTTGTATTTAAATAAGGCTTATTTACAGGATCAGTAAAAAATTGGCTGACTTGATCTATTCTCTTCCTAGTTCTTTCAGTAATGGCTAAAAAAAATAAAAAATAAAATTATGTCTATGCTACTACCTAAGGGTATGCTCAGTTATAGCACCAGAGTCGATCAATTCTTGAACTGAAAACTGCTGGGCAAGTGCCTCAGGGTTAGATGCAGCATTTATGCTTTTTCTTCAGCGAGAAGCCGTGTGGCGGGGGAGGGGGCTCCCACCTCCCCTCCTCGTCCCCTGCTCCTTTGGCTGCTAGGGAGGCACTGCAGCATACGTCTTGTACCTGGGTGTCACGCATCGAAGTTCACTTAAGTGAGCTATGCTGGTCTTAAAGCTGCTTTATGGCCACCTAGAAGGCCTGAAAAGGCCTGAGAATAACGATGCTTCAACCGTTTAATAAAAAGCACGTAAACCATTACAAAGACTAAGCGAGCTGCAGTACAGCTGAGTAGCTCTGTTCTTCGGAAACGTGCTGCGATGGGTTCTCCTCCCTTCAGCCCTGCTCCTTCACACACGCCTGCCCAGCACTGGGTTCATTTTGCTTCATCTTGCATAACATGACAGAAGTGGAGGTGACAGCCCAGGCCTAGAAACTGAAATTAGTTTTCTGAAAAACATCTCTCAACTGACTTATTATTATGATTATAGATCATGGAAATTCAGTGATTACTGCAAATGAGAAAGATACAGTAAGCTCCCACCAAAGGGATACAGTAGCTATAAACAGGCTGGCACAAGCAAATAAACACACCCCGAGATCAGCATTTTGAAAGCAATGGAGCAAGGAAGATATGAGAGGGACTAATCATTCACAGAAAACAAACTATTTTATTTGGTCTGTACTGAGGCATTTGAGGGTGTTTTAAAGTTTCAGATTGTCACTGAGTGAACCGTTCTCCTATTAATCTGGCAGAGAACTGGTAAACGGCCATGAAGAGAGAAGCACTTGCCTATGGCATTAGAGGGAAAATTGCCTACAGATTACAGTAACAACTATTTTCCAAAGGCTGGAAGAACACCCGAGAATACTACCTCTGCTGATAACTCTATCTCTGCAAAGGAGCAAATGTTCAGCAATTATCTACAGCACCAACCACCACCACATTTTCCTGAGCGCCTCTATAAAAGCAGACAGGGACCAGGTCTGTGAGATACAGAAGAGCCAGGTGGAGAATTACCAAAAGAAGATGCACAAAGTATTAATTTTGCTGGAGAAATGGTAGGGGAACAGAGTGAAATTGAAGCTTTCTTCATTTTATGCAGGACTTTTGGTTTGTTTTTTCTTTTTTCTCTCTCTCTCTTTTTTTTTTTTTTTATTTTAACCGTAGCCTGCCCACGTACCCCTCTCCATGCCCAGGCACTCACAGGCATGTCCCATGTCGGGGGGCAGGCAGGGGTCCATGGTTAGGCAGCTCAGAGCGCCGAGCTGCATCAGCCGGGCTAGATCATCTACAAGGCACTTCAATGAGTCTCTATGTTTGTTCTCTTTTCCTTACACCATGTTGCAGATGATCTCTGCCAGTGAAAAAGTTGGGGGAAGGGGGAAAGAGTTTTCCTGGAAAACACTTTAAGAACATTGTCTCTGTCTTTCCAAAGCCTCCACTGAGCTATGAAGGCTAGTGGAGAATCTGGGAGGGAAAAAACAAAAACAAAACACCAAAACCCAACACTACCTTCACAAGTAACAGAAAGGGGGTTGGGATGGTTTGCTTTAGTTTTTGGTGGTGGTTTTGTTGTTGTGGTTGTTTTGCTTTTAATGTTTTGGGATTATTATTTTTTTTTTTATATTAGTGCTAGGAATTCAGACAAACTGGCTAAAACCATGCACTGGTGTAAACTGGTGTGGCATCATCAGGTCCTTCATCTCCAGCCACAAGCAGGGATTGAAGCGTACGCGTGCATGTCTGTGAGGGGCTGTGTGCACATACATGGGTGTGCACATGCTGTTGGCAATGGTCCCCTTAGTAATAAGGTGTTTCTAGTCTCTGATCTGGTGAGGGGACATGCCACAGTGGGCGCTGGCACTGGGACAGCAAGCAGCCTGTGTCTGCAAGACAAACTTTGGAGCGTCTGCACCTTCCCAGCATCAACCAGTACAGCACCACTGTCTGGTGGTGGAATATGAGATACAGTCAGAGAGCATCTGCAGCCTTCCTCCTCTCCACTTCCAGCAGGTTTATCATCGGTGTCCCTTGCTCCTCTTAATGGGATAAGAGGAAGTAGAAGAGCTACCCTATATGAGTCATAAATGATACATCATTTATTCTTTTTAAGTATCTTTACAGCTCCTACAATATACCGAGAGTTGCACTGGGTACTTTAAATGAAATATCTGCTTTTTCTGCTGTGTTTTGCTGTTAAACAGATCAGGCTGTCTACTCGAAGGAAACCCCCCAAAAGTAAGAATTTTAGATAAGCAGAGACCAGGACCATCATAACTGTGCCTTACACACCACCACTCACACCAGTATGGCAGGTACACTGGGCAGGGGTTGCTAAGGGCCCAGGTAGGACAGCTAGGCTGTTGAAAGGGAACACTTTCTGGACATGTCACACTGGGGAAAGGGAAATAGCAGGTATTTTTCTGCAAAAAATTATTAATGTCTGTAGACTTTTAACTGCCATTACTAAGACTCTGTTTACCCAAAATATCTTTTGGCTCACACCTTGTGCCTGAAGTATTTCAAAACAAGAAGAGAATAAATTTTTGATGACAGCAAAGACACTAGAGTTCATATAGATGATATTCTAAGATTGGAACAAACAACAGAACACAGAGAGATTGCAAAAACCTGATGTGCAGTTTAAAGTTCCCTAGATAGAAAGCCAAATTTAAAGGAATAACCCAACCTGAGGAAAATTGACTGAAGAAAGAATGCAGATAGATCCGTGACTTACAGGTCGGTATGTCTCCATCTGCAGAGGAAGGAACTATACAAAGATTTAGGGGAATTGTAAATTGGGCAAGTGGAAGAGTCTATATGTGTACTGGCTGCTGAAACTACTAATGCGGAAAAAATGAATGGTAATGTGAAGGAGTAGGAAAATATCAAATGGTGGATAAAGGGATAATACAAAAGTGTCAGACAGAACTTTCAAGAAATGCCTTTAAGCAATCTATGAGGTCCTACATTTACCTTAAGGTATATTGCTCATGGCAGACAAGTCAAGTGTACCCAGAAACTTACCTAGAACTGATAAGCATGAGTAGAAATAGAGTTTCCATCTGCATGTGGAGGCATGAAAACTATTAAATGCTTGGATATACAAGAGAAGTATAGACTACACATATCACAAAGTTTTAGTGACATTTGCCAAAAAGAACAGTAGACACACCTTTCTAATTTATGTGAATTATTTTTTTTCAGGTGCTGCTCAATAGCTTAGTACTAGAAAACACACAGGGAAAAATATGATACCAAGTCCTTTGCCTAGAGCTTTCAATAGAGCCAAGATTCAACAAAAACAGCAGTCTGATACTGCACCAGCAAATATCTGAAGAGACATCTGAAGTTTGAACAGATCCATTTGCTTATTCAAAAACCCCCAAACAAACCACAGAATATTTTGGATTCTGGATAATGGTATGTTCTTTCAGGTACAAAGAAAGGCAACTAAAATTATTGAGGGGATGGAACAGAAGACTAAAAAGGTAGAAACTCTTCAGTCTGAATTAAAAAAAAAAAAAAAGGAAAGAAAAGAGAGACTAAAGGGAATAATATTAAGGTTGATTAGATCATTCAGGCAGTGGATAAGCTGCATGCAGAACTGTTGTTCATGAGATCCTGCAACTGTAGGAGTAGGGAGCGCTCAAGCGAGACCTTGAGACTGGGTTAAAACAGATTGAAAAGTACTTCCTTACACAGCAAGGAGCAAACTTCTAGTGCCTGCTGTCAAAGCAGGCTGCAGAAGCAGGTTCAGACAAGCTATAGACCAGAGGTCTATAAACAGACAGAAAAAGGCCTAGGCAGGGATGTACCCTCTAACACACACAACAGCCCTGGAGGCTGCGGCAGTACCAAGGTGGCAAGGGACTGACCACAGGGGGTGACCAGTCTCGTGACCTTCCCCAGAATAACCACTCTATTGCCACTGCCAAAGGGCGCTGGGCAGGATGGACCACCAGCCCGGCTGAGCAGTACGTCTCTATGGTGTTAAACGTGACACTCCTGGCCTTAACTCTAGTAGAGCTGGCTCTTCTAATAGTAGATAAATTAAATTATGAAAACAACCTACCAACACCCTTATGCTTCCAGGTCATTTTTCTCCTTCTCCCAACCTCTTATTCTCTCCCCTGCTCTTTGTTAAGGTATTAGTTGTTATATTAAAAACTCATTGTAGTTACAAGTGCTAGCACTGACTTTTTATGATTACCAAATAATAGTCTTTGGAGCTGTGAATACCTCTCAGATGCACCTCTTCTTGTCCCTGTTCCCCTCAGAGAGCATCCCAGCGTTCAAACCCACGCTCTCACATGACAAAGGAAGTGGTATGAAGAGCCACTAAACCAGGAGAGCTTCCCATTAAATCTTTTTTTCGCTTTACCCAGAGACCCTCAGTTCCAGCGCGATATTAAAGTGCAACTTCTCTCCGCCCTGAAACGCAGCCAGCTCAGAAGCAGGTTGCTGCAAGTGTTTAATAGTTCCCAGCAGCACTAATCAGTAGGTAAGGACAGGAGGTTAAGAAGGATACTATGTCAAAATATAATGAACAGCCCCATTTCAAAGGTCTTATATCTCTTCCAAGCAGTCAGGGAGAAGACAAAAAGATGGAGACAGACATACATAAAATGCAAACGCTGGAGAAGGCAATTAGAAAGGGTACTGAATTTGTGATGGACCTAGAGAGGTGAAAGATGATGACACATTTGGCAACCAACTTATGCTGAAAGCAGGGAAACTTTGGGCTCTGGAGCCCTTTAACTTGTGCCACATGTGTCAACAGTTTGTTTTAGGGAAGATTTTCTTCATAATTTAATAATTAATCCTTGATGAGACCCTGGCAAGGCAGATGGCTTTTTAAGCTGTGGCATAGAAAAAGTTGTTCTGTGGTAAGAGCAACAATCCGTGAAGCTATTACACATTTCCCAACCCACCTTATGTTATTTTTTAGCAAGACTGCTTTTCTGTATAATTCTGACTTTTATCTTCCAATTCCTCCCAGCTTCCCCCCCCCCAAAAAAAAAAAAAAAAGAGAGTTTTTTCAGTAAGACAAAATGAGTCAGAATAAGAGATTCAAAACAATTCTCAAGGCAAAGAACTAGAGAATATGTGGTGCTGGGAAATTCAGGAAAAAAATAAATTGTGGATTCTGTGGAAGAAAAAGCAACACAAACTAGCGCTTAAAATATATGAATCCTTATTTCCTTAATGCGAACACGCACCATAAATCCAGATGACTGAAACAGCAAACTCTGCCCTTGCCCAAGCCGGAGGCGCCCGCCCGCGTGCATTGCTGCAGGAGCTTCCCTGCTCCTTACCTTGCTCCTTCAGCTACTATGGCCATGCACACATCTTACTCGCCAATGAGAACTGCAGCCAGTGCACAGCTTCCTGCCTTGAAGATGTCGGTAAAGCTATCCAGGGAGACTTCAATTAAAAAATAATTGAATAAATGAATCATATTTGAATACCACAGGTCACAGATGCAGAGCTTTTTTATTTCGTTGGAAGGACTGCTATCTACTGCCCACAGTGTTTATTGTTAGTTCAGCTGAGAAATTCCACAGGCCTGGACCTACGTAAAAGAATGTGTCAGGACAGCTAGATGCTGCCTGCAGCATCACCGTCACCGACTGCAGCAGCTGTTAATACAGATCACTCTTGTATTTGCTTTCTTTGATTGGGACGCAAAAAGAATTATTAACACCCAACAGGCAGAACAATTATGGGTAGAGCCAGTTCATGCTGCACACACCATGGTGGAGTATAGGATTTCTGAAGCTTGGTGAGTTCAAGCCCCTTCTTGTCCTCTGGGCAGCTGTTTGCACAGGGCGGTGTTTGGCTGCCCGCGTGGACCTGCCTGTGGAAACAGCGCCTTCTGCATCCAGTGCCTCCCACTGACCGCGGCCGGGCGTCTGCTCCTCCTGCCAGCCTGCAAAGCACTGCCCGTATCAGGCCAGGCGCCCACAGGGAACGGAATCCCCAGGGGTCTGGTTACCTTTACTGTTCTCCTCTGACAGAAGTACTTGGGAGCCGTGAAGCAGAGCGCGGCAGCACCGCCGCCTTCCACTCCGCACGCTGACTGCTGTCCTGTGCCCCTTGAGGCATGTCTTGTGTCAGCAGCAAAGCAAATTCCACAGGGCATCTCCTGAGCCTGATGGGATACTGGGTTCTCTGCCTTGCATGTGTTCACCTTGAACCATACCTTCATCCTAAGGGTCTGTCAAGTTGTCAAGTAATTAGTGCTAATTTTGAGAGCACGATGGACTGGGATCAGCCCCCAGTAATGGCTATGTGCTGTGTAAGAGGCTCGTTATCGGGCTGTTCCATGGAACAGTGTGCTGTTTGCTGGACAGACATCTAAAGCAGAGCAAGGAGGATACAGGAGGTGGTTACACATTAATCATCATCTTTCCTCCTAGCCCCACGCTACAGCTGAAGGCTTCTAACCCAGTGTAAGTAGCAAATCTCCTGCTGTGCAAAGCCAAAACCAAAAATGTTTTGGAACTATGGATGTACACAACCACGTGGGAATTTTTCCCTCTCCAGGAAATATGGATCAGGTTGATCCATGTTGATGCCGGCAAGCTGCCCAGGTTAAGGTAAAGGACTTCGGAGCATGAAGCTGTTCCTACTTGTTCCTTGTTAGCTGGGATGAGTGGCACGAGTAACAGGGGAAACTGTGGAACACTTGTAGTCTTCAACTTCTTACATCCCAGTTTAAGCCTCACTTGTACTGGAGAATCCACAGCTCTCTGGGATGAGCTGCCACATAAGCTTTCTTTTGTGGTGAAGGGACCACAACCACAACCTTTCTGCTGGTGGAAGGTCCTACCCACCTGCAGCAGAGGCTTGCTGCCCCCCCTTGCCCACCATTCTGGGAGATGGACTAGCTGCCTCCTCCTTTGTCTTTCTTTTAAAATCCTGGATCTTTCCAGTGACACGGTTCATAGGGTAGCCCTACAAACCCTTTCCTACAACACAATACCAGAAGGTGGTGCTGGGGATAATCAGCAAGGGAAGAAAATGTTTGTCTAAATGCATCTCTACCGAAACAAATACTTAATGAACACACAGAAAAATGAAAGTAGTACAAACGTAGGAATTAACATTGGAAAGCTATTTTAAGTAAGTACCAGTAGTCACGCCTTCCCTAGATGGACCTTCCTCATTTGCTGAAAGAATGTTCAAATGTAACATCCATATAATGCATTTTAGAAGAAATAAAAATATACTGTCCTCCAAACACTGATCAAGGAGAGTTTCTAACGAGCGCAGTGGGTACGGTGAGCTATTGCTGAATTCACACCAAGCAAATTAACTCCTGAAACTGGAAAATGCAGCAAGCTCTGCTGAGGAGTTGGGCTGATCCACTTGGCACGTTGCTGTGCTGCTCCCGCGTCCAACCAGAAATCTCTGGCCTGTTCTGCTCTGCACAAAGACACCAGCTTCCTCGAGAGCGCTCAGGTTCTCCTTCATGATGCTCCATTGCCCAGCTGGAAAGGTGCCTCCCATCTTTCCCATGCGATAATATGAAGTTAGGCTGTGCCACTGGGTTTGTCAGAAGTTGAGAAGAAAACCAGCTGCTTCATCCTCTCCAGGCATTTCAGAGCCTTGCTGATCAGTCCACTGGGAATCTCAACTCCCTTGGATCAGCACAGATTACTTGCTAGCAAACCGGTATCTCCTGCCCATACCTCTGAAGGACTAGGGAGCAGCTTACGAAGATTTGCCCCCTGCGTCTCTCTAGGGGTTACAAGGAAGTCAGGTGGGTACATACAAGCACATGTGTCACTCTGGTCTGATGAGTTTTCTTTGTTCGAGAGACAGAAGTTAGGTGAGCAGCACAGACTTCAGTGCTGGCAGCTGGTAACCTCCTAGCTGTCCTTTTCAATCCACAAACACATCAGAGCAACCAAACATCATGTGAAGAGCTTCCTCCATTCAGAAATACGTAATATATTGGTTTGTTTCCAAACTGGTACTGCACCTAGGAGCCAGCCCAAGGCTGGTCCACCTAGATCCCTTTAAGATCTTTATCCTTTCTCCCTCTCCTCTCCACCTTTCAGCTTCTGCCTGGCCCTGCTCTGAATGCATGAGCACAGGCAACGGGTGAGGTGATGCAGCCCAGGGCCAGAGCAGGACAGGGACAAACGGAACTGTGCACCAAGATATGCGACCTGCACATGGACCCTGTCTGGCTTGGAAAGGGTAGAGCATCACTGTAATCACAACAGAAATACTTCTGTTAAAAAAAAAAACAACAAACCAAACAAAACCAAAACAAACAAACAAAAAAACCCACAACAAAAAAATCCAACCAAAACCTGGCAAAATATTTTATGTCTTCAGTTTAAAAAAAGTCAAATTCATGGGTGGGTGCTGCTTAGGATCCATATTTCCCTGGACCTCTAATTTCTGCTTTCCAGCCTCCTTTGCTGAATCTTCAAATTCACCATTTATATTACAGAAATGCTGAGTCAGGACTGCAACATAAACGGATGATTCAAGGGTTTTACAGCATGGCTACACAATGCATTCAGAGAAGTTCAGAAGACTGATGGACTTTAGGTTTCTTATACCAAACTTCATAAATATGAGATTTCTTACTACATTTCCTCAGCAAAATCAGAAAACAGGATTCCTATAAGTTAACATGTATCATCAACAAATATTAACGGATTCTCTTTTTAGTATTGCTTGGCTGCTGTCTCTGTTTAGCCTTTGCTAAAGCGATCTCTGGTCTTGGTCATCCAGAGGGAGTTTTTGCCAGTGGGATACAAGCACTTTCACAGCTTGCTTTCAGAGCTGTTGGGACATGGGGGTAGCATGTGCCTTGTGGTTTTGGACATTTTGTACAGTTTCTGTGAGTGACTGCTGAAACCACTTGTTTGAGTAATTTCTTGGTGGAATAACAAATTTATAATCTCCTTAAAAAGCTCCTGACGTTTTTATATTTGTTTGGGCTGGCAGACTATTAAAGAAGAAGTACTGTTCTCAGGAGAAATTTTTTCCTGTTAACTGTGCTCTTCATTTTACTTTCGCCTCTCCAGCAGTGAATACACCCCAAACCAGTAGTCTGTCACCTTTATGCAGTTCATATGTGAATTGTTCTTTGGGGAGAAAGCAAAGCAAGAGGAAACATAAAGAAGAGTTAATCTCAGATCAATCACGCTCATTTTTAAGGGATTTGACACATGAGCCGCAGAGGTTTCTGTAGCTGGGCTCCACGCTGCTGCGGTCCCTGTGTCAGGGCAGGCTGCAGGCTGGCTGCAGCTCTTGGTTCCCAGGACAAGGACGGGGGCTGGACGGCTCTGCCACAAATACCCGTCCTGTGCCGGTGGGAGGCACACCAGATTTCTGCAGATTGTTTCTCTGGGTGCAGTATCAGGTAAGAACAGCATATCAAAAGAAATAACATTGAATTTCTCCGTTACACTATTATTTTTTTCTCTCTGTGAAGGATATTTATGAAGGGATTATTACTTTCATCCTTGTATCTCCTCTGCATACTGTATGTCTTGCATATACACATCTCCAGTCAAGGACTTGCATTCTTTTTTGAGCAGATTTTTGCTTAGAGACTTCTGCATATTTTTCATTTTAGTTGAGATACTACATGCTATTCTAAAACATCAATTGGAATACAATTTTTAAAAAAATCTCAGCATCCTAGAATGAGGTTTGTTAGACTGTGGAATGGTCTCCTGGGGATATGGTGGAAATTACTTTGCTTGCAACACACAGAACTGCTGGAACAAAATACTAAAAATTATAGAGGAAAGAGCAAATGAGATTTTTTTTAAATTTTTTTTTCCAGGGACTGAGCTGGGATTTAGCAAACTAATAGGTCAATGCAGGTGGTTTTGATTATTATTTTTAGTCCCCACCTCTAACTCTGTGTAAACAAGGAAGGAACAGTTTTCATTAAAAAACCCAAACCCAAACAAAACACCAGAAGAAATTCACTTCTTTCAGGGAATACATTCTTCGATGGTTTAAATGAAACTACAGTTCACTATATTTCTGCAATGCGTTCAAAGTCACCATATACTACCTTTGTTCTGGATTAAGTCATACTTGCTTTAATTATCCTCTTTGAAGCAGATACTCTCTAGATTTTAAGTAACATAGAATGGATTTTCTAACATCTACACCTTATTTCACATTTCTGTAATTTCCCAAAGTTGTGTGAATGCACATATCCTTTCTCTGAGCTGGTGAGAGTTAGGTCCTTGTTTGACTTGGTTATTACCTCTTACCGTGCCTCCATCCACAAACTACACTAGATTTAAGCTTCCACAGGCAAAATCCATATTGCAAGTTGGAACAATCCTGTGGAACATGCCATAGCATCTGGGCACCAGATTCAGCTGTGAGGATGCTATTTTCTTCCACATCTCCATAAAAATCACAATGAAACAAGAGCTATGAAATATTCCAGCCCTGTATACTCGAAGGAGGTCACTTATACGCTGTCTTAAGTGTGGAAGTACCGTCAGATGTCCATGGTGTATATACCAGGAAAGGGCAAGATTAAAGTGTTTCTCTCATTTGCCTGGGTAAAATGTGATAAATGGTATGTCCATAACTTGGAAGGTAAAGCCAGAGCAAAATTCCATTTAAATGCAAGAGGAAACTTATGAAACTTACGGTATTCCTCTGACCCTCCTCTATGTGGTTTGATGTATAAGAGAAAAAAATTAAAATGTGTCTTGGGAAGATGCAGGACCAAGTTCTTCCTTATCATTCTTCATTAGCACACAAGTAAATTACAGTCCTCCAAATACTGCAGGACTGACACGGCCAGGCTGCCTAGTATTTCGCCTTGCAAAACTGGAAGTGCCAGGTGGACGGAAACACCGATTCGAGCCGATACAGAGCCTGTGGCTTCAACGCACTGAACTAAACCAGTGTTCAAATGCAGATGACAACAGCTACCTGCGTTAAGAAGACTTACATCTGATTTTATAGCTGATTTCAGATTGTGCTCGCCTAATCTTGGGTGGAGAGTATCAGAGCTTCTGAGGAAATAAAATAAATAAGTACATAAAAGAGAGAGCAGATATTTAGGTGCTTAGCTCTGGGCATATAAAGATGACCAAAATGGAACAGCTGGGATACCTGGATTTATTATTTTAAAGAGATGGCTGAAAGGGAGATCTCTCTGCCTTTCCCTGCTGTTTCAATTTCAAGAGCATATCATTGCATGAATTTATTTCTGGGATAATCAGTGGCTGTCATGAATATCTGTAATGAACTTACAGATCCCTTGGATTAATTCAAGGAGCCTTGGTTCAGTCCCAGAAGTGCAACATGTCTTTTAATAACTGATCCCCTGTACATCTGGAACTGACAAATCTATACAAGTGGTAGGTCACAAATTCCCCATCCCCTACCTATGGATAATTTTAAGGATTTGGATCCCTCTTTTTAAGCCTGAACTCTATAATCAGTTTGCTTTTAAGCTCCCTACTATATCTGGTTTTCCTGTGGGCTTTTGTTTTTATTTTCATTTGATTTCAACAGATGTTATTTACTGCTATTTCCCTCTGCTTTGGAGAGGATTTATCATTGAGATATATTTTCATTTTAGTGCACAAATACATTAAATCCAGGCATGAAGCCTGACCAAAACAGCTGGAAAGTGACACTGAAATTAAGGCTATAGAGCCGCTTCTGTAATCTGCTGAGCAGTTTATACAAATGCAGTTTAAATAAAATGAGTCTGCAAACAGAAAAGCTTAAAGGATATTAAATCCTGGCTTTATAAATGATGGCCAGGCTAGTAGGAACTACCCCATAGGGTGTAATCTTTTTCTTTCCTGTAACAAGGTTATCTGGCCTCACAAGCTTCTTAGGTAAACTTAATTAAAGCCAATGAAGAGAAAATGCAAAAGGGGTAAGGTAGCTGTTTTGATTTCAGAAGTTAATTTTAAAAATATATATTTCTGTGGGCTAGAGGTATGTCTGCCTAGTCTTAGTGGGACACTTAGAGGGAGAAGGCTTCATTCCATCTTTCTTTTTCCTATGCTATTCATACGTGTGTGCACACAGACAGCCAGTGAGCAGGGAGAAGGCGGTGGGGGTGAGCAGACATCCCTCTTTTTCCTGGGGGATAACAGCTCACTGAATAATAAAGGTTCCCCCAAGGACAGAATATGCTACACATGTTGGCAATGGGTTTGTCAGTGTTCCTAACATATCTATACAGCTGTAATTCACGGATTTAATAAAATATTGATATCTGTTTCCGCAGTTCTATCATGCAGCAAAAATCTTTACGTGATCTAAATTAAACACTTCTGCAATGGGCTGGAGACTGCACGTCGTTTCTTGCCCTGGTGGAAAAGCTCTGTGCCACCCCATCTGCTGCTCCAAATGCCAAACGTCAGAAATATCACTGAATGGGAGGGTTGTTGTAAAGAAGCGCTTGCTATTTCATCTGAGTTTCTGTTTAGCCTGGTAAAACATCCCCTACCAGTTTGTATCACTGAGCTGCTGCTGAGCTACAGGCCCAAGTCTAATCTCAGATTGATGAAATGCATCCAAGATGACATTTGACTCGATCTTCTCATAAATAATAATACTACTGCTTTACATTTATATAACCCCTTTTCAGCAAGAGCTCTCCCAAAAGGCCTTTTTGACCTCCAATTTATCTGTTGTGACTCTCACTGAATTAGAGGCGAGCGTAACGTTCCCTACTCTACCACGTATGGCATGCCAATAGCTACGAGAGAAAGTACATTTATGATGAGATTCCAGTCGTCTTAGCTTTGTGATGCTCAATAATCTACTCCAGCAGAGATCACCTGTAACATTATTAGTGTCTCAGTCACTCCGACAGCTGTCAACTGCATAAAAAGCTACCTGCCCTCTAAAGTACTACCCCCTTCCTTCCCAATCTGGAGTTTCCAACCCTCAAATGATTACACAGACCTTAGATTGACAATATTTACTCCAGAAAAATGATACTTTTACATGCAGGATTTTACAATTCACTGTTGACTAAAAACAGAAGTTTCATGAAATTTGAAAAAAAAATTAAAAAAAAAAAAAAAAAGAAGATAAAAAAAGATAAAATAGAGGTTCCTGGACCTAGCCTGGATTTAAAGTGTTTGTGCCTCAGTCCTAGCCAAGGAAACAGTGAAACACTGAAATTTATTGCTGTGACACTGCCACACTTAAAAGTTTGTGTAGGTCATATCAAAATAGGGCTTTGTTCTGCCTGTAGTCAGGATTTTTTTTCCCACTTTTGCTTGTGAGGCTAGATTTCCAGAGGTGTCTAGGCATCAAACAATGCAGATGAATCTGAAAATCCCTATGTGCTCTGCCTATTGCAGCTGTTGAAGCCTGAATCCCATGAATAGAATTGCCTTTGCTAAGTCATGAAGGCTGGCTTTAACAGTCTGCCAGCGTACAGCACCTACCTACATATCTGTCTAATAAACTCACTGTAAGACATTTTCTCCCTGTTCCTGCTGAAAGCAGAGGTACAATTCCTATTGCCTTCCAGAGGAGCAGAACTTAGCCAATGTGGCATTTTACTTCTGTGTAAAACTTTCTCATTTGTTTAATACAGAGTGTGTAGTGTAATGTTTTTTTAAACAATCATCAATTACTTAGCTTACTTTAAAATATCTTCATGGCTCACGGACTCTGCCAAAGACAGCTGATGGCAAACTTTACAAGAATACATGGAATACACGGTAATAGAAAGAGAATGCACCAACTGCGGCTCTTGAAATTCTCAGCTTGCATATGAGATCCAACCATAAATTCCTGTTCTGAATCGGGAAGAACAAGGACATGAACCTTGCATGAGAGCTCAGTGATTTTAGCTATTCTGGCACGACTTTTAATGATCTCTGGTTTTATCGTAACATTTTAAAGAAGCTTCTTAATCCAGTTTCACTCTATTCCCAAGATTATGCCCATAAAGCCATTACATAGCACCTTGCTCTTGCAAAGAGGCCCAAGTGATCAGCAATTACCAAAAGTAAACAGGGCTCTGATCTTATCATACGTTATAGATTGAATCAATACTGTAACGGTATCTAAGAAAAAAGTCTAATGAGCCAGTGATTTTCTTTACACAGCCTGGCCTTTTCTGACCACTTTTTGTTTGTTTTTCTCACCTGCCGATACCCTCGTCCCCAAACCTGCCCCATTTCCCATTTCTGTTTGGTGTCTGCACATCACCGCTGGACAAGTCAGATATGCATGTGCTATACAGGGACAGCAGTTTCCAAATCCGTATTTAGACTAAGGCCCTAGGTAAAGTTAAAAACCTCACAACTCTCAGTGTTTCAGCTCTAACAGCAGACATCCCATAAGCTCTTACAGTTAAGTTAAATAATACTATCCGCCGGCTTTGCAGTTTGGCATCTGATAGCAAACTGAAACCAAAAGGTTAAGTCAATGGTTTTGATCTTGTAACCCAAGTCTGAGCTACTTATTCCTACCCTCCTTCAGATGAAGTAATCACATAAAAATAAAGCACTTCCTAATAAAAACAGTACGTGTTCAGACCTCCATTCAAGACAGAAGGAATTTTGATAGTTCTGGTTTTATGGACTGTAGACTAGGGTAGCAAAAGTATGTTGATTTTCTTACAGGGGATAGAAATAAAGTGAAATGAAAGCAGATGGATCTGCCCTAGCAGTGAACCATTGGATACAATACTTTGCTTCAGTGAGTATCCAAATTATTTTCAGGTAGTTTGGCACATAGGTAATTTATGTGCTTCGTTCTCTGCCTGCTATTTAGAAGCTGTTTCTCAAGTAGGGATTGTTCTCTGAACTGTTCACCTTTGCATGCACTATTTCATTCTTAACTTTTTTAATACTCTTCTTCAGGTTAACTTAGTGCAGTGAATGCAATATACATTTTTGGTTTTACCCAGAGACTCTGCTTGTGGCTGGGGTCAAACTAAAACCTGCAAGGGTGCTCTCTTCAGGGACTGCTTGCTCTATGACTGCATGTATCGTGCAACAGAGGCTGCCCCAGGCATGATATGTTTGCTGTCACTGACCAGAAGAAATGATTAGGGCACAGTGTCCCTGTAAAGGGCAATGCTACCAAGTACTTTATTTATTTGGTAAAAAAAAAAAAAAAAAAAAAAAATTCCTCTTCAGAAACCTCGAATACAAAACCTGACTTCTAGGTGTAGTAGATTTTGTTTAATATTTTGAGGTATAAAAAAAGAGGACCTTTCCTGATCCCACAAACAGCCAACCGAAACGTTCATTTGGCTGAGAAATACCAGACCCTCAGCTCATATCAAAATGATATGATCAAAGATGATGGGGACTGAGGAGTCAGTGGGTCACGGTGGAGACAATGATGGTCTCCTAGAAGTCCCCCACCTCCACTGCCGGGTGGAGTTGGGTCTAGCATGTCACTGCAGCTCTAGCCTCGGCACCAGCAGCCCTCCAGCTCTCCCCCTCGCACACCGAGGGGCTCAAACACCCCCAGCATCCCTGTATCAGCAGAGCTGGGCTGTCACCCCCAGAACAGGAGGTGCGCTTGAAGGGCTTGTGAGCTACATGTGATACAACATATGGATAGGCAAGAAAGGCACATGGATTCTAAGAATGCTCAGACACCCTGGGGATAAGCAGCCCTGCTTTCTACAAAGATTCTTATTTTTGTAGTCCTCATTGAGACATTTAAAAATCTGACAATATTTTTATCTTTACTGGTATCAGTTCTCCCCTTCATTTGGCAGGGGAGTCTAGAGTACAGAAGTGATACTATTCTTACTGACAGATAAAAATCTTTACAGAGGAGGCAGCTGGAAAACCAAAGACTTGATCCACAGTGGGTACAATTTAACAAATGTACTAGGATATCATACGGCTGATCTAAGTATCCAGGCTCTCTACACAAAGATGCAAACACTTCAGAAGAGTACAATACACACATCTCAGTGCCTACAACAATCCAAATGGAAAAGAAAAAAAAAAACCACCAACAAACAACGAAACAAAATACACACACACACACTCCCCCACCCCAAATAGTCCAACAATCCAAATGTGTATAACAGCAGCATTATAAGGAAGTTCTAAGTATCCCCACCATGTCTACCTGGGCTAAGCTACAACCACTCATGAGCTGATATCTTTGGAGATTCCTAAATCTTTCAGAATCATCTGAAAGCCTACAGAGCTGACATGAGTAGATTTACAGAAGGGGATAAATCTTGGCAAAACACTGCATACTAGTTTAATTATCCTGCTTCAAATAATCTGATTGCTGGACTGCAATTACTTCTGATAGGTTTGATACTAACATCATTACCTGTCTGTAAATGTATCTTCACCAGGTGCTCTTCGTAAAACAACTAAACAAAAATGGCAGCCACCCACTTTAAACAGCAAACTATTTGTTGTTGTTGTAACTTGTAAAACATCTAATCGGAGGTCAGTAACCAATTTCATTCAGAAAAATAGAGATTGTAGCTTCCTTTAAACAAAATTCCCCTAGTATTTATTATTGCAGTGCTCATTTCCTATAAAATGCTCCAGGCACATTCATTAGTGTGTCCCCCGCCTCCTACAGACTGCTGAGCCATTTCCTGGAGGGTGAAATGAAGTCCAGCATCTCATCTCATGGGTGTTCGAATGAACTGTCCAAAATTTGATGTTTAAGGATGTTTGGAAACTGCTTTCCCATGTTTCCCTAGCACTTGAACAGTTTCAATAAATGCAGCTGAACACATTTTTTTTGTTGTTCTAGTTGTGCACAGACATCTTAAAAACAAACAAAGTATAGCTCCTAAAGTCCTTTTTACACTGCAGGATTGTGACATTAGGTGCAACTGGAACTCATGCAGACACCCCATGGTCAAACGAGGCAGGTAGGGCAGCAGTTAGTGGGGTCCCAGAGGCACAGCCCTACCAAAATGCACAAACACATACTCAGGGATCTGCAGCCACAACCCACCCTGCGTTGCTGGCAGCTACACTCCTCTTGTCATCTTCTTGCTAGATTAAAAATCCAGGTACACATTAAGGAGCTGCAAGCATGCTTCTGGAAAACATCCTTTGTATAGGAAACAAGCCCACGTGATTCTCTTCCACACCTTCTGTTGGTAAGAATATTAGCGATACAAAACTGTTACTACAGCAGTATTCCTCCAGTTTATGATCTGTATCCAACAAGCCTTACTTTGTAATTCTCATGCAATTTTACCAGCTCCATCCTCACAGGCCGAGGTACCTTACTGTCACGTTTAGGCAGAATGCTGATGGGGGCTGCAGGTTTCCTGCTCTGCAGGATGTCACTACTGCAAGACTTAAGAGTGATTCCTTTGGATCACTTCTCATTTTCAATACGGACACCAGAAAGAGCATTCTCCATTGTCTTGTTTGAAGAGAAGGTGTTAAGCTCAATGACTATTCAGACACAGGACAGCCATTCTTACGCTCTTACAAGGTTTACGTTCTCTGATATTTAAGGAAATAAGCACGTGGAGGTTCTGAGTTGCAGCATGGTGGCATTTGGAGTGTATGAGAGCAAGGAATGCAATGCAGTCCTGATGCTGATACCGAACCTATTTCTACTGTACAATTCACTGACAAATTCTATCACAAGTAATTTGTATTTATGAAACCACATAATAGACCCAAGTGGTTTTTGTAGATGCTAAGCCTGTCCAGTGTAATCACACTGTAGTGAATGTAGCTATTGTTAGCATTAGCACTGAGAATTTAAAACTTGAACAGATTTTTGTTACCTAGGGAAATTTACATATGTAAATGTAAGCAGCAAAAATCCCCAGCCTATCAGTATTGAAGTTTTCTTGTTTTGTATGCTAAAAACCTTAAAATAATTAATCTTTTGTAGGGGAACAGTTTAGCAAGATGTACTATTTTGAAAATAGACCTTTAGGCTTTGTAAGCCTGCAAAATTTGCAAATAGATGAGAACTGACTCTTAGTAAATGAGATAAGGTAATAAAGTATGTACTCTTTAACAAATTTTAGACGTTAACGCCTAAAGATCTTGTGAAGTCACTTCTGTTATGCTAGGTATTAATATAAATTAGCTCATCTGTGAGTATGGTCTCTCTTTTCTTAAGAGCAGAATAGATTTGCTGCGACATTCCTGTAAAAACCTCTGGAGATGCTCTACGGATAATGATGAATATTGAATTTATTTCCATAGCATTAATCTACACTGAAATGTTTGACTCCTAGTTTTATTACCTGTTTCGTTCCCACAACCCTGCCAAACAAACTTCATACATAAGTCTGTATCTTCAGCTTAAATAACAGAGCACACACCATAGCCATCCTTCTCCCGAAGAGCCACTGGCTTACCAGAAGAGAGAACTGGATTCTGTGGGTGAAATTCTGCAAAATTTTAACAAACCCAAGTGAATGCACATGTGACACCTGGTCTTTGTCCAAGGATTCACAAAATCCTGTTACCTCAAAGCAAGAAAGTGCTGTTGGGAGTGGAAGGAAAAGCCCAGACTGGTGGAATTCTGTATCTCCAATTACAACACACAGTGATGACTATTAGAAAGTCAACATCTTCCAGTTCTGCAGAAAGAGTTATTCACTTTACAGTTTAATAAAAAGCCTGTTCTGTTTTGGAAACCACTATGTAGAAGCACTTGACAATCTTGACTACAATACAGTCTTCTCATACTCTGAAGAAAATTTCATTTGCCTCCCAGAGGGCTTCCTGATCAGAGCTATCAACATCATTTGGTCTGGCAGCAGACAAAACCTCTCTTCGGAGCAAGCTACTTTACCTGTGGGAAGCTGTACCTGAGCCACAAATAAACGAGCACAATTATACTCTCTGGACAAACAGCAAGCGGCGCGCAGAGCATGCTCGGCACGGTACTGCTGCGCAAGGACAGAAGGGGAGTAACAGGGGGCTCCCGCCTCGTGCTTCTGCAGCTCACGGTCTTACTCCGGTTCCTATTCCCCTTTCCAGGGGGGACCTATGGAGCACCCAGATGAAACCAAACAGGTGTGGGAAAGCAGGGCAGAAAGCAAGGCTGTGCCTCCCACTTACAAGGAGACCCACAGAGCAAGACTGGTACTGGCAGTAATAAATCCACCACTCAAACAGGGTAGTGGCTGCTGTTGCCTGTCATCCTCCAACCTGGTGGAGAGATTCACCAGCTCCAGTGAGACAGGCTACCTGCATAAGTCCACTCATCTCTGGCTGCAACTTAACCCAAGTTAAATAGCTCCCAGGCCCTCAATAAGAGGGACCAGAACTGGAGCTTGGTTTACAAGTGCTTTATTCTACCTCACATGATAGAAGTTTTCCCCTATGTGGCACGTATACTTCCAGCACAAGTCCTGCTTTTCTTTATCATGTCTGAATCCATAGCAGCAGAGATAACAAAAGTGATACAGGCAAGCTCTGGAAAAGCATCTGTCAAGTTTTTTGGGGTTTGACATCCCCTGAACCTAATTAAGACAGGTTGCTGACATGAAGGAAAAACAACTATCCTTTCAGAAAGCCTCTTACCTTACTCCGTGTTAAGAGGAACAGTCAGATTAGCAAGGAGCATTAATTAATCCTCTCTGGTACTACATATACTATTCCCTGAAAGGCAGGCCTTACTGTTTAGATAAGGTTTTGCAAGCCAAACCAGCTCAGAGCACAGTGAAAAAGATAGGTACAGAAAGGTATAAGGATTTTATTTGACTGCAAAACAAGCCCTGTCTCAGCTGCTTTGACTGGATCCCAGTTCACAAGAATATCCTTTCCCTTTAGGTCTGCACCCAAGGACAGGTACAGTTTTGTGGCTTTTAAAATGGACTTGAGATAATTGTCTACTGCGTAGTTTGTGTACTCTTAAAATCCTATCTGTTTTTGCAGTGATAATAGCCAAAGCAGCCAGGGTTCAATCAAAACCACCACAGGAGCCCGTGAATGAGCTGCACTGAACAAAGATTAGGCAGGCTTTCTTCTCTTCCACCAAATCTTCTCAAAATAGGTCATCAGGATTGTACCTGACTTCCTGAAGAACTCAAAGTCTCTTTAGGCTAGTCGTTTATCAGAAGACTGAAAGTAAGATTTGTTTTCCAATTTCTGATTCCTGATACTAGCTAAAATGAAAAAGAAAAAAAATGAGCAGAGGGGTAAGAGTAGGGCTGGGTTTGGTTTTCTTTAAACAAAAAGATGAAGCTTCAGATAGTCTTGAGCAAAAGACAGTCAACTTTCATTCCTTAAAACTTGCTTAGATTTTAATCTGAGAATGTCTATGCATATGATAACACTTGAAAATAGCTTTCTTAATGCAATATTTTTACAGGAGCAATTTGGAATATCAGCTCATTTAAGATTAGTACATATTGCTTGCTTTTTTTAATTGCCAAAAAGCAATGCTTTAGAAATGGTGATTTATTTAATGTTTGCATTTATAAGCCTATTAAGAATTATCTTAACACTAATATGGTAGAAGCATAAGCCACATTGTCCTCTTTCCTTCCGATTTTCAATTATGCTCTTAATATATCAGGCCACCGTCCCATAGCACAGATCTGGTTTCACAGGTGTTGGAAGCTCCTTTGACAGTGAGTTTCCACCGTTATTCCTGTCAACGCTAAAGAACGAGCACAGCCTGGGGTCAACAACCTGACCTCTAAACCAGAGGATCTCAGCCTGGAGTGTGCAAACTACCTGCAATTTTTAAAACATCAGAAAGTGTTTAAAATGAATGGGGTGTGGGGAGAAAAAAAGATAGACTTATCCATTAAATCAAGGAAAGAATAAAGAATTTTAATGGGGGGGAAATACAAGTTCTGGATGACTATTTAAAATTTTGTATCCCATGGTATTCCAGGTATCCCATGAAGCTGTTTGTAAGATTACTTTTTGAAACAGAAGAGCTCCAATTTATGTTAGAAATCTGTGTTTCATAATCTAAGATATCACAGAATTCTAGGTACACATTGACTAGAAAAAGCTAAGACTAGTGTTCGCTTTTGGCCTATTTTGATCAAGCTCACTCTGCATGTGAATGTGTGTGTGCTTTTATCTGTCTCTTATCCAACTAAGTAACTTCTAAGCTAATTTCAGCAACAGTGGAGGTAGAGTGAATGTCTTTGAAGAAGGTCTCAACATTCTGGATGTCAAATTTTCTATGAAATCACTGAAAACAGGTAGCTAGGTAGAAATGAAAGGCCATCTGTTGCCTGCACTGAGTATGTTACAGAGTGACCTCAATCCATACCAAGCCTCAGGGAATTCACAGAGGATAGAGAAGTGCTGAGTGTCCCAACATGAGAAATGTTTCTGTTTGCACTCAAATCTTTATTAACTGTGACATAACAAACCCCTACCAATGGACTCGGAGTCACCAGAACTAGACCTGCCACTGGCCACCGAACCACTTTCCCAGTTCAGTTCACGTGTGCTAGCAACCTGCACGAGTAATAAAATCTCCCCAGAGAAAAGCCTTTCTCTGCCATAGAGAACCATTAGTCCTTGGGTTGTTGCCTCAAAATGAAAATAAAAAAATAAATAAAAGTAAAAAAAAAAAAAAAAAAAAAAAGACTCCTGTAAAGTCCATTTGATCTCATCACATCATCACATATCATGGTGCAAGCACTGTATTCTTCCGGAATCCCAAATCTGGAAGCTGAGTAGGTATGTAGGACACCACATCTCGTACAAGGAGGTTGAAAACCACACAGATACTGGTACTCCTGCTCATGCATTGCACTTTCAACTGACATTAAGTCATTCTGCTCTACGTTTAGTGTGAATCTTTGGAGAGAAGCTAAAACAAACAGCTCCCCTCCGCCACCCTGCTTTAGTGTCTTTATTACAAAGACAGCTAAGGAAATTTTAAACCCCAACACACATTAGAGTTGCTAAAATTCATACCCAAGTGCCAGTATCACCAGCTATTTCGGCACCTACAATACAGACATACAACTCCCTTTCTCCCAGGAATGCTCTCCGCACTGAGAGACAGAAGAAGATATTAGTAACACGAACCCATCCCTTTGAAGATATTGCCTCTTAGAAAACCAGATATTCAAAGTCTTTAGGCTACTACTTGCTCTCGCAGAAACAGAAGACAAAAGTGCCCCAGTTTTTTTAATAAGTACAGGTTTTGATTATTTTTTCTGTACTTCCTAATCTTCCTGGCTACTTATCTGAAATGTAGCACAAAAATACAGCTTGTAGGAAACATAAGACATATGGTGTTCAGAGAGAGGGAGGTGGCTGCAGAGATACGTGCAGAGGATGTTGGATGCTGTGAGAGGGAAAAGGATTTCAGTAGAACACTTTATTGACTATTGTTTTTTTCCTTATCTCTGATTACACTTGCAATTTTAAGAACTTGCTCAGCTTTCTCCTACTCTACAGCTCAGACACTGAAGTGACTAGGGACAACATGCAGATCTAAATCAGTCATTTTTTTGTCTAGCATTTCCTTGGGATATTAAAGTGGATTGGCAACCCCAAACCCCTTCCATCAGCTGGTCTATCTGCCATAGTAAAAGAAGTACTTCAGCAATGTTTCTGATTTTTTAACACTCATTCTCAAATCTCCTGGAATATATTGTTTTGTTTAATATCTTTATCAATGATTTGGACGAGAGGATTGAGCGCACCCTCAGTAAGTTTGCAGCTGGCACCAGGCTGGGGGGAGTGCTGACGTGCTGGGGGCAGGAGGCTCTGCGGGGGGTCTGGGCAGGCTGGGCGGATGGACCAAGGCCAGTTGTGTGAGGTTCAACATGGCCAAGTGCCGGGTCCTGCCCGTGGGTCACAGCAGCCCCACAGCGCTGCGGGCTGGGGGCAGAGCGGCTCAAAGCTGCCCCATGGAAAGGGCCCGGGGGTGCTGGTCAGCAGCCGGCTGGACATGAGCCCCCAGTGTGCCCAGGTGGCCCAGGAGGCCAACAGCACCCTGGCTCGGATCCGAAACGGTGTGGCCAGCAGGGCCAGGGCAGTGCCCGTGCCCCTGTGCTCGGCGCTGGTGGGGCCGCACCTCGAGCCCTGGGTTCAGTTTCGGGCCCCTCAGGCCCAGAGGGACGTAGGGGGGCTGGAGCGTGTCCAGAGCCGGGCAGGGGGCTGGGGAAGGGGCTGGGGCACACGGCTGGGGGTGCTCAGCATGGGGAGGAGGGGGCTCGGGGGGGACCTGATCGCTCCCTACAGCCGCCTGACAGCGGGTGGTAGCGAGGGGGGGGTCGGTCTCTGCTCCCAGATAACAAGTGACAGGTCAAGAGGAAGGAGCCCCAAGTTGCATCAGGGGAGGTTTAGGTTGGATATTAAGAACATTTTCTTCATCAGAAGGGTGGTCAAGCACTGTCACAGGCTGCCCAGGGACTTGGTTGAATCCCCATCCCTGGAGTTGTTTACAAACATGCAGAGATATGGTGCTTAGTGGCATGGTTTAGTTCTATGATGATTCTGCGAACTCTGGCTGTGCCTTGCGTAACACAAGTACCAACCCCTGCAGCATGAACCTGTAATCACTTACAGCAACGAGTGGGGGTTTTTTCATTTTTATGACACTAAAGGAGGCAAAAAATCCAAAGAAAGAATATTCACATAACTTAAAAAGCACCTGGTCTGCCCCATCGTTCCTTCTCCAAGGACATCAAGTATACCCAACCATAAATTTTAACCATCACAGAAGAGCTCTAGCATTAGTCTCTGGACATCTCACCTACATTGGCTGCTGACAAACCTTTTGCTGCTTGTACTTTCTCATTGCTCTTATGCTGCCAGTGTTTGAAAACATTCAGTGAAACCCAGAGACACCAGTCAGCAGTGCCCGACAGCACTGAGCTTAACAAGATATTAACTCAGGGCACAGATTTGGCAATGGCGGCCATGTGGGCACTTGGGTAATTCGTTTATGGAAAGATGGTGACTTGGTAGTATGTGATTACAATGTTTTCTAGCTCTCAGCAACAAAGAGCCTCTGCCCACAAATAACATCAGTGAAGTAATTAAAAGAAAGAAAAGAACTGATTCTACTTGATCAAAATGTGGGTTTGGGGACACCACTGCAACAAAATCAGAAAGTCAAAACAACCAACAACTCTAGCAATTTTTTTTTTTTTTTTTTTTTCAACTTTTGTGTTTCTGATAAGATGGCTTTAACCCCCTCTCAATGGACATCATTCCTGGGTAATTTAATAAGTCTGGACACCTGCCTAACATTTACACCAAGTTTAGTTCTGCTGCCTTCAACCAAATTGCTAGCAGTACGCTTTTATTTGCCATGCTTCACTTAATGTACACTCACAACTTACAGCCCCTTCCTTATCACAATCCTTCTTCCTCACTGCAGAATTTTTCTCCAGGGCCAATTCCTCTTGAGGTATCTTACTTCAGGTCTATGGGTGGAGAACGGGTAACAAGCACACACTCTGTTTCCTAAAGGAGGAATAACTTATTCTTCCATTCCCACCTCAAATCCCATGTGCTTATCTTGATACGTACTGATCACACAGACAGGGTGAGGATGAAGCAAGCACAGAGGGTAACGTTTGGAAACTGGCAATTAACAAGGAATTTATCATGCAGTACAAAGTAATGTGTCATAATGCTACCTACAGCTTTCTAAAACTTGCTTATAAACTGAAAGAACAATAATAGTGTCATTAGTACTAGATACTCATATCTTGCACACTGGGAAGGAAGGACTAGATCACACTAGAAAAAAGCCATAGGATTCAGCAGTTAGTCATCTTAATGCTTAAAGACACTATCAAGAAGTTCCAAAGGAAAAAAAAAAATCTAGTTGAGAGTTGAAGGTCTGCTGTGTATTTAACAAGTAACCAAGACATCTCACATCAGCTTGCATGCGTCTTTGGGACAAACTGAAGGATCTACTCCAGTTTCTCCATAGGACTCACCATGTTTTAGGGGAGGGTCAGCAGAATGCTCTCAGGGAAAGCCTGAGTCTTGAGTGCACATCATCCTAAAACAAGCCAGGAGAACAATAACATCATAAATTTTTCACATCTTTTTCTATGCATACTAGTTAAAGACTCTTTAAGAATCTCAAAGACTGCAACATTTCAATTCCCCTTTCTTATAAAATGCTTTGCTTTAAATAAATACATAGAGAAACCAGAGAAGTTTCAACTCAATTATAAAACTGGCTGTGACTGTTCTCCCCTAGTGTTTGCCAAGCAAAGCTGCACCCCTATAAACTGAGGCAGCAAAGCCACCATCTCATTCAAACGCCCTTGAACGTGACCAGAGCCCATGCAAACCTACAACAGAAACGTAAGGGCATGTTACCTGATCGCAGGGCTGCCCAAAAACAGAGCTAGAAACGAGCAACAGGGCTTCAGGCTCATGGCTAGATAAAAGGACCATTGCCAGAGAGCCAAACATAAGGGTGGCTTATCTGCATTTTTAATTTGGAACTGATGGCTTTCATTTGGTTGTTAAGGCTGGGGAATCCACGAGTTCAGGACAGAAAATTCTCTACATCTGCGCCCTGCTTCTGGGCTGGGAAACTCATTAATGGGCTTGAAAGACAGCTAAGGCTATCACAGCTGCAGAATAAAATAAAATAAGCTAGTTAGCAGCTTTTATCTTCTAAAAAGGCGGGACAAATAATAGAGCTTCAGCACACACCAGAAGGCCTTTCACTCTGAAATACTGCTGGCTCACTTCTATGGCAGCGTGAATGCAAACTGCACGATGTGGAACAAGTTGCAGTAAGCTGATGAAGAAGGCAATTAGCAGGAGCAAAAAACCTCCAGGCTATTTCCCTTCTTCCCACACATTACTTCAAGAAAGCACCACTGCATGACACATAACTCCCCTGGCTACCTACTTCAATCTATATTCAAAGAACATTAAGCAGGTAAGGCAGAGTAATGCTGCTCACCCAGCAGAAACTAAGTAAAGATGAACGGGGAAGATCCATTCATCCTCTCTTCCAAAAAAGAACTACAGGGTGTCAAAGAAAACTAGCAGGTGGCCAGTTCAAAACATGTATGATGTTTGTCACATAATGCCTAGGGAATCTCCTTGGCACAGAATGCTACCGATTTCAAAAAGTTACCTGGGATCAAAAAGCAATTTGGCAAGAAAAGAAGAGGGAAAAGAATAGGATTCTTCATTATTATCACATTAATGCCACTTGGAAAAGTCAGTTTTGTAAAGCTGAACTAAGTGACTCCAAGTGGCGATATTAGCCAGAAAATGTAGAAAAACGTTACAGGAATAACTTGCAGAAAAAATACGACATGCCTGTAAAAAGAGAAGATGTTGGGGAGTTGGAACTAGATGATCTTTAGTGTCCTTTCCAACCCAAACCATTCTCTGAAATGCAATATTGCATACTGATTTGTCTTTTGTGTTACTTGGGCTTTACTGGCTGAACTACAGTAACTACTTTACTAATCTCATCAAACTGCGTTTTATATACTCCACTGTGAAACACTTTGCATCAGACACAGTCTAAAAATCAGCTGGAAGAAGCAGCGTCTCTCAAAGGCCATGCTGCTTACGTGCCACGTGCTCTGCTTCTCTAAAGACATTTGCTGCAACTGCCTGGATGGGCCAGCTGCAGAAACCTACCTAGGACCTGCCTGTGTCCCATTTTCACTTTGCTGTTGCCGTGGGGTTTCTGTTAATCAATGCACAGTGACAGGATTTGCCCAACTTCCTACAGAACCATCCATAACGTGGTGCCCTGGCAGGGTCTGTGCCTTGGCACGCTCAACCAAAATTACAGGACTTGAAGATTTTCAGTTCCTACAGGTTTCACACAAGAGAGAGCAGGGAAGGAAGGCTGGGATTGGGAGTTTTGAAAGATCACTCCCACCAAGCATTTTTATCTTTTCAGGCAATACAACAGGCAAACGTGGCAGCCCACATTTTGCCAATACTCTGCAGAGGAGAGGTGATAAGGGAAACAGAAGAAAACATTCTTTGTTTGCAGAGACAGCAGAATATCTTTGCATATTTCAGTCAAAAAACATGTAACAAAGAGGCACAGCCTATGAGATTCCTTCATCCTCTTCCTTAAAGAAAAACTTGGGTTTTCTACAGAAAGTGAGTGCCTCGCTCTGTTTATTCTGCTCCTTGCTCTCCTTTTTCCTACAGTGACAAGCTCAGCCAGCTCCTTTCTTTGCTCCTCCATCGGACAGTGAACAGTTGGGCTTTCAGGTATATTTTGTATTGTGCTGAACACTTTCTTCTCCACTGGGAAAACATCCTAAACTTCTTTTTCAAACTTTGTCACCTTTTCTTCTAAGGTGAAGCACCACTGCATAAGATGAACAACTTGATATGTTTTAAAATCAGTAAAGGATTTTTTTGTCCTTAGTATTATTACAAATCTTACTTTGCAATATGTTTTTTACTCATACATTTACTTCACTCACTCTCTTAATGGCAATAAGATCACAACTGCAACCCTGAATTCTACTCATTTGTCTTATCTGGGCTCTTCTTCCCTTGTTACTACCACTGTCTCTGAAAAAACACTGGCTTGTACACCTGTGTACAGCTTAAAATTAATAAATGTTCCATTTGCTTTCAGACTAAGAGCTCATTTGTCTTCCACTGAAATCTTGTCCATTGCTGTTGTGAAGGATTACCTTGCACAAATGGTGCTGGTGATGTCCTCTTGTCCAAGCTAGTGTTTGCAAATTTGTGGAAGTCAATGTAGTGCAGGGTAATGCTGGGATGTTTTTCAGAGTATATGGCTTTTGGTTGTTTGTCCCATCAGAGGCAGCTCTGCGTGTTGCTTTTGTGAACTCAGGACTTCAAGCTTTATTTCTCTTTCTACCCACATCTCCTTTCTGGACTTCTTGCAGTGACCTCAGTGTCAGAACCTTGTTCTTCTCTCAGGTCTGTCCTTGTGATTGCTTTTCCTTGCCAAATCACCATGCTTTCTTGAGGGTTAATTCTGGTTTCCTGAAAGTCTCTCGACATTTTCCCTTATACCTCACCACGAGCTCTGATCAGGGTCTCATGCAGCCCCTTGCAAACTGACAAATCTTTAGCCTCAGAACAGACACATTTTTCTGTATGTTCACTTTTTTTTCCTACCCTGTTTAAAAGCTGTATCTCATATGTTTCACTTTTACCTGGAGTGCAGGACTCACTCCTCTAATTTCTCTAATACGGAATATTATAGTTAGTAATCTCTGCCTGAGTTAACAGTAAGATATTAAAAATACAAGTAATCTGTTGTCATAAAAATGAGGCAATATTCTGTCTGTCTTCTTTGCGACTGGCTCTCAATGCTGTCAGTGCTATTTGAGCACATTCCTATCACCACCCACATTTCCAGAGTGTTTCAGAGCGGTAAATTGCTACCAGAGGTTCCTTAGCTCAGTAATATCAGTGGTCTACAATTGCTGAGAGCCAAACAATTTAGCAGAGATTCATTTATTTCAAGGTGCAAGCTCTGACTACTTAATTACACAGGTCTCTAGACCACACAACTGCCTCTTTACCACCAGAACACCTCAAAGATATGATTATTATAGAAATGAAAATTAAAAAAAGCAGAGCATGGAAGATTTGTAAGGAGAAAAAGGATTCATAAGGGACTATTTGAAAGAGAAAACATGAGAACAAAGTTAAGTGCAGAAGGGAGCAATACCATGATAAAGAAGAGGAAAAAGTGTAAACAAGAGGCTCACTTAGTTTTGTTTCATTGCCCCCAAATACCGTGGACCATTCAAGAAAAATGTCGCAGAGAAGTCTAAGTAAAGCACTGCCCCTACAACCAGCATCGGTCTTACAAGAAAAGGTGGTTATTTTTTTCCTTCATTACCCAAGCAAGAGCATGAGGAGGCTGTTCACATCTGCTGGTCACCAGCATGAATTCCAGCTGTTAAAATTAATTTGGCGTAATGGTGTGAAATAAAAGTAATACTTTCTGTTACAACCTTTATAACTGCCAAAAATTAGGTCATTTGAGTTACGTTCCCTATGCTAGGTAATACCAACGTGTTAGTGAAAGACTGAGACCAGCAGAAATAGGAGGATTTTAATCCAATAAAAAAAGGACTCACATGATATTATGGCCAGAGATTGCATTGAACTTTTGGTCTGGCTTTTGGAAGTTAATTCTTGCTTTACCTCCTGTGTGTGCCTGATTGAGCATCACCAGTGCTTCCAGATTTGCACAGCCAAGTGATTTGAACCCCTGGGGTAGGAGATCTTCAGCTTAACTGACAATGTTAAGCTTTGTGCTTTTCCCTGGTAACCCCCATATGATAATTAATTTTATGTTCACTGTTATTTGTCCAACCAACAGAGCAATTAATTACATATATTTCAGTCTTAAGACCAAGCTTACTCTCTCTTTTCCCAGCATCATTCTACACCCACTAGCCTGTGATAATTTCCCTACGCAGTTTGGCACCTGTATTTAACAAGTGGTAAACACGCTGAAGGATGGGATGACCTTAAAACATGATTGAACTGAGCATTCAGTGCTTAAAACATGGTTGAGCTCAGCATTCAGCCCATAAGAAATGTGGGTGCATATGTGTACTGGGGTATTTCAGAAGCCTTGAATTCTTTTGCTTAGATGCTGGCAGCATAAAGTCCTTGTTTTGGAAATATTTTTTTTTTTCATTACTATTATCAATTCCAAGGAGCTCTTTGGTTTTTCACTTTTCTGTTGGAATCTATTCATCTTACATCAATTTGATTTAGAGTCGACATAAACTGAAGGAAAAAGCTCAAACAAAATTCATATTCCCTTTATCTATGCAAGAAAAAATAAGTAGGATGCAGCTGAAGAAAATGTTTCTTTTTGGGCCAAAGTGGTTTCTTGTTTTCTTCTCTCCAGCTGCCCTTCTTCCCAGCTTCACGTGTCAGCTGCAGAGCTTTTTAGCAGTGCAGCACCAAAGCAATCCCTCTGTCATTCATGCAGCGGTACCTGAGCGAGCCCCTGCCCTAGGCACTGCCCCCCTGGCTTTGCCCACCTGCCAGGGCGGCTGGTGAGCCCGGCCCCCGGGAGCCCTCTTCCCCTTCCCCAGGCCAGCTGCAGAGTTCCTCTCGGGCCAGATTTGTTTCCCTATCCCCAATATACCATGGACCACCCAAGAAAAAGATGTGGTGAGGAGGAACAGGAGGACAGAGGGGAGGAACAGGACCTATATTTTTTACAGCAAACCAGAAGCAGAGCTGCTGTTAGCTGCCAACATGAGCCCCCATTTACCTGCCCACGTAAACCTCTCAGCTTAGAAGAGAACGGGGATGGATGTTTCGTTTGCCTCTTGCAAGAGTCCTTCCTCAGGCTTGTCTTCTCCAGGACACAGAGAGCGAGGAGGGATTGTACCGGGTGGTACCAGCACCCCCACAGCTGGTTCTTCTTGAGAGGGAGCAACCAGCTGACAAACGGCGACTTTCAGTGTTGTACCTACAGCGGATGAAACAAAGATCTTTACTCTCCAGCAACACTTCAGCTTAACCAGCTGCTCCATGGAGAAGGCCTGCAAAGGTCAAGCAAAACTGCAGTGGAAGACTTGGGGATACATTCAAGTGTGTGCAGATGGGAGGGCTCACTGAAGGCTGCTGTGGATATGGAGTTCACCACATACCATAAGAATGCAACATTTTTAATGTGTCTTTCACCCAGAAAGGGAGTTCCTACAGCCTGAGTTTAGAGATGACCTAAACCTGAAGAGTTAGGCTGTGAAGCCACTTAAATTCTTCTGTACTGAAAAGGCATCCATCTTCTAAACCGCTTCAACGAGATGACAGCTTGTGGAATATCAAACTCTAGTTTTCGCCAACCAGAGTACTTTAGACCACATCACATTCTCTTATTTTTTTAAACTAACATATGGAAAAGCATATGAAAAACCAGCTTCTCCTAAAGTCACCATTACTGTCCAAGACATGTTTTGTTTAGGAAATTTAATCAGGCTTTCTTCACAACACACAGGAACAGATGCACCTTTTCTGCAGTGCTGAGATGAAGAACTCTTTTGTGCATAAAATATGAAGAAGGAAGAATTGCGTATCAAATTGCAACTAGATAAGAAACTTTATGTGATGGGAAGAGTAAAAGAATTTGGTGGATCATTGGATTTTAACATCACTACTTTTTTGGAAAATGGCACAGGGGCCTTTCACAACCATGAACATTCACCGCTCATTTGAGCAATCACACCTCTCACAGCATGCTTGTTCCCTGACATTTATGCTGCTAGTGCTCACTCAGCAGCCCCCTCATTACAAATCTCTAATGCCACTTCTTGTGTCATTTAATTTTCCTGTGAAGGTCTTCTACTCACTGCCTTACCACACTGTTTTGCTCACGGTTTCTGATGAAATCGCAGCCAAGATAGTATCAAACTTGGTGCGAATTGGAGAGGGGGAAAGCATTTAGTCCTTGGCAATTTCACTGAAATTTTCTGTCCCACCGAGGAGGACGTTTTGATAAAGTACATCCTCAGAAAAAAATACTTTGCCTCAAGTGAGTTGAGATGCTGTACTTTGACAAATAAAAACCTTTAAGTTGCATCTTGGAATACAAAATGCTGTAGTTCACATTTCAGGATACAGTGGTTGAGAATATTCTGAACATAAATATCAATCCCTGTTAGTACTTGACCCTTGGAAAGGTCATTAAATGGTAGTCTCTGGAGCCAGGAGGCTGTAAGCAGTTTCTTGGAGAGCTGATAGAAAGGACAACTTCCAGCTGTTGGCTACCTTCCCCCATAATTGATACTGTAACTGTAAGAAGTTTTTTTTTGAGAAAGTGGGACTCATCAAAAGAATGAAGCCATGACGAAGATGGAAATGGGGAAAAACAATTTAGCAGTAGAGAACAGAAAACTGAAAGCATAAAGGGAAACAAATGGACTTCAGGGAAAAGAAAGGTAATTCTATTTTAAGAGTGTTACTGATGCCAGATGAGGAAAAGAGTTAATAAGCAGGTAAAGGGAGGAATTTTGCAAAACTGCTTTTGCTGAAGAAGGGAAAACTTCAACAGAAATAGCAATAAACACCCCACACTCCCTGTGAAAGGTAAACCAGCAAAGCCTCTGGAGATGTCAGATGCTGACAGGCCCTTACTGCAAAGCTGATCCCAACCTCAGCCTGGGCAGCGCAGCTTCTCCGCAGAAAGATGCAGCATCTGAAGGAGCTGCCTCAGTGGCGCAAAGATGCAGATCCTGAAGGAGCTGTCTGGGTGGCACAAAGATGCAGATCCATGCAGATCCTGAAGGAGCTGTCTGGGTGGCACAAAGATGCAGATCCTGAAGGAGCTGTCTCGGTGGCACAAAGGTGCAGCTTCTGAAGGAGCTGTCTCAGCGGTGCGGGAGGGGCTGGGGCTGTACACACACGGCAGGTTGCTCCCGTTGCCTGCTAAAATCCATTAGCAAACTTTACTTCTGACTTTGAAAGAGGTTTCCACCCTCCCTAACCGTTACCCTGCCCCCCCGCCAGGCAATTCTGTGTCTCAGTAGGTCCGGTTTGTTGGCACGGTGACACACCTGACAAATCTGTTCGGTAACCTGGTGTGCCCCCCTACCAAACCACCTCGGTGATAACCCACGGGTCCCTGCGCGTTTGGGGGGGGGGGGGGGCACCAGGGGGACAGGGTCAGTGAACAGGAGTGATGCCACAGAACCATTTCACATGAGCCACAGAGTCCTTTCAGTCACAAATAACTTACGGTGTGAAAACTCCCCAATATTCACCTTTCCTTGCCCTGCAGGAAAAGAAGAATCCGGATGGAAAAAGAAAATCCCGCGGCACCTGCCGCCCCCTCGCTCCCCCCAGCAGGAAGGTGTGCGGCAGGGTACCCAGGTTTTTCCGGGGTCCCGACGGCCGCCCCCGCCAGGCTGGGCCGGAGCGAGCGGGAGGGACCGGCCAGCAGGGGGAGCTCCGCGCCCGCCGCCCCCGCCGCCAGGGGAGCGCGGAGTGGGGGGGGGGAGGGGGGAAGGGCACCCCCCCCACCTCCGTACCGCAGGGCTAGGTCCTGCTCTGCCCACACATTTAATCGGCTTCACAAAAAGATCGGCCGCTCAGACCTCAACCTGGTTAAAATGCAGGGAGAAAAACTAGCAAATCTACCACCGGAATATTGCAGGGTATTATTATTTTTTTTTTTTTTAAATAGCAAAGCAATAGCACAATATAATTTCATTAGCAACTGGAGATCAGAAGGATCCTGGCTTGTTTCCAAGTACTGCCTGGCTGTGGAAATGAAATATTTACAGACTTGATCAGCCTGCTATTAAGTCTTCAATTCTGCAACAAACCCTTCTCTGGACCCCCTGCCCAGAACCCACCGAAGAAACACACACCCAGCGAGGCCCCAGGAACCAGCCTGTCAATTTTCAGAAACCTTAGGGTTTTTGTTCGGTGGGAGAGGTCCAACACAGTGCTTGTCAGGTGCTGGAGGCAATTTCCTGTTGTGTCTTTATAAAAACCACTCGGATTCTAGTTAAGCAACTGCAGCTCTTACTGTTTGACACTTTTTTTGGCTTCCCCCTTTGCTCAACAGTATTTCCTGTTCCACAGTAATTCAGGTTCTCTCACTCATCTCGCCTCAAATTATTTCATATGCAATGAGCACACCATCTTCTTGCCCCTCTTTTCTCCCCTGCAGAGGCAGCCACCTTCCATGCCCCTCGCCCAGCCCCTCACAACTCTCACAGCTGCCTCCTGCCTCCAGCTCCTTCCTTGCAACGAACCCCACGTTTGCATCATGCCCCCTCCCCGCAGCCTTCCTCCTGCTCCTGACCTTTCCTGGCGGGCAGAGCTGCTCGCCCTGTTTTATTAGTCCCTCACTAGCTGTGCTCGCTCGGGCACAGGGGTCCTGCTGCGGAGGGAGGCTGCGCTGGTACCCTTCAGCTAGGAAGGTGAATTTAGCAGACGGCCCCATGCCTCGAAGCCTGCTGCTTCCAGGCACAACCTTCTGCTACCACCTGGTGTTGCATCCCCGTCTGGGCTCCTGGCTCGGTGATGCTTCTCTTCAGGCGATCAGGCACAGCATTCCCACCTTACATTTCTCCGAGACACCAGAAGGCACGTTCCTGTTTAACTAATAGAAAACCTAGCCTGTGGATGACTGAGGAACTACAAACTCTTCTTAATTACTTCAGGAACTGTTTTTTGCTTCCTTAGATGTGCACATTAAAAGGTCCTCTGATTGTAAGGGGATACTTAATGGCTACTGAATGTCTGTTTGAATGTCTCATTAAAATGCAGATGTGAGCTCAACCCTGTTCTTGTTGAACAGGTGTAAGCATCACAGCTGTGCTAATGGGCGCTTTTGTCACCAACCATGGAAAAATGCTGAGGCTGACCTGGCCTGGTTGTACTTTAGGGGTGCAGCTGCAGCATTTTCACATGGTGAATGAAGACGCTCACTCAGTTATAAAGAAGCATCTATTTAAGGCTCAAGAGACCAGTTTTCTGACTCATTTCTTAGACAATCACTGGATTTATGGATTTTCTTTTCCCACTTGAAAAGAGTGCTCTGGAGAACAGGGAAATAAAAAAAAAATATTTAAAAAACCAAACCAACAACAACAAAAAACAACCCCAAAGCCAAAGGTTTAAAGGTTTAAAAGACAAGTTGTGCGAATAAACGTTTGATGAAGTCTGTGGTTTTGAGCTAGAGAAGAGAAAACTATGAGAAAACTCCCAACTGAGGACCTTCCTTGACAGGATAAACCTTTCTAAACAAAGAATCTGGAGGAGTGACCGAGGCCACCGCTCAGGAATAACTCAGGCATAACTCAGGCACACTGTTGGTCATGCAGGGGAGTACCCAGTACTCTCATTCCCAAACTCCTCCCATCTTACATACAGATTAATACACAGACATTTAAGATGTTCAGCAGATGATCCACTATTCGATCCACTGTTTTTCTCCTTGTTCACAGTTACCCTGTTACGCTATCTGTTCTTCCACTTAGTTTTAAGCCTGTGTCCAGCTTGCGGCAAAGAGAGGGAAAATAACCTGTTCTCCATGTCCCTGGTCAATCGGAAAAGAACTGACTTAATTGCAATAAGGCAAAACTTAGGTTAGACATGCTCAAAAGCTTATGGGTAGCACAACAGGAGAACCGTTTGCGAGGAGACTATGGAGCCTCCACCCTCTGAGGTATTTCGAAGGCAGCTACACAAAACCTGCCAGGGTTGAGAGCTCCTGCACTTCGCCTTAGGCTCGGGATGACGCTCAGGAAAATTGCGAGGCCCCTATATGCTGCGAGGCAAGGCAAGGAGGAAAACATCGGGGCAAAAAGAAAGGGAAGCACTGTATAAATGGTGCTATTGTCACACTAAAGACAAGAATTCAATTTACAGCACTGTCATTGTAGTACTTATCAGGAACACTGAGTTTGCTTAAATATATAATGTCTAGCACAGTAATTCTCTCAATTTATAAATGAACTTGTTGAAATGCTATTGCTTTCACATGTGTGCCTGAAATTGATTTTCACCTTGACAAGATACAACTGGAGCTCTATAGTAGCTTTTCTTTCACCTTTGATTTTATTATAATATGTTTTTAAAGAAAAGGTATATTAGAGGCAATAATGAATTAAAGGGAGAGAAAAAGTGATTTTAAGTAAGGAAATCATGGCTCCTTAATCATAAGAGATTAAAAGAAATAAGTGAGATTTTTTAATTGTAACAAACATAAAAAATGAAAATGTGCAATAAAAATGAAAAAAAAAGATCACTGAGAGCTGAAATTTCATTTTGAAATTTCTGGTTATAATTTCTTACAGAGATTCATCCTTTTGTAGCCATCTAATAAGCAGAAAATGTAATTCTGGATTAAGATGTGATAGAATAATATTGGGAGTATAAAGGAGAAGAAGCAGTGCATTTCAAACCAAGTAGCAGTGAACGAGTCTTTACTGAGAAGCAAAGAATTGTCAACCCTCTGTTTTGCTGCACCGTCTGGAACTCAGTCCAACCAGATGATCCCATCTTGACTTGGAACTAGTTTCTCCTAGATGACTATCTGTGCAAGTATCTGAATACGCCTCCGAAGTACTTGAGGATGAAATACAAATAATGGGAGGTGATTCTAAATTGCTTGGGCTGTGTGAGCCAACTCTTTCCTTCAAAACTTATTTCCTGGAGAGATTCCAGACTTATTTTCAATTAAAATAAGAACAAAACAACTCCTGCTGTACTTGCTCTTCAGAGATTCCTCTTCTGCCTCAAACTGCAGCTCTCGGGCATGTGACTTCATTAAAAAAATGAAACACACTTAGGCCATCTGCGTTTTTGTGCATAGCAAGCAGCCTTATGTAATCCCATTCTGCTGACCTCTCCTGCTGCACGGCCGGTCTGCGCAGCCATTGCGTTAGGAGGAAATGGCAAAAGGCCTTTTGGAATACTCTCTCCCCGAGCATCGCCATAAATCAGCCTCCCAACTCCTACACTTCTGGGCACTGTATCCGTTGTTGTGTCTGACACAAGGTCATCCCCTGGGTTTTAAAGCATATGTCCTGATCTTGCCTTCTCAGCGGAGGATTTGTGGGAGGGGATGAGAAATTCCAAAATCTGAATTCCTTTGAAAGTCAGCATCATTCAGTGCTGGTGATGTGTCCCCTTGGCTTATCAGATGAGCAGCCCATCGCACGTCATCCTAAACTTTACCACAATTAGTCATGAAGCTAATCCAGAAGAACTGGGAGAAGGGTAGTGGCTGCATTGTTTGAAGGCCAGTTAAATGAGAACACATGTGCTACCAAGGAACTGCTACAGCTACATCTTTCAGTCCGAATTGCATTGTGAAAGAGGGCTGACACAGCCTCAAAACTATTAATTTCCTGTCTTCTTGATAAATTTCAGTACCCTGCGTAAGAGCTGGGAGGCTAGAATCAATCTCCCCACACCCTCTTGACCCTCTTACCATTTTTCTAAAGGAATCCTTTCTGGAAACATTAAGTTAAAATTGAGAATATATCAATATAAAGGCGCTATTAGATTATAATACTATGCAACACATAGTCACCCTTGCTACAGCATTTTCTTGGCTACCCCTTCAACAGTGCCTGCAGTCTAAGCACGTGGCAACTTAATTTGTGGCAGCAAACCCAGAAAAAAAGCAGGGCAAATGTTTGGGGTTTTTCCCCCTCAGTTTACCTGTCTCTGAAGCAGGCACTCTAAAGGCCTTTCACCTGAGATTCATTCTGACAGTTGAAGACTGACCAGTCTTTGGTACCATATGGGAAGGACATTAGTTCTCCACAGAGGTGGAGACCCTACCCTTGTACTGTCAGGGTGAACTGCAGTCATGGTCTGGGGCTAGTTCAGCGCTTCAGCTAGCCAAACAGGCAGACAGTTCCTTGCTGCCGTCTCTGATACATTTGTTCACTGACTTCTACCAGCGCACCACTTTTCATCACTCACACTAACACATACAAAAATTGAAAAGTAGTATTTTATTCTGTAACATATCAAGGTGCTTGGAGACTTGAACTATGTCTATAACCATGGCGTTCCACACTTGGATGGAAAGCAACACCGGCCTGAAACATCAGCAGTCATGTATTATGTTATCTTGACTGTGGTGTTATTTCTATTGTTATTATATGGATTTAAAATAGAGAAAAGAAACAATTTTCTGACAAAGGAAGCAGTATTTTTTAAGTATTTTTTAAGCATTAGCCTGTAGGACAGCAGGCAAACAGAGAAAGTCAGTGCTCCCGGTACAGAATGAGGGGCAGGCTTTCCACCAGAAATGGCTTAATTTGGGGAATGATTTAGGACTACCTGAACGATTCTTAAGAGTGCTCCATCCAGGGCTTGGGGACAACCAGCAGGGCAGTAGGTTAAAATCAGGGTGTACTAAAAAGCTAGATGGCTTTATGCCAGAGCACCCTCAGGTTCTGTGGAGAGTGAGGTTACTTTCTTTTCTAGTGGAAGCCTTACCCACCATGATCACACAACTGGTTTTACACAGCCTCCCTTCACCCCCACCCCTTCACTTGCGTGAGTTTTTCCAGCAGTTTCCCTGAAAGTGCGACCGACAGGACGATGTCTGCCTCGGTAGCTTGGCCACTCTAGTGTCCCCAGCATGGCACTTCAAAGGGCAGCGTGAGCTCTTTTGCTGCTGGTGACTCCAGGCACAAAATGTTCTGTAGGAGAGGAACGGGATCAAAGTACTCCCCTTCACATGGGAAATGGTAGAAGATGAGGAGAAGGAAAGGAGTGTAAGAGGTCCTAGAGAAAGGAGGATGGGGATAATAAACAACTGCCACAGTTACCACACAGAGCTCATATTTTACTCCTGCTCTACCTGCATGCTTACCAGAGAGTGGCATTTTGAGAGTTCTGCTTCATACCAAAGGAAAGATAGAGACCCAAATGCCCACAGGCAAAAATTAATAGAAATTCTCAATACTCAGTATTTCCATGTTGCTGTTTCACATTGTCAGTAGATCTGAATAGTAGCCCTGTAGACATCATCTGTTTCTGTTTTCAAATCCTTCCTGGCACGTATGAATGTGAGTAACGATTTTGAAATAAAAGCTGAAGTTTTGACATAGCCATGAAATACGAGAGTCATGAGCCTATAAAACATAGGCTTTACACATTGTCTCTTAGGATGTAAATGAACAACAAAATACAAAGTACAGACTGCTGATCCAGCCTGTGTACCTGGAACAGTTCAGCTTTTCCTAGCTTCTCAGCCCATTCTGAATGGGATTTGTTATTTTTCCACAGCAAATTGCATGGCTATACAGACATATCTTCAGGTGTCTAACAGATAGGATATTTAAGTGCTGGAATAATTTACATCACAATATGGCTATTTTTCCATCACTTGGAGTCTTCAAATCAAATTTTTGGAGGTCTTTCTGATGATTTGCTGCATCTCCACTAAAAAACAAGAGCTTTCTAAGGGAATTTCTGAAGAAGAGTCTGTATTTTGTAAGAAGTCATGATAGATAATAATAAAGATCATCTCTGATCATGAAACCTATCACTCTTCCTCAGTGGAATTATTCTGGATTGACAGCCTTATAATCAAGGCAGATTTTGATTTTGATTTTTCAATTAAAATACCACAACATCAACCACACAAAAGGAGGGAGCAACGCTGAATTTTTAAGCTCACTCTAACCGTCGCTATTTCTGACTTTTCTTAGTGCCTAACACCACATAATTAACAGACAAAGTACTAATGGCATTAGTAAATAGCAAATTTATCTGGGAAAATACAGACATTTTGCTAGTATGTATTATATAGGTTTTCCTCAAAACAGATTTTTGCACTTACTTTCTAATACCTGCAATCTTTTAGGTTATCATAGGATGGAAGTGCCTGTCTGAGAGAGAAGGTAGCTTTCTTTGTATTCTTAGGCAGCTGAAATGAATAATACCTTAATCCCCTGGCTACTTCATTTATAACTGCTTGGTAATTGTGAAATGGTACATTACTGCTAAAGGATTAATTTAGTTCCTGCATGAGAATTCTTGGCACATACCACATCTGCAGCAGCCCTGCTCAAAAGAAGGTGACTCAGTTTCATCTAACACATTAGGATTCTGTACCTTCTCTGCTTCTGATTCATTTCTGAGAAATTAGAGTACAAACAAATAGCATTTCCATAGCCCTTGCTGATTCAAATACTACCTCTTCTGGAACTGCAGGTGAAGGAATGATCACTTTCAGACCACAGAGATGAATAAAATTACAGGTTTGCAAAAAAGGTTAGAGATAAATAAAATTATAGGTTTGCATAAAAAGAGGCCATCATTGCAGGTTTCCAGCCAAATGTCTCTATGGAACCACGTGAAAAATAGCTGCTTTCCCAGTTGTGAGCACCAATACATATTTTCAACGTTTGATGAGGTTTTTTTCTGACCACTCAAAATCCCTGAAAATAAATACGAAAGAATGTAAGACCCCTTTCATATTAATCTGAAGGGAAAGAGGTACAGATAAGCATCAGAAGAGGACATAAGAAGTTACTTTTCTTAAGATGTCTAGGCTAACTACACCAAATTCTGGAAAGGTGCAAGATCATGTCACCAGGCAGAATATTGAACCAATTAGAACATGGCTCACCAAAACTTAATGGAAGGGTGGTTCAGATCTGCACTAAAATTGAAACGTGTAGTCCAAAAATAATGTACTGCCATTCCTTGTGCATTCTGTGCTTACAGAATCCTCCAGGACTAGCATATGAGTTGTAAGTAACGTATTACTCCAGCTCTAGACTGCACAACATAAGGAAGTAGAGATACAAATTTAGCAGAGATTTCTAGTGAAAGCTGAATTACACTATAATAATATTTTTGCAGCTCTGTCAGAGCTTATATCCAAGGCTGCACAGAAATTAAATCCAATAACACTCTTTGCCACGAAGGCAAAATAAGGAATCTCCTTCTGTGTAGCCTAAGCAGAACTCCTGTACTTGTAGACACCTATACTGCGGGTAAAACAGGATGGCAAAATACCTTCTGTTATTCCTGTCAGCAAGGAACACGTGGCATTTCAGGGGCTGAAGGCCAGCAGCATTTGTTTCCCTTTTGCTCCCTTCTCCCCAGTGGGATGTAACAATTGGGTAGAAAGCAAAGAAACTAAGGAGATATTCACAGTGAAAAAAACCCAACAAACCACCAAACAACAGAATGGGAAATATTTAGAATATTTTGGAAAAAGAAAATAATCAGCAAAGAAATGAACAGAGAAAGGAGGAAGAATTGAAAAGCAGGCAGGTGTATTAAAATGGGTTCTTCAAAATCCAGGGTGATCCAAGATCTTCATGTTGAAGACTGGCAGACACTTTAGGAATCTTCCCTGTGCCTTCATAGGCCCTGGTGTGGCAGTACCATAGAGGCTCGTCTGTGCCAGTACCTGGCAGTGCACTCCCAATGGCAGGAAGAGGAGTATTTTCCATAGCCACCCCTTAGCAACTGCAAGGCGTCAGTTAAGAAAAAAAACAACAAACAGGCTGGATGAAATTATTCTGTAAACTAACTTCTCATCTGAGCTTGAGGGTGGAAAACTCTAGTTTGTTGTGCATCTACCACTGCTTGACTGGCTTCTTGGAACTTTGTGGCAGTATATGTATTTATGAATGATAATACTTTGATGCATTTTTCAACTCAGCACCTCCATCATGTAACATTCAGTTACAAATGGTAGTATAATTGACATTTTTATGATGTCAGCTAGTACTGCAACTTGCAAAAGTACTTGATTTCCAATACTGAGCTAATATACTCATCCAAAGCCTAAAATAAATTTGCTTATCTTAAAACTGGGATGGTTAGATACTTGAATTTGCTGTTGAATCATCATATTTTATTTGCATGTGTCACACCAAAGGTTAATAATATTTTTTCATTTGAGTAGAAGTATTGGAGATCGGAAAAGCCTGCCAATAATTCAGGCATAATTGATGCATCTGCTTGCAGATTCACAGACTTCACATACATCTTGTCTGTTATAATGTGACTCACTCTTCTGCCCATGGTCATTTGTATGGGGTGACATTTATGATTTAATTTTACAAATTAAACTTAAAGCAGCAATGTAGCTTAGTTTCTTTGGCACAATAATTGGACAGTATATTATAGAACATTAAGGTCTATTCCCATTGTCTTTCAGCCTAGTTCTCAGCAATGCAATCTATATTTATATGATGCTAAAAAATTACTGATTTAACTGCCTCCATCTGTTGTATGAGATTTTAAAGAGGCAAACAGACTCATGGGTAATGCAGGGAGTGGAGCTTGGGAGATATGGATTTTGATCTCAGCTCTTTCCGGTTCTGTCTCAATGACTTAAACCCTCCATGTTTCAGACCACTGCCTGTACAGCAATATCAACTGTGTTTCTCTTATGTATAAAGGTAGAGATAGGGGCCGTTTATCTTGCTGAGTATACATACTGTCTAACACAGCAGGTCTCAATCATGTTCGGAGCCTCCAAGCATGCCTGTGATGCCAATACAGTGAAAGGCAATAGCATATTCTGCATTGATTCACTCATTAAACCCAGTCAAATATTTGTAATAAGAAGCCTGCTAACAGGGACTGGAAGTATTATCCCAGACTCTGAAGTTCTCCCATATATTATTTTTGCTATGGCATTTGCATCCTGCTTCCTGTGTGATGACAATGGTGTCTCAAGAATTTCCTCTCCACAAGCCCCACAAGGTTCCTTTTCAAAGCACAACACTCCCCCATACACTTGCTGTCCATTGTGTGACATGACACAAGTCTGAGAGTTCAGGGAGAGGAGTATTAAAGAAATTTCTCCTTGAGGAGAATTTCCCCCACCACCACCACCTAATTTCCTTTTTGCTCATGTTAGGGCTTGTTTAGGGTTGGATTCAGTACCTTTGAAACTCACAGGAGTTTTGCCACTGAACTGTGTGCGAGAAAATTCATAAATGTACTCTGTGTGCTAAACTTACAAGTGAAGTAGATAAAATCACCACTGAGAATGCAAATTTAAAACAAGGCCACAGAGGAGTTTTTGAGTATGTTAATGTACCCCAGATGATGAGTACAAACTTTACACTTTTCTAGACATTTCCTCACCTCTGAATTTTGAAGAGTATATTTTGCTAGGGGCAGCTACAGTTCCCAGGAAGAATACAGTTTCTTCTGATTTCTCTCAGTCTGCATTCCATATGGTGACACTGAAGGCTGCATCCCATCCTCGGCAGCTGCAAAGCTGATGGGTGTTGAAGGAACTTGCCACCTTCAGTCCTTGCTCTTCACTGTGTCAAGAAGAGCCCCACGCCTACTACTTTTCCAGACAGCAAAGGTGGCATGAGCTGGACTATCTGATAACAGGTCTGGTCAGAGCCATTCTGTGTGTGAAGACTTCTGGTCAGAATATGCTAAATAATATCTCAAGGGAAAAATGAAAAAATGTTTCCAGTAACACCAAGGGAGTGCTGGCATCCTGAATGTCACTATGTATTTCTTCCAATATCTAGCTCAAATACGGACTTGAAAGTTTCATTTCCTCACTGGGAGACTCTTTGTGTTGGGTGCATGTATCTTGGAGCATTAAAATCCCTCAGCCTGTAATTAATTAGCTCAAGTAGCTTTGATGATGTTTACAGAGAGAGAAGCAGTGGAGATTGCCTGCAAGGCTCAACAGACTTAGTAGAACAGGCCTCTTCTGGTAGGCAGGAATTTTAATAGCACTACTCTCTGCAAAACAGCTCAGCCAGGGCTGTGGTTTGGTTATTGCTAGCCTGCTGTGGAAGGTGGAACTTCTCTGAATGTCAGTGTTCTGACATCTGATTGACTGCTGTAAATGTGAGAATACGGGCAGGGGAGATTTTGCAAGAACTTGTATCTTGTCAGAGAGGGCTTGAGTCAGAGCTTCCATTGCTCACAGGACAGCTTCCAGTTTAGCATATGAATGTTCCAGGTATAGCAAGTTACAAACAGTAGCTTCAGAGATGTAAAAGAAAACTTACCAATGGAAGGGAGAGCGAAAGCAGATGGAGGGCTTGTTTCTGAATAGAAAAAAATTAAGAGAGAGAAAAAAGGAAGCAGGGACAGAGAGAGAAAAAAGGAAAATTTGGCAGAGCAATACATAAAAAATGTACCATAGAACAAAGATTCTGTGTTTCCCAAGGTTAACAATGTCTGACGCTGCACTTCAGTTTTACTCAGCCCGTGTATGCCGTTTGGTTCGTGTTTTACGTGCATTCAATTACAGGGGTTATCCGTTCTCCGTAGTGGTTATCAATAGGGGCTATCTAATTCTTTGGGTTAATTCCTCACTTAGTCATCTACTGATGCAGAGCAAATGCCTAATACTTTAAAGGAAACAGCAACCGTAGGGATCAAGCTATATCTTTTGTACTGTGCACTATGATTTCTTTTATAGTTGTTGCTGCGGATATGTTTTCAGATTGGCTTGTGGCCCAGAGACAAGAGAAACAAAAAACATTTTCTCTGATACCTTTATCATGTTTGTTTTCCTCCTTTACTTAAATGGGGATGTTCTTTTTGCCCTAAGGTTACAAAGGAGCAGGTGCTTTTCAAGCTCTCCAAGACTATAAAATAAATTTGTGCAACTTTTAAAATGGAAAATTATTATAAAGGCAAAACGTTTCTAGGGTTTACATAAGAAATCATAGCGTAACTCAGATAACTCAACATGCACAGAACCACAAACAACTGACAGCTTAGAAAGAAAAATCTTGAAAATATGTGGCAAAGAAATGTGATTTATCAAGTAAATTTAAGAAAATTGATCAGTTTCTCAGTATTCTACAAAAAGAAGGAAATGCTAAATTATTTTATCTAGTAAATAACTTAGTGAAAAATATTCATTTATCTCTTGTTATTGTACCAAATAGATATTCAACTCAAGCCCTGGCCCTACATGTCTTTGTCTTAATGGTAAGTTTTCATTACATCTCTAGATGATCAATGACTGGATGCTCTTCCCAGCAGCTACAACTACATCAGATGCCAACAACCAGGAGGGTATGTTCCCTACAATCCTTGCTGCCCTGAGGTTTGACCCTGTATCATCGACGTTGGTGAGAATTTTGCCAGCAATTCCAGAAGGATGCACCAGAAGGTGCAGAAGGATGTGTACCATTAAAATGTGCACAAATGTCCCACCTCTAATCACAATATTCAGTAACTTCATGCAACTTCCAGCGGAACTTCCTGTAAACAGTTCTCTAAACTACAGCTTCTGGGGCTTTGTTGAACCAAACTGAAAGGAAACACATTTGACACAGAAGCAGGACAGGTAGAAGAATGCACCAACTATAGCAATGTTTTCTGGCTGTGTTACATTATGTACATAAATTTACAGACATACATACACCAGTTAATCAATCACCTCCAGTCAGAAATGTCGGGGTATCTTAAATGATACTGTACCATGGGACTGTGTTCAGGCAATTCCTTTTTGCTCTATTATAACTTTTCATCTTGAGCCAATATTAAATTCCATTTATCACAATAGGTGTCAGTAGCTATACAATTTTCAGTAGCATCTTCTAGATAAAAACACCCCAATGTCTCTCTGCAGCACCATTAGCAGTATTGACTGCTCTATTTTCTCTCAATAGAAAGCCCCTCACAGATACCTTATTGTGGAAAAGACATCCTCAGCAGCGCTAAATGTCTTTTGAGCAATGTTTGAAGGAGATGAGATTAAATACTTAGCAAGAGTTATGGACAAGGCTCTATGCCATTTTCATTTAGGGACTTTGATCATTTAAGGGGACATGCTTTTCCTTGTCGGTGATGTTTTATTGTCATTTAAGTGGGCTCCTGCCATACAAAGGGATGGGAAGTTATTAATACTTTGGCTAAAAACCCCTCCAACAATTCTTCACTCAACTCCCAACAACACAGCAAGTGACAGAAGCAGTGAGGTGATCAGAAGATGTATGGAGAGGACAGCTGATTTTTCATCAGTCATTTATCTTGTTCCCTTTTGAAGCTGCATGCCGGGACACAGGGTGTTCTGTTGGTGCCCAAGGGATTATCTCAGATCATCAGTTAGAAGTAATGAAGGAATGCTATTACTCTTCTACTGCAACCATAAGAAACATTAGCAAATGCCAAGGAGTACAGTCTCATTGTCAGAGCAAAGGACAAGGGGCAGCTGTTCTTTGCCTTGTAGCTGCTGGCATGATTATCTCGGCTGAGTCATGTTAAAGGAGGTAGGAGTGGAATGGTGGGCAGAGGTGGAGATCAGAACGTCTGTTTGTTCTTAAGTGGCCTCTTATTCTTCCTGCCAGTCTGTCAGTAATGTTAAAGGAAAATAATGGCATCTGATGCATCATAGGAGAAACTACCTGAAGATTTTTGCTCGTGGAAGTTGCTGCATACTGCTATTGGTGTGTCTTCGTGGGTAAATTACTCGTCTCCTGTGTAGAGTATGTGACAGAATATGCCTTTCTAGTCCCTTCCACTACGCTTATTTTAGTCATGAAAAGGTTCTGTTGCACTGAAATGACATCTGTATTGCTGCAATCAAGGAGAGAAAATGCATATGATATACCCTGACTTCAATGCCCAGGAAGCTGACAAGCAGAGATTTCTTTCTGACCTTTGGGAGCTTATCTCCCTTAATAGAAAGAAAACAAAACTGGTCTCAAAACCGACAGTCACAGAAACTCAGGAGGCAGTGGGAAATTGAAAAGCCATTTTTAGCTATTATGAAGTTGTCATTCCTGCCAAAACTGCAGTTTGGGGACCACATCTCTTCAAGTTTTTGGTAGATTTGTGGCCACATAGCTCACCTTATGTTATTACAGAATTTTCTCACCCAGGTAAAAACAAGAAGATCGAACAATTAGAATATTCAATTTAACTACTAGAAATGCTTTCTTTACTTTCAAAACTATGTAGGACTGCTTCTTCATAAAACCAGATAAATCCTACTCTATTTAATAAATCATTAAACTATTATCCTCTTAGGTATAGCTAGTCTCTAAGTCAAAGGGATGCTTTCTACCATTTCAAACAGGTGTATCACTACGGAAAGTGGCAAGTAACACAAAAGTTACAGGGAAGCAGCAGTGAACAGTCCCATCCATACCCATGTGGGACAGTGGTAGAAAGAAGCACACTGGAAGAATAATCTTTTAGGTTTTTTGTTAATGATTTTGAGTACCAACCTGTTCTATTCAGCAAATGGCTACATGCTGCAAGCAGGTACAATGCAACAAACATTTGACTCTTAGCAAATATTATGCTTATGTTCACTTACTAGAGATAATAAAGGATCAAATTTAGATATGAACATTCGATGAGTCTCAATGGCACTTGACAGATTAAAAGCAGAGCTCTGCCAGAGTTTCAGACCTTTCCCTGCTGCTACCACTGATTTTTGAGTTATATGTCTCCTGACTTCATGGAAAATTAACTGTATTGGGCAGAAAGAAAATTGCAGAAGAATGCCCTCAGAATACACACAGTGCATTTTTACCCTTTCCATATGATGACCCATGTTCTTTCTGAAGTTTGAAGTTTCATGACTGCAGCATGGTTTTAACACTTACTGCCAGCAGCTAGAGATGACATTTCGTGAGTGACACATGTTTGACAGTTGCTTTATGGATACATTCGCTTCCAGCAAGACAATTTTTCAGATCAGGCACAATTGCATCAACTCACAGACTATAGCTGAGGACGAACATACCTTGCTGTGCGTTATGGCTGCCTGTTGAACTACAGTGCTGTGCAGTTAGGGATATGTGTTCCCAATGCTTGCGAAACTTTGGCTATACTTAGCTTTGAGCACCATGCTCTAAGCATTTGCCCACCATCTCTGCGAACGTGAGTTTGCATATGAAATGACCTTAGAGACATCTGAAAACTTCTGTCTCAGCAGCTAGTTTATAAGCCTTAGCTGAGCCTGAAAATTCCTCCTTAGTCCGAGCTTCACCTTATGCCTCTCAAAAATAAATAGTAAGTAATGAAGGGCATGAGAGAGACATACCATGTGTGCTCCTCCTGTGTTTGTTCTGGGTTTTCCTCCAGGTCCTCTCCTTCCTGTCCTCTCTCATCCTCTCCTCATGCTCTCTGAGAATACGTGACTGGAAAGGTCAAATGTTATCTACTTCCTCAGTTTGTTGGAGGCTGTTTAAAAAGTTTGTTCCCTAAGCTCTGTAAAACTATAGCCCCTTTCACTTTTTATATTTCTTGCAAAACTCAGATGACACTCAGAAAAGGGAGAAAATACATTGACTGAATTTTAAAAGTATGCTGCCAATATTCCTTGCTCCTTGGAAAGGCAAGCTCCCTCAGCACACTGGAAAACATGTAATAACTAATAACTGTAATTAATAGCTAAAGTAATCATGTCCCATGCAACTGCAGCATGTGACCCCTCATAAGTGTGAATATATTTTCCTTCTGGCACCCAACGAGAGAGAGAAATATTATCTTGCTTGTGCAGGGACCTCAGAGAGGCCGAGCCCCTTGCCTACAGCCCCTGAGGACAACTCCGGTAGCCCTGTGGATCTGCTACCAGCCTTGAGAGCTGCCAGGCCACAGCACCCCACGGCAACCTACTGGGCCATGGCACCCCATAGCAGCCTGCCAAGCCACAGCACCCCATGGTGGCCTCCAGAGCCAGGGCACCCCATGGTGGCCTGTTGAGCCACAGCATCCCATGGTGCAGGCCACCGCACTCCATGGCGGCCTGCTGAGCCATGACATCCCATGGCAGCCTACCAGGCCACAGCACTCCATGGCGGCCTGCTGGGCAGGAAGCAGAGACTCCTTGCTGCAGGGATGGCAGAGAACCCGTTCCAGCTGTGCAGAGCTATGCAGAGCTGGATTGGTAGGACAGGCCTGAGGACAAACCCGCAGAGGCGATGGATGGCGCTGTCCCTGGTCAGAGCAGGAGGGCAGGGGACAGCTGCCCATGGGGCCCCCCTGGGGGCCACTGCCCTCCCTGTGGCTGAAGGGCTTTGGCCATGGCTCCCCTTAGTGTCCCCAGTGCCCTCCAGCGACCCAGCAAGATGGCAGCGGGGTGTGTGTGGGGCAGAGAGTGTCACAGCTGACAGGCCCGGGGGTGCATCTCCCCTCTTGCTCAGGAGGAGCCCCCCCCCAGGCACCACGGGGAGGGCCAGCCAGCCCCTCATCCCTCCTTCAGGCTGTGCCTGCACCGAAGCCCTGCTCTCCCTCATTTGCGCCTTACTGTGCTGTATACTTGGCCAAAAGGTGCATGGCCCCCGCGGCCCCGCTCCGGGCAGCAGCTGCACACAGCGCCGCGGGGTCCGGCCCCCTCCATAACTCAGAGTAACCAGGAGCACATCCACACCAGCCTTTCCTCGGGGCACCTGCTGCCCCTAGGGATGTAAAACCATAGACCAAGCAGGCGGGTTATGAGCACCCAAAGATGGTGAAGATTGGAAGAATATTATTTTTCCCTTTAAAACCCCAGGCACGTGTCTGTTTTTGTGGCCTGACCAGGCAGAGGGCATTTTATGCACCAGTGCCACAGTATGAGGGCAGTTGTGGAAAACAGCCTCAGGCCGGGCCGCTGAAGGACAGAAGGAATTCAGCAGCAAAATGTTCACTTCAAGCAGTTATGAAATGGAGCCTGTGAAATTACACTTTATCCTTCCTACACATTTCACTTAACTGAAAAACAGTCAGTCCAGACAAAGTCCATCCATATAAACACCAGCACACAGAGGGTTCAGTTGTGTAAATGTAAGCAAACCAAGTCCGATACGGCTCCCAGTCAAGCCACCGCGAGTGAGTGGAGGGGGCGAGAAGCCAAATGAACAGAGGAGCCGACTACCACAAGTGGTGCAATAGCTGCTGCCCAGTCCTGTGCAAAACAAAATGCAGTTACACGGGATCTAATTAAATGAGACACTGCTTTGGCTTGCTTTTTGTGAACCTGAATGCGTCAGCTTTATACTTAAAAAAAGGTGGTGTCATTTACATGGCTTGCTGACCTTTATCCATGATCTGTTTATGACATGTCTGTACTTTCTTATCCTTCCTTGACTTTCCTCCCCCTGTCGCTACGAAATGTTTTTGTTCATTTATTTATTTACTTTCATTTTGGATACATTCTTTTTTTTTTTTTCCAGAAACCAGTGCACTGAAAAAAAATAATGCTAATAAAAACATAGCTACAAACCTCTAACATGAAAGGTAGACTCCTATTCATACCAATAAACTCCTTAGAAACATGCATATCCCTATTTCTATATTTAAAAAAAATACATGTTCTGGACTAGCACTAGTGATTAAACAGAGTGGGGACAGACCTACATTGATGTAATCTGTTGATCTACACCACAATACATCAACGTGTAGATGTTGGTCTACATGGTGATATACATGCGTGTGTGTGGACTGTAGCAAAAGTCTTCACTCTTGTAATGAAGTTCATGCTGGATTTACTGCAAGCTTTGCATCTTTCATTCCACAGGGCAAAAAGGGTTTTTTTGTTGTTTTATTTATTTTGCTGTAAGAAGAGTCTCCTATTTCTGCATGCGGGTCAAGCTCATCAATAATCCACAGAGGTAGTAATGGAGCAAAAAGCAAATACAAAGGCCTTTGCCATTCTTACACCCGACTCTTCCTAGGTACAGGAAACACAGGATTAATTGCTTACACTCTTAACTAATTTTATGACAACACAAATTATCTCTGTGCTGCTTCTGACTATATATTGTGGAAAAAATATCGCAGTACAGGAAACATCTTCCTGGGAAGCTGCAGGCTCAACTTCGCACTGTTCTGATAAAAATGTACACCTGATACAAGGACCTGGAATAGCTTCTTCATTTGCTAGTCTGGAATTTTCCCAGCTTTTCCGTACCGTATCGACACAAAACTAAATTGCTGAGGCATTCCTGAGGTAGGGCAGTTTCCTCCAATAAAAAATGGTATTTCAGTCTACAGTAGCTTCAGATCTGCAGTCTGTAAGCCCGTTTAGTTTACTGGAGTTGCAGCTGTGGAACCTCTCCTCTGGGGCTGTTTCGTACCCCTTCACTTGTGTCAAAGGAGAAGGGGTTAATACTGTGTGTGTCAAACTCGGCATAGACTCAGTTGAGTGAGCAACCTCTGAACAGCAATTGTCCTTGCAGTCTCTATCCTGTTTGGAAAACTTCAGGTGAGTAAAAACATCTGAAATGAGAGGTTTTGAGAAAACCTGTAACTGGGGGACATCATTTATAATCTGTTGTGGTTCCTAAGGTGCCCCAGAGAGTTGGTTTAGAACAAGACCCTTGGAAATACAAGGAAACAATTTCCCACAGGACAAATTGATGTAGAGAAATACAGTTGCTAGTCCATTCTTTAGCTCACAGAAGAAAAAGTTTCAGATAAATATAAAGTTTTTCATATCCCTAAGGAAATGACAAGTCAAAGATGGAGGCATGATTAGGTTTGTGCTTTACTTGTAGAAGTTTCACCTGGGTAACCTTCTGAGCAACAGGCTTAGGCAGTCATATGCTGGAGTGTTATTTACATGCAGAAAGCATTCAAGGAAATATAAGCCTGTTTCCTCTATTGACATATATACAGGTGTAAACGGGTGCCATGCAGAGTCTTCATAAGATACATGCCCTGACTTCTCAGAGCTTAACCAAGAACACATATCAAGCCTAGCCTCGGAATGATAAATGGTGGCAAAAGGTGAATACAATTTTACTCCTTACAAATGAAAACCAGTGATTTACAGTGTTACGCTCTGGATATAGAACCAAGACATCTCCTATCAATCATGAGAATAAAACTATCACCTTGGAGTGGCTGGAAGACAGACAGACCTGCTGGAAACTTTGGCAAAACTTCAAAACACAGGTGCACCAGGATAGGCACCTAAGAACAGAGCCAGGTCTACCATGGGAAGCTAGATGTTCAGGAGCACTGCAGTCCCCGAGCCCCTCAACAAAATGACTAGGAATGAAATTACCAGACAAATATTCGGCTTCCAGAGGTCAATATTTTTGCCCTTAAGGAGTTACACTGATCAGGTCCTAAATTATTCACAAAAGTCCATTTTTTATATATATAAAACTGCAGACTATCTTTTTATGTTTTGATCATTTACTTTCCAATATGATGGTACACACACAATTGTAGACAGTGTAGGAAGAATACAGGCACAGATGACTTAATAGAGTAGCCCCAAGTTTATAAATTCACAAATATGTTCCAAAAAATAGACCAACTGAACCCAAATCAAAACATTTGAAAAACCTGAATCTTAATATAGTTTGGAAAATTTGCTGACTTCTTCATTTCCAACTTTTAATCCCTTAATTGGGTCCTGTTTATTAGTGCTATATGATGCAAATGGAGGCGTAGAGCTGTTAAAAGGTGAGCTTTTTTAACCAGCTAAATGACCAATATTATCTACGTGGAGTATATTAAAAAATTACAGCAAGAAAAGGTAGTCTGATGAGATGGTGAGCTGAGCCTGGGAAGGAAATTACACTGAGGTATCACTCTTGCTTAATGACAAATACAAGCTAATTCAAGGCAGCTTACCCCTCACCAAAAGAGATGTAAGCAATAATTTTCTTAACAACAGCCCTACAAGCTCTGATTCCTTTAAAACAGCTCCGCTTTAAGACAGTTTTCAGGAGAGGAAAGCCATGGCTCAGCAGGCATTTGAGTCACTGGCCAGCCAGGTACTCACAGCGCCATCAGCTTCCATGCCAGCCTAGGATGAAGCTTAAACTTGTGAGTGCACAGTAAGAGGCATTAACCACACCTCCCCTTCTGCCTCATAAAATGCGATAGGCTAGCCAGAAATAGATAGGCTTTATCTAAATGTGTTGCACAGCTTGGAAGTGCATAACTAAGTCTCATTTTGGTGGTGGGGGTAAGGGGAGTATCAAATATGTTAGCTCACTAACTGTAAGTTAAAACAAATGAAAAAAACCCATCATTTCCCCTCCATGAACCTTACCCAGAACTGTGAGATTTAGTATACCAAGATTTAACATCTCAGTTAGAAAAAGGAGCTCAGAAAGATACGGCAGAACATATGGCATGGAGAAGGTGCTAAACGGCAGAATTTGAAAATTATTTGCAAGATGCTCCATAAATATTCCAACCCTAAACACAAGCTGTTTTTCAGCAGACTCTTGATGGAAGTATACGCACACAATCAAACGACACATTTCCTAGCTCACAAATGGCCTGCTCTGGTGTCACTCTGAATGGCGTGATGTAGAATTAACCTGCGTGTAGGAGGAGCTCAGGATCAGGTGGCTGCTAGCTTGGCCAGACAATATCGTTGTTTCCACCGTATCCACAGGGAGTGGAAAATATCCAGCAACAGCAATGGCTTTCACAGTGTGCCTTGCATCTGTCGGCCCAAAGGATGAGCTCTCGAGAAGGGCAGAATCAATGCACCTACAACCCATATTGCTCCAGCATGCAGGACTACTGGACACATTTCAGCTGAAGCCTGGATGCCTGTTCCCAAATCAACAGACACTGATCAAAATCACCCTGTTCGGCTTTTACTTAGGGTAGCAAATCACTTATGTGTAGCTGCATTTTAGTTGACATCAGTTGACCGGAGTCTCTTACTAGGCATTTTAATACTATAATCACAAGCACTTAACAACAACAACAACAAAAGACAGGAATCCGTTAAAAATCTAAGACTATCCAAGCCCTCACTGCTGAATACCACTGAGGAGGTCAGTTGACATATGAAGTACTGCAGAAGGCTAATGAGAAAGGAAATTTAAACAAAATCCTTTGGGGCACACTGTTCATTCTCATGTAAGTTGCCACAAATCTATCTACTGTCCACACAAATGAGACATAATCAGATATTTAAGTTAGTTTAGCCAGGTTTGTGATTCAAGAGAACATCTCCCCCCAGAGCTCCCCCATTTGGGTCTGCTTTTGGGTGGTACTCAACACACAGCTCAAAATTCAGCACAGTAGGTAACATACCATTTTATTGTGAATGTTTTGTTTCACCTTCAAGGCATCTCTTAAATGCTAGTCTTTGAGGGAGTCGTTTGCTTTCATCTGCACAAGCCTCCAGCTGGTAGCCCTGCAGTAAAGCCACAACCTTCCTATTTCATGACTCTAACTTCAAATCCTGCAGTGCATTGGAGAGATGCTGACAAAAAAAGAGTTCCACAAAGGTGTCTTGACAAGGACTCAGACAACCAAGGCCATGATGTGCCTGTGAACTGTCTCTCCTCAATGTCTCATTAAGCATGGATGCTTTTCCTTTGGGGAAAATAATACAAAATACTGGCATCGCCTTTTTAAGCTGCTGCTCTAACCTAGATCTAAAATACATAACATAGACTCTTATTTTAAGAGGAAAGGATGCCTTGGAAGATAATAGTCTTTGTGTATGACTATTTCGCACAGAAGCAAAGGGCTGTATTTACTGTTAACCACTTGCAATACTGCAAATGTTGCTGGAAGGGCTAGTGAAAAGAAACCATGTGTGGAGACTGGGAGTAACATGAGCCAATGTAGATGGCAAAACGGGCAAAGTTAAGGAAGAGGGGCAACAGAAGGCAAAAGCAGGCAAAGATGCAACCTGCAAGAAACCCGATGCTGATGCATAAATACTCATGCTGCAGAGTGCTCTGGCTGCCAGCAAAGAGAACTCTTTGCAGGAACTGCAGGTGCTGCAGGACAAACCCGGATCCTGCCAGGTCCTGCCTGCACAACCAGAAGCACCCATGTTGGTACAAAGGGTTCGACTCAGCAGCTGCACAGTGCCATGGACTGATCTGGAGGCACTTTGTCCTGGGTCTTAGAGTCCAACGGCTCGCTGTGCAAGCATCACAACATAAAATCATTCCACAAGCCACCTGAGACCCATCGTGAGACCAGGTGGATTCTGTACTTCTGCCACTCCTACTGAAAAGCTGTTTAAGGACTCGCTTCTCTGATGGTTAGATAACTTCCCTTCACTTTTAACCTTAATGTAATTACATGTGATTTATACATGCTTCTTCTCTCTCTCTTATGTAGTACTGTATTTACTCAGGGTAATCAATCTCCTCTCATCCTTCATTAGATTAGCCAGGTCAATACCCATAGATTTCCACTCCTCACATTATTCAGGTAGCTCCCGCCTTGATCAAGGTTTATTTAATCTTACCCAGCTATTGCAGAGCACTGCTCTGTACAGAATATTCTAGATGAGGCCTCAGCTGAATCTCACAGTGAAACTACTATTTCCCCTCCATTGACAGTATCTCACCTGAAATTGCCCCCGCTTTCACCTTTTCCCCAGCTCCCTTGCGGCTGTACTACACAGTCACTCTTGGATCAAACAGCCCTGTGTCTCTCTGCTCATGTTGCTTTTTCCCCAGCTGATGGCAATCCTCGTGAAAGCAGAAGGTTTTGCTCTGAATCTGAATGTGTCTAACCCTACATCCTACCCTGAACTGGGTATTTATCTCCATCCTATTCCTTTTCTTGTCCTTAAGGTCATCTAATTCTCGGAGCGTAACACTCTGGTTCTACACTGACTGCACTGATGGCCCCTCCTTGGACTGTGTCACTACTGCAGTCTATTTGCTCCTTCCTCATTTTGTGCCAGGTTTATTTATGAAAATACTAAATAAGATTGCTTTTGAGACCCATCCTTAAAGAACACTTGCAGTAGCATCCTTCCAGTTTAAATGCTTCACTTCGCAATCTGTGTCATCTCCCCACTAAACCAGATACTTCACCACCGTAGAGTTCTTACAAGTACTCATCTTCCTCAGCTAAATGCTTTATTTCACATTCTGTACCCTGTCAAATGCTCAGCTCTGGGTTAAGCAACACTTGCTGAGTTTCCTTTGCTTAAAAAAGCAGGTATCTTAAAAAACCAAACCCACACCATAAACATGTATGTTACTATGCTCTGATCTTCTTTTGATAAACTCTTGCATTTGATCCTGTTTTTATTTATGTGTATACTCTATTATTCTTCCATTCAAAATGTAAACAAAGCCATATGCACAAATGCACTTAGACAGGTCTGCAGCTTTTTGGACTGCTTTTCCCTTGCCACTCAATGCCTAAATATTGGCAATACATTTGCTGTTCTCTATTCATAAAATTACACAACACTTGACTCCGCTGTAGAAAATCTTTGTGCTGGACATCTGGTTTCGTATACCAGTTCCTTCAGGTATCCAAGACCAAGAGTAAGCCAGAGTGAACAGAGATCACAAAGTTTATTTTTCATATCTTAGTTGTGGAAATTTCCATTCCCTTCTTCCCATTAGCCATCTCCTGTATCTTCTTCTTCTTTCTCCCTCCCCCAAACTCAACTTCAAAGAAGATAAAGAAAAATATTGCAAATGGGAAATGAGATTATCTTTAATTCTACCCCAATCCTCAGTGCACAGTGTTTCCATTTTTTTCCGCCCTTGTTCTTTTTATCTGCATGGTTGAAAAATCTTTCACAATTTGCTTAAATTTCCTTTACAAGATCTGTCTCAGCTTGACTTTTGGCAGTTATCATTTTACCCCTGCACTTCCTGACCTCTCAAATGCAGCTTTAACACTAGTTCTGACATATGTTCTCACTATGTTCTTACATATGGGCAATTCCTCTCTTCATCTAAATTCCTTCCTTAATAGATGCTAAAACTGATTGAATTCTAAAACTCCAGAGAAGTCATGAATATTTTCATAAATAAACCCACCACATTCAGATCATTACTATTTATGAAATCATGTTATTTGATACCGAGAAACATATGCTGATCAATAAATAAGAATGCCTGTGATTCTTAGAACATCAAGAAATACCAATATTTTGAATGAAAAATTGTATAAACCCCCTTTTCTCCCCCCTGAAAATTAAGATTCTCCTATTTTCAGAAGTGCAGCTACCATACCTTGAATTAAAAAAAAAACAAACCTCAACTACATCCAATAAGGATTTTCAATCATACGTTGTATGGTTCAAAATGCAGTTTCCAGAGTAGAAATCAGGAAATGGAGCACACTTGAACTACTTACAGCATAGACACTGAAGCTGAATTAAGCCCTTAAATGATAAAACGGGCGAGGAAAGAATATAAATAAACTCAAAAGGTTCGAAATGTATTGGTGAACATGCTGAGTAGATTAGGCTAGAGATTAATATGGTAACGTGAGGGTTTCTATTATGCTTTCTTCAGGAAGTGGTAGAGTGGCTGGTCTAAGACCTACTTTTTCTGATCATCACTATCTACGCTTCAAAAATACCCAGGGGACTGAACCCTGACTAACTTACTCTTTTTTGCTCTCTATGGTGACTGTACCTTTGCGCAGCTTTCCCGTAAGTCAGTGGCAGTCATTCCTGTCCTGAGTAGAGGCTTGTGTCGTGCAGTCACTGATGGATTGGAACCAAGGCTACACATCACATAACCTCTGCCTCATACCTGCACCCTGACCGCTCGCTGAGCAATAATGGTTCAACGGTTAGAGGGGAGCTGGAAAACAGGCGCTGGCAAGAGGTTGTGCTTCTCATGAAACATGGTAAGGGGAAAGAGTGAGTAGTGCAACAACAGCTTCGGAAGTTAATTTGAAACAGAAGCTGCTCCCTTCAATGAGGAAATGATTTAGTGATAAACAAACAGTTGCCTTAGTAACTAACGTATTGCCCTTTCCCTCCTTTTGCTTTGAACATAACCATCTCTGAATTCAGTTTTTCATCACCTTTTCTGTTTGCTTAACTGGTCTTCTTCAACTGTCAGACAGCCAAATAGCTTGCAGTGAAATGTAAGTCTATTTTCTTTTTATGAACTGCCCTAAAATGCAAAATGGATTCCAGGACCTGCTCCTCAGCTTTTGACAATAACAACTTACATCAGATGTGGATCTTTCTTTCCAGGCTTTGAGTCAGTAAGGAAGGTATTATATCTAAGCAGACAAGCGTATTTCTGGTAGAAACAGAAGCATCAGGTGTCATGTATTCATCAGGTCTACATATGTGCAGCAGACTTTCTGAACACCACTTCTCGACAAATGCACCACCCAAGATGAATAAACCGTGTAGTGTTTCTCTTGATGTTTACTTGGTCCCATACAGAAGGTCTAATAATACTGCAAATGAGCAACCAAACAGCTTTAAAGAAGGAAGAATGAATTCTTTGGCCATGTTTAAAGTTTGTATCTTCTTCCTAACCCCTAAAACTAGGGGAAATAAAGACAGGGATTATGCTCCTGGCTCTTAACTCTTGACATGAAATCTGAATGGAGCTCAGACAATGATGTTTTCTTAGAGTCAGAAAGTATTCCCGTATATCCAGTTTAGCTATAGCCAGAGAGCACAAACCTGCAAATATCTAACAAGTTAGTTCAGCCTTTTCTGGTGACAACATTACAGAGCAAAAAAGCTATAAAGATACCACTACATAAATTATCTGTCTATTTACTCATAAATTCCAGGAGAAAATAGTCAGAATATCCATACTTCTCCAATACTACTACATCATCTGTAGGATGGATAGAATTTAGGTATACTTTATATATCATCTCAGTTCTTGGAAAAATATAAAATGTGGATATCATTGTCCTGAGCAGCCACAAATCCCAGCACGCTTTGTCGTCTTTACTATCATGAAGCAAGCTAAGAACAACTAAGCATTGAATTTCTTTCCCGCGTGGAGGGCCCTAACTACTAATGATCACAGGACTCCAGCTCCAGAGTCAGCCATACTAGAAATCCAGAATGAGCAATAGGATTCCTGGTATACAGCCCGTGCTCCTTGCTCCCATACCCCACGGCAATGACTCTGTCTTTTTCTGTATCAGGTTTAAGCCTGAATTTGCCTGGAATTATGCACTGATGACTCCCATGAGATCTATCTATGCTATCCCGATTACAAGCTTGCAAATTTATACAGAAATCAGGCACATATTTGTGTGAACTGTCGGCTTTTCTGCACCCTTGACGCACAGCCGTACTATCCCTAAAATAAAGGGATTCAGTGTGAAATGTCAACACGAGCCCTTCTATTTCTATGCTTGTAACTGCTATTACTATATCCAGTCAAGTATGTCCAGTGACATGAAGCAAAAAGAGATAAAGCTAAAAGGAGAAAACTCAGTTTGAGAAAAGACTTTCTCCCCATGCCTAGATACAGGGCAGACCTGATGCCTCGAGTAGGGGAGGGGAAGGAGGGGCAGGGACACTCGTCTGAGTCAGCAGCAGGACACTGAAGTTACAACCCAATGATCTTTCCCATGCAGAAAACCCAGTGCTCTGAAACTGATGTTCTAGCGACAGCAAATTGATTCATTAGGTTTTTCTGATGTTTCAGTAGGACAATACCCATCAATCTGTCACACTGTTCATAGCCCTGGAGAGATACCGTTGAATATATCATATGTCCTGGTATAGGAGACACCTGTGCACAAGCCACAACCTTCAAGGGGAGAAATCACCATTAAGAAATTGTTCCATCAAAAACTGCCAATATTTGTACTATAACTAGTGGTGATAAAAGCAGCTCAAGCAACAGTGGCAGACATTGCAGAAAGGCATCAGAGATTTAAAAATTACCTGCATCTGATTCTCTTACATTTTTTTTTCTTTAGGTAGCCTCAATGTGTTTGACATACTTTAATGCTAGACACTTATTTGGGAAAAAAGAAGAAAAGCCAAACAGGAAATAAATTACACATTCTGACATGCAGCTAGAATGGAAGTGAACACCACAGACTCATTCTGGAGGTTAAGACTCAATTATTTAAGCAGAGAGCTTGTATAAAGACTCCAGTACTGAAAAATGCCTTTTTACCTCTTATGTGAATTAACATTTATTATAATGCCTCCCTGACAGAATATTAGTCAGAAGCAGTTGAAAAAAAGATCACATTCATTTCTTTTGTGTTAAAGTCATTAGCTTAAAATAGCCCCTAATTGGTTTTAGTCTGATGGTAAAAGCAGGGCTGCCATTTTTTGAAATGGACAGTGTAAAGCCCGCAAGAATCCTTCCAGACAGGGTCAGACTCTGAGAGGGTCAGTCAAGATGAGTTTCTCTGCTAGACAGTTACTCAGCCATTCTGGACAGCTTCACATATGGAATTCCATTCTTCAATTATCCCAACTTCATTAGAGTTAAAATAGCTGATGACCAGAAACAAAACCAGAAGAGTTGCAGACTGGCATAAGATCAGCATTGGAAAAAAAAGACTGCTCAAACACTACTGAACGGGCTCAAGAGCTTTCAACTAATGTGACTTGCAAAGATGTGACCATTCCATACACGATGAAAATCAGTTTTGCTACATGGCTGGTGGGTAAAGTGTCATATAACAAATCAGTGGCATTTCACCCACCTGTATTTCATGTGAACATGATATCTTGGATTTCACAGTAGCTCACTGAAATTAAGGAAGTATAGCCTGAATTAAGCCTGCAGGATCAGGATTTATTAACATGAAGGGGTTGTAAGATTTGTTTCATGAAGGGCTTTGATATTTTGCTACCTCACTGCTTTCAGGACAGGAGGGAAGATTGAATGTTTCAAAATTCTCAAAGGAAAATGTTCAAAGACAAAAATATTCAGATTAATTTGATTTCTGCATTATTATACTGTAAAGTACAATCCAGAAATAAAATACAAATTCCAGAGTCATTTCTGGGGAAAATATAAGGAGAGTCCTTATTATGAGAACACTGAATTATGGTGATGTATACTCAGCTCGGCACATTTCTCAATTTTCATTAGAAGTTGTATTTTTGGTGGAATTTTGTCCCAGCAGGTTTTTGGAGCCAGCCCTCATTATTACCTATTTACAGCAAGCAACAAAGGAAGACCGAGCCATTTTTGAGTGATGGAATGCCAGTGATTTCTGACAGATGTGCAAGCAGCAGAAGAGACATTTGGAACCATTATTAATAAATGACTAACAAATATCTAGAATTAACAGTTGAGTTAATATGAATGCATATTCAGGTGGATCTATTTGCACACATTCATAGGGTGCATGTGTGCAAGAGACAGAACAGCAAGGTAAAGGCTATTTATATAAACATATTAGAGTATAAATGAAGTAAGAGACATGGCAGAGTAACCCCCTCCCATCAGGAGGAGGAGGTTAAGAAGAAACAACTTTTATTCCCTGTCACTCATGATGATTAAAGCACTTTTCTCTAAAGCAGGCAGTGCTGGCTGCCCTCACACAGACTCCTGGAATGAGAACAGCTGCTGTGAATACGGCAGGGTGAGATTTTCAGACCCTCAGGAAGGCGTGTGCTAGGGAGCAGCAGCACTAGCAGGGCGAATAATACAAATGAAAAAGATCTGGTAGGGTAGAGCACTGCCAACAAGCATGAGCAAGAAAGATTACTGACAGTGGGGTGGGACAGGAACCCAGGCTATCAATAGAAATGGGCATGAGATATTAGAAGGCAGGAGAATTGGCTCGAGCTCCTTCAGACCCGACCTGGCATGCTTCGCCCTCCCTATACCTTCTGCAGGTGCTCGGGCAGTAAACACGCCAGCTGGAAAGGCAGAAAGGACTGAGTCAAGCACAGGGATATTGATTTAAAGGAAGTTTTATAGCCATTTTGTTTTTGGATAGCCACTGTTCAGCTACCTTCCCATGTCACTCGAGAAAGCTTGCCAGATTAGAATCAGTTGGTGAGACAGTGAGCCGTGCTTCTCCTGTTTGTGTTGCACTGGTTGTCCTCTGCTTGCAATGGTTTGAAGACCAATGGTTGTACACTTCCACAGCTCTTGAAAAGGATGAGTCTTTCCAGCGTGCTGTTCTTGTTTCTTTTCGTTCATCAAATGAAGGTACAGGTAACCAGGGACCTCCTGTAGGGCTTACATACCAAATAATATGAAGTGTAATCTATTAATATAACTACCACGACTCTTACTCATGCTATTTCTACTCTGAACAACCTATGGGGACAATAAAGAAAAGCAAGGCTTTACAGGACTTGCCATTTAACCAATTCTCCATCTCTTTATTTCTTCTTATCACTTTCCAATTTAAAAAAAAAAAAAAAAAAAGTCACTTGTTCTGTTTAGACACACCAAAAAGAGAAAATAGTGGCCGTTGTCCATCGGGCTAGAATTCCTAATTGTCAGAAGTGATACCCTACCTAACGCAAGACCTGTAGCTCTGATATGCACTGCAAGGTGGATGCAGGTAACTGAAGCACTAAAATGGAAGGAGGGATATATAAGGCTAAGGGGAAAAAAGCAGTAGTGCTGGTATAACTTTATATTCAGTTACAAGCCAGGATCATGTAAGAAGCAATTATTTTCTCTGCAGTCAAAATCCTAGTGTTAGAGATTACTTCAGTAGAGGCTACAGAGTATTTAAAAAAAGAAAGGCTTGAAAGCCCACAAGGTATAAAAGCATTTGTATGTTTTGAAGAGACATGACAAAGATGCTCATCAGGATTAATTTCATAAAAAAACCCTAATTTTTTTTAAAGCTTAAATCATGTCCTAAGCAAAAGCCTCTAATACCTTCCCCGTTTCTAAGAAAAACCGGCTGACGTTCATGTCCTCTGTATATGCATTTATCCAGTGCTTTAGGACAGGATGCAAAGGATATTGTAGCCATCTTCAAAGCTACAAGTCTGTGTAGTTTTAATGTATGGTACAGTCAGATCTCAGACCTGTTGAAACATGATAAGCAAAACATCCAAAATACTGAACGTAGCAAACAATTGTGCCTCTATTGACTGAAGGGTAAATTTTGTAAATTAAGCGTCTTAAACAGATAAACCTGGGCAAAAATAAATTATATTACCAGCAACTATAGACTTCACATCACATGTACTTTTACCAGCGTTTAAACACAGGTCCTTTGATACTCAAGATGGGTCTTTCTACAGCTTGAATTAAGCTGCCAACTGTAACTCACCCAACCCCACCAGCCACGAGAGCGCAATTTGAAAGAAACTATGCACGATATAACAGAGCCGTGCTGTGGACCAGTAATGATGAATTCCACCTCCTGGTATCAAAAACAAGGCAAAAGCTAGTGATCAAGACAAGACAGGCCAGGCTGGGCCACAGCAGGAGAAGCATGGTGCCATTTAGTACAATTGGCCTTCTCTGTGCCATCGAGAGGCTCATCAGACATGACTTCCCATTCTTTTCTTGAGAAATTGGACTTGCTCTACTCAGGCAACCAGAGAAAGTGCTTCACCCCTTCATGTGCCTGGGGAAGCATTATAGAGGATCATAAATGCATGAAGAGGCATAACTGGCTGCCTAACGTACCTCTCTGCGCTCACACAGGACCAAACATACCTATCCCATCCCTGGCAGTTGTTGTTCCAAGAGGAGAACCCATACTGGACGTCGAATACAGACATCCAGTGTGGGGACCACATGGCCAGGTGGGTCAGCACTGACTTTCTGTCACGTGCCCTGTTCTGGCAGCTTATCCTGTTGCAGGACAAAATGAATTTGCAGCTGACTTGTCTTAATGAGGACTAATGAGAGACTGATTGTAACGAGTAACATGGGTACCATCCTCACAGTGTTAACATCCACAACCCCAGTCGCTCTAGAATCTGTCCACAACCAATTTTAACAGTCAGCATTTCCAAGACAGGTATTTTAAGAAATGTGTACATGGTAAGGATGCATTATACCATATTTCCAGCCTTTTCTCCACTACCGTAGGGTTAGACATTGCCTGTAGATTCTAAACAGCAAGCAAAGGGGAATTCAGTACATTTGCAAAAGTATGTGCTTACAAGATTCCCCCTCCTGTATTTTGCCTTTTACAACTAGTGGACTACTTTAACTCAGCAGAAATCAAGACAAAACCAAACCAGATATCTTAACCTTCAACTACATGCAAGCAGTATGTTAAACTAAAGCAAAGTATGGAACAATGCTGCTGTCCCAGCAAGAAATTAATGAAGGCCCTCAGTTACTTTTATGAAAACTAGGCCATCACCAGAATTCTTCTCCTTTAAAACAAGGGAACTCTACTATTTTTTTTCCCCTGACTAACCTGTTGCCAGCTTCTTGGGCAGAAAAAAAGTATCGTATCTCACAGACACGAGGCAGCCCTTCACACCGTGAGACAAGGACGAGGTCTGCACTGAATGTGAACCAGCTTGCACCTGTGACCGCTGCTGGTTATCTACTGGTCTGTCTGTGTAGCCCTGGATGATGAACTAGCTGTCAGCCTATTCAGGTGCCAATCCCCTGCGCCAGCTGATGAGACAGAAACAGTCCTGTGGGTTTTGAACTGAGACTCATACAATGGGGAGAGCACAATACGTCCACATGCTGAGGCAGACATTCCTAGTGTGGTCCACGTGAAAATGTGTGGCATAACAAGCTCAAGCCTCCAGGAGCAGGAAACATGATGAATGCACACGCAAAACATGAAGGAGGCAGGTTTATAGGTCTGGAAAATCCTCCATCCGCCTTTTCAAGTGGTTCCAGTTTCTCATTTATATTAAAAGCAATTCTGAGCTGTGTTTCAACAGCATTGCTAAAATGAATTGCTTTAGGGAGTAGACATCCACTTTCCCAACCTCTGCTTGATGCCCTGCAGAGAATAAATAGCGCAATGCTACTGCCAGTTCAGAAGAAGCAATACCATAAAGGAAATAATACACATTTTTAATCTCCCAAACATCCTGTCTTTCTGCAGTTATTTATAATTTTAATATAAACTGTAGAAAATGCCCTGTATGTGTGGCTTGCTTTCCTGTGATCTCACCAGGTCCTTCTCATTATCATCATGGAAAAAGTGGTTTAACTACAGTCACTGAGTATCAGCTTGTCAGCCCCCTCAGAGGAATCTGTATTAATATGCAGCAGCAAAATGGCAAAGCAGAGAATTCTATTTATCCAAGAGCATTTGGCTGGAAGAAGGAGCTAGGCTTGGTAATGAAATCATGAGCCTGGTCCTTTACAGGGGGCACGCTCCTACATGCCAGCCTCAATATATGACTAAAACTGTTTGGACTGGAAAAGTCACTCCATTTTGCCCTCTATACTGCAAACAGTAATGACTAATGTTACCGTTGAATAAAAAGCACAGTGCTGATGCAATCACACCTGGAATACTATGCCCTGTGCCAAGCACTGTCATGACCAATGGGCTATTAGCAGAGCAGAGGGTACTCACAAGAAAGGGAAAAGATGATTAAGGAGATGGCGCAATTGTCTTAGAAAGACTAGGAGAGCTAAGTGACATCTGGCTAGGCTAGCGTGGAAGAGGGACATGTTTAGTGAGAGCCCCCCCATGGGCTCTCCGCTGTATTTAGAGGACCTTAGCTGGGAGGGTGTCACAGGGCCAGAGGCAGAGTGCACGTGGCTCTCATTTCCCACAGGATGCTGACACGATTTCCCAGCAACAATGTAGACACATTTCTTCATTAGTAATGTGAAAGAGAAAACATACCTAAGCAAAACGTTGAGGGTCTGGACATAAAGCGCATCCTTAAATAACCTAGGTCCAATTACTGGTGAAATTGAGAGCAACTTGGGTGTTGTTTGCCATTGTGACTGAAACACTTTAGAGAATAAATCCAATTGACTTTCATGGGACTTCCAATGCCCAAATGCAAACAGAACTGGAGTTACTTAATTTCCACACTTTTGAAGAGATTGCTCTCCGCTATTTTGCACAGAAGGGAAGAAAGGCAGAAGTCATACACTACAAATGCTGTAGCCAAGTGTTCAAAATCTAAAGGTACTTAGGAGAAAAAGGGAACAATTTAAAAATAAGTAAGTTTAGTACCAGCTACCTTATGGTGACAAGCATAACTCAGAAGAGACCAGCTCTACCTAAGGGAAGTAGGAAGGCTAATGAATGACAATAATGAGGACTGAGAACAAATACAATATTACACCTGAACTCCAAACAAGAACCAGTCCTACCCAAAGCACCCTCAGGCAAAGTTTAACAGTGTTTATCAGCACAGGGAGTAAAGGGGTGCCAAGCTTAGGCTCACTTCAGCCTGTCTCCAGGAGACCCAGCCCAGCTTTGACCACAGCATTTGGGGTAAAACCAGGTAGTTAGTTCGACCACTCAGGACAAGCCCTCTGAGCATCACCCTGTTTCTGAGGTGTAGTAAAGCAACATGGTTGGCCAATACTGGAACTTAATAGTAGCCTTTTTCCTTTAGGATTTAGTGAGAAGCATAAATGTCTAAAGCAATTCAGAAAGAATCTTTCTCTTAACAAGGCATTATTTATCCCTTCAATACCATCATTAAAATCAAAGTACCTAGCACCTAAAGCACAAACTTAGCATAGAGTCCTCAAAACAGGGTAGCTAGAACAAAAAAAACCCAACCAACTCATAAAAATCAAGGCGGGGGAGGAGCTTTAGCCTGGGTTTTACACAATCCCTCATGAGCTGATGCTGGTAGTATGTCTGTTACATAAATCAATATATATACCCTCCTGGAGAACATACCGTGAGTGCCAGCTGTCATCATGGGGCATGCACGCTGTGACAGCAGTGTCTGAGGCAGGGCTTCTGCCTTCTGATCTCCTGCTACTGTGCAAGAGGCTGGCTACTATATTCCCTTCAAAATCTGAGACAAAATGACATCTCAAATATTTCATGATGGCAAGCCAGGGCTTGTATTTAAGGACTGCCTCGGCTAATCTGGGATCTCTGATTGCCTTTACCTTTACTTCCCTCTCCTCCTATCTCTCCCTTTAACCATTTACGAGTTCCCTCACCTGATATTTTTGCCAGGTGGAATAAACGAGGCCTCCCTGCATCTCTTCTTCATGTGCCACTCGACCCTGACTGGCATCCCTTGGGTAGATTTCTCTTCCCCTCCTTCCCCCCAACTTGGCATCCCTCTTTCTCAGCGATGGCATCTTTATACACCATGTTCTCTCTGTAAGCTTTCACCTTTACTAACTCACTGGCAGCCAAGGAATTTTATAATTTTTATTTTATTTTATTTTACAGTTCTTTCCCATCATCTACTACAAGAGCCTCACCTTTATTATTGTTTTAAGTCCTGTTTGCTTGCCACTGGGCAGGTTCCTACATTCAGTCAGGTAATACTGTGTGGATATCCACAGAGCAGAAAATCTTTGTTTTTGAAGCATGTATATATTATGCATAACTTATTCCCCATGATTATACAGAGTGCTCTCATTTCTGGAAATGACTGCTCTTCTTATTCTGTCTGGAAGTAATAAGATACATTACACCAGGTTCTGCAGACTGCAGGAACATCACTGCATACAACGCACCGATAAACTTACAAGAAAGCCGCCTCGAATGACTTCTCATTTAAGTTACTGGGAAACAAGGTGGGCAGACCAGAGAAGTTTCCTTCTGCACAGTGCCCACCAACCTTGCTCTGTTAAGAATTAAGGGGTTTGCACTGTCTAGATTTCTCATTTCTTTTTTCCTAGACTTCTTAACCTGCCTCCTCTAATAGCCTGTCGGCACTCAGGCACCACACAACTTTTTCCCTGTTGTCACTATCAAGGGAACACCCTCTACAATATGATCCATAAGAATATTCCCTTATCCTTCTCCTGTAAAAAAAGTCTCCAAGAAGAATTATCTCAGAAATCAGTCAGCCAGTAGGCTATTGTTTTGCTCCAATGTTCTTAAAAAATAAACAGCAGAATCAGTACCAGCTGACTGTATCTGTAACTTATGTCACCCAGCTGCAGGCTGCCTGCCACCGAAAGGTTCAGAAGTGTCGAAGCATCCGCACCTCCAGGGCTCACAGATGTAGTAGGAGGCCATGCATGTAAACACGCAGCTGGACACAGGCACAGCAAGAGGCGTTTGGCCACGGGCTTGCATGTGCCACGCTGACATGCCTCTGGGCCTGCTCACGTCACGCAGCAGCTTGCGGCTCAAAGCCTCTGGCTGTCCACAGGCTCAGCTCTCGGGCTTGACGCTGTCCTCTAACAGCCTCGCCCACCTCTTCCAAAGGGAAGTGCTGGGATATCTCAATTCCCCAACAAACCGGAATGCTACTGCCCAGAGGGGACAGTGTTTGTTGCTAATCTGAAATTATGACAGCTCCAGTCCCTCTCTCACTGCTAAAATAGTTTTGATGCTGCATATATTTGGGACTCTTACTGACAGTGCACTCATATCACAACAACCGTGCCAGACATTTTTTCTAATGTCAAACAAGCAAGCAGCCTAGGAGCATCACCCATCAAATTCCAGAAAAAGTGGAAATTCTTTCACATAGTGACAGGAGCTTTCATATGGGCCACCCTAGATTTGCACCAGGTAGCCCAAAGATAGTTCACAGAGCCATCTGAAGCCTTTTTATCATCCATCTCTAATCTGATTTAGGACTACAATTGCTGTAAATCCCCAGTCCTAACTCAGTGGTAAAAGCATATTCTCACCTATTGGTTCTGTTCTCTTGCACCCTTGACCTGTGAATATGATGATATGATTTTATTCTCTAATGCCACCATCATCCCCAAAGTGCTCACGACTCCTCGTTCCTTGCACATGCAATCCAGGCATATTTACAAACAAATCAAATACAAGGGCACTTTGTTGTAAAAGCTGCGCTTGTCCTGCAAACTGGAGTTTTTCGAGGAAGCACACCACACTGTTCAGCCTCTGTCAAAACACCTGAAACAAGCCTCATCAATGTCTCAGCACAAAATGTAACACGTCACTGCTGGTACAGCTTGATGGGATGCTTTATTCAGCCAAGAAATCACATGAAGACTTCTGAAAAAAATGCCTTGTGGAAGACAACTCAGTAGAAAGCCATGGCTTAATGAAACAAATACACCAAACTGCAGTCAAATGCATCTTCATTCTGTTCCTGTTCTCAGTAATTCCACCAGTTTATTACCTTTGACAATCCACGCTAACCTCCCCTTAACCTGCAACTCTGAGAGCAGACACTATTACATGTGACATGGGAAAGAATCCACGAGGTGATACAAATATCATCTTCTTGCACTTTTTTACTTCAGCATGACTTGGCCTTCTCTTCTCCCTAGTTTCCCTAAATCCCTAGATCTGACCAACCGCAAAACAAACCAGATGCACAGCAGAGAACCCTCACACAGCACACTCCAGAGGATGCAGGAAAATGTCAAAGAAAGATCAACATTTGCCTAGAACACCACTTAGGGAATGAAACTTCGATATACTTGGAGAGCAGCTAATACCATCCTGCATATAACTGCATCCTCACTATTCTCAGGAAATAAACTGCAATATTTGTACTGGTATCATATCAACCATTTTTCCCCTAGTTCTTCTGGATCTTACAGGAGAAAAAAGGTGAAGAAAAAAACATCCACAAATGCTGACTTGTACCTGAAACCGTCAGCTGCAACTGTAAGTTACTGGACGACTTCTTGGTTAAACAAGACTTCCCTATCAAAGTATTTTCTAAGCGTTGCTTTCTTTGTTCTCAATACGCACGGGTATCACAGACCCCTGAAGGGCAGCAGAAACAAATCAGAAGTCTGTCAGATTGTTTTTCTTTCCTTTGGCGAGGCTTCACACCAGCCAGCTGTGTCCTCATCCACTGAACAGCCGCTTTGCTGCCATTTCTCTCCAGAGACCCACAAGCACTCAGAGCAAAGCACAGATCCTCCTGCTACCTCCTCCTCCTCCCTCCCCCCCCCCACCCACCCCCCCCACCCCCGCCCTGCAGAGGAAGGTACTCAACCCTTTCAGCCTGGTTTCCCTTTCTGCTTCATTGCCTTACCAGTACACGTTGGCCGCTGGCCCGTTGCCCCATCACCGCAGCTATTTCTGCTGAACCTGCCCTATGTGAGTGCTTCAGGCATCCACTCACTGCCAGACCTTGGGATATCCCTTTGCTCCAAACTCCAGCTTCTATACGCTGCCTCCAAGCCAGCAGCAGCCACAAGGTGTAGTCTGTGGCTCTGAACCATGAAGGGCAGCGCCATGCAGTGTGATGCTAAGTAGACCCACAGAATCTGGTGTCTAGGCACAGGTTTTGAGCTGAACACCAGAGATCATGTCATTTTGAATATCTCCTTTGGAAGTGCTGCATCTCTGCTAGACGCTATCAGAGAACGTGACCCTGCATTTTAAAGCAAGAACTGGAAAGCCGTCACTGTTTAAGCGGCGATCTCCGCTCATTCAGAGAGTGGAAGGTTGGTTGGTCCGGAGGATATGTGAGCCCTTGGTGAAACCCTGACAAAGTTAGTGGCCTGCATGGGTCTGAGATCCCTGCCTCCAAGATGAGATAAGACACCTGCCTCAGAGCTGTGACGTGAATTTGAGCTGTGTTCCTCCTCGATTCACGTATCAAAATGTACAAGAAAGAGCAGTTTAGTTGTGATCTATAAATACCCTGATCTTTACACTGGGTGCTCAGAAAGATCAGGAATTTCCATATTAAATAATTCACATGTATCCAACGCCAGAGGGAAAGAATTAATTCCTGTTCTGTGTTTACACAATGCTTAACATGGCAGCCAAAACCCAAAATGCAAATAAATTGCATGCATGAATGAAAAGTAATACTTCGGAGAAGTACACATAACTGAAAGGACAGATAGTTTCATACCACAGGTGACCACAGAGGACCTTTCCCTAATGACCTTCCTTCCCAGAGATGAGCACTCTGATAAATTTTTTTACAAAAAAGAGAGAGAAGAAATCGAATCATAACATAAACAGCAGAATTGACTGCGGGTCACACAACATTTAGCTATTCTCTTCAACAAGAAGCATCTCAAGCTCCTCTTTAAATGGGTCAGGAATATGCTGGCTCCACCTGAAAGTTTCAGGGACTGTGCAAGCTTTTAGAGTTGTTGTAGATCCTTAAAGGGAACTCATGCAAAGTTAATTTGCACTTTTGAATCCTCATGTCTAAATTATTAGTTAGTATTAAATATCTCAAGTGGATGATTTTCAAAGACTCTTGCAACTTCAGAGGAATGTTAGACTGAATTCACTTAAAACCTAGTTGGGGACAAATAATCTCCTCTCTAATTATGAAGAAAATACTAATACTATTTTTTGTCAGTAATTTTGTGTTTTACTCTTATCTCCAGTTAAGCACACACAAATACCCACACAGCTGGAATGGAACAACACTGAAATTAAGGCCAGGAAGGTAACACAGGTGGCGGCTGGCAAATCCCAGTGCAATAGCTAAGTGGGTTAGAAGAACAAAACTGAGGTATCTTTTTAAATGTGACTACGTGTAATTTTAGGAAACTTACAGGAAGAGAAGAAAATAATGTTTCCCAAAAGTCAATGCAAAACCATAGCAAAGCCAATTTCAGATAAACACAACATTAATTTTGTGCCATAACAATAATTTCTTTTTCATATGGACATTATCAAAGGCTGCACATGGAAGGGCAAATATCTTTATCATTGAATCAAAGAAGAAACAAACTCCTTGGATGTATTACATTAAGCACAGGACAATGCGGTAGCAGACAGCCATACTTTTCCTGAATTCTTGATTTACTTAAAGCTATAATATCTCAAAAAATATCTGGAGATTTTTATACTTGTCATACATGCAGTTCTTCATACCATGCAAGAAAAGATTTGTTCTAGAAGCAATTTTGGAGGTGCCAGGCATGTCTGGAAAACAGAAGTGGCAGTCAAGAGGATACGAGATCAAGATCTGGTCGTTCACACAGAATTTTTTCTGTGACTTTGGAAAACACAACTGGTTTGTCCTATTGCTGTAGTGATAGAACAAAATACTGACATTACTGCTTTCAGGGATAGGCTAATGCATCAGCATCGAGCTAATGCTTAGCTCTAATGAACCCACAGTAGAGAAATATCATCAAAGCTACCTCGTGACAGCAGGAATGTAGAGAAACTGTAGAATTTCTTTAAATGCGGTTTATGCAGAGTGAACTTAAGCTTTTGAAAATGCTTTATTATCCTAAGCTGTTGTGCAATATCTTAGTGAGATGTTAAACACAGTTGCTGTTCTCATTCTGGTAAACTTGGATTTCAGAGTTAATTTAAACCATTCCTTGGAATAAAAGGTGTTTGGACAAATATAAGGATACAATTACTGACACAGGCAGAAATGCAAGAGATTTATGTATATAATGGATATCCTGAAAGGAGAGATGCTTTTCTCTCCCCAGCTTCATAGGACTGAAATGAACATTTTTTGCAAAACAAACCCTCCCTAACTCAGGTTTTAAGGAGAATCTGGAGAGGTAGAGAGGTAAGCAAAAAGCTAAAACTTGTACAGTTATTTCCCAAGCTTCTCCAGCACAGCTAGCAGCATGTCAAACAGTCACTCGTCTGCAACTGCTCTTGACTAAAATTAAATAGACCACTCTCCCCTGAATGTAATAGGCTTTGAATAAACAGACCCCCAAATTGCCCAGAAGACAGGTAAAAAGAAATTGCTTAGAGGCACCTCTACAAGATGTAGAAAGTGGTAGCATGAGCTTCCCCTTAACGGTTGCATTGAGGTCAGAGAAGGAGCACACCATCTTTTAGTGATTTAAATAACATTGCCAGCAGCACACAAAAGGTTTGGTTTTTCTCACAGACTTAAAAAATAGTTAAGGCTGATTTCACACCTACAGCATGGTGTTTGTTATCTCCTGTGCCTTCTCCGTATCAACCTGTTTCCACTCAGGTAGCACCATCAGAATGCACCCAAGCTACTCTGACAAAATATATGGGGCAGGTACAGGAGATGCTGTTATTGTCAGGGCAAATTACTACAGAGCTCATCTCATCAGTGACATCGAACTTTCCTACAAGGCAGCTGCACTCCTTGCCCATGGCATTACTGCAGGTGCCTCCGGAATGCTGGTTAGGTTCCAAGTTCAGCAGATATACTGATGTCACTAAGCCATATAAAGTGATATTCAATTATATGGTGAAAGGTATGTGCCAGACCATTTTCCTTTGACATTCCTTGCCTCATCATTACATAAAGGCTCCTGCTTCTTTGGCTGAGGCTTCCTTGAATTCTGCTGCCCCAGGTTGCCCCCCGCCTTTCTTCTTCGCTTGTGCTGGAATTGGCTGTGAGTTGCACCCAGGTAGTTCCACACGCTTGGTGCAAAAGGGCAGCCCTTGGCCCATGGTCTGCTGAAGTAATTGGCAGGGTACAGAGGTACAGAGAGCTGGCACTGCTTTTCTGCACGGTAGCTGAATTTCCCTTGGGCAGAAGCCATTACCTCCCTTTGCAAAACCCTGCGTGAGGGCTTTAAGCAAGTATTTCCAGTTTGCATGCCCAAAGGTTGCAATAGCTATGCTCTTCATTATTATGGAAAATAAACGTTCTCTGTTGGAAAACCATGCTCTTTACTAAGGTTAAAACCCACTTGGACAGCAAAGCTTAAGGAAAAAAAAAAAAAAAAGAAAAGAAAAGAAAAGGCATAAGCATTCATGAGATAACAGCAATAGCAATGCAGAAGCTGGTCTTTTATCCCAGGTGGTAATGTATTATTTCAGAAGGCGCTACCACTTGATGATAATGCTGCTTTCATTGTATATAATGATTAATGGTAATTGCTTTTGTACTTCAGTATTTTTCAGAGAACACTTTGGGCTCCAGTGAATACATTAGTGCCTCACTGCTGTAAACACCCTCCTTACAACTTGGCCTACAACGCAGAACTAGACGCAGAGCAGTCAAGATGACTGTTTTTCCCCTTGTTTTGATTTTTCTGGGAGATAAGGTTTTTTCTCTGAAGCAAAGAAGGAAATTATTCAAGAACTTTTACTTTAATCTAGCCACGAGTGGTATTCTAAGTCTTCCTAATGCATCTACGGTTCCAGTTCCCTGTTAGATTGGTTTACTGTTAGGCCTGTGATCAAAGAATACAATTTCTTTTGCATTCCCAGGCTTTCCCAATAAAGTAGAATGCCACAGCTTGTGGGATGTTTTTCAGACAAACCATTTTATCCCTAGATACTACATCATCCCACTATCCTCAGATATCCTTTATGTAATGATCCACATTAAAAAAATCTTGTTTTTACAAATCTCCCTGGGATTAACCCTTGCTCTCTCTTTTGTTTCCTCAATTCTCCTGTATTTTTAAATAATCTCCCACCCCTGCTGAAATCTCATTGCAAGGTCAGTGAAGTACTACAACAGATTGCCTAGGGAGGTGTTGGGGTCTCCATCATCAGAGGTCTTTAAAACCAGATTAGACAGTATCTTCCAGAAATAGTTTATGTATTGCTTATCCTGCCTTAAGGCAGAAGGACAGACGATGATTTTCTGTGATGCTATGATTGTCAACAGGATTTTTGTACCTACATCACCTAAGGATTTAGAGTAATTTCATATTTTTTTGGATCAAAGAATTAAGTTTGTGGGGTCTGGGATACTGCAGCAGTTCCCATTGCCATGCTAGAGAGAACACTAGTATCTCAGATATATCAGTGAAACAATTGTTGTGTAAGAATTAACTTTGATAGCAACAACTGCATAAGGCTGAAATGCTCCTCTGCTCCAAGGGTTCAAAGTCAACAAACCATCTTAGCCCTATTTAAGGTTCTGCTAAAGGGCTAAAATGGGTTTATAAGGGTCCCGAGGCCTTCCCCTGATGATGTGATCTCCTTCAGTGTTGGCAGCCCACCAAGCCATAGGCCTCCTTCAAAAGACTCCCACGGGACTGATGGCATATAACCTATACGGTATCATCTGCAAGGGAAGAATTTCACATGAAGCATGCTGGAGAATAATTACTATTCAATAGTAGCATCTTGATGATACCACACGATTCATGTACATTAATACAAACCAAATAATAGTCTTTCCATAGCAACCATATTATCATAAGCAGTTATTGCTATTACAAAATACTGACCGTATGGTCATTGGGAAACAAAACTAGTCTTAAAATCAGCAGTGAAAAGCTGAGATTCAATCTTCAAATTCCCTGCTTGCTTCAAATAAAAATGCCAAGGGAGGAATGTGATTCAGTGAAGCTGTTGGCTTGTTACACGGGAAATTATGAACCATGTGTTTGTATGACAAAAAAGCTAAGGAAGCATAGGTACAATGTTATGTCATACACACATACTATGCTATATGCTTTTTCTGCTTCCTTACCAATGAGAAGTCACACTGTAATTTGATGCAACGCAAGTAAATAGATATTATTTCAGATGGCAAAATTCCTTATCTCAAATTTCTACTGCAGGCAGCAATGGGCTCAGACATTTGTGCCACCCCTTCTCTCTCTCTCTCTGAAGAGATCTCCAGTTTCTTTTTTGACCTCTAATAACTATGTAAAAGGTCAGTTTTCCACAACCTTGTAAAAAGTTTCTGTGTAACACTCTCTGCAGATGGAAAGATATCCCCCATACACCAATGAAATAGGACCCCAACAACAATATTTGCAGTCATAGTGCCAAAACTTATTCAGAGACTGAGATCTTGAAATGCTCAGCTATGTGGCTCTGGTAGTAATGATTTATGCATTTACTTATGATGGGTCAGACAATATTGATTTGCCGAGACAGAGACTCTCAGAATTAGGCTCAAATGATTCACAGCAGGGATGTCTGCAAAACTTGCGCCTGGGCCTTCAGTGGAAGAGTTTGTTCAGGTGCCTCACCCACTCCTTGCAGATGGCATCTGTGCCTGGCTCTCCTTGGGGTCCTGGCTAACCTTGCACTGGATAGGGTTTCTCAGGTTGATAAAAGACTACATGAGAGCATGCACACCAAGGCAGTCAATAGAGCAAACGCGGAATCACTTTTTCTCTGGCCCAGTTACTTGTAAGCTCAACGGACTGCAGAGGCTGAACCTATGGTGTGATGGTTAGGGCACTGAGGAGAGTGTCATGCAAGAGGAGACTGGAATCAGTTACTGAGACCTGTAACTCCTTCAGCTTTCTTCAACATGCACCTAACTGCTAGTTGATTTGTTATTCTGTACTAATCCTAATCCTCAAATTTCACCTCTCTTCTCTCTTGTCATTACTCTTCACGTGAATAATTTCAGAGGGTCTCCCTTTGGTTCTGCCTCAGGAGACAGAGCACAACACACTGACATTTTTCCATTAAAGAGAATTATTGTTTTCATGAACTCAAGGCAACTGCAGAGTTAAATTTAGGACCATGCTTATGAATATTGACCAGTACTTCCAGGCATCTGTTTAGTTACAGGGATACCTTTTAAATACCTGTTTTCATTTTGCTTTTTCAGATCCAAAGCTAGATAGAGTGTACAGAATCCAATGTATCATATTCAAAGGGTTGAAGGGCAGCTGGAATTTATTCCACAACAGCTAATTGGGATCTCTGCTTCTGGACCTCACCTGCATCCCTCTACCAATATAATTCTTTATGTCATCCCAGTAAAGCCATCAGAATGTCAGGAGAGATTAATTTTCTTCCCCAAGATTAAAGCAGTGAACACATCAATTTAATCCAGAATTTTGTGAGATAGTCTCTTAATCATCAACAAGGAAGAAGGGTTATGCACTAATAAGAATTTTATAATCGCTAAGCAAAAGATGGGGAAAAAAAGACTGTTTTCCAGTTTGGCAGGTTTGCAAATAGCTCCTGATAAGAACAAACAAAGTTTTTTTACTGCTCTTATCAGTGCTTCATTTCAACACATCAGGCCTTGCTTTGTCAGCAGGAATAATTCCGCTGAGCCTTAGAAATGAGACTCTAAACTCATACAACTCCAGCAGGAAACCCCCTCCCAGTGCTTTAGGACAGCAACTACATTTCTCTGGTGCTCTGTCAGGTAAATGTATGTAGTATGATAGCCTCCGACTTTGAATCACGCAGGTACCTACTGCTGTCTACCCTGGAGCTGATGACATCTTCCATTAGCACGGCAGGCTGGGAAAGGCATGCTGCCAGGCCTGGGGGGTTACAGGAATTCCTCTGACCCTGTTCCTCACCGCTGTTTCGCAGGAAGGACAGAGCCTATGACACTGAGAATACCCTGTATCGTGCCACTAATCCATGCTAGTAGGGGATGCCTCTCCAAATCTTGAGAGTTTCAATAAGCCTGTTTTTCCATAGCATGCTGCTAAGATTACTCTTCTCTAGTCATATTGTTCACACAAGCCCTTCCCTACCAAAACTGCCTCAGACTCACTCCACTCCTCCCCTCCACTCACATCTCTACACCAGCCGAGAAAAAAACCATCCCTCTATACACAACAGCACACTAAACCCTGACAGCTCCTCTTCCTCCTCTCACAGAGCAGTCTTCACACAACATCCTGAGTGGCCTTCGAAAAGAATAAATAAATAAATAAATAAATGCAGACAGACCGTCCTTCATGTGCTTTCTGAACCGTGTGTATATACCAAATTAATACTGACAAATGTTTTCATACCCTGGGATCTTGTATTGCTTGGCCTATTCAATCATAAACTTCAGTGATTTTTTTATATTTTTTTCCCCTTGGAGGGCTTCCTTGATGTAACAGAAGATGAGGCTTTTAAAATTAGAAGCCAGCCTAGAGCTCTTGAAAGTTACAGATCAACAGAGGCGGTGTGCAGCAGCTTGGCACCCTGCAAAAGCACCAGTGTGCTCTGCTGCTGCATCTCAATTATGCGGTGACACACCTGCTGTCCTAGGCTGCTTCTCCCTTGAGGCAAGCCTGCTCATGTGCTAATTTGTATGGTGCGTAACAGGGGATTTGGAATAGAGGCCTTAGAGACTCATTTTCACCTGGTGCCTTATTAGGGATTTGAGCCCACTTCGCTGGAGATGAAAAGCCAATGACTATAAGTCATTTGCGTCATTTAATTCTCTATAGGTAGCCAGTTAGTGAATAATGGACTTGCAATGACTTTGCGCAGGTCATTTCCTTTAACAGATGTTCCTTTGTGAAGCTGCTATCCCATAACAGTTTGGTGGGGTTTCTTTGTGCATTAACTATACATTCAGGAGGTATTTATTCCTTTGTCATCAAACAAAATCAAGTTAATTACATGTTACTAGTAAAAAGGCAACGATTACATATTTTTCATTTCTGCAGTACTCAGGGGCAGACCGGCTGCAGAGGAGACAGCTCTTACCGTTTTGCTGACAATAAGGGAGACGGAGAAAGGTTTGGCTGCAGTTTTGGAAACTCCTCAGCCTCTCGGCGACCACAGCATCACAGAACAGCTGAAGCTGGCAGGGACCTCAGAAGGTTTAGTCTGACTCCTGCTCAAAGAAGGGTCAGCTGGAGCAGGATGCCCAGGACCATGTCTGGCTGAGTTCTGAGTGAACCTGAATCTGAATTCTCCAAGAACCTTCACAAACCTTTCAGAGAATCTGTTCTAGTATACACCACCAATGAAAAAGCTTTTTTCTTAGGTTTAAATGGAGTTTATTGTATTTCAATTTGTGACCATTGCATTTTGTCCTTTCACTGAGCTCCACTTAGAAGAATCTTGCTCCTTCTTCTTTACTCCCTCCCAAGAGGCATTTATGAACATTGATATTGCTGGGTCCCGCCCGTGGGTCACAGCAGCCCCACAGCGCTGCGGGCTGGGGGCAGAGCGGCTCAAAGCTGCCCCATGGAAAGGGCCCGGGGGTGCTGGTCAGCAGCCGGCTGGACATGAGCCCCCAGTGTGCCCAGGTGGCCCAGGAGGCCAACAGCACCCTGGCTCGGATCCGAAACGGTGTGGCCAGCAGGGCCAGGGCAGTGCCCGTGCCCCTGTGCTCGGCGCTGGTGGGGCCGCACCTCGAGCCCTGGGTTCAGTTTCGGGCCCCTCAGGCCCAGAGGGACGTAGGGGGGCTGGAGCGTGTCCAGAGCCGGGCAGGGGGCTGGGGAAGGGGCTGGGGCACACGGCTGGGGGTGCTCAGCATGGGGAGGAGGGGGCTCGGGGGGGACCTGATCGCTCCCTACAGCCGCCTGACAGCGGGTGGTAGCGAGGGGGGGGTCGGTCTCTGCTCCCAGATAACAAGTGACAGGACAAGGGGAAGGCGCCTCAAGTTGCACCAGGGGAGGTTTAAGTTGGATATTAGAAAAATTTTCTTCCCTGAAAGGGTGGTCACGCACTGTCACAGGCTGCCCAGGGAGCTGGTAGCATCACCATCCCTGGAGATGTTTAAAAAACACCTAGATGCGGTGCTCAGGGACATGGTTTAGTGATGGGCTTGTCAATCCTGGGTTAACAGTTGGACTTGGCAATCTCAAAGGTCTTTTCCGGCCTAAATGATTCTATGATTCTATGTTTCTATAAGATACACAAAAGGTTAAATAATCTCAACTTTTACAGCTTTTTCTCACACAACAGATATTGCAGTCCCTTAATCACCCTAGTGGACCTTCAACAGACTTTTTTCAGGATGTCCTGTCTCTCTTGTACTAGGGAACCCAGGAATTGACACAGCAGTCCAGATGTGGTCTCACCAAGGCTGGGTAGAGGGAAACAATCACCACCTGCAACCTGCTGGTGACACTTCCTAATGCAGGCCAAAATGCTGCTGGCCATCTTTGCCACAGGGGTAGATCCACCAGGACCCTCAGGCCTTTTCCTGCAGAACTCCTTGAGTAGGTCCTCAGCATGTACTGGCACGTGGGGTTATTTCTCTCACGGTCCAGGACTTTGCACATTCTTTGGTTGAACTTCATGAGGTTCTTCTCTGCCCACTTCTTCAGTCTTTTGAGGTCCCTCTGAATGGGAGACAGCTATCTCATTTACTGATCGCTCTTCCCAGTTTTGTGTTATCAGCAAACTTGCTGAGCTTACACTTTGCCCCACAGTCCAGGTGGTTAATAAAGATATTAAAAAGTTTTGGGGCCAGTATCAACCCCTGGGGTACACCACTAGTGACTGGTTTCCAGCTGTACTTAATGCCACTGATGGCAACTCTTTGAGCCTCACAATTCAACTAGTTTTAATCTACCTCCCTATGCATATACCTAGTCCATACTTTAGTAGTTTGCCTGTGAGGATGTTACAAGAGACAGCATTGGAAGCCTTACTGAAGTCAAGATAAACAACATCCACTGCTCCTCCCTCACTCTCCTAGAGAGTTTTCACATCACAGAAGGCTATCAGGTTGGTCAGGCGTCACTTCCCCTTCATATATCTTACTACTCCAACCACGTCCTTGTTCTTTATAGGTTTGGAAATGGTTTCTAGAATTATTTGCTCCACAACCCTTCAGGGACAGGTGAGGCTGACTGCCCTGTAGTTCCCTGGATCCTCCTTCTTGCCATTCACGAAGACACCAGTAGTATCTGCATTTTTCAGTCCTCAGGAACCTCACCCATTAGCCGTGACTTTCCAAAGAGTGAGAGTGGCCTCACAATGGCAATGGACCACTCATGGGTGTATTTTCTCAGGTCCTGTGGACTTGTGTACGTCCAGTTTGTTCAAATGTTCCCTAACCTGATCCTCCTTCACCAAGAGCAGAGTCTTCTTTGCTCCAGACTTCCTCACTGGTTTCAACAACCTGGGATTCCTGAACTCCTACCAGTAGAGAAGGAGGCAAAGAAAACACTGTGTACCTCAGTCCTTTCACGTTCTTTCTCACAAGTTTCCAGGCCCGTTCCACACTGGGCCCTTGTCTTCTCTAGGTTTGGTTTTATTGTTGTGGGTTTTTTTTATATTTTTTTTTCTGTTGATCTACCGGTAGAAGCCTTTCTTGTTGCCCTTCCTTTTCATCACCAGATTCAGCTCTAGGTGGACTGTGACATTCCTTACCCAGTCCCTGTGTCTTTGGACAGTGTCTCTCTATGGTTCTCAAGGTCACCTGTCCCCGATTCCAATTCTGGTACACTTCCTTTTCATACTTCATCTACTCTGAAAGGCTACATAGTGTTACATCTTTGGGAACGCTAACAAGAATTAAAGGTATTTGGACAACTTTGCAGGGTAGTTGCCTTAGCCACTTGGGATGGGATTTACTCCATCCGGTTTTAATGAGCAGAAAGGCACATACCCAGCCTAAGTAAATTGTCCCCTGAAATTATTCTTAAAGTGATGAAGAGTCTCTTGGAGGTGACTGTCTTTCCCAACTGAGTACAGAAGCCCAGATTACATATACATACAGTTTAGACTTTGTGTCTTATTTTCAGATGGCTAAAACAAATTCCATGCCTCAAACCACACTGTCTCATTTTGAGCAGCCAGTAAAAAAAGTCAGGTGAGTATGTGCAGGTTTGTGTATACGTGCGTGTCTGCTGACATGCACACAGGTACAAGTGCCAGAGAACTAAACCCTGGAGGTGGAAGGTCCTTATTTCCGTGAACTTTGAAAAAGTGAGCCCCCAACCACTATGTGGAGCCATATACAGAGTTCTTTTGTTTCTTGTTAAACAGAATAAGAAGCTATGGCATGTCCTAAAGCTACAACCATCCACTGCACAGAAAAAAAAAAAAAAAAAAAAAAAAAGTGTTTTCTGCTTAGTAGTGGTGAGAAATCCAGAATATTGAAGACAGTGAACACAACAATGACAGAGAGGCTGGCTATCAATGTGTTACATGGGTTTAGATGCTTCTAACTTCTTGGCAATCAGGCTGGTATATCTGCAGCCTTCTGTTGGCTCAACATTTGAAATTCTTACAGTATAGAAAGTTAAATGCTGTGCCTTCCTTTTTTCTTGTCCTTCATTTGCAACCCACCTTCCTAGGTCAAGAAAAGCACTGAGAAACACGAGTACACAAGGATTTTGCAAGTAAAGCTCGTCTTACTCAGAGAAGAGATAACAGACTTCAGCAAATGCGTTGCTGGAACAGGCAGAACTTGCTGACACCTTCACGCCTTTGAGAAGCTGGCTCAGGGTGACTTCAGAAGGCCATGTGCTGAGTCAGGTGCGGAGGTCCTGCTGTACTGCCGGGGGTTCAGCACCAAGCCCTCTGTGCACACAAATCCATCGGCTGGTTGTATGGGAAGGCCAGGGAACCGTTCCTCACAGCCCTTCAGAAGCAGCATTTCCATCTTTCAGGACTGAGCTACCTAACGGAGGGTGGGAGGGCGACAGGCTGGCCACTGAGCCGCACACGGGACTGCGGAAGAGCTCAGCACTGCGACTCCAGTCTTCAGCTGGGGAAAGGTTGCTTCACTGGTGCCCCAGCAATAAGATGTTTTTCACTGTTGAAAGACACGGCCGCAATTCTTCCTTTGATCTAACGTTTGACTAACAAGTAGTTGAAACAAAAAATCTATTGGTAGTGATTAAGTTATAATGAAACCACAGTGATTAAAACATTTAAGTTATTCAGAACTCAAATGTCTCTGTCTGGATGTGTTGAGTCAGATGCTTTCAAAATCCCAGAGCTTAACATGAGTACAAGCAATCTGCATAGAAAATTGAATATTTTCATTAACTTTTGATTTTTGTTCTCTAAGGACCATTAATGCTGTGTATTTGGACAGTACGGGCCAGTGCCCACAATTTAAACAACTCAAGAGCTTTCTTGAATCATCTCGATTTATCCAACCTGTTTCCCCCTGGTTTGATCCCCAGGGGTAACAGTGCTAACACGAGACATTGGAGCTTGAGATTGTCTCTTCCAGGTCCTTCAAATGCGTGAGCCTGGCAGAGACCTTAATGGAGCAGGGATTTTGCATTTGCCACATTCTCCTGTCTGGAGAGGCAGATAACGCAGAAGTACAGCCTGAGCACCAGACAGGGACACAGTCAATTTCAGAGGGAACTGTAATGAACGAGGGCTTTAGCTTATCGTTCCCCACAGCCTGTTGTGCTCCGCTGCTGCCGTTCAGGTCTCAAGGTCTGTGAAACCACAACGCTGCTGTGATGACAGCCCATCATCGTGACACTTGTGTTCAGCAACGAACATCACATCTACTGCCACGATGTATCTCCTGAGCTGACACCAGGAGCCCAGCGCTCAAGCTGCAGCCGATGGCCACTCCGGCACCCTGGCATGCTCTCGCCTGGGACCGGGCTGCACCAGGCTGTCGGCTGCCCTGGAGCAGACCCGTGAGGCTGGTCCAGCAGACGCAGCCTTGCCAGGAGGCCTTGCCAGGGTCATTTCAGGCAGCGGGGAACAGCGGTTAGCAACGAACGCTGGGACCCAGCTTACGCTCTTCAGTCAAGCGGCCTGCCTCCCTGGCCATCTCCGCGATGAGGTGAGAAAGGCAGGCTCCTGAGGGGGGACTGGAGCAGAACTGAACGCCCACGGAGCAGCCTTTCTCCCATCACTGACATCAGAGTGCTAACGCAGACTGGGCTGCTGCCCCAGCACCTTGGCTTGGTGGGCAACGTTAAGCCCAGATCCCTTTGAAGACCTTGAGCAGCTCTGTGGAGCAACCCGTTTCCCCACTCAAGCTTCAGCGATGCATTTGGCAATGCTGTACTCCAGCAAGGCAACGAAGCAGGGCTGAATTTTCAGGAATTACATGGAAAAGGACATAAGACTGAAGTCCTGGAAGTGAGCTTTAGATAAAACGCCAAGTACATATGCGATGCTGAGAGCTGCTTTTCCCCCTCTCACTGTATTAATGCCCAAACTCCTGCATTTTAAAGTTATTGTTTTGTGTAATGACTGCCACAAAGAGACATGGAGTGGAAGGCGATACCTTACTGCAGACCACTTCGGTATCCCCTGTACTGGGTTCACTGGGTATCTCCAGCTGGCTTTCCAGCTAGTGGTAGCTTTGGATCTGACCTGGGGGGGTTGCTGCTCCCACGGGACATTTTGGGAGGCAGTAGGGCTTGACCTGCATCTGCATTCCATGCCCATAGCTTGGCCTCTGAAAATTAAAGACTGCAAAGCTGAGCTCCTCCCATCCTTTTTTAAAATCTCTTTTTGAATCCCACCCAGTAAGCTCAGCACATTCTGAAAACTAAGTGTTAAATATCCTGTAGCACACAAGGCTCGCCTCAGCGACGACTGCTTTTGAAATACCAGGCTGTCCAGACACTCAGAAGTAAATCTGATACATACTATTGATTAAAATACATTAATCTTAACATTAGACAACACCTTTCAGTGATCCCAGGGCATCTACTCATCACTATGCCTATGCTTATAGCAGTTCAGGGAGGCAACTTAATAGGAGACAGATCACGTGTAGTGATATATATTCCATGGAATAAAACAATCAGAAAATAGGTAGCCACACGTTTACATGCAAAAAGGGAGGGACATCAGAGATGACAGCTAAAAGAGGTAAGACAAAACCATCACTCGTGTACATGCTACTTTACACTGTCCTGCTCACTGCTTTTCACTTCTCCCTGCTTTTCCATTTCACACTATGAAAATTATGGCACTTTACACCAGACTTCTAATGAATTACTGCTGGGATCCAAATTCTCAGCAATACCCACAACACAGCATTGCTGAAGTTCACCTCGACAGTCCTGGCACTCATTTAATACCAACATTACTCCTAGTGTAACTTAAATCTGCTCTAAATTAAGCTGACTGGGTGAGTTTGGGAAAAAAATAATGCCCTACAGTAGACAAAACCAAAATATTGCTGCTGGCAAAGCCACCCACATACCCTTTTTTCAAAGGAAATGTTTTCACTGAGGTCTTCTCTGAAGTGCCCAAGCAACTGTTTATTTACATTCCCTAACCGTGTTTCCCTCGGGAGCGCCATGGCACCCACCTTTTGCACTGGGACATCACTGACCCCACGCATTCCCCCATCCTCTCCCGAGCACGCCGCAGGCACACTGCCACGCTGGCACACGGCTTTGGCAGGTGGCACTGTGCCTCCCAGCGTGGCACGCTGGGGTCACCTCCTCCCACGTGGCCACTGCTACGTTTCCTGCTGCCCCTACATGTACATCTGCAAATGAAGGAAAAAAAGTTTTCCATTCCTGAGCTTTTTATTTCAACAAATCTGCATATCTGCCTTAAAGTGGCAGGCGTGACACCCTAAAGGAGAGGAGGTCATGTCCTTTATAAGAATTAAACCAAAACAAGGTTATGATCTTCTGCCTGGTTTGGTGTTGGGGTTTTTTTTGTTTGTTTTGTTTCTTTTTGGTTTTGGTTGCTTTGGGGTTTTTTTTGTTGGGGTTTTTTTTTTTTTTTTTTGATAATCCAAGGATATCAGTATTCATCTTCTTTACACTTCTGCAGCCACCCTTGTCAGGTCTTCTAGCCTTGCATTACAGGTCAGTATTGAAATCATTCCCTCTTAGATATTTCTTCCTATAGAGGTTAATTAAAAACTCTAATTAATACTCTAATGCCTTCTGTTTTGCATAGTCATTAGCAGCCCTGGATCCATTCACCAGCCACACAGGGATTCACAGCCCTTCAGCAACCCTCCAGCCCAGACTACTACTGGGCTGCGTTAATATGGAGCAGGACGGGGAAGACCACTACTGAAACAGTGCTTAAATATTTCAGGATCACTGTAGTCACCTGATTGACACAAAGGTGTTGGCAGGCAGCCTGGTCACTGAAACAGCTCGGAGCAAGAGGGCATATGAGCTCAGCAGTGTATTTCAGCTTTTGGGCTTCTTAGCTGTTGTACATTCATTTCACTGAGGAAGGGAGCTGTGGCTTTAAACTGTTCCTCCACAATGGCACGATCTACCTCTCCTGAATCTGCTGCTAAATTTACTGGGCAGAACAAGCAAACGCTACCCGCTCAGAACCTCTCCCTCATTTTTATATCAATACTAGCATATCATGCAAGTGTAAATGGCCATACAGTTGAGTGGCAATGGAGAATCAAAATAAAACCCATTTCACCTCTCAAATTAATTTGGTTTTGCTTGCTTGCTTTCTCTGTCATTCTTTCAGTTATCCAGTCATCCATAGACTTTCAGGTTAAACAAGACATGAATTTTAAATGCAAGATGCACATAGAAAAAAAGAGTACTAGAAATTCTTTAGATATACTTCAAAGGAGAAAAATAAAGAGGGCACAGGCCTGGACTGGACGACAGTTTTCCACAAACTGCCTTTGCTGGGAAACTGGATTTTCAACTAAATTCAATATTTCCGCAGTCAAAAGCCTGAAAATCAAAATATTTTGCTTTGAAAATGTTTCCTGATGTCTCAAGCATACTGTAGTTCAGTGAGTTCATATCCTCATTTTTCCGAGTTAACTGTGATGCGTTGTAGTTTTCAGCTTCAATGATGTGAAAATCACCCTGGAAGCTGTAGATTGGCTGGGAAATCTGGTTTAGAGAAGGCAAAGGAAGAGGAAGCACCAAGGAATACAGCACCCAAGGCGCTCTGACACCGTTTCCAAATAGAGATGAAAAAAACTATTTTAAATCCACAAAAGTCTAGGGCACGCGTGTCCCCTTTCTCCTGTGGGTTACTGTTTCCCCGCTACCTCGGAAGCCCTCCATGTTCCTCAGCAGTGCTCTTTAGGAAGCATGGAAGGAGGTAACGGCATCGGTAACGGCACATTTTTCCACCTCGAGGCATAGAGTGAGCAATGCACAGCAGTCGAAGCAGGGGCATGATTCTGTTCTCAGCCTTGTTCTCACTGACTCATCACTTTACACCTGCTATAAAGCTCAGGGAATTTCTCAAAGAGGTTAATTTTATAGGCTTGGTTAATTTTATAAACTGCTTTGTGGCTGCTATTGCCTAGATGTTACACAAACTGAATGTAAAAGAGCTCAACCTTGAATGAAAGGTGAGGTGGAAGCATAAAATATGAGTGCTACCCGAGGAGAAGACATCAATTAAAGGAGTCTTATAATCACATCTCTGCCACCACGCACTTACTCGTGTTCTTCATTTGTCTGGGTCAGGGTCTGTGTACCTGACTTGTGCTGGATGGTAGATACAGCTGCACTGGGAGGCATGGCTGCCCAGGAGAGCTGAAGCCTGCTGCGAGGGTAGCAAGAGCAGGTCCTCTGAGAATACAGGGTTATGGACAGACTTCTTCGTCATGATGATATTTTCTTCTTTATTTTCTCTGAGAACAGGAGGTACCCAAGGGTGAAGCAGAGACCTAATCCCAAGTGAATATAACCAGAGTCCAGCAGAATACGGTACCAGGAGCGCCCTCCAAAACAGGATCAAAGAACAAACAAAAAACAAAATTGAATCACTAATACTACCTCACCCTTTATTATTTAAAAACTTCTGGCACCTGCAAGAAAAGAGACAAGGCTGGCAATGTTGCCACACTTACTGTTTCTGGGGAACTACAGAACCGTGGTTTCCAGATAAAATTACCATCTGTGAAGTCTGATATATGTTAAAGCTCTTTGTAACAATTCATTGCATAATTCAAATGGCCTCTACACTACAAACATCTAATGTATTTACGCTGGCAGGACTGTCAGTGCATTTTTGTTATAAGAAGCTTGGAGGTCTGCTACAAATAATCTCCAAAGAGTAAGTCTAATTAGCGGCTAAAGTTGGCATATTTCCTGCTATCTGAAATTAGATCAGAGAGTTAGGCTGAGATGAAAAAGCCCTATTAACTCCCCAGGCTTCCAGTTCCTGTTTATTGGTGGAAATTAATGTTTTGAACTTTATCAGCTATTATCTAAAGAAGTCTGGAGTCAGTGGTAACAGAGCGATTTGAGAGAGACTTTACTGCCAGTCGCTTCTGTGGAAGTAGCATGGGCATGGCACATAAATACCCACAGCAATACGCCGTTTAATGGTTACATGCAGCTGAACAATAGTCTGGAAAGATGGTCGAGTGGCCAGCATGCCAGCCTGGCAGTTCTAAGAAGTGGGAGACAGTCCTTCCTGCAAGGAACCCTTTAGTCATTGCTGCATGACCCAGAAAATGTCACCCTTTGGGGGAGGGCGGAGGGTGGACAAAAGGCTGGCTATAGTTAAGCGCATCTTTGTCTTTCCACCCATTGTGGAAACAGAGAGTGTCCTCCAGCCAAAGGAGCCCGGCGTTTTGGTGCGGGGTGACTACAGCTAGCCTTTGTGCAGACCTCCACGTGTCTTCAGGTTTGTCATCTGTAAAACAGAGATGGCGCTGCCCCACCTGATGGGAATGTCAGGCAGATGAACACTTTCCTCTGCTCCGCAGGGACCTCAGCACCGAACTCCGGCACAAGCGGACCCCGACGCCCTCTCCCCACATGGCTCTCCAGCCTCCCCAGCGCCTCTGGCTGTGAGGCTGGGCTTTACGCCTCTGTTCGCCTTCCACACAACTTCAGCAGCTCTGAGGTTTGCCATTCCTCCCCTTGGTTTAGCTCTGGACAATTTGGAAAATATTAAACTGCATAAGCTCCTTTTAAACACCAGGACAGGGAAAGGATGGGAGGAAAGACAGTAGAAAGGAAGGGGCAAGAAATCCTCCTCTTGGGAAATATATTTAAACTTCAGTTCTTAGAATTTCTAAACAAGGAAGAAGCTTGTCAAGTTGTATTTTGCTCAAGCAAACACATGGGAAGGGAGGCAATTTTTACATCCTGGGGCTAAGCACAGAAAAACAATGTAATTCTAGAGTTAGCATGTAGACAAAGGAGGAAACATGTTATTAGGTCGGACTACCCTTGTTTACACAGAGCCATAGAGAATTTAGGCTATCTTTTACTTCTGGTAATCAGCCTGAGCAGACAAATCAATGTCTTAAACTCTTGATAGTTACAAAAAAAATTAAAAAATAGTAGTCAGGCTTGTGTTTCCAAAGAAAGTTGCGGTTTTAAAGCAATTCATTACACAATCATGCAATATGGAAATTTTTCTGCAGAATCCATCTACCACAACAGAAAGATTTACAATTTAATCAAATCTGCAGTGGAAACTGAGCCTTCACAGACAGAATGCCAGCGTAACCTCACCCTCTCTTCCACACCACCGAAGTCTGCCACACAGACCCTTGCAGTCGTGATTTGAGATCACTCTTCACCTTTCATTTTGAGCGCGAGTACTTTTTAACACTCTCTCTCTAGTTTTCCTCCCTAAGGGGACAGACAGGATCTGTATAGAAAGAGTTTAATGGAAACAGGGAGAACCTACATCCTCAGGCTCATCTTCACAGCGAAGTCAACACAACTGAGCTGTTGTCTCGGGAATGGATCCCACCCAAACAAACAGTTCTTTTCTCAAAGCCTGACCGCGTTTTAAAGCCAAGTTGGTGGCAGCAAAGAAGCCAGGGGTCAAAATTCAAGCGAGTGTAACTCGTTCTGCTACCAACCCAACAGGAGGGAAGGTGGGCAGCACCCAGCTGCTGCACACTACCAGAGTCGCAGCATCACCCCGAAGGTTCGTGCCCAGGAAAATTAAGCAAATTCTCCCAGTACTTTTCAGTAAACTGCAGCTTATCATGGCAGAGGAAGCAGTGGGTGCATCTCTAAGTCTCAATATTGCATATAGATACGTGCAGGGTGAAGAAGGCAACCGGGCTGACGTTCTAGGGCAGAAGCAGGCTCGTTTCTGTCACCGTAACATCAGATGACAAAAGAAAGCTGCTTTACATCCCCAGCAGGGCAATGCAACAATCAAATGAGCCTCTAGCAACTAACTACTATAAGACTTCTCTTTGCAGACTGCAGCAGTTTGCAGAAATGTCTTTGTACAGTTCTGTGAATTCCATGTGTCGCTGTGAATGCTATCTGCACCCCGTATTTTTGGGGAATTAAGTCATCTGTTTGGTAGGAGGACATACACACTGGCAGAGCTGCCCAGAAACATGAGATCAAACAATCTGGAATCCTGGACTGCTGAAGGAAGCGACAGGCCTGCTTTAGTCAGCCTGTGTCTGACTTTGGACATGCTCTTCAAAAACACACTGAGGGTGAGGGCTTAAATTCTCAGGCTGAGATAATATCAGTTAAAACAGCAGTGCTCTCCACTGGACCAGTGATGGATACTGCTTAACAAAGGGGAATTCTTTAGCCAAAAGGAGTCCGTTTGCTGCCAGAGGACAATACAGAGAGACTTGGTCTTTCCTGGGAATTTAAACCAAAGCCAGGGACAAGACCAGAATCAGATTGCATTCAAAAATCTGATGCTTAATACAGATCTGCCATATTTTACATTTTAATTGTGGATGTTTCTTTTGCTAAGCCCATTTCCTTAGCGTATCATCCTGCTGTGCCCAACCGGTGTAGCTATGTGAAACCCACCAGCAAATTGTTGACAGTTTGGGAGGCCCAAGAAGCAACCTTTGGAGCCGACCAGAATGCCTGCAGTGTTCAGTGCCATGGGGATGCGTAATAAAGACACTTAGAACTATTAAAAAAGATGTGTCTTTAGGTTGACCCAGGGAAACTAAAGCCTATGGGATAATGTACTTTGAACTAATCACAACAGTCTGGAGCACATTAAAGGAGAAGGATGAAACCTGTTTTTAACATAGATATCGTCTGCTTTTACTAAGGGACATGTTACTTTTCTGAACCAGTTTTCCAGCTGCAGTTAATAAGCTCTGGCTTCAGCTCCACTTGGGAGAACACAGAGCAGCTCTTGACGATTCCCCCGCCCCAGGAACGGCTCCACTTTGCTCTGCTCCCCACTATGTGCTGGAGCCGCAGGGGAATCTGCAGCTTACTGGACAATTGTATTATTTGACCTCTAAGATTTGGTAGAGTGGTACAGAGGAGATGTGGCACCCTGAAGACATTGGCCCAGTGTTTCCAGAAGCAGGACTAAGGCAGATGAAACCTGTCAGCCTGTGCTCTCTGCACTGAGAAGGCTGCTCCACGCTACTCCAAGACCTTTTCCTTCATTGACCCTCTCCTGGTGTCCTTGGCAGAAAAAGCAGAGGCAGCATGTCTACACCTCTAGAAAGAGAAAGTTCACAACAGCTTGTGGGCATTGCACGCTCCATGTCCTGCCCATATGCGCACAGCCTGCGCAGGCATGCCTGCAGATGAGCTAACGCACGCTCAGGCACCTGCTCTCTTGGGTGTGCTCCAGTCGTTCTTGCACTGAACTGTATCAGAAGCTAGTCTTGAGACCTTGGAGCTGCCCTAAAAACCGGTATAGACACAGCAAGTGCGTCAGTAATTCCTAAACTTCCCAATGACAAAGCTGCTGGATTCTCTAACCTAAACCGCATGGTACCAAGGACAAAGGGAGTGAGTGCCAAAGAGCCCCTTTGGCAGCCGCTGCTGCTTCTCAGTTCGCATCACAGCAGCAAGGAAAGGCTTTCCATTAGTATATTAAACTAAATAAATGTTAATTCTGTCTTATAGATGGCTAGCTCTTCCTCATCTGCTCTACAGAGGAAAGTGGTGTGTATGTAGTGCTGTTGTTGCAACGTATATGCTATTACTTGTTAGAGAGGGCAGCATAAGGAAGTTTACCTTGTACGTGGAGCAGAAGTGGCTGAGTCTCATGGTGGTTTTAAAGGAACTTTGCTCCCTGCCTCTGGCAGCTGCATCAAGTATTCCTGAACCTGACTCTCCCAGGGAGTTTACCTGAAAAAAAGGAAGCACAGGTCAGGATCGAATGTGCGTGGAACACACAGGGCAAAATTTTAGAGTATGGTAAAAGCGTAAGTTGAGAAATTTTGCTGAAAATGCAACAAAACAGTACAACAGATTTCACAGGTACCTCTGCATGTCCCCATCTTCAGTCACGTTCAGTACTATTTCAGTTGACTGAACGTTGCTTTAAGCACGCAGGCTGTTCCGACACCTTTCCGATTCTCCTGTTGCTCCAGAGGAAGCACAGTGCATGTATCAACATACTGGGTCATCCTTCACCGACCCTGAAGTAATTACAGGGCTCTCTTGTAGTGCTGTGCTGACACGCTATTCCATACAACATAAAAGCATGCTAAACCCAAGTTATTATACATGGTGCAGTATAAAAAAATTGGAATATCGGAGACAAATTGAAAGAATACTATGTTAGGATTGCTGAAGAATGTGGAAATTATTTTTTTAAGACACTCAAGACAGGAAAAAGGATGCAAGGGGAAGAAGAGATAGGGGAGCACAAAACTATGTGGTTTTACGGAAGGTGTCCATGACAACTCACACATTTGGTTATGGAAAGCTGTCCATTTTTCTTTGTACAAACATTCGGTGGTCAGGTTCTGGAGAGCACTGAGGAGTCACTAGAGACCAGGACAGTGTAGCTGGAGATACAGTATTGCCAGCACCCACGCTGGTGCAGAAAGCTGCCTAGTTGCCGGCCGATGCAAGCAACACAACTGGATGATTTTTTAAATTTAACTGTCAAAAATGAAAACAGTATTGTCTTTTCATAAAAGCATTTTCCCCGTGTTTCACTGTAGTGGCACAGATGAACAGACATAAGATAAACCATCTCTCTGCCTACAACACAGGTAAACTTTAAGTTTAAAGTTAATTTCCTAAATCTTGTGTATATTAAAAGAACGCCGTTGCCAAAAGAGATTTCCATTTCTGTGTGCTAAATATTTCGACTGCTCTCAGGCTTAACAGCAAAGCCAAGGTCAAGACCAAGGCACACAAATTCCACAGAGCAACACAAGCAGAAATTATGGACTGTACCTCGCTGTAACTGCTGGAGGTCAGGTCTGCATGAGGCATGAGCAATTGGCAAGAGGTCTTTTCTCTAGCGCTGACTTCAGAAAGGTTTGTTAGAGCAGAATTCTGCATTTTATTTTCACGGCAGAATGGTCATATTGACATATTATCCAGTGCCACTCTGTACCATGCATTCTTTACCGTGGTCTTCATATTGCTAGATGATTCAAAAATTATGTCTCCCTGTAGCCAGTCACAGTGACCGATACATTTCATGAATGTGGTATGTACATGGCCCAGCACAAATAAAGTGCAAGGGAAAAAAACTGGTATTTTCTCTATGGTTTAATACCACTAAGACTAGAGCAACAGGCAGATTTATGGCCACCCCCTAGTGATTCTTCTACCCCCATATGCACGTCTTGTAAGAAAGTACAACTGTGAACCTCTGTCATTAACATAAAGCTTATGGAAGGCAGTTAACTGACTGGTTTGGCTAGATGTTGGGACAACTCCGTCCCCTTCTTCACCTCACTGCTAAAGCAATTCTGATAAAATTTCATTCTAGCTAAAATGTCTATTTATAACTGTTGATGCTCAGTAAAAAAAAAGACAACAGACCACCACCACCCAAACTCAGGGTAAGACCTACCCAAGGCAACCTGAGGTATCCTCTCCAATTGACTTATCTCCTCCTTGAAAGCTAAGGTCTATACATTAATCTCACCCCCAAATAAAAACATAGAATTCTAAGTTTACTACTGTAATGGCTGTCAAAGCAAATTGGACTGGGTCATGTCAGAGTCAACGTGGACTAAAAGTGGCTTGTCAGTACATTTGAGAGAAAACAGTGAGCAAAGAGGATGTTAATAAATCTCATTGCCCCCTGAGGACCCTAACCTCAGCTATAACCAGTCATCTCTGAGTTCAAGGAAAACACTGTCACAGCTGAATTTCCTCTCTCTGTGGTAGTGCGAACGTTAGAAGAGTAAATATTAAGATTTATTAGTGGTTCTGACCAACTGTGCAGACGCTTCTATTGGGAAGATCCCTGCTTTTGCTGGATTGCCTACTTTGCTTCTCCTCTGTGCCTCGAGTGTCATTTAAGAGAAATAGAAAAGGGCCCAAGGACTGGACTGAGCCCTTCAAACTGCTAAAGCACTTGCAACGTGCTGCAACATCTGTACTTTCCCTGGCTCAGACCTCAACAATATTACAGAATCTGCTGCTGGACTTGGCTGCACAGCACAGCTGATGTGGCCAGACCAGAACTCCAGATCACACTCCCAGACCGGCATGTTGGCTCAGCATTTTGACAACAGTGCAGAAAAACGGATTATTTTTGTCATTAAAAGAAATGCAGATGGTATAAAGCTGGAGTGCTGCTATCGAGTGCTGGCCTATAGCCCTTCTAACATGCCAGCCAGGAACCACCGCACCCCTACAGCACTCAAAAATAATTTATTCTCTATACTGTCACAAGTCAAATTCTGTCCCTTAAAAACTTCTGTTTGAGGACTCCACCAGCAATTCAGCTAGGCAAATGCTAATTTCATTGTAGCCAGTAAATAGAGGGCTCATTCAGCTCTTCTCAAAACTGGAAGCAGAACAGGATTTTTCCATCAGAAAGATGAAGGGACAGGATCAGCATCGGGTTGGCCAGCAGTGGGAAAAGCAGGGTAAGGAACAGGCTGGACCAGAGAGCCAGGCTGAGTGCCTTGGAGAGCGATGCTGGCAGTTTCTCATGTAGAGGAGGATTAAAACGTTTTCAACCATGGTGGATTGACCCTGGCCAGAAGCCAAGCACCCACACGGCCTCTAACTCACCCCAGCCTGCTCCTTGGGATGGGGAACAAAATAGGAAGAGCCAGAGCCAGAAAACACATGGGTTGAGATAAAGACAGTTTAATAGCTGAAGGAAAGAAGAAATAAAGAAGCAATGCAAAGGCAATCACTCACCAACTCCCACAAGCAGACAGATGCCCAGCCAGTCTCCGAGCAACAGCCACCCTGGAAGAAAAAGCCCCCACCTTCTTGTCCTACCCCAGCTTCTATTGCGGAGCACAGCGTGACACGGCATGGGGTACCCCCTTGGCCAGCTCAGGTCAGCTGTCCTGCTGTGTCCCCTCCAGCCCCCCGCCGAGGCACTGGCAAAGCGGTTAGGGTGGGGAAAAAAGAAAGCTGTGACACTGTGCAAACACTGTTCAGCCACAGCCAAAACAGTGGTGGGTTATCAACACCGTGTTAGTCACAAATCTGAAACAGCACCATATGGGCTGCTATGCGGAACGTCATCTCGCACCCAGCCAGACCCAATACACCAACTGAGGCAAAACAAATCCCCCAGCACCCCTCTTAACTTTTAGTGTGAATAGAAGGAAAGGAAAAAAAGCAATGCCTTGTCATCCTCAGTGACTAAAGTTGTGTCCCAAGCAAATGGGCAACTTGGGAATGATGTTATTGCATCGCACAATTGATCAGAAGATGGGCATAGCATATTGCTAATACATCATCGCTTGATTGCATTAAGAAATCATTATTTTATGTAAGAAAGGTTTTATGGTTACCAACAAGAGTTTGAACTTGGGACTGGACAGGAGTATGCTGTGTACAGCCGATTTGGAAGGTCCGAAACCATACCCTCAAGAAAAACTCAGGTGCTCTAACTGGGACGCAGTCAAGGACTGTTGGTGTCTTCCTAACCAGCACCATTTTCATGTATGGTTGCTTTGGCATCCAGACCTCTGGATTATGCCCCCTTTGGGACAAAGCAGTGTCACATGCCAGTCAGCACAGTCACTTCCTAGCTGTTCCTATGACAAACTGCACAGCATTGCACCATGGAAATTGGTCCTCAGTGCTTCATACCCAATCGTTACTTACTAACCCAATGACTTGAAACACCAATAAAAAATTGGTTAAAATAAAGTAGTTATGTTTGTGGGATGACAGCTCTTCATACCAGGAATCCAGGACTCCTACAGGGAAAGACGGGTGCCTCATAAAACACTGGTGAATGTAGTTAACAAAAGGGGTGTGTGTGTGTGTCATTAAACAATGGGATCCTGATTCATCAGGCAGGACAATTAAAAGTACAGACAAGAGGCTCCTGTTCTGTAGGATGCTCAGTGGTGCAAGATCACAGCCGTAGGTGGAGGATGATGAAATATAAAATTTCCCCAAAGAGGGATATCATTCCTGTGCGACATATTATCTTAAAGTCATCAGAGGACCGAGAAGCTGAAAACAGGCACTGTAAAACTGAACTTGACAGACAAACCATCGCCAGACAATAAACCAAGGACTGTTTGACAGGAAGGATCTGACAGTACAAGCAGCCTTTCTGTTCCAGCCCAGCCAGCTCAGGGCCACACAAAGGCATCATTACAGCTGCCTGGAAGAAAAATACTGGGATGCCTCCTACCTTGCCTGGTGAGAACTTGGGTATCTAACCTCTGTTCTGTTAGTTTTACAGGGTAACCCTGGCCAAATCATCTCAGAGCAAAATCAAAGTGACAAAGCCCTTCCCAGATTGTCACAGGGGATTCTGCAGTCTGCAGAATGTTCTGAACGCACACAAGCCTGAAGCACCTCATGGCGTTCTTCCCCAGAAGCAGTGAGCCTCTTCACGGTGGCAGGTTTTGCCTTTCTCCTGAGAAGAGGGTGGAAGGAGAAAATTAACATGGCTCCTCTTGACAGAATATTTTCTAACGCAGTTCATTGCTGTGCTTGACTCTGGGGTAAGATCCACAGCAGGATTTGAGGGCCAAGGTATGCCCAGAATCATTTGGAGACTATTCCAATTTTTTCTGTGCATGACACACAACAGGCATCCTAAGGGAACAGCTAGTGCCATAAATACTGGGTAGATCCAGTGAACACAATTTTTTGCACTAGGAAAACTACAAGAAAAGTTTGTTTTCTGGAAGCGATGATGACATTGATTGGAGAAAGAGGAGGCTGCTTCAGTGCTCTGTCTCTGGGCTTGCAACTACATTCTTTTCACCAGCCCCTGCCCCAGCGATACAGGCTCCAAGCCTGTCTGGAGGAAACCGAGAAAATGTTATACATACCACAGTATTGCAAATGGAGCATTAGTTCCCTCTATCTTAAACTTAACAGGTATTATAAAGGTTAAGAAAAACATTTTCAGGTTGAAAGAAAGTATCAAAGCATTCTTCAGTGCTTTATTCAAAGACAAAGATGAAGGAAAAAACCCTGGAAATGGAAGCAGGGCATCCCACTAGCTCAACTGAATAAATGATCAAAGGCGAAAAAGCCTGTGTGAAATAATTCTCCACCTAGAACTCAATCTGCATTCAAATTCAATTTATGGATGAATGAATGATGGAGATGAGCTTAAGACAAGTGAGCTCCAATCACCATTATTATTATTATTATTATTATATAAGAAAATACAGTCACAGCAGTCAAAATACTCACTAGAAATACTACCTTCAGCCCAATTCTTCCTTTACAGTAATTTTACGTTTATGCAATCTCAATTTGTGAAAGATGCATTGAGTTTCATGACCACCTACAAATAAAACAGTATTTTATTTGAAGGACATGCTTGCATTTTAAGATCCAGGAAGACCAGTGCTAATCCAACAGAAGAGGAAACTGATTTGCTCCTGTGAACATATTGAAACAAAGGGAGCTCTGCCTTTGTCTGCTCTCTATTTTGATACCGGACACTATGCTTAGTCTCTAGCAAAAGCATAATCATATACAAGTAATATTGCAATGATAACTCACCTAATTATGTTGAAGGTGGTGATGATGGACCTAGAAGGCTCCTAGAAATATGAATGGGGCTGTTAGAACCCAAAGTGGTTAAAGCATAGCATACAATGCAGGTGAATGGTGCAAAATATTTAATGCAGGTGAGGCCTTGGTAACAGCAAAGGCAAGTCTGCCATAGCTGGTAGCAAAGACATGCCAGAACAGAACGAGTCCTACACCTGAGGCAGAATTTCTCATTGAAAACTGGGCTGCTGGTCCCAGAGACCGGAACACGTGTCAAGTCAACTAATGAAATGGCCGGAATAATCTAGCTCTATTGTCATTAAGAAGAGGCCAAAACAACTATTTATTTATTTTCTTGTAATTCTAAAGGGTGTGCTACCTAGTTCTCCACAAAAATGGCACACATGGAGTCAGCTGTATTGCTGCATCAGACCTGACACCTGGCTGGGTATTCCAAATGCACGGCTGCCTTTCCTTTTACAGACCAACTGTGCACGTGGTGTAGAGAAACAGTAAAATTTACAAATGCAGAGACACTGAAAAACTCATCTGCAGACACATACCCCTCCTCCAGGCTGCACAAGGCATTCCCTACGTAGCGTGAGCATCACTCAGCAAGCAGTCAGGACTGGTCCCAGGCACTCGCATCGTGCTGCAGCCATGGAGCCATCTGCTTCCTGCCCCAACGGCCCCCAGGCCACAGGGGCCCTCTCCTTGTTCTGATTCAAACATATAAATATTCACAGCAGCACTCACAGATGGATATATGCTGGCAGGAGTATCTATAACACTTTCCTTCCTGGGAACTAAAGGATTTTAGGAAATAAATCTGCAGTGGTAAGGAAAAAGGGGTCAGGCATTCTGTAAAGTAAATGTATATGAATGGATACTTGGAAACTTTCTCTTTTAAGCGATACTCGCCCACCTTAACCACAGCCATTCCACCTAAAAGAGGAAAAAAACCCCAAACAGCAAATTCTTCTCCTTATCGTATGCCTCTCCATCACATCCGTCACTCCCAGGGCTTTTCCACCTAATAATTCTCAAACCATACCAACAAGAGCAATCCTCAAACAAATCATAAAACCCAAGCAAACCGAACAAATCAATCTATTGAAATTTTAAAAGGCTGTAATGTCATAACAGGCCTGTGCTGATCTAGGACCATGCTGATGTTCCCTGTGCAGGTCACCCGAGGCCCCCAAGCCTGTTTATTGGTAACAGTTGTTAATTGCATTTCACAACAGTTTGGTTCTTCCTTCATTTGCATGTCAAATGCCTTTGATGAAAGGGGTAATTAAACATTTCCAAAGCTATTTGCAGTTAAGTATTATGGTTTTAATGAAAATAAATAACGCAGTAACAAAGCTCAATGGTCTGATTACCCCCACTCCCACTTTTTTCTCTCTTTCTTTTTCTTCTAAGTGAAAAGTAAAACTTTGCTTCAGCTTTGTCCTTGAAAACCAGGTGATGTTGTACAGTGCGTTTTGAATTCAGTCCGCAGTCGCAGCACACATGCACACAGCTGTCATCCCCCTTTGATAGCAAAAGCATACTAAGATTAGAGCAGCAAATGCCCATGACCTTGAGAATTATCACTGCTGATATAACAAGTAGCTTATTGGTGTGTAGGCACACACAGGAAGTTAAACCCTTAGAGCCTGATCCTCACAGCTATTGCTGCATCTCCTGGAAGACTCAAGAAGAACTATTTTTAAAACTGTATGGCTTCAGGGTCAAAATGTGCTTGCTCACAACTCGTTCCAACTAACGGTTCTCCTAGCTTGCAAGTACTTAGTGACTTTGCTGGGTTTCTCTTACACAGAAAGGACTCTGCCATGACAATGACAGCTGCACGAAACCGTCACCAGATGTACAATACTGAGCACGGTGGTTCGTGTATACTCTAAAAGAAATTGAAGTCTCCATTCCCAGCCAGGTCTGTACTCTGTAATAAGGTCCTGAGAAAAGCCCCTCTATTAGCTAATGTAGCAGAAATTCAAGGAAGTCCTTTTCAAAGCTTCATGCTTCCCTTTCAGGTTCATTTCTACATGCTCAGAGCCAAACAATATCTAAAAAATTATGTCTTAACAAGTAAAAGCACCCTTGTATTCCAGGAAGAAGGCAGCAAAGGGAAACGAAGACACGCATCCATAGGAAAGCACAGGGGTATGTATAGCCAAAGTTCATGATAGGTCTCATTTTTCTCAACACCTCAGATTCTGATTTTGCTTGTTTATTAACAGCCTCACATCTAGCTGTTAAAAGGGCAGAGAATATCCTTAAAATATGCAATGAACTACATAGCTGTTGCTCTTCCAGTTTTCTCACAGTATTGCATATTTAATGTTTCTCTTTAGGCTGCGGGTCCTGAGAGGATAGGGGAATGATCGGGCAAGAGTTTCTGTTACCATTAGAAATAGTTTATCACCCATGGTTGCAGAGAAAATGCACTCACAAACGTATTTCAGAAGCACTCTATAGGCTGAGAAACCAGAGAGGAAGGGACTCCAAAGTGGATGACTGTATATAAGCCCAAGGTATGGGGGCTCGGGGTGGGGAGGGGGGAAGCCGGCACGCTCAGTGTCAGAAGTGATGGAGCTGGCAGCATGGCCTGACTTTGAGGACCACCTGCAAACCACCACCTTCACTCTGCGTGTGGCTGTTCCAGACACTAAGGACGATACTTCAGGTGGTGACATCGTTGAAGATGCCGCTCCTGGGCAGAAAAGAGAGGGTCGATGACATGAGCAAGGTTTTCATCAGGTGGGGTTCGTACCGTACAAATGACCTGCACATCACTCACGGTGGTGCAGACTACCAAAGGCGGGCTCAGAAAGCTAAAATGTAAAACTGCAAAACTTGTATGCTACACGGCGGGGTTACCGCAAGGTGTAGTACGTTCTCGTTGGAGTGGGAACTTGACTTTCATAAGCTGGGGGAACCAATAAGGCAAACGTGTTTCCAATAGATGTAACAGAAAAACGCACAAAGACCAGGCGGGAGAGCAATGCAGAAGGGCAGGTGGCTTCACCGGGCAATGCTGGGCTCCCGCCGTACAGGCTGTGATTTGCCAGCCATAGCTTTATTAATAGCACTGTCAATCTCTCTTTGAACATAACAGAGTATTTTTGCCACAATTTCCCACTCTCTCTGCCCGAGCTGTATCAGGGGAAGCAACAGTGACTGGCATGCTAAATTTGGGTGTCACACTGACATGCTTGGCACGGGATGAAATGCCTGCGCTGGAAGCTGCAAGCGGAGCTGTGTTCACATCAGCAGTTCCCAGCTGACGAAGCACTCCAGGGCTGTGGGCAAGGCATCAAACGAAGCTGAACGTGCTCTGCTGGGCTGGTACACTTAGTCCCAGCAGCAGCACTGGTCAGGGCCAGCAGCAGAGTGGGAGACAAGGCACCGGTGGCATCCCAGGGGGCGTGGAGCAAGGTGTGCGGGGGGGCCAGGGCCAGGGGAGGGGTAAGAAGGCAGCGGCAGCCGTTTCAGACAGCGGAAGGGGGATGCTGGCTTGAAGAGGGCAAACACAAATAGAGCAGAAGGCTGTGGCATCCACAACTGTGCCTGTCGTTCTGAAAGCTTTGGGAACCAGCAGTCTATTCATTTATCCTCCTCATTGCTATCACCGGTAGAGCTGAACCAAGGGTAGCAACAGTGGGGAGTTTGGGCAGAAGTTTCCCAGCTTGGACACAGCCAATGGTTCTATTATGTCTCTCTATAATGAAGCGTTTCACTGATGCCAAGACAGTTCAAAGAGCAGATACTCTGAAAACGGTATTCTCAGCCGCGTTTTTCAGCAAGCTGCCTCACGAGCAGGACTCACTCACAATTAGTTATGTTGGCAGCCAGCACTACATTGCACCTAGTGAGACACATCCAGTAACTGAATGTGACATGCCACCGTAATGACAGATCAAACTAGGACATTTCGGAAGACAAAGTGCTCCAATATGAGAGGCTTAAAGAGGCACTAAAGAATTTATGGAGAATGAAACGCAACTTCAGGGAGGGTGATGGAATTATCAGCCTCACCAAGAGCAAACGTGGAGCCAAGTGGCAGGATCATATAATCCCGCGGTACTGACAGACAGCCTTGTCGGGAGCCTCAATACATTCATCTTCTTAACGGAAGCTGAGCTGAACTGATTTGATCACATTAGTACCATCAGACACAAAAAAAACAACATTCAGAGTGGAAATCTTAAAACTTTTAAAAGTGTTTGAACAATGAGATTTTTAAATTAAGAATGAATGTGAAATGCAGTTAGTGAGTAGGAGCTGGTAGAAGCTTTTTATCAGAACTTTCTTTTGTCTTTTCAGCATAGATACATCTTTGCAAAGATGTTTGGTTTCCTTTAAATATTTTCAAAACTTCATAAGGAAAGGGGGAAAAAATGAAAGGATTTTAGAGAAATAAAAAGTGCTTTCTAAAAAGCCATTCCTCCACCCTCCAAAAATCCCCACCTGTGTTTTCAAGGAAAGTTCAGAAATACTATACAGATTAAATACGATAACCCTCCACTTGCTTCCCCTCCACCACACGCTGCTTTACTTCATGCTGCCCTCTTACCACGAGGGCTAAGGGTCTGCCTCGGCAATGGTTGACTTGACTTGACCGAGCGCTGAAGGCGCTCCGTTCTCTGCAGGAATGAGTCGGTGCCTTGCAGCGTAAGCCCTTCAGACGTGGAGTGGAGCGATGCCTTTGTTCCAGCTCGCTACCTGCAGGCAGGAGGATGTATTGGTAGCAGCGCTGGGTGACTGTTGTTCATTTTCTGCATGAGGAGCCACCAGCATTCAGGAGGCTCTGGCATGAGCTGGGCAGCGGGGCAGTTTTGTTATGCAAGGCTGAGCCAGTAGGGCTCAGCCACCAGCCGGAGCAAATCCCTGCCAGCCTCCTCGGCTCCGTGCTGGCAAACGCAGCCCCCGCTTCTGGCCTATGTACATGCTTCCCTGCGTCTCAGCAGCACCAGCTTCAGTTCCTCCCCTACAAAAGACTTCCTATGAGACCCTGAGAAAGTCACCTAAGGACAGAGTTTTAGAAGTATTTAAATTTTTCAGTTTTAATGGGTTTTAAACGATACAGACCAGGCTTGTAGGTGTTGGTGTGTTCGAAGGATAATGCTTACACCAGCAATGCAAGGAAGGGCAAAATGTGTGACAGAGACAAATGCGTACAAGTTGTGAAGTGCCCCAGTAACACATACCATGGGCCATAGGAACCATAGACAGGTTCTACTGTGTAATGCACACCCTCACTATAGAACAACTTCAGCCTTTTCACCAAAAAAATTATCTTTTAAATTTGTAAACATCCTTACCTACTTGCTACAGGTTTGAACCTTCTGTTTGGGGCTCCTTCTCCTCTGCTGCAATAACGTGAGCCTCACATGTCCCCCATGTAGAATCATATCATACCCACCAGGCAAGCAATGCCATATGCTGCGGGTTATCCATAGATACATGCCTGCGTATTGGCAGGGCAGTGCGCATGTGCTAATTGATTAGTTAGCTTATGCAATTGCCAAGTTTTCCTCTCATTTCCCACAGTATGGGCAGTATTTGCATAGATTTTCTCTTCCACAATGCCAGTTTGTAAGTACTTAATTATCTTTAAGATAACTTCAGACACGCCTGAAATGGGGACAGAAGGCTCTAAACATATATACGTGTGTGTGCATGTGTGTGTATAAGGCACACAAAACAACCGCATAAACATCACGCTTATATTTTTATATAGAAAGATTATAACACTGTGGACCTGAATCATTTAACAAGGGGTGTGAGACGACACCCATTGGTACGTCTGATATACAAAATTACATTTTCAAAGCTATGCAGACCAGAGAAGAGTAAAGAAAAGCCACCAGCACATCCTAACCCATATAAACAGAAGCCCACGGAGTGCTGGCTTCAGCTGCCAAAGTGTCTCAACAAAATCTGCCTCTTCAGCATGCAGTGTCGCAGCACGGCCAGCATCTCTACAGGAATAAAACACCGTATTTCCACAGAAACCCAAGACAATATTGGAGATGACCTGAGCCTCCGTTTTTGGTCTTAATGTCGCAGGTGCTTCCAAACACCTTAAATACTGATTTAGGGAGGAGATGTATATACAGTCGGACAGCAGAGGTGCCTCTCTCACGCGACATGGAGTGCACGGCAGTAACATGGGAGAGGAGGGACAGAAGAGGAACAAGGAAAACTGCTCAGTCCTTCCACTTCCCTGAAGGTACTGGGAGCCTGAACCCAGCTGAATGCCAGCAAAGAGAAGGCATCAAGGGAGATTACATGCGAAGAGGAGAATTACTAGATGGACACCGGTAGCATATACTCAGAACAAATATCTTTAAGTACAGAAAATATATGGAGTAGACGGCCTTATGTTCTTCCTCCATCAGGAGAAGCACAGGCTCGACAGAAGCCATGAGGAGGACGCTATCAGCTGTGAGCTGGCACAGGCTACCTCTCACTTACAAGGGCATTGCTCCTGCTCTCAGAGGCCCCGGAGCTGGGCACTGCATACACACCTCCGTTCCCCTCTGCGTCCTTTGGGGCTGTGATGCCCTCTCTCTCTCTCCCAGCCTCCTCCGCGCTCAGGCTGACCTCCTGTATGGCAACACTGCCACCCACTCCAGGGAAGCTGGAGCACACCAGGCTCCGGGGCAGAAGCCACACAGGAGCACATTGCAGGAGGCAGCCAGGAGCCTCCACGACCCGGCTCGTATCCAGGCTGATGGCAGAAACCGAACGGCTCAGGCAGAGCTGCGGCAGCCGGGCCTCTCTGACCGAGCTTGCCTCTGCTATGCCAAGCCCTGCTGAGCCTGTGGAAATCAGGTTTACAATAGCAGCTGCCGCCATTAGCTCCCCCTTTTGTGATTTCCAGCATTATTATGCTGTTTGCGAACTTTGCTTGAAATGACCAGACTGTAGGCTGGGGGAGATGAGACTCAGCAAAGAAACCCACATGTACGCACTGACATACAAAGTGTGACAAACCCCGATGGCAAGGTTGTGCTAATAGCCTGTTATTTGGTGACATAAAATCACCGCTAAGATAATACAGGCAGCCTAAAACTCCAGCAGCCCTTTCACTGAGACAACAGACAGGCTCAGAAAAAGCCCCTTTCACGTCATTCCACACGACAGTTAAATGCACACAGGGCACAAAAACCTCAAAGAAAACAACTACCTTTCTGCCAGAATAAAATGCACTCATTTTGTTCACATATGATGCACAGGGGGTAAAGTGTTCTTGTCACATAGGAAAAAGGCTGAAGTGTGCTTTGGAAAAGTTTTGATTTAAATTGGACTTGTAAAAGTGGCCCTTGGAAGCCGCTGTTCTTTATCCCCTTCCCTCTCCCCTACAGAAGAGCCTTCTGTGTTCAGCCTAGGTCTTGGCCAGGACATCAGGGAGCACCGTGGCAAAAATAAACCTGAATGCATATAGCTAAGGCCCTGTTCCGCGTCTGGAAGCTGAACAGGCTGCGGCTGTGTAGCCACGTATCAACCGATACGATCGCACTTGTGCACTTACCCGACGTGCACACAGACGTAGTGCTTCAGAGGCACGCAACAGCCCCTGCGCACGCCGGCACAGCCTGCACGGGGGCTGCGAAGCCCACTGAGGCAGTTCACATCCAACACGGCTTATTAGTCCAGGCACCAACGTGTGTTTATGTGCCACTACCTGCGTGCAGCGCCGGTGCGGGTGTGGGGCACGACGGCTGTGTTCCCGTGGCCATGTACCTGTGCACGCGTGGAGCACAGCGCGGATGTGCTGTGTTGCTCTGCCTGGAGCCAGCTCAGGGTCAGGATTGGTCCTGAGCCTATTCCACACAGCTGTTCCTACGACACACTCCCCAGCACACACAGGGCTGCTCACCACATGTGCAGCCCCACCTCTGTGTAACTACCCTGCTCAAGGACACGAGCTGCCTCCAGGCACTTGTGCCTATAAGCCTTTCCAGATGGGACCGTGCTGAACGTACAAAGACACCAAAGCTGGTTTACATGAGCCCCTCTTCATTCAGAAACAAGAATACCAAAGGTTCCGTAATCCAGGATATCCTTGTTCCCCACTGCCGTATACAATGACAACCACACAGGAGACACGTAGATGCCATGAATCCATGCACATCCATGCACATCCATGCAAACAGCACAGCTGAGGCGGCACAGGCGTTGCTATCGGAGGAGCTGGGTTAATTTGCACCACCTAAGGATTGGTATGCAAGGGAATACACCAGAGCAGGGGTGGCAAGGATGATTGCAGTCACAACCAATTTGCTCCTACTGAGCCAGAAGCACAATTTCTGATTTGGCAGGGCCAACAAGCAACTGACCCGCTTACACCCCTTGTTTACATGGGTTTGGCTCTGTCACCTAGGGAGGGAGGCAGCCCAGCACGCACCACGCTTCACTCTATGGCTGCTAATTGTCTTGGATGACTCTTTATTTATATAAATAATTTACTTTGTGTATCCTGCCAAGGAGACACCTGAGCCCTACCTAATCTGCTAACGCTGACTTTAATGATCCATGTCCAGCACATGGGCACCTCCATTCCCGCCCAGCTCCCCCAGCCCCCCGCCAAGTCCCTGGCCCATCTGTGCAGACGGGCAGATGAAATGATCAAGGACAAACAATGGCAAGGCTCAGGATGGACTGATTTATCAGCCTGCACACAGATCCTGTGGGATCTGATGGGCTTCCTCGGGGAAAGTGCCCTGCAGATGAGGCCCCGCTGCAGATGCCTACTGTCCCTGGCTTCCAGTGCAGGCGGCTGAATTATCCACGGCAAAACAGTTGATCCAGTCAACTTTGACTCTTCTTCCAGCCCTTGAAATGTAAAATGTGTAGGAGTGCATCTGTGACTGTCTGTCGTTCAGCTGGTCTCAGCAGGCAGCAAATCTATTCCGATTTATGAAGCTGTTGGGATGTTTTGCTGATGCTTTAGAGCTTAGCCATTGAAACTTAACCTCAATAACGTTCCTTTTGTAAGGGGCGAACATAAGCCTCAGCTTTGAAAGTTTTAAAAACTTTCAAATTAGTCTGAAATCTAACCTTGTAAAAGGTGTGTATTTAGACCAGGTGCTTTTTAATCCATTACAAGTAACAGATGTTTCTGACATGCATTTGTATCTTCTCATAGCACCAGGACGGGCACTCTAAGCCCTGATACAAATGCAGAGATTCTATTCACATCAGGAATGACAGCTGCTTCATACTTGTTGCCTGAAATATAATTTTAAAGAAAAACGATGATAACTGAAATACCTAAAGTTTGTCAAAACATAGTTTGATTCTATCTGAAAAACACGTTTGTTATCAGTGTAGATCCCAACAACTCTGCATCACGTAGCTTACTGCTCCAAGACTCGTGCTTTGGATTTCATATCGCATTGCTATTTTCTAGCAAGACATTTGTGCCGTACTGTACTTTATCACCCAAAACACTACAGCATTCACTGAAGGCCCATTTCTTCAGCTATGTCTGTCAGTACCCTTGCCTCGCACATTTTGTTCCATTAAGGCCTGTTGGTTTAATTTAATGGATAAAAGTTTGCAAGATGAAGCTGGATTACTAGAGTGATGACAACCCGCACATGGAGAGCTCAGAATATTTACAAAATAGTCCAAGCTGAACATAATGACAGTCAAATGTTTATCACTGCTGGAACAGAAGAGTGCACTGTTATTGCTAATTCTCCCTGTTCCACAGCTAAACAATTTTAGTCTCCAGGACAGCGAGTGAAGAAATATTTACCAGTATAACTTGTATGCGCTATACAACAGAGCTGCAAGCACACCACATGCAAAGATACTAAATGTCAACATTTCAGCCTCGAGCAGGTGCTTGCATTCAAAACCAAACATATTGGTAACCCTTCTGCCAGGTGTATTTGGCAGAAAGCTCTGTGTTCACATACAGGCTCCTCTACAGCCTCCAGAATGGCTCCTCTAAATATTAACTAACATCAGGCATGTAGGAAAATGTAAACAGCTTCCCTAGCCATGCTAAGCAGATACTGCTCTCCCTTTTGTAAATACTGAGTGTGGACATAAAAGAAGAAGAGAAAAAAAATATCCAAAAGATGGAAAGGCAGAGGAAAGGAGTACTACCTTGAGGGTGGAAACCTCAAACCCCAGTTATCTTCATTTTTGTGTCAATACCGATGAACACCAAACACCTGCTTTTCAAGTATTCCTGGCAGTATTCCCTGGCCTTGGTTTCCTCATGAATCTTTGGTCACTTCACAAAGGGAAACACCTTTCTCATTTGCTGCCGTTCCCCCTTCACTGTACCCTGCATTCACCAACCACCTCGCAGGTTGTTGGCAAACACTAGCAACATCCAAGCAAGTTGGGACAGGTCCATGCCCAGTGTCACAGAGAATGCCCTGCCCTGCATTTCTGCAACATTTTATCGCTCTGTGACATTTGTGCCACACCAGTCAGAAGACATGAGCCAGTTCCCTCTGTAGCAGGTAACAAGACGGCTCCTCTAAATTCCCTCATCTCGTCCTACCTTGCTACTCTCGTGAATGTTGCCTTCACACAAGCCCTTCGGTAAACTCTTCTAGATGTGCTTCTGGACCTTTCATTAGCTTTAACAGCAGTAGAGCCAGGTTTTCATTCTCCTGGCCAAAACTTGTAGCATGGATAGAGAAGAAACCTGATCCAGGTTCCTATCAGACATCAGTTCTATCATGAGCAACAAGAAGGTCCATAAGCGTTCCCAGTGCTGGTATACAGGCAACACAGTCAGTAACCAGCACTACAAGTGGCTCACCTGTGACGCTTTACAACATGTTAGGGAGGTAACTTGACGCACATACCTCCACTCATACTGCTCTCTGTGCGATTGTGCGACCTCTGATATCACACCGCAGAAAAAATATTAGTCACAGTTTATTCACCCATATGCCTGAGACTATGGGAGGTGCCACTTCAGCGACCAGATCACACGTACCCTTTCCTCCCTCCGGTTCACCAGCGTGGTGGAAGACAGCTCCCACTCAGTGGGGCCCAGACCTCAGACTTACATGTGGCTGTGACTGGAAAACCCAGCACCAGTTTAGCAAAAGAGAACTGTGCAATAGCAGTTTACCTTTCTCCTTTGAGTATGTACCAATAAACACTGCTTCGGACCCTCCACATGGGTATGTGGCTTCGTGAGACAGGGTGTTCATCACCAATGCACAGCAAGAAGGCAGATGTTTGGCAGATTTGCTGGTGTGGCAAGAAATATTCTGCTCCACCAGTGTGCCAGCTGCTGGCGCTAGCCATACCTGCAGAAGAAAATCTGGGAAATATCTACTTTGAAAAGCAGATCCGCAGCCTAGAAACACACAGGGTGAAGGGTTCAGATTCCAGATCTTAAACTGGTGGTCCCAAAGATGCTGCACCCAGACATCCCTCCAGCCCTGGTACAAAATGGGGCCCTTGTAGCTAACCTCAGGACAGGCAGGATTGCACAGTCATGTGCGCTGGGTACGTGCTTCTGCGCTGAACCCTCCATGCTCTTTAGCTTTAGAGTAAGAGCTTTTTCAATACTGGTAATTAGATCAACTCATTCTATAAGCTAGAAGAGCCAGCAGGCCCTGAGAGCCCCGTGCAGCTAAACTAGTACATGATATTAAGCATTAATATCCCAAGAATATGAAAAGGTTAATACATACGGTTACTGTATTGTTTCCAGTTTTCAACAAAGAACAATGGGCTGTTTCTCACTTGGCAGTCATGAGTTACAACTCCTCAGCCATAAAGGAGAACCCAGGCCATTACATTCTCCTGATGATTCAGGCAGACCCCTGTACCCTGTTCTTCACTTAAACATTTTGACGGATGATCAGAATAATTCCAATTTATAGCTCCTTCCTGCCCTCCCAACAAAGCTCCAAAACCAGCCTTAAGGTTAAACAACACAACAATGCACAAATCCTGCTTCTTACTATTTGCTAAATGGTTCCTATGTGACTCTTTTCCCGAGTCATCACCTTTCACTGCTTTTGCAGCCAGCAAGCATCTGTAGTTCCCCCAACTGTACATCTACTGCTGTTTCCGCTACAGCCTCTTCGTTTGTAATCCCTCCCATACACAATGTGCTAGTCTCCACTCTTTTCTACAAGTGCCTAGTGACCCAGCACGTGCTTTATTTGTGGCTTTAATAAAAATGTTTCCCTCAGAACAAGAGAGATGCTGCAGATGAGGGAACCAAAGATACAGAGCCAGAATAATGGGGATGCGTTTCACCAGGACCTTGAAATAAATGAGAAAACAAGCCTGTGCCGCAGCGGAGCCTGCGTTGCCAGCCGCAGAAGGCTGCCTGCTGGAGGCACCCAGCAACGGGCTGTAGGACAGCAGGGAAGAGAAGCATGTTGGTACGCCAAGCCCAGCAGGTCAGGGACTACCCAGGGCATGAGGAAGCAAGATTTTCTCCTTCCAGTCTGCCACTGACTTGCTCTCCAGCCCCAGAGCCGCTCAGCCTGTGTGTTCCAGCAGGGACTCTCTTCGTGGGGCACATGGAGCAGTACCTTTGTGAAACGCGCTGGGTACAAAACACGAGATAGGTCTTGTCTAGAACCCAACAAGGTGTCGGGAGCCCCCACTCCTGACTCCCCTGTCAGATTGTACTCCATGGAGTGCACACTCATCGGTCTATGTAAAGATGCACCCTGAGGTGTGAGCTAACAGGGACTTACAGGAAAGCGTGGGTTTGCCCTGGCTACTCTGCAAATACAGCAGTGACCAGATCTATACAGACAGCTTGAGGAAAGTCCTGGGCTCAAACTTCTTCCCTAAATTTCTGTTGTTTCCAGAGGTTCTCACAAACAAGTTTACCCTGATGTTTCAGGTGAAATGTTACGTGGATCAGAGGAATCTCAGCATCACGCTCTCTGGTGAGTTCACAGAGCAAACATACTTTTGTTTGAAGAAGATTCAGTCACCTGTCCCACTAATTATTTCCTCCTGAATTCACTTCATATCAACAGTTTTCCACTCTCAAAATCTACTTCCTTCATTCTCAGCCATTCTTCCCTCAGGCACAGCCCTCCATAGGAGCAGCACAAAGAATCCCTGGTTAGCATGGGAGATGCAACCTCATTTTTCCCTGTGCTGGTACTAACGAAGCTCACCAGAGTGATTAATTTATCTTCTTTTGCTCATGTCAACTCCAGGAAAGACTCTGTCAGCCAGGTTAACATTAACACTACACTATCAACACTTCAAAGCTTTAACTAGATCAGATATGATATAGACATGTCACGGGGATGGGTTTCATCTATCTGACTCAAGGAAAGCGAAAATCAGGTGTAGGAGGCTGACTTTCTTCCCCTGTATTTGTCTCTCCACTCAGTCTCTCTCACATACTTTCAGACAACCAGGGGTTAGGCTGTGACAACTGGGAATGCATGGGTTTCTCAGATCCTCTTTAAATTGGCAATGGGAAAATATTTTGTCCCAGCACATCCTTTGATCTCAGAATGAAATCACATTAGAATGGTTAAAATATGAAGAGTGGCATATATGATTTACAGTGCTTCGCAGGCATACCCAATGGGAGAGCTGCTATTCTCTTTAAAAGTGGATACACTTCCCACTTTAAAGTGGCAGGAGTTGTATGAGTAAGAGAAAATATATATATTAAAAAAAGATCTATCCCTCTTTACCCCAGGCATAAACATCCTTCTGTCTTATTATCTGTTTCAAACATCTGGCTTTAGATCATTTAGACTCCCAGCACAGATTCAGTTGGGAGTGATGTATATTGGAGAGAGGGAGAACAGCACAAGCAAAACTCTCATAAACACCTTCTGGGCCTGATTTAGGGAAGGCAGCGATCACAGGGAGCATTAGCTAGAAAAAGCTGCTTCTTCAACTAGTTACAGACACAAGGCTCGGTGAGATGAAGGGACAGGACACGTGCTTCAGGGCAGAAGCACATGGAAAATGGCACACTTAGGGGGGTGCAGGGCAGAGATCCTACGAACCCTCCCCCCCAGATAAATAGAATTATGTTGCCTTCCTACACGTCCCACCCCCGTCTCCCCCAGCACCTCTGATATCCCTTCTCCCACAGATCAAACTGGGGCCTGAGGACTGCCCAGTGACTACCTCTGGTCACCCTTCAGGTAGCAGCACCGACTGGAAAACACATCTCCCCTTCCCTGCCACCTCCTGCTTGCTCTTACCTGCCGCTGGAAATCACTCCCCAGCGTCGCAAAGCCGGTGCCATGCCGGCACATGGGAGAGATGCTTCACGGGAGCTCTCCAGAGCCCAGGCAGGACACCCCGGCAGGTTAGCGTGACACGTTAATCGGGTGGTTTGAGCCAACTCGTCTCATGGTCCCTAACGTGTGGTTTAGGGAGCACTCACACTAACCACTGGGCTAGAGGCAGTAATTCCTCATTTTGTGGGCAACGATGAGAAGCCTCAGGCAAAACCCATCTCCAGCTGCTGGGGCTGGAACTGAAAGGAGGTATATTTTTACTTTTGTCTTAAAGCAGAGAAAAGGTTTAACATCTTTGAGATATGTTTAACAGAGCAGGGTCAGCTACCTAACACATTGTAATGTGAGAACTTCAAAGCACATCTGAGACAAACGCGGGATGCTGTTTAAAAAGGTCTCTGATTAAAATGCAAAAGCTAATATACCATTTCCTTTATCTTGACAGAGGTCAAGACTGCCGTCTCCAACAAACCCCAGGGTCCCACACACCCTCCCCAGCTGAATCTGGTGCGAGCATCTTCCCTCGTTCCTCACACGACTTTGGCTATATGTGCAATGAATCCATCGCATTGAATGTATGGCTTATCGCAGTCGTATCGTGGCACTTCCACCCACACAAGGCTGGGCCCTATCGGATAGATACCAGTAGGAAGAAAATTTTCGAATGGATTTGTTATTTTGATTTAGAAAGAAAACACAGATACTTCCAATTCAGAAAGATGCTAAAGGCGCTTGTACAGCACATCTGAAACACAGTTTCTTCCATAGCCATATCTCACCCACCAGAAAGAAATAAGACATGAATCTCAGACAGGAATGATCCTGTCTTGGATCACCTAGACACTGCTCTCGCCACTGCAAGCGGTGAAAAATACATAGGTGCCTGCAGCTGCTGAGAAATTTAACAAGAAAGGATGAACTTACTAGAGTTCGAGTTCTCACCACAGTAACACATTCCGGAACCATCGCCTCAGCTGACGCACGTTGTCCAAACGTTGGTGTATGCCTCCAGAGAAGTCAGCAGCCTGTCACCATCCCCTGGGCCACCGCAACCACACCTCGTGGAATGTAAAATCACCAGCCCTTCTACACTCAGATGAGAACTAGAGCTGCTTTAGCGGTCGGTGAAGGTTGCTGAAACAAGACTCCTGATTATGCTGCCCCGGAGAACACGGGAGGTTCTGTGGGAAGGAGAGGCCGATTCCATTTCAGCCTCCTCCAGAACAAGACACAACAGCTACGCTGTCATTATCCAGGGTAGGGTCCCACCTTTAAATGAGACTTTGAGTTAAATCATGATTTTTTATTTTTTTTTAAATCCATCTCATCTTGTATAGGCAACTTCAAGGAAAGACAAACCTGTTGTAAAACTGAATTTTCTACACTGGAAATTGCAAAGTCAAAGCATTTCTTCAAATGTGCAAAAGAGGGATGAAGTTTTCCCTGCTCAGAAACTGTGGCCACTGAAACGTGCATTGTCAAAATCAAAGTATCTACAGCATGGAGAACTGGAACAGAAGTTCCAGGTTTGAGTTTCAGCAAAGCTCTTAACTGAAAACCAAAATTATGTAGAAAGAATGTTTGTTGATAAACAAAATAGGAAACGAAAACTTTTAGGACAACTGTTGCCTAACTACAAGTTGTGTTGTGGTGGTGGTGTTTTTTTTTTCAAAGGGATTTTTTTTTCTATATGTTGCTTCAAAATGCAGTCAGCACAATATGCACGTGATTAAAATCTGCTCTGTGTCCAGGATTTTGGGGAGGGCTGAGATTATGAGGGTTTGCCTGTCTAACTGAAATTGCAGCTGAAGCGTCTTTTCAGAGTTAACTATTTCCAGGTAACTGTTTTCAGATCGGAGATCCCCCAAATGTCATGCCAGAGCTGGTGGTTCTGCCCAGAAGGTTATGTATAAAGTGCTGAATGGCAAAAACAGGTGGTGGAATCAGCATGGGCTACCATTTCAAATGACTCGGGGGACACTGGACTTTGAGACCAATTCCCTACCTGTGTCACATTATCTTCTAAGCACAAGATAATCTCTGGGGTTTTTTTCCTGCTGTTTAAGGAAATTGCCCTTATCACTGCAGCGTGGCAAAGGCAACCATGAGCCAGCTCTCTGCCAGCCAGCTCATACCAACAGCTGGCGAGCAAGGGAGCCGTGGGGCTGTCCCTCCTCGGCGGGCAGCTCCCAGGACCTCCACTATTGACCTTCCATGGAGCAGAAAGTGCAGCGTAGGCAGCCTGTGAGCACGGCTCAGCGAGACCAGCCTGGTGGGAGCCTGGGCGGCCGCGGGAGCTGGAAGCCACCCAACTGCCCCGCATGGGCAGAGCCCCATGGCTGCAGGCGGAGGGGACGGGGTTACGAGGGCTGCCCCTCGCTTGCTGCCGACAAGGGAGGGCTGCCCCAGCTCGTCTTCTCATCTAAAAGGTCTTTTCTCGACTCTGTGTGAAGCTAGGCCAACTTTCCAAAATAATAATAGTAACAGTAGTAATAATAGTAATAGCAAGAGCAATAGTAGTAATAATAGTAATAGCAATAGCAATAATAGTAGTAATAGTAACAGTAATAGCAATAATAGTGTATATATACACTATATGTTATATATTACTGCTAAAATAGTAGTAGTAGTAATAGTAATAATAATAATAGCAATAACAAACACAACAATAATTAATACAATATTATAATAATAACAACAACAGCAACAATAATAAATAATAATATTTTCAAATGGACAGATGGTGAGACCTGAGCAAACCAGGGATCGTGTTCAAGTAACGTAAATAAGCAGTGTCAGCATCCAAGCATCCACTGGTGCTCGCAGTGGGAAATCCACCGCTGAGCACTATGCCTGGCCTGGACACGGCTAGGGTAAAGCTTGGCTATTTTAATTACTTTACTGATTATTTCCCTAAGTCATCACTCTGAAATCTCTTAAGTGAAACACAATGAATTGGGGGGGGGGGGGTGGGGTGGTGGTGGTGGAATGCAGCGTTTGTTCCTGGCGAACATAGCTGTACGAGAAATGCATGCCCTGAACATCCCAGCTGCAGTGAGCGCAGCCAGGTGCGCATCTGTGTGTCCATCCACACACGTTTCGGTTAATCTGGGCTCCCCTACAAGCATATATTGTGTGAAAACACTAGGTACAAAGAAGGATTGATACTGTGGAGTTATGAAACTTCTAGAATAACATATGTGCAGACTTGATATGCAGCGCGAGTGCAGCGGCCCCTGACCCAGCGAAGCACTCCAGCTCACGCTTTCTGTTAAGCCCCTGTGAATATTGTCACTGAAAGCAAATGAGACCACTTGTGCGCTGAAAGTGGTTTGCTGGATTGAAGCCTAAAGAAAGAGGCGAACTGCACAAAAGACTTTTTATGACAAGCAGGAGAAAGAGTTCCCACCAGAGACAAAAAATGACTGGCCACCTTCTCCACTGGTTATTAGGACATCTAACTCCTGTTTACCCATGCCACATAAACTTTGAATTCCCAGGAGTAAAAAAAAAAAACAACTTTTTTTTTTCAATATTTAAATCTTAAAAACCTAAACAGTTCAGGGGAAAAGGGGGAAGGTGTTTTCCTTTAAATCATGACAAGTGCTCTGCGACCTCAAGCAGAAAACTTATTTTTGCAATATATCTCTACCCTTCCAGGCAACTGGAAAACTATGATCATAAAGAAAAATCCCTCCCCAGTTACAGGAAGCATTAGGCTAGTGAAGGGCTCACAAAAAAAACCAAAATAAAGGATAAAGACCTGGTTCTTTCTAAAACAAATTATGTTATGTATTACCTTGGTAGTGTATAGCTAACTTGGGGAAAATAAAAATTAGTGCAGTCACACAGAGGTAGGTAGGTGCATGCAATCCCATGAGCCAGGGTTAAGTTACCAGTTAGAGGTGTATAGCAGAGCACCGAGCAGCCACGCCAGGGAGAGCAGGTGACAGGAATGGAGCAGACTGGGTGTGATTTCACTGCACCCCAGACCAGTGCAATGGTTCTGGTCTTCTGAAATGGAATCCCTCACCTCCTTTTTCCAGATCTGCAGCTCCTCCCACTCTGACACACAGGTAGATGCCAGCAGCCAAGAAAAACAACATATCAACAGGGACAATTCAAAAATTAAGAGCAGCGAGTGGAAATCAATTTTCATATACTTCAGCTTCACTGCTGCTCCACCACTTCAGCTGCCATGTGAGAACGGAGAGTGTGAGCACGACTGCGTCATCGATTATATCTAAGCAAATGATTCTGCGAACAGTGGCCTTATGTAAATAGCTTTTAGATTTCCTGTGCTGTCACAAAACCTTGGTGTGAAAACACGGAGAGGAAAGCAGCAGGGAGAGCTTGACCAAGACAATTAAACCCCGGTGAAAAGTTGCACATCCTAAACAGACTTTTGCTGCAACCACCCTCCTCCTGTCCTGCCAAAAAGTGCTCACCCTTTGGACTACCAACAGGTTTTGTGTAACTTTGCATAGATGCATTCAATATTTTGTTCCTCTGCTTCGATTCCCTGAAACAGAGTTGTCACCTGCCATTCCAGCCCCAGCGCAAAGCCCCGGGCTGCTGTCCGCGCCCCGCAGAGACGCGAGCCTCTGACCTGGAGGGACGCGGCGCCTGGTGCAATGGCAGCTCGCCTTACCAGCACGCTTTCCAGGAGCAGAATTCAGCCTTATCAAGGGTAAGGAAAACTTCGCTTTTGGAGAAATGAAAACTCTGTTTTCTTAACTGAAGCTAGTTTGGGAGGTTTTTTTCTCCTCGCCTCGTTCCCAAGCCTACTGGTAAGATTACTTGCACTGAGAGGTTTTATTCTACTCTGTATCTGTATTATCTACTCTATCGGAGTGTATTTTTTTTCCCCAGTCAATCATTTTCAGATTATTAAGGAAACGTGACAATGAACGATTTCCAGTTGTTCGAGGTGCGCATTTGGTCGAAGCCGTACACCCTGATGTACATGTCAGGCGGCTGAGGGCAGCCTCCTGCACACGGTAACACCCCTCGTGGGAACCCAGCCGCTGGCACAGCCTGGCTCGCGCTCTCGAGACTCTCCAAGCCTCAGACGCCAGTCTCAGAACAATCATACTGAAAATGACAAACTTTCTCAGCGTCAAAGATGACTTACCTTGAGGCTTCTCAGTTCCTTCTTCTCAGAACATTTTCCTTCCTCCATGGTCATGTCTTCTGTCTCATCTACCTCCCCCCTTCCCCTTTTTTCAGCTCAGCTGCCTCCTTTCTCCTCTTACCCAGACTTTCTGCCCCTCTTCTCTCCCCTTGTACTAAGCCCTTCAGTAAAGAGAAGAGAACCCATCTCCATTATTTGTGTGTATGTCCCCGAACAGACACTCCTCTGGGACTTGACTCATGGATGTCTCCCTTAAAATTCACACTGACAAAGAAAAAGAGCAATGCCTGTAGTGGTAAGGTGGCTGCAAACTTGCAAGGAAAGATCAAATATTCTCTGAAGGTCTTTCTCAGAGAATCACCATATGGTCACTTTTTTACCACAGAGTTAGGGCACCAATGAACTGAAAACGTCGTAATCCCTGTGATTATGGAAAAAAACCCAACTTAATAAATTATTCCTGAGAGTAAACAGTGATCAGTTCAAGTAAGGGTGGATAAACAAGACGGTTTGGAGTTTGTTTCATACATATATAAAATAGTTCTCTTATCTCAGGACCGTTCCCTTCTTGTTAATCTTCTCCATGTGTTGTGTGAACTATTTCTTTATTTGGAAACTTTCTCACATAATTTTTATTTGAAGAAAGAAATCAGACATACTTTACTGCTTAGCTATCCTGTTCAGTCCAAACAAATAGCCCCATTAGGTGACATCACCCTTACTAACCTTTAAGTAATTCCACCTACACAATGCTCCTTCAGCAGCACTTACACACAATGAAACGGAACATTAAAAAAAGAAATCAGAAAATGTTTCCAGTTGGATTGAGTCATCATTACTGTGATCATCTCATGAACTATTCTGCAGCTCGAAGTTGAAATGAGACATACTAACCTGAACAAGTGTAAAACTATGCACCAGCACTTAAACCCCTTCCTATGGATATATACTTGCCCGTGCAAAAGCACCCTACATGACCGCAGTTATATTATGAATACCTCATACGTAAACTGAAGAAGTAAGGAAATGGCTGTGACTGCCTCACACAGACAAATTACGAGAGAAGGCAGATCATTTCACATTTTTGCAAAGCGAATTACCTAGGTACTGTGCTACATGCGCAATATCCAAAATGAAGATTAATATTCCACACTGGTTTCTCACCTCATAGCTGCTGGGTATCGGCCCCTTCATCTCTGCTGCCCGGGCGCTATCAGCCCGTTGCCGCTGAACGCCTTCGGAGCACACGAATAGGTGCATTTGCTCACCCAAACCGAGGCAGAAAGAGTTTATCCTGCTGTTGTCATTGCCTTAGTGGAAGGTGCCTGGAGGAGACTCTTAAGAACACTCTTCCACTGCTGCAGTCACTGCCTTTTTGGCAATCCCTATTTTTATAGCACTTAATGAAGATACTGTTGGTTAAATGAAGTTTAAAAGAGACTTCACTACTCTTTCCCCTTTAAAATACAGTGCAAACAGGAATGCATTTGGTCCAACATAAAAATACGAACATTTCTGTTCCTGCTTTTACGTTAGTGCCTTACACAAGACACGAAACTCAAGCAAAATCCCCAGATGCAGTAACTTTCCTTACTTTAAAGACGTTAAAAGGCAATCGCTTTTCTTGAATCCTCTAGCAGTCTGGTTATGTTACACAAGATGATGTGTGCTAGCTGTAGTGCACTAGAACACTACTAGAGCAAGGTAACGCACGGATAAGAAATCAGTAGTTTCTTCAATCAAGAAATGTTAAGAGTGTTGAAAAAACAACTTTCAAAATGAGGAAAAAAAGTGTTTTCAGGATATTTTCTTTCATCTTTTGTTTCTTCAGTATTTCAGGTTTTATCCCAGCAGATCTGAATACTCAGTACAGCTCTCATAACACAGCATCTTTTGTCACTGATAACCTCGCAGGACATCACAGCAACGCGCTTGCTACATTGCTGGCTCGCTAAGGAGAGCTGAGCAATGACAGATGTTCATGGCTACACTTCCACTACTGGGCCGTGTCAAGTTTTTCCCAATTCCCCAATCTCCGCTTATCCAGCTAGCTGTCAGTTTGCAGGGCATTTATACATCTCTCATTTCTGGAATATCTGAGGGCCCAGATTTAGAGACAGCTAAACGCCTACAGATGGAGATGAGGTGATGAGGTGTTGGGTGTTTTGTTGGTTGGTTGTTGGTTGGTTTCTTTGGTTGTTGGTTTTTTTTTCCCAATGTCCTGATTATCTAAATCAGTATATATATTTGCACCTTTAGGCACTTCAGCCTCTTCCTATCCAGCCCTAAGTATTTTACAGAATAACAACTTGAACACATAGCCGTTGCTCTTAAATCATTCTAAACTCAACTGAAGCACATGCCTTGCATATCACGCTTTTTCTGTCAAAGACTTTGAAAGTATTTAGCCATTATTAGTTAAGGTTGGCAGCCAAGGTTGGTACATGTTTCCACAGTTTCTCAAGGCATCCTAAGGACAGGTTGCTCTTTCTTCAAATGCCTCCAAAGGTATGTTTACCCTGCAGGTCAAGCCCAAGTCTGAAGTCGTTCTCCAGGTCAAACCTGCTCCCTCTCTCTCTGCCTTGCATACAAACACGCAGCCAGGCACAGGCTGAGGAGATGCGGTCAGGACCGAGGTGCAGCCTGACAGCAGGATAACACAAGCTGACCTTTCTGTTCCTGGCCACGGGGGTAAATCTTGTTTCATATCCTGGACCAAGCAGGCTTATCCTATTCTGTCCTAAGCTCCTCCCAAGCACAGCCTGAACAGCTCAAGTCCAAGCTGTAGCCCATGTGTATAGTCCGATTAAGGGCCAGAAAGATGGAATCGCACAGGCCACAGAAGACACCACAACTGCCCTCCTCTAAGCATGCTCTTAACCTCCTAACACATTCAAAACTAAACAGCTTACAGGGAACGATACACCAGGGCAAAGGTGCTTCAGCATTCTGACCAGTTTTAAATTTATACAGGACAAAGCTCAGAGAAAAGAGATCATGCTTAGACAGAGAAGAGAACTTCCACACGGAAAATTACCTTGCTAAAGCCAGGTCTGTGCTGTGCCCTCCTTTTCGGTGAACCAACTTAAGTCCTATTGAAAAGCAAGCAGAACTTGCTCCTTCCCCTGTTTTAAAACAGGCCCTTCAAACTCCGACTTCTAGATGACACTGGCGCCGGTCTGCCTTGTTAGCTGTTGGGAACAAAGCTAAACTACAAAGAGCCACTGGGTGTTCTGTAGGAATGCCAGTTCCCACTAACCCTGTGGGACCTGTGAAGGAGCCCCAGCAGCGCTGGGCACTCCAGCAACTGCCAGCTGTGCCGGATGGACCAAGCACCATCATCATCATCATCAGGGAAGAGCACATATCTACAGAGAGAAACACCAAGCATGAGTTTATTAACCCCCATCTCACTCATCATAGCATGAAATTCAATAAACAGAGCTTGAGGCGCAGTGCTGTAAGTTTAACATCTTTAAAGGCAGAGGGGGGAAAATCCAAGCACATTTATGGAGGATAAGCAAAACCAGGCATGTGCCCACTCTGTGGGGGCAGCCAGATGCCTAATGGTGATTACTGCACATTCTTTCATCTAAACAGACCGCAGGAAAGGAAAAGATTAAAACAATTTTACTTCATCTCCCTTATTTCAAAAACATATGTGCAAGTGGCATGGGATGAGGTGCAAAATATTAATAATAAAGTCCCTGCTCAGACTGCTTGTGTTCATGGAGTGTTAAAAAAACAAGAACACCGCAACAAAACAAAGAAAAAACCCCATCTTCTCACCTGCCCCTTTGATGAATGTCTTTGGCACTATTCTCCAGGCAAGGATCAATACCTATTTCCTAAGACATTTATTTAGGGATTTAAGACTTCCAATTGAGCCCTGCCTGCTGGGGAGTTGCAAACCCCCACCCCCCACCTCCCCCACTTTTTGTTTTACTTAGAAAGAAAGAAGAAAACAACTGCCTTATTCTGATTTTAGCCTCCACTCACTATTTCATCTATCATATTTTTTTAAATCTCACAGGTTTCCTCTTACAAATTCTCTCCTTATTACAGTGCTTCGGTGCAGAGCTGTCTGCCACAGCTGGGCTTTAACACCAGTATTCCAGCAAGGTTCAGCACAGTTTAGGAAGACACACATTTTAGACAAGACGGGTTAATTATGAGGCTGTATGTTTACAGCACTATTCATTTATTTCGAGAACATCCAGTACATACAGTTTTCTCCTGGAGGGAGAAAGTCGGCAAAGAGTATCCAGATAATGCAGCACTTTTTGGCTGTTCAGAAAGGCTTAAGGCCAAGTACTGCCCTATTACTCCCATACAGCTACTGTTTTCAATAGGAACAAACACACAAACCAACAACAGAATTTAACCCTTCGCTCTTCCACTGGTGGATTCTCTCCAGCCTTGTGTGACCGATGCTAGCCAGAGTCCTAGAGGAAACATTCCTGCTGCTAAAGAAATGTATTTGTTTAACTTCTCAGTGACTGTGTTAACAGAATCCGCTTAATTCCAGGAAAAGAACCAAGTGCCTTCTGAAAGTCATCAAAAATTGCTCATCTGTTAGTCAGCATGAGTCACTACTGCAGCAGGGTTTCCCAAAAAGCATCACAGGAGCAGGAATAACAAGAATCTCCAAATTTCGTTGGGTTTTAAGTAGGAAAATGGGGTAAATAGCACCAGATTTTACATGTGTACAAAAGACAAAAACATGCCTAGGTTCTTGTTTCTTGGGCACATAATCACATTATCACAACTTGACAAACACAGAATTTTCTATTAGGCTTCTATAGAGCTGTCCAAATGGTTTGTAAATTGCCCCATACCTTCGCACATGGCCGAACTGCGGGAAAGGCTGGAAACACAAAATATGGACCTCGCTAGACTGGCAATGAAGGTCCTAGACCAAAGGTAAAAGATACTAGAAGACACAGTAACTGGCAACAGGACATATTTTTACACCCAATACCACAGCGCTGTATGTATGACATGCATACACTGTGAACAGCTGTCGGGCGAGACTAAATAGCGAGTGGGTATCCATGGTGTTCTTTGGATTTATGTTATTCTTTCCTCTTTTCATATGACTTAAATACAATGGTGGTTTGAGTACCTTGGAAAGATGTACTAGTTGCATATACCCAAAAAGAATCAGAAAGAAAAGTTAGAAAAGTTGCAAACTCTTATCACAGGAACTGCTCACCAGAGAGAAATCCACACAGCACAAAACCGAGCCCTGGAATTTGAGAATGGCGTGTTCAGTGACCCATGATTAAGAGGGATAAAAGCTGCCAACTTTACTGTCTGATCATTGGAACGAGATGGGAAATAAATACAACTGGAAATAATTATGCCTTGTGATTTTATTTTTAGCTTTTCTTTGTTTGTGGAGCACATTTGGCATAAGTCTTACAGTTTAGAGATGGAACAAATCTTAACAGGCCCTCTAATACATCCTTCTACAGTTTCCTAATCAACCCCTGTGGAGCATTCACCAGCACACCGGCCTGTCTGTGTTTATATTTCATGGAATTTCCACCATTTTCTTTGAAAACCATGCTACATTTCATAATTACATAAATTGTTCCCCCCAGAAAAGGCTGGGTTGCAGCCTGTCTGCCCTTCTTATTTGGTCTGTTCTCTTATTTCCAGCCTGTTCCTCCCAGGAGAGGAGACTGAGATGTTTGGAATTCCCAGTACGGAAAAGGTCAGAACCGGCTGATCACCTAGGTCTTTCTCTTTATAACACTGGCTACTATTCATCTTAAATGCCTTCTACCTCTGGGCTTGTGGATTCCTCCCATTTGCCTTTGAACAATCCTGTGGAACATCAGCCGCTGCTTAGCCAGGTCAGGCACACGATGCATTGTCAATCTTTCCTTGTAAGCAATCACGCCAGCCCCTCTAACCACCTGTGCTGCTGGGTGCTGAATTTCCTCCGGTTTGCCTGTATCCAAGCATCGGACACTTCCAGAAACAGTACCTGAAACTGCATCATAACCGTATGCAGGTTTTTGAACTCCACTTGGACATAGTATGGAACATAGGAAGATACAATTTAAATTCCAAGTGACCAATTACCCCAGAAGCTGCGTTCAAGGTCCTCACAATTGCATGCCACAACACACTCATTCAAACCCAAACTATCCTTTCAGAGAGGAGCCGGGATGGAAATGGGCAATGCAACGGAGCACCAGAGGCTCGGGGTATTTTTTCCTACAGAAAAGCAGGCGCGAGAGCTCCTGGCTGTTAAAGACCAAGAAGTGGGTATCTGTAAGCTCCGACACAGCAGCAGATCTCAGCTGCTGCGGTACCATCAGCAGTGAGTGGTGACATAAATGCAACTCACATTGAGTTTTACAAACCAGGTGAGAGCCTTTGAGCAGAAAGCTAAATCAGATATGAGGAGCTCCGATGTCTTTACCCTGTAAGAGACACAGCATTGCACACAGACCACTTTCCCTCCTTTAGGTGGTGCTTCCAGTGAGGTAGGAGGTGGAGGGGGGGAAATCTCCAACTGCATCTCAGCAAGCCAGTGCAGACACAGAAAAAAGCACAGCTCATTTTCTAAAGGTCACAGCTCCAAAAAAAAATGACTGCATCTCCTCCCACCAGCAAACTGTATCTCTGGCCTCTTCTTTAGATCTCAGTCGAAGACAAATAATTACTTTGGTTAACTACAGTGAAATTATGTCACTGACTTACTGAGAATGAAAGAGCATCTTAGCTGTGTATGATGAAAGGCACGTACATACGCTGAGAATGCTTTCCCCATCTCAAGACTGAAAATAGTGTTTAAATTGAAGACAAAAGAAAAGGAATCTTGTAGTGGTGAGCATTTACATGCTGCCCTTAGGAAATGCTCAGCTCGAATAATGTCACTGCAGCTCAGAGATGCCAATAAAAAAAAAGAACCGGCGTATAAATCATGTTGCTTTATGGTAATAGCAGCTTTCTTGCCATAAGGTGGCTCTTAATTTTCTGTTCTATTACTCGTGAATGTGTTCGCTTCTCCCAACAAGAAAGCACTAAACCAAGATGGGTGTCAGAGTGTTGGCTGGGAGGAACCGCACCCCAGATCCTTGGGGATCTCCAGCTGGCTTACACTAGTGTAAATACGGGATAACAGTGCCGAACCAGGTCTCACAGCCAGATCCTCAGCAAATACAAACTCACACTTCAACCAACTGCTGTGACTGAGAATAGGCCTCTCTGTCTCTGACGGTAAATAACTTTCCGTTACGCCTTACAGGGCTCTGCCACAAAGCTCCATTAAAGCCCTGGTTAATATGGGACTTTATTTTCCCTACCTGTGGAAAAAGCTTATCAGCACGAAGCACAGTAAGCATATGAACGGACGTCAGCCACTTAATGCTTATTATTCAGCGGCATGACGAGGAATGCCAGGTTTATACAGCTCTGGCTGGAATTGCTTTACCACCAGAGAAGGGATCAAGAGATAAGCTAGGCTGAAACTAATCTGACAGAGCTATCGCCGACGTCACGTGCTGTTCATCGGCCGCAGCGGTGTGTAACTTCACAGTTAACACCAATTCTGGTCTATTTTGGGTTAGTCTTATCCCAGACCCACTCTGGTTCCAAACGATTCTGATATCACAGCATTTTTTCATGTGACCGTAATGCCATTTATCGCATTTTTCTTGCAAAAGAGAAAAGGGACGTGAACTTCGTGCACCGCCTGCTAAACTGTCACGGTAATCCTGGGACATTGTCCAGCGGAAACATCTACAGCTCAGAGACAGCCAAGATACAACAGAAAGCCGACCCACCTCACCATTTCTTTCAGAGAACTATGATGTCTCCAGCACAGACACCCACAAGACCATGAACAGTCTTAATGTCATCTTTGCCAGCCTCTTTCCTCCTCCTCCGGCCCTCTCCGTGTTTGCCCCGCAAGAGGGCCCAGCCCTCTGTGTGCTCCACACTCCTGTGAAGGCAAGATGGCACCCGCAGGCTCAGGAGGGGGTGGGCTGCTGCCGGCACCTCTCCCAGCCTCTCAGCAGGATCCCAAGGGGAGACGACAATCAAGGACTGTAGCACGTTTTCCATGGAGAGTTTTCTCCTGCATCGTGGCCCTCCCTTTGGGAAAGCTCGCCCTCTGCACTGTAGATGAGCTTCCCTAGGGTTCGTGGCCGTTAAGGGGCTGGGCGACGTGGCTCTGCAAAAGCCTTCGGGGGGACCCCAGGCCGGGACAGGCGGGAGGGGACCCCACTCCGGTCGTTCTGCGGGCGAGTGGGCACAGAGCAAGGCAGCGAGCACACGGGCTGTGAGACGCACAGGCCCCGGGAGCCCAGGCTGCCCCTCAGCACCCAGCTCTGCCCCTGCGTCCTCCCTTCTCCCCCCACAGCAGCTGGCAGCAGACTTTGGCCAGGAATGTGCTGCCTGACGATACAGCAGTGCTTCCTCATTTAGGGCTTTCCGTTCCTCTCTCTTTTCCCAGCACTTTTTACCTGCACTCTTCTCAGTACTTACCCTGCACTCTTCTCCCTGCTACAGGACAGCCCGCTTACAGCAAATTGCCAGCTTTTCACAGAATTTATGATTCAGATCATGCAGATGATGGCAGAATGATTTTTAAGAGCAGAAAAGATACTTTATGTTGTCTTTCCTATGAATTTTCTAGAGTTTTCACTATTTTGGTGGAGAGCAAGTAGAGAACAAGCAGTTTTTCATTAGTGGTGACTCCTACACTTAAAGCCTGCCCTACGTTATTCAGTGGCGCCTGTTCGACACACACCGAGGAGGGGGCTTGGAGAAGGGGGAGGAGAGCCCAAGGGATGTCAGCATCCTCCTGCAGCTCCGTGCCGCCCAGAGCCAGTGACCTGACGCGGATGCGCAGGGATCGGGCACCCGGCTTCTCTCGTCAGCCCTGCCAGCCACCAATTTTCATTTACGAATTTTCACCCTCCCCAAAGCTTTCCCTCTATTTTCCTTCAAGTTATACCGCCGCCAAACGCTACCTAACACCCTCTGCCTTTAACCAGAGGTCCACGTGGGCAGCTTTCTCCCGAAGCTTTCTCCTCAGCACAGCTAACAGTCTTCTCCACTCAACACTGCTCTGAGAAGTCTTCCCCCTTCAAAAAAGGCTAAATATTTTTGTTCGCCAAGGGCTCTGTGAGTCATAGAGAACATGACTCCTGTGGTATAAACAAAGTTCAAGACTGAGGTTACACAGTCTATAAGAGGACAGCTCTCAGGCAGTGGAAACAATAGTGTGTCCAGATGCCAGACTCCCTCGGCAGACACGATCCCAAACCCCTGCGTGCCAAGAAGGGTCACATTTCAGCCTCCTGGGCTGAAGACACGGTGGTTCAATTTATAGGCAATATTTCTGGCTATACAGCTCTTCTCTCAGAACTAAATGCTAACTAATGAGTTTACTTTATTAGCTAAGAAGTTAATCATGAGAGTAACTTTTGCTTTACTGCATATTGCTACAGGCTCAAGGCACACCACGGCTGCAGGAGCTGTTCCTGGGACGCAGTGGAAGCCCACAGGAATATCAGTACGAATATCAAGGGAGGTATTGTCTGTTTGTTACATTAATACATGTGATAAGATTACGCCAGCTGTTAAGTGTCAGGATCACTCACAGCATGGGGCCTTTACTGCAGCAGTTAGGAGATGTGGTTATTCCTAAGAGAATTTCTTTTCTTTTTTTAAGAAAAAGGCAATAGCATATTTTGCCACCAAAGAAATACCAAAATAAAATTTCTCTTCCTAGTTTCCCAGTAGGGTGTCCCCAACATCAACAGGAAAATATGAGCTCGAGTATTGGGCATGACATTGGGTTGGTCATGATGCCTTGTACATATTTTATTGACTATCGTTTTCTATGGACGTATTTTAATCTTGCAAAAACTAGATTATGCTTACTTAGGCATATACCAAAAATTAAACAAAAGAGATCAGCTGAACTGTAAAACTCTCTTCCAGTAAGCTTTAAACTGGTTTCCTCAATGACATAATTTTAACATCTTTTGGGGATAAATGCCAGGGAGAGACTTGCAGAGAAAGCTTTAAAGGCAAATGAACATAATGTCACTGCTAAATATTCTATATTTAAAAGTGTGTAGCGCAGCAGAGGGTATGGAAAAAAGAAAGATCGGTAGGAATTTTTCAGAAGGGGGAGATCTCACTGTCCCCCCTATTGCAAAAAGGGCCCTGAAGAACACCCATCCCTGTTGCCAAATGCAGCCTCTCGCACCAGCACCATGGGTCAAGGCTCGACGGCTTTACCCCGAACACTGCCTCGCATGCTGCGCGGCATGGCGATTCTGGCCAGGTCAAGCTCATTCTGTCAATTGTAGGAGCAACGATAATTTTGGGTGCCCAGGCCTGCCTGTGGGTTGGCCAGAGCAGACGGGATCTGAAAGGCGCCTGTTCAGTCTTTCTCTAGGTTAATGCACAAGACCTTTGTGGCATCTCCTGTGGACACAGCAGATTTGTTTCCCTCTGGCCAGTTTGTTATGGGGTGAAGCTCTGCCAGTCACTTTTGCTCTGTTTTTACTATGGAGCAGGACCAGCAGCTTGGTAGATGGTTTGGGTTTTTGGTGGCAGTGGCGGTGGTTTTCCCTCCTGTAATTTAAGGGGAAAGCCAGACAAGATGCAACTTTTCTCTGAATTGGAACCACGGGCTAACCTCATTACAGGCTCCCTTCCCTCCACCTCCGATACACCTCTCCTCTCCTCTCCTCCTGTTCCCACCAATGTATTTGTGCCTGGTTTAACTATTTATTAAATAGCATTAATGAGATTAAGATGGTATCTCTCACGCAATTTTATGTTGAAAAATTGCCATTATGGCCCTTTGATGTAACAAAGAAGTTTTTTCCTACCCTTGTTGTCATGCCAAGCAACAAGCCATTGCCACAGGCATTTACAAGAACCACAGAAAAAGTGCTGAAAGTGAACTTACAGACAACAAATCTGTCCCAAACACGGCCTGACTTCACTTTTCTCTGATGCTTGGCTGACCTGTTCTTTAAAACCTCCAGTTACAGAGATTCCATAACCTTTGCTGATTTGTTCTGGCAATTCACTTGTTGCTAGAAGTTGTTTCTCAACAGCTATCCTTAATTTCTCACACTGCAATCGAAGCCCATTACTTCCTGCTCTACCTGGAGTGGACTAAATGAGAAAAATACTCCTTTTCACTTCACAGCAGCATATATGAAAAGTTATTTTGCCCCCATCCTTCTTGCCACAGCACTTTTTCTTCTAGATTAAATTACTCCATTCTTCCAAACTCTCCACATCAGTCATTTCTCTAAGAGGAGAAGATGTTGGAAAACATCAAATGTTGGACACCTGACAGCCGGAAATGCTTTAGATAAGCACCTGTCTAGGTAGCAAGTGTAATTGTTTTCAACAAAATTAGCAAATGACTGAAACTATCAATGAGACTCTTCCACATGGGAATATAAAGTCTCCATTGGTAAGGACATGGTTGAATTAGTTACTCAGCATCTTTTGTTAGTAAAGACAGCTTCAGAATGCACTCTAATCCACAGATAGATTTCTTGCATTTATCAATAATTCAGTTTCCAAAATAAAACAGAGTTTTCAGACCTGCTCAGTCTGTCAGATTTGGCATCTTTTAACACCAGTGACTGAGCAGAGTTATGATACTGCTTGACTTCAGTTATGTATCAGGTGGTGGTAACTCTATAATACAAAAAAAGCAAGAGTTTTTAGTGCTCCACAGCATGAACATACCAATACTAGATCAATCTCCAGCTTAGAAGTCATCCAGGATTCTTCAGAAAGTAAGAAGTTCGATCTTGGCAGCATCCATGAATAACACTTTATACAAGCTCCAGCTGGCTAGAGACTCAATCCCATCCCAGAAAATGCTGATCTGGCTTTGTCTCTTCTTATCCAGACTCCAGCACAGCGATCTGGCACGAAGCCACAGCCCATGAGAAACTCCAGCTAAGAGGAGAACGCCCCACGCCTCTCCAGCAGCACGGCTGCCAGAAGCACACCAAACCCCAGCGTGCTGCCCTGGGGAGCTGCGCCAAGCTCAGTTTCCATCATTATCTTGGAAGTGGTCCACAGCCTGGACCGTACACTGGGCAATTTTGGGTGAAAGACAAAAAAGCACAAGGTACGAAAGGCTAACTGGGCATGCTGGTATGTTTGTGCATACATGTACACTGTGCCTTCAACAGGCTGCAGTGGTGCTGAGGAGAAAAACAATCAACCAACAACCAACCAAAACTCCTCTGCTTTATGTGTAGGGAATGCTTAAAAATTTCAAAGTAAAGGTGTCACAGTCTCCTGTCTATACATATCACCTTTAGCCTCTTGCAATTTCGTTCTAACCAAAGGTAGGGCAGTAGAATCTCCTCATCCTGATACACCACAGTGACCGTTTTTGAAGCTGAAATAAAAGGAAGGCTGGTTCTGAAGAGCTCCCATAAGGCTTAGAATAAACCAGTTCCAAACAAATAGCATCTGAAAGTATTTAGATAATACAGTACAGCGACATTAAGGAAGACACAAAAAATTACTTATGTTTGGCATTAAATCATGTTTACCTGCTGTGGCTGATAAACAAAGGGTAGATTTGATGCAGCCAGGAGCGAGCACGCAGAGCAAAATCCTTCTCCCAAGGAACCCTGACCACTGCCATCCCTGCAGCCCAGCTTCGCCCCCTCAGTCGCTTCCTGACCACAGTGATACTTTCCTGGCTGATGTCAGGGTAGCGCCTTGTTCTTCTGAGGTATGTCCTGCACTTGATCGACTGGAGAACAACAGAAGTAACTGGTTATCCTAACAGCAGCTCTTCAACTGTCTAAACAAGATTTCCACTCTTCCCTGCTTAGATTAGTCGGTGGCTTTTGGAGATACTCACTTTCTCTGCATGCGTTTCCATCAGCCTCCTAGCAAGTACATTTCTGATCTCTCCTGCTCCAGTATGTTGCCATATATAATCTCGATCCATTAAAGCAGCAGTGGGGGTAATTGTGTGCTCTCACTTTCCCATGGCAATCATCATAAATATCCCTTCACTCCTCCTCCTCTCCATTAGAGCCATACTGGGTGGCTACTGTATGCTTTCCCCTGGTGCAAACTAACACACCATAATATTTTGATGCATAAATTACACAAGCGAGCGCCTAGCTATGACATTTTGAAACAGTATGCCTTTTAATAAGGTGTAATTACTGGGTGTTTACCTTTTAAGCGATGTTTTAAACTTGTACTTCTGATTTGCTCCCTTTGTTACGTTAAAAAGACAGGGGCAAAGTAAGAGAATAAATTTATTTCACCTATTTTCTTCCTGCAGGAATCTCTCACTTTGCTGCTGGAATCTTCCAGGAACAAGTGCTTCTGTATAAACAACCTGCCCAAATGAGGCAATCTGGGTGAAGAATACTGGAAATTAATCTAAAGGAAACTAAAGGGGGAAAAAAAACCCCAAACCCAAATGATCTGGCTTATCTTATTTTATGGACAAAGATTCCAATAAAACTGTGATCTCACATTAAAGCACATTCCAAAGGGTTCTGCTAAGCTTGGGCATGCCTCAAAGGGACTCTGATGCCTCTTGGAAAATATTCTGGTTTAGAACAATTACAGTTCTACTATATTTTTCCTCTGTTTCTCTTCTTTTTCTTCTCTGCCACAAAAAATCCCAAGGTTTTATTTGAATGAAATCTTCTGCTCCTATGGCTTAAAGAATACCTGAAGTTATAATGCTTGGATTATAAAATAGCTATCAGCCCCATAGTTGATAGTTGCACTTAAAAACACAATTTGGGCTCTTTAACAGTCAGCAAGACCCAAAAGTGGGAGAAGTTTGGGTCCATGAAGTGACTTTCAGCCTCTTATAAGCACACCACGTGGAGGTTGTGGTAGGCAGCATTTGCTTGGCAAGCAAAAACCCAGCAGAAAGGAAGGGTTAATACACCTAACAACGCATCTCCTACAGGTCCCTTTGGAGTGGGAAAGGAAATGCTCACAGCACGTCCTCTTTTTTCCTGGCAAGCCTTTCGTGGATCACACGGCTGCTAACAAAGTTTGGGAAAGCAACTTCACATTTCACTCTTTGGGTTCATTATTTCAGTGCAAAACCAACCAGCCCCTGGCTTTGTGCTCTCTCTAGGGGCCCACATAGGAAAGAGCTTATCATCTATTATAGAATGCTACGGAAGAAAGAAGGTTTTATTTATTTATCTATTAAAAGGTTGCTTTTGAAGCTTGTCTTTTTCATGGAGAGAAATAAAATTAGAGTATGGCAATCAATCGTAACTGCCCATCAGCACACGAAGCACTTCACAGCAGACCAAGACTCCTGTTCCCAGGATTACCAGCATGCCTACAGTAAGGGAAAAGCATAGTTGCAGAGGCAAGATTAGCACACGTAAACATTTACTGCATAGGAACATTTTTAATGACGTATTTTGTTAAAGCATTTCTATTAATACGACTTAGTGAAATGCTTATAAATTACATTTTATATGATTAAAAATGTCCCTTTTATGAGCTTGAGAGATTAGTAAAGAGCAAACCAGGGCACAACAGATGATCATGTTTCTGCCTTCACAGGAACATGTTGCCTTGGAACTGTAAGACCTCAGATCTCCTACTTTCATGTATCCTAAATGAAATCAGCTTGCAATGAGCCTCCTTTCTCCACATCACAGCTACTAGAGTTTGCAACCAGATGGGCAAAAGCCTGCTTGATAAATTCTTTATCACACATCCTCTGGCCAAACTCTTCTCAAGGTGAGCCTGCACTTCAGCGAGGGCAGTAAGACGACGTTGCTAACTTTACAGTAATTAGCTCGGGACCTTGCCACCCTAGCCATGGTAGAGTGAGCCACAGGACTAAATTCCAAGTTCAATTAACCTATGCAGTGTTCCATGCTGCTGCATCAAACATGCATAGCGTGGTAACAGGAAGCTATTTTGAGTATGTCTACACTGCTCCCAAACCTATTAGTATAGCTTAGACATATTCTGGACTAGTCTTAATTGTTCCCAAGCACATAGTCCTGAAGGAAGATGGGAGAGCACACAGTTTATAATTTAATTACATACCCAGGAAGGTCATGCAGAACCCAAGCGCTCCTTTTGTGTAGCTGCAAAGGGAAATCTCAGTTAATAATTTAATGGGTGGTGGTGGTGGTGGTGGTGTGTTTCAGGATTTTTCACATATAGCAAGACCTTTCCTAATCCAGTGTAGAGGAATGGAACTACAAGATGTGACCCGTATCTCTCTCCACAGGTCTCCTCTAACAGCTTTGAAGTGCTGGCAAGGAGATGCAAGCTCATCCCCTCACTCTCTCAGAAAACGGCATGTTGTCACAGCGGGAAGCAGATGGGAGCTCTGGTGAATCTTTTAGGGGTCACTGCATGGAAATGCAGCTCCTGAGCAAACTCGTTAGCACAACAACATGTGGCATTCATGCCCCAGTCTGCTGTTTGCAAGGTTGGGATCTAACTGGAGAGCTAAGCTAGGCTTTGATTGTTTCTGTAGGTTCTTAAAATTACAAAGCTTTGGCAGCTAACACCCAACTCAACCTCGGAAGGCTCAGAAGGAAAGGGTCCCCCACTCGTTTGCTCTCGTGCTCTCTGGGTGAGCTCTTACAAAATCATGGTTCTAAATGAAAGCAATTTGCAAGGCTGTGGGACTCGACAGACTCATTTGAAACAATTCCCCATGAAAAACTGGTTCAGACAAACGTTAATTGAAACGTTCAGAAACGAGATTAAGGCAGGGGGAACCAATTGGCTGAATCCCGAGTTCTTGCAGTTACCAGTAAATAGTCCAATTCAAAAGACCTTGAAAAAAAGAGGCTTTAAGCAAAGCCAAATGTCCAGCCACCAAGGAAGCTCTCAAAACACAACCGTTATCTGGTTAGATCATCATTCTTTTTATTGCAAAAATAAAAATATCTATACAGTTAAAATAAACAAAGAACATACTAAATTTTAGGAAGAGGGATGGGGGAAGAAGTCTTTATTTACATGAAACTGTCCTTGATGTCAATGCACTGCATAAAGGTTGAGGCATACACTCGGAGAACTAAAGATTATAACCGCCCCTGAAGGGTCAGCCCTTAACCCCGCACTCTCTCTCCTCTGTGCTACTCCTGTGTCCCAGAACAAGGGCAGAGCTTTCCTGCCACAGCAGGATCCTCAGGCAGCCCAAAAACAACAAAGCTCCTACCTAAGAACATGGGGACTTCTCACAGGCTGTGGTAGGGGATGGAGAATAGTTGGACCATGGAGTATTGGAGAGCAGAGCACAGAGCACTGTTCCAGCTGACGTGAGATAAAACCTACCCTTCGGATACACTAAAATATACCAAGAACTGATGCCACCTCCATGCTGTCCCAGGAAGATATCCCAACTCTGTACCACACTGGCTCCTCTACTGTGCTTTGTAAGCCTTGTAATCCAAATGGGATTTGCCTTCAAGCCTCCATGGGAAGCTGTAGCCAGAAATGCAGGTGTGTCCTGATGTACCTGACTCTCTGCTAGAACCGGGAAACTATCCATTTATCAGGTCATGCTGCTTCAGGTGGTCTGGTGATGTGCAGCCACAAGGATCCCAAAGCTTTTTTAGCCTTGAACAGAGCTTCCTGCAGTGATGCCACCTCCATTAAGGGCCAAACCCTCAAAAGCTCAATTGATCCTTAAAATAGAAATTAGAACCACTCTCATAAAATGAAGAGCCTTTTCCCATAACTGAGCCAATTCACATGAAATAAAAATATCTTTAGATATTTCTTCTAGATTTTCAACTTTTTGTGTCACGCAGCCTAAAAATTCTCCTCTGTGTGAGGAAACGAGACTTGTGCTTTTGTCTGTGATGCCTTTGATGGTGGCGTTCACAGCCATGCTCTAACGATCAATAGCAAGGATGATTAAGGAGATTGCAGTCCGTGTTTGATTTTTTTGTGAGGAAAGGGAAATCTTCTAGACACGAATGGCTATTTCTGCCGCTACTTGACAAAGGAACCTTGCCAGTGTGGGCTTCTGCGCGCCCCAAGCCCAGGCAGCCATCCTCCCTTACGGCTGAGGACAGAACACCACCCCTCAGAAGGAACCGCTCCAAAACCACGGCGCATCCCCAGGTTCTTCTCACCCCAGTGCAGTCGCAGATTGGTGTGGCAAGTTCTTCACCACACCGTGCTTTCAAAAAATGCTGACCCTGCCTTGTTTCCAGGTTTAGCCTGGCTGAAGGCTCTTGCCCAGGGTGAGCAGTGGTGCTTCTGGGGACACCCACACCAGCACCCTTTCCTTCTGCCCACACATGCCCAAGGCACAAAAGCACAAAACCCTTAGGAAAGAAGGCAACCTCTCCTTTGGAACCGGCTTGCCCAAGGGGTGTGTGGCCAGTAGGCCTTCCTTACAGCTTCTCAGTCTCTCCGTAGACGGAACAGAAGAGACTCTGGGAGAGAGAACTGCTGAGAACAAGGATTTCACTGAAATTTCCATAAGGAACTTGGCTAGGTACTGATGCTGTTTACTCTCCATTTGCGTCTAGAATTTCACCGTGCAAAAAAGCAAAACATCAATACACTGGTAAGTTGCTACACAGTGTGATACTTCTAGAAGGGCTGAATACTATATTAGTATATCAAATATTATATTGGACACACCAGTGATCAGGAAATGGAGATAGTGCCAGCAACTGCTGGTGCAGATGTATGCCTGAAACAAAAGCATCTGTATGCAGTAAGGACAGGTTAGGGAGCTCCACTGTGTCCTTGCCAAGGTGAGCACAGACAGGTGAAGGACAGCAAAGTACAATTTGCCAGACCCCTGGCACCTTAACTGCCTGTATTCTACCCATATGCAGACACCAGGAGTTCTGCAAACCGTAGAGACACACACTCACCCACACAATTACCCTGTGAAAATCACCCACGCACTTGATTAAAGGAGCATCTAATGGAAAGGCTTCTCCATGTCTTCCCCTCCCCCCCATCCTTTCCTTCTTTTTTTGTTACATTTACTTTCTCTGGGTGAGCTGATCTTGTTGGGGCTGCTGTCCCACAGAAATAAAGTATGTTCTTTTGAAAGGTTGTAACATCTCACCAAGCACCTCACTTCCCATTTAAGATCGCTCTTACTGTGCTCATGTAGCCATTGCACAATCTACAGGGGCTGCCGCCGCCTGAGACAAGGCCAGACATGGGTCACACCAGATGGCAGAAAGTGAAAGAGCAAAACACCAAAGGAGCAGAGAACAAAGCAGCAGAAAGAAATTGTTAGCTGACTTACATGATGAAGAAAGATGCAGCTCCCATCCCCATTGCTCAGCCCTCACCGTTACTTTGCAGCTCCCTGTAGCAGCAGCAGCAGCAGCGCCTGAGCCATGCCGGGACCGTGGTCTTCCAGAAGACAGCCAGCACACGCTCAGGAAACGTGGCTCTGAGAAAATCCTACAGGGAGAAAAAAAAAATATATATAATGTACTTCTGATAAGGGCTGGCTAGAAAAGAGACTGAATTATGAACAAAGCCACCATGAATATTCTTTGTAAGTAAGCAGGATTACACACAAGGAAATGCCTGACTTCTAAAATAATTTTTTCTTCGTTACCCCAGACTGCTGTGTGGATTTTGACAAGCTGCCTAGCTCTAAATGGGTTAGATCATTTTTCTGTTACAGGAATCCTCTATCCTTTTTGAACAGCATATCCAATATGATCGACATCTGCGCAAGTTCAAACTTCCCAGAAAATAACATTCTTCAACTAATTGATACATAATTTCTGCATCACCAATATCCCACCCTGCACTCTTGCCTCACCCTGCAACACAACCTTGGAGATACCCATAATTTTCCAAGAGCAGAAGCAGCTGTTTACGGCACGTGGGCTCTGACGCAGAGCCATCCGTACCACTCTACCTACCAACTGCATGGTGACAAAAGGCAAAGATTAGAAAGACATGAGATAGCTGGCAAAGCCACAAGCAACAGTTTGAGAAAGATCTTTTTCATTTGCATGCATCTGACCTCACTGGTGTTCACAACCGATTAACATCAGCTCCCGTGGTCAACACTTAATTCACACAGAAAGCTGCTGCTCGTTTCACTTCATTAATATTGACATCTGAACTCCATAGCACCAGTGGATTTCTACTAATAATTATTTATGGCCAGCGATTTGCACAGGGCATGCCCGTCTAATGCTGTGAGCCAGGTGATGGATCTTGGATAACGGCTCACAAGCCGCCCACCTCTGCCGCGACGCAGGACACTTTACCCCATCCCTCTCGCACCCCCACCGCTCCCACCTGCCCTACCCCAGGTGCGATGTGCTTTCACATGTGAAACTCAGGCTTCTTTCACACTTCTGCGTAGGGTAAGAAGTTGCAACAGATTATTGTTGCTTCCTTGATGAAAAATACCCGGGGAGGTGAGAAAAGCTAGGCGGGAGCAGCAAAGGTCAAGACTAAAATATGTAGGTGCGATACATTTTATTACTGTAGGCTTCTGGTGGAGAAAGACAGCTAGAAGTCCAGCTTCCCTCAGAGGTCTAAGGAGCAAAATCCTGCTTTGCCTCTGCGTTTAGAGGTGCAGATACTACAGTTTTAAGCAGAATACAAAACCCTTCACTGCCTCCTCCAGCAGTGTGTAGGGTTTTAAATTTAACTTCAGATGCGTGCTGATGCTAGGCTGGATCAAGGCCGCAGCACTGGGTGCCCCTCAGGGCCACCCCCACAGGCAGCACGAAGCACCCCCAGCCTCCCAGTGCCCCAGCTGCCACCAGCCACCCGCCACCCGGCCCTGCTGGCTAACGCCGGGCGAGGCGCCGGCCAAGGTGAGCGGGGGTTCTCACCAAACCAGCTCTCACCCTTCCCAGCTGCTGTCACTCAGCTCAGGCCAGGCCGGCAGCGTCCCCTGCAGCACTCCAACAGCCCACAAGGGGAAAAAGTGAACCAGCCCCTTTCAGACCCCCGCCACAAACCACCTCCCCCAGGCCAGCAAGTGCTGCTCTGCTCCCGCTGCGCTTCCAGGTACCTGGCTGGGGCAGCTTCGCTGCGCGAGTTCGCCTGCAGCTGACTTCATAATTTCTTGATCACTGGGCTTAGTCATTAATGCAGGATTACTGGTCTCAGCATCTTCTTGTTTTGTTTTAGCTTGCTTTGTCCCCTCCAGACTGGGCAACCCAGAGGTGCGGGCAGGAAGAGCTTAGTGAAATACTGAGGAGAAAACCAGAGCCTCTGGCACCAACGTGGTGCCTGGGAGAACGAAATCCCTGGGAAATTTTACAGATCTACAGGTTATTACTTTTCTCTAGCCCCCCTGACACCATATCCCAAATGCAGAAAATCCTCAGCCACGGGCTCAGAACAGTATAAGCCTCCACTTGCTTTTAATATATTTTCTCATATTAACTTCAGCCAAATTTAACACCATTCCCCCTTAACGTGACATTTTCTTCCTTCAACGCTAAATATATTGAACTGAGTTCAACTGTTTTCCAGTGAAAAAGTGCTTTCCTTTTCTAGCAGAGAAGTTCAGAATATCTTTGTTATTTCAGTTTCCAAGAGACGCTACAGAAATTGAGCAAGGTGGTATCATCTGACCGGGCTTCTAATGCTTCAGGACAGAAAAATCACTATATTGGAAAATGCTTCATTTTCAGAAGGTTACCATTTTCTCCATTATCTTGCAGTGCCGCCACCACCCCTTTGTGACATGTATACAAGTCCAAACCAAAGAAAACTTCAGCCTCTTTCAGAATTTGCAGTTTTAAAATCACTTTTAGCATGGACTCACTGACTGTTGCTTCTGCCATCAAAGCCTTCACAATGCTCCAGACGTTTGGAATTTTTTAAAACAAAAAAGAAGAGTATCTTTGGTCATAGGCTTGCCAATCTGGTGAAGAGGGCTTTAAAGTGAAGTTGCTGGGGAAAGGGACCCTCAATCCATCCCGCTCCTACCAGTTTGGTGCCAGTGCCACCAAGAGATGCCCAGAGCCCAGAGAGGGATGGAAGGTCAGCAGGAAAGCGCATGAAGAGCAGCACAAAGGAACTCCAGCCAGTAAGTCACCTTCATCAGGGGCCCGACTGAAATGCCCCTATGCAAACGCGCATAGTGTGGGGAACAAACAAGAGGAGTTAAGAGACACGTGCATGCCTGCAGAGCTATGGTCTTACTGGCATCGAGGAGATGTGGTGGGGTGGCTCCAACAGCTGGAGTGTTGGGATGGAAGGCTACAGGCTCTTCAGGAAGGACAGGCGGGGGGACAAGAATGAGGTGTTGCCCTCTATGTCAATGACAAGCTGGAGCGCACGGAGCTCCGTCCGGGTATGGATGAGGAGCCAATCCAGAGTTTATGAATCAGGATTCAAGGGAGGGCAGGGACAGGTGACATTGTAGTGGGGGTCTGCTGCAGGCCACCCAACTAGGAAGACCAAGGGGATGAGGGCTTCTATAGACAGATAGGAGGAGCCTCATGTTCACAAGCCCTGATCCTCATGGAGGACTTCAACCACTCCAGTCGGAGGGACAACACAGCAGGGCACAGGCAATCTAGAAGGCTCCTGGAACGTGTCAATGATAACTTCCTTCTCCATGTGACAAAGGAGCCAATGAGGGGAGGTGCCATGCTGGATCTTGTTCTCACCAAGGAAAGGCTGGTGGGGAACATGAAGCTCAAGGGCAGCCTTGGCTGTGGTGACCATGAAATGGTGGAGTTCACGATCCTTAGGGCAGTGGAGAAGGGTGGACAGCAAGATCGCTACCCTGGCCTTCAGGAAAGCTGGCTCTGGCCTCTGCAGGGGTCTGCTTGCTAGAGTGCCATGGGGTAGAGCCCTGGAGGGGAGAGGGGCCAAAGCATGCCGGTTAATGGCCAAAGGTCACCTTCTCCAAGCTCAGGAGCGATGCGTCCCAAGAAAGACAAAACTGGGCAAAATCACCAGGAGGCCTGCGTGGATGAACAAGGAGCTCCTGGACAAAACCAAACACAGAAAGCTTTACTATACCTGGGTCTATGGCTGTATTCCTAGAATTTAGGAATAACACCCACAGTGCACTTTTTTTTTTCCCCTTGGCATATACTTTTTAGATATGTAAACAACCTTTTCAACATATGTGCAGTGGCGTGAGAAAACACACACATGCACACACACACAGATAAAAATAATCAAGTTAGCACTCTTTATTCTAGAAAGTTTGCTAGACCCCCATCAGTAAAATTCATTAAATATAAGGTATAAATTATTTAGAAGGAATTAGACATGCTTCTAGACAGAGCACTGAGAAAGGAAGCTCCTTTATGGCCATAATGGTTGATAGTGGTAGCAAGAAACCAAAATTGTGGTCTATAGGTAATTTCAACTTTCTGAAATTTATTTTTCTTCTGACCCTGAAAGAAAAACTGATTTTCTAAAGAAATTTAAACTGACCCACTCCAGGCTTTTGAAAAGTGCTGTTTCATCAAATTTATCCTATATTATTTCTTATTTTAGAACACAGTGCAAAATACATTGTAAAGAAAAGGCAAATATCTAGGCAAACAAGGCACAAGCTTATTGATATTTGGTTTTCAATTGCTCTCCATGGAAGTGCATTGAAAAATGGCATGTCCTCACACAAAATCTGTGTTTCAGTGAAATAGCGTTTTTGAACAGGAAAGTGCCTTTTCAGTTAATTTTCCCAGAGTCTCAGTTCCTTTCATGATACCCATCTTGGATGACAAGGAACAGTAATTTACTGCGAGTTTGAAAAAGGAGAGGCTGAATTCTGTCTTCTTGCCTCTCATCTCTGCTTGTTCACAGGAGGGGAGCTGCCTCAGGACCACTGTATTTTTAAAAGAAGCCAGAATTAACTCTTCCTCCACTGTATCACAGGCACTGAAATCTGGTTCCCTATCACCCTTTGCTTGTGGTTGGATTCTCTTGTGTCTAAGGAGGTGAAAACCGACAGAAGGGTTTCCAGCTGTTTCCCTGCCTGTGTCATGTAAACTCCCTGGTGTCCCACAAAAAATGAGAAATGTTGCAGGCTTTCCATCGGTGGAAATAATAATTGAGTCTCTTTCCTGTATTTGATCTTCTATTTCCCTAAAACATTTAGGAAATATGTACCTTTTGGACCTCTAGTGCTTTGTCATACTTGGCTGAAAGTGCTCTGATGTTATCAGGCAGGAACACAGATACAGGTGCACGGTGTGGTCACAAAGGCATCGTCTCTCAAGAACACAAGATAAAAGGAAAATTGCAATAGCAGCCTGTACGTGTGATTGCTGGAAAGATCCCTGTGCTCTTTTGCAGCCACAGTCAGGCAAGGAACTGTCTATGTTTGAGATAATTAGCAATGTGATGAGCAATTCACGTATGAAAAGTGTTACATAAATCCCAACATCATTATAGCTAAGAACAGGGTGATAATTACAGCTACGATTGCCTGAATACTTTCGTTCCTAGTTTGGGGGATTATTGTTTTTTCCCCAAACACTCATAACTCTACTTTTTAGTCCAATCCTACTCTCTCTGCTCCAGTGGAGTCAACTTCAGTGAGGCCACTGATGCAATTTCCCCCCTGCCGTCTGCCTGGAGCTGGCCTTCTGGAAGACTCAATTAAAGGAATTCAGCTGCTGTTAAGAGGAGTTTGCTGGGGTGGATACAGCAGAGTGCTATACATCGGGATTTAAGAAAAGCTTTCACTTTCACTGATAATAAAAAATGAGAACAGAGAAAGCATCGCCATTGTAAAATGTTACCTGCCCCCTATCCTTCCAACAGAATCCCTTCCAGCCTTTTTTTCAGAGCATCTTCCTCAATATATAAAGGTCATTTGCATTACAATCTTAACAGGAAATGAAATAACCTTAAAATACAAACCAGGAACATATCCAGTATGCAAATCAACATCTTTATGAGCTGCAATAATGAGGAACAAGCAAATCAGTACTATTCCAAACTACCTTTTAATTCTTTCTGCATTCTCTTAGCATCAACAGATAAACAGGACTAAAGATCTCACGATCCACCCCAGACAGCGCCGCAGTCAGTATATATACGTATTTAAAAACAGCACACAGTTCCTACATACACCATTTAACCCCAACAGAGGTTACCTGATTCCGATTCCAACTGGGAATTAACCTGACCGTGTAGATGTAATTAGCCTCACAGCGATGCAAACCTGGCAGAAACGACATCCCTGCCAAACTCACACCGTTGGTGAACACCATTCGCAATTCATAAATGAAGCGATCAAAACTCAGTCATTTGGAAAAACCGAACGGAGCTGTCATGAACCATCTTTTAAGTTTTATCAAGCACCTGCGCCTTTTGCATTGCCACCCACAAAATTCAGGCTACAGAGTTATTAGATCCCAGCCATGTGCACGAGGTACCACGCACCAGCAGCTGCTGAGTAACCCACCACGCTGAGGGGTTTAGCTGTAGCAAGTGCAGGGTCCCCCAGCCTCTCCCCCGGCACGGCTGCGCTGCCCCAGCTGCCTCTCACTTTCGGACGGGGCTGAGAACCGGGGCATGCACACAGGCTGCTTCTGCGGAGCAGAGGATGCATGACAAGGTCTCGCCCTGTGCTCACCAGGTCGTGTGTCGCATTACTGCATGAATGCCAACTGTTGGTACGGAAGGTGTTCCTGCTGGGAAAAGCTGGTACTTCACTCTTTATCGATTTTATGCAAAGCTTTACACAAAACCAGCAGGCCTTGGCGATGAAGTCGTGGAAGCTGCTGGAGAGTTCGGCTACCCTCTAAGGTCACAGTTTAGAGTCAGTTTGTGAGCCAGGCTTGCTCCCTATGAAAAATGGGGAGCTTGTGTTTCTGAGAAACTGCCTGCACTTGTGTGACCATCTCTTTTGCAGGAACACTTCCTTAGCACATATACAAAAAATATACAACTGTCCCTCAGACTCCCCCTTACCGATTTTGTCCATCGTTAGGAAGCCAACAAAACGTTCTGGCTTTGCTCAGCAAAAAGGCAGGCCTGAAGACAAAGTGGGGCAGGAAGGGACAACAGTGTCGTGTTTAGGATTACTGCAGCGTAATGGGTCTTGTAAGAGGGGCACTGGCCTTCCCCCAGGCACAGTCTGTCAGATCCATTCTGAGCCCTTGTGAAGTCCCTGGCTGGTTGCTGAGATTCACCTGCAAAATCACGCTGGGGCATTAAGCCTGGCAAACGGGGGAGTTTTTCATCAGCATAGGAAGAAAATGGTATTTTGTAAGGTCCCACCTCCAAAGCTCAGTGCAAATTTAGAGGTCAATGAAATAAATACAGTGCAGTTACATTTGCAAACAGACTGAAGTGCATGCAGCGTGTTGAGGGATGGTGGTGCTTTGATGCTCAGTTTTAAAGAGTTGAAGAGACCTCAAGGAAACCATTTTATTTGATTAACTCATTCTTACAATCTGAACGGAGGTAGTTAGAGAAGGACTAACAACTGTATTTCGGTCTTTTTTTATTAAAAGATGAGGCATGCATAAAGCTGGTATCACATGCTTTCGCCTACTGTAATCATGGTAATACACAAAAAAAGAAATCAAAAAGCTTACTCAGCCCTGATTCTGTAAACATCTGACCAGAAGCAGAATGCGTCAGCTGTCTTCCCCAAAGCGAGACATACTACTCGTGTAAGTACAGACACAAATGCAAGGATCCTTGTGTGCTCTGCAAACCTGTAAAATACCAATAGGAAAACTTGCTCAAGATAGCTACTCTCAAAAATAAGGTATAGAAAATATTTCAGTACCGTCATTCAGTGTGTGATGCCTGCGGGTGGGTATTTCAGACTCACAACATGTACTTGGCCCAAGAGGAGGAGTTAGTTGTCCCCCTGCCTGTAAAGCCCTACGTTCTCCACCATGGGAAAAGCAAGGGAGGAGATAATTTTCAGAGAACGGTGATAAATTTCATGATGACTTGCCAAAGTTATAGTTGTTATTATTCTACTGTTCAGTTTTAATTATTTTGAGTAAACACACTGATTTTTAGCTTTTTCATAACAGAACTTTTCAATCCATGTTCTATTATAAAGTCAACATGAAGCTTTACCTCCACAACGTCCAAGAACAGATAAATTAACACTAGCACTGCTCACTTGAAATGTCTTAAGTGGTTTACAAGGTTTAATATAGAGAAAATAGTGAAAATACTAGGGCTAAACACCCAAGGGACACTGGGGAAGAACCAAGAACCATGACATTTTGGATGTCTGACTTTGCAGACACTATTGTTTCAGTGGTTTTCTTTTTCACGCCTTTGGTTATTGGTTGGGTTTGGTGTTGGGGTTTTTTTGGGGTTGTTTTTTTTTTTTTGTTGGTTTTTTTTTTCTTGGTCTGCTTCTGTCTGAAATTCTAATTAAGACAAGCTTCCCAAATGCTACTGCTCAGAGCTCACAGGAGAGCCTCCCAAGAACTCTGCAGATATCTCACAGCAACAGTTTTATACGTGGCGTGAAAGCGGGCTTGTACAACGTCCTGCAGCTAACCTGCCGCTGCTCCAGACTCCCTCACAGAGACGATGACCATCAGTGACCTTGTATTCTGTCGTTTGGTGTCGGTGCTCTTCTCAGAGCTGACAGGAAGCACCGCTGAACAATCCTGCGCAAGGCAGTTTTTACTTCTCTATTTTAAGATTTTGTTGTAAGATTTGCCTACGTGTCTCAGCTCAGCCCCTGAGTCTTGCTGCCCAGCTCCTCCACAGGCAGATTTTTAATGCCTCCTTCCACAATTCGCTTGCTAAAAAGGTTAAAGATTTCTCATGATTTTATCTAGAAAACACATCCGAAAGCAGCACAGCTAGCCTAGATAGAAAAGCTACAGAAAACAAAGCAGTGAAGTTCTGGATTAAATACTCCAATCAATTGCCTTCCTGCCCTGCTTCCCTGAGCGCCTTTAACTTCCCTTTACTAAATGCAGAATGTTCTTTCTGAGCAGTGCCTGCACTCAGAACTGCCTGGTGACCTGAGAAGTGCAGCCACCGAGCAAGCAAAGCTCCTCGGTCGCCCTCCCCACCCCACAGCCACCACACCACCCAGCAGCCCTGTCTCGTATGTTCTCCTACTCAGGCCAAATGCCTGCAGGTCAGGTTTGCAGAGATGGCACCACCAGTGGATCGAGCCTGAAATTTTCTTCTAAAAACAAGAACGAAACTCCTACCAAGTTTGGGGATATAAATACGCAAACAGAGCATTGGGATCAAGTCTCATAGGTATCCCCTCAGAAACCTCAGCTTTTGCTAGGTGGCAGAGGAAATCAAAGTGCCGATGAGGACATGAGGTGACACAGAACAGAAGCCACAACAGCAACTCTCAATACATTTATTTCTTGCTGATAATTTTTATGAGGATGATCTAATTGCCGTTTTGGTGCATTTTATTGAAAAGTGGATTCCACAGGGTGCTAAGCAACGTTGGCTTTTACATATTATGCCTAGCACTTTTCTCTAGCTAAGCTTCACCGAAATCCCCTGAGCTTGAGCACAATTTTAAGTGCATTGCTGCCCAGGACAAGAACATGTAGCAGTCCCTTCTTTTAAAGATGCAAATTCATACCTGTCTGCTCTTTATGAGTCATCTCTCAGCTTGGCCAACAAGAAAGTGATCAAGTGAGGAAATGTAACTTGCCATTCATCCTGTGTAAACACTTTGCAAATCTACAGCTTCACAATTTCCTTTCTTGAGGTAAATAATTTGAAATAGTGTAAACAATGACAGTGGGTGACTGGAAACAGAATCCCTCAAAGCTGAGAACAACTGAAAGATACCACAAGTGTTGACGTATTTTCTTTTAAATCCCCTTCATCTATTTTCAGATGTTTCTGTGTGTGCAGGCTTAAAAGCAGCTTACTAAAAAGCAATGAGATACATACAACATCTGTGCAAACAATACAACTACCACACAGGCTAAAATACTGGTACTGTTGTACACCTATACATAAACCAAAAACACTAATGTGCACATTACCCTAAGCCAAGTTCTTATGCAGATGAGCCTCTGATCTATGGACATTTGTGAGGTTTTGATCCAAAAACACTTGCCTACACTTAAAACCTAAAGAACAAGAGTGGAAATTTCCAGCACAGTAGGTTATGTTGCAACAACAGATGCCTTTCCCAAAGTGTGGCTCCCCATGGGAATGTCTGGATTCATGAAGCAGGCATTGTGTCTTAGCAGATCCTGATACAGGCTAAGGATTTACCTCCAAATGCTCAATATTGAGGAAGGTCGGGACATACTTGAAAAGCCTCGATTTCTGTCCTATTTTGCTTTTTCTGAAGTGCTGTATCCCTTTTGCTGAACTCCTGTAGGTGGTAGTGTTGGTATAATACGTTACATGGAATTGCTGAGGCCTCTTGGGATACTGCCCAACCCTCCAGAAGACTTCATTTTTTTAAAGGCATGTTGGCTTACTGCCAGGCTATACTTCTTCTAAGGAAGGTGTTCCTTATTCTTAGGATGTACAAAAAAATCACTACATTACATTAATATCCATACTCGCTCAAGAAACAGTAACACCTGTGCTGTCAGAACAGGTAAGGAGGGGAACACCGGCAGAATCTACAGCCATGAGAGTCCCCATTGATCCTGTTACTCTTGAAGTTTAGATTACCTTTCTTAAAGTGGCGAATAAATAATGTTGCCGCTTCTTCTGCCTCTGTCCTCTGCCTCTGGCTAAACAAACAAAACCCCACACAAAGTTGTGCATCTAGATTTGCTATGGCTATTTGTCAAAAAAATATCTTCTGTTGAAAAACAGAAAAACAAAAGTTAGGGCTTTACTCAAAAGCAGGTATGACTGGTTTTGATGGGAAAGGTAAATATTAAACTGATAGTTTTGGGTTTTGCTCACATAACTCCAGTTACTGGATGTGGAGTCAAACACAGAAAATGCCTTTCTGTAGAATGAAAAAGCCTCCGTTTCTTCTTAAGAACACCATAAAAGTGCTTTGTAATAAATGTAAGTATGCCAAGTAGAACCGAGCTCCAAGTCCGGGTCATGGAAATAATAAAAAATGTTCTTCCAGAGGGTAGGCAACAACTGGTGATGCAAACAACAGCCACACCGATGGAAAAGGGCTTCAAGAATTCCTTATCCCTTTGGCAAGAGGAGCTCCAACATGAAAACTTCTCTGATAACAACCCAACCTTAAAAAGCCCTCATTAAACTTTAGCAAGGTTGGTCAGAGACACGATGTGAACAAATAAAACCACGGCTGAGGCTGTGCCTGGAAAGCAGCAGCCCAGGAGAGCAAAGACCAGCTCCTCCGGCCGGCTGCGGGCTTCGTGCCAGGGTCCGAGCGCGGTTCTCGTTGCTCTCCTCACGCCTGGTGACCCCCCACGGCAGCAGCACTGAAGCGAACACCACGTCAGACCCACTCGAGATTTGGCTGCCATCAGCGAGCCCAGCGAGGGCGGCAGGCTGCTCCACCTCTCCTTCCCTACCGGAATGAACCCCGTGCTCTCTGCTGCTTGCTCTCCTTAGCAGTACAAGGAGTAGTGGCTGCTGCATCTCGGCAATGGCTTGGTCCAGCTAAAGTTGTGTTTTAATTTACCAGGAAAATACATTTTAGTTGCTTTTTTTTTTCCTCCCCTTTTTTGGGCAAATTCAACTGAACTGTTAAATGTCAAACATGGTAAAGATGAGGCAATTCCACTGAGCGGCAGAATGAATCAAACGTCTTAGTTGCACAAGGGTGGGCTGGCAAGTCTCTGTTAAAAAGCCCACACAGTAAATTTAGAGCTGCTCTTTCCCCCTGCTAATGAGATCAGCTGTTTGACAACATAATGTCTCTGCCAGAATAGTCCAAGAGGAAAGAACTGCCCTCAGATACATTTCCATGAGATCTGGAGATTCACGGGACAAAAATGAAGACGCAGCTGAGTAACTACAGGAAGCAGTAAATCATTATTTTAGGGAGTATTAAACAACTGCTAGATTTCCAAAACTGCTTTACAGAGTAAAGGGCTGTGGAGCCTATCCATCGTAGCTCTCCCATGGTTCTGCAAAATCTATCCTTGCGCCTTACCTGACAGAGTAAAGCACAAAGGATGCAAATCTGGAAGGAAAGTGAGCTTAAATGTCAGATTTATACACGTCTCTGTGCGCCCACCCCTCCTAATAAAGCTCGGTATTGAGTTATTTTGCAACTTTTCCATGCAGCGAGCCTGGCACTCCCCCTGCTTAAAGTGCCACATTTCTCGTTTTAAATATGAGATTACAGCATACAAAACCTTATCCTCTTTAATCAAAAGTTCAGCCCTGATAGGTGGTAACTGAAAATAATCTCTTTCTGACAGAGGGTTTTCATAGTGGGTATAAAATAACTCAGCCCAGCGCCCAGAGACCTGACACAGACACCGCTAATGGTACCAGTTTGCGGAGCCATGGGGTCGCAGCCACCCGCCCGCATGGCCGGCAGAGCTCCCCACCCAAAGAGTCAGAATGGAGCAGTACGTGAATGTTCTGTGCTTGCGCTGAAGGTTATTGACAGAGCAAGTTGCGTGAGCCCCAAGTTCACACCTACAAAATGGAGTCTCCTGGGGTGAATTGCTATTAAGGAAACGGAATCTGCTGGAAAAGCAAGGCTTAGATTGCCATTCCTTGAAATCCACGGCAATTAATTCCTTTCACCCTAGATTGACGTACCGCCTAGGAATGATGATAGAACACATGGCTGTCACTACTAGTACTGAACTGCTGGATCTCCAGGACTTTCTGGGAAGCTTTAGCCTATTCGTTGCCTGTAAAGCATTCAGCAATTCCTCTTTCATTTCTTAGTCTTCTGAAGAAACAAATTAAATGGTGGTTCAAACAGCCCAACAAATGACTTCAAATCTCAGCCAAAGATGATCATGCTTCTATCACCAAAGCTGTCAGGCATTTCCCATTGTCCTTCTGTCTCATTACGTTTGTTCTGTCTTAAAAAGCATAAGACTATAAAAATCTAAGAATAGCAGAACAACAGGAAAATAATATGCACAGATATACTCATGCATTCCCAGCGGTAGTTTGTTCTGGCCTCCTTTATTCCCCTCTCGCTATTTTTCCAGGAACTTGAAGATGAGTGGTTCCTACTCACGGGAACACTGACCTTCTGTTATTTGCAGAAATACTCACAGACTGTGTGCAGAAAGAAACTGTGCCCAAGGCAGGCAATATGCTAATAATTTCAAAAAGCATCAATATACATCCAGGTAAGGAAGTGGCTCAGTCTAGTGTTTGTTAGGCAACTAAACTACAGAGTGGATGACCACAAGATTTATTGAACAAAAAAATCCATCCTTATCGATTTGCAGGTACAATAAACAAATTGCTTCTTACAAATTGAGTGGAAACCTATTAGCAGGATCACTTACTGAGAATGAAACTGGGGGGAGCTTAGTGCAGGGGAAAAAACCCAAACGAACAGCATAAGAAGAGCTGCCTAGGTAAAAAATGTTTCCAGCAGGCAATTTTCATAACCAATTGCTCAGGTGCTAAACAAGTGGTGCACACTTCATACATATTCATTTAGCCACAAACAGGTTGCGTGACAAATATAATCAAGTCTAGGAAAGAGAGAACGCCAGAGTTGAGAGAATTGAGGGAACTAGTACAGGAAAGCAAATCACTTCATCTCTGGTCTGCTGGTTTGAATCCAATCCGTACTAGTAGACATGAAGTTGTAACCTTGCAGTGTCTGACTGTGAATTTGCCTGTGCAGAATGAGTTGGCAGGCGTTCTCCTGTCCTACTACCTGCAAGGCTCAGCAACTTCTTCCTCTCCTCCTCTTTTGCACACGCGTGCACACCCTCCTTAAAAACAGAGATAGAATTGGCAATCAAAACAAAGAGAGACCAAAACTCGTGAGTGCCTGGACATGACTGACTCCTGAGCTCTTAAACACCATGAATGCAAGACATAGAAGCAGCACAGCAAAATACGAGCATCCACAACCATCGTGCATTGTCCCCAAGGCTGTAGTTTGTTTCTTACTACAGCATTTCCTTGCCTGGTCTGGCCATCTTTTTCCTGTTAGTACAGAATGACTGTCATGCTTTGAATGCTAATGTCTGGCCACTTTCTGATTAAGGATCCAAAATAATAATAATAATCTCTCAATTTCAGAAGCACTAAGGCTAAAAACCTGAACTAGAGAAAGATTTCATGCCCTCCCATGCATAAAAATGAAAAGTTATAATGTGTTACGTTAGAAAGACTTAGAACTTGTCCAACAAAAAGAATTTTATAAATTTTGCACTGAGAGGTTGAAATGAGCTGTCTTCCCTGTCACCCCCCACTCAAGCAAGTAAAGTGTTAATTGGCTACAGTTTTCATAAGCTTTGTGAACATATTTGCGGGGCTTGGATCCAGTTTTGCAATAGCTATAAATTACTATAATTTGGCATCAATATTTCTAAAGAGAGAGGACATGCACAAATTTTATTTGCTGCAATCAATATTCAAGATTATTTTATTTAAACGGCACCTATAATCTAAAGGCTGCAGGTTTGATGTTGAAGACACATGCCAAGTAGACCTTGAGTTTGCCTTCATGCTCTGTGAACCAGGCAAACCCTACATGAGCCCCAGTTACGACCAGTTTGGATGACTTCTGAACACTAAAGAGCAGAGCATGCTTCGTGCTACCGGCTCTCGTCAGTTCAGCCTTGACTAATACTTTGTCAGAGGCAGTAAACCACAGTTTCAATATAACTCGGTATTTCATGACACTTTGGAAGAAATTTCCAAGATCTGCTTTCAAAGAGAGAAGATGGGGATCTAGAATTAGCAACAACCACTTGCAAAACCAAGTTTCCCAGTTTCCTGATACAATAAAACAACAGGAATGATCAATTGCACTTACATTCTGCCTAGTCCCACAGAAACCAACCTCACCCTGCCCGCACCAGGTGAACGGAGTCCATGGAGCTGAACACAAAGTTATTTTTTCTTACTTTGCCTTCTGTCAGCACCCTCCTTTCTGTGCAGGAAAAGATGAAATTAGCGGTGTGTCTAAAGAATATACATGTGTGAGCAACTGCCAAAGAGCAGCCATACAAAGCCTCGGGAATTTGGAAAGCAATTCAGCCCCAAAGCATTTGGATTAGGTTCTGCCAAATGTTCAATAGTGAGATCCACCTGGCTGAAAAGTTCCTGTGGCACAAGGCATGGGCATTTCAGGGTATTTTGAGGTTTGGGGCTTTTATTTTGCTTTAGGGGTTTTGTGGGTTTTTTGGGTTTGTTTTGTTGGGGTTTTTTTTCAGGGAAAGCATTAGAGTGCATTTTGAGGTTCAGCCTCCTCCTTCAGATGCGTATGCCCCTGGTGCAGCTCGGGGCTGCCAGAAATGTCACGGCTCCGGGTCTGTCACACCTCCAGGTCCACCTGGAGCATGGGCTCCAGCACCAACTGCTTCCTCCCCTTCAGCCTTTTTTCCTGGAGAGGGAATACAGACACAGGCTGCAAGTTCAAGAGCCAGTTCCAACATGATTTAGCCTACAGCAGCAGTATCTGACCAGCTCATGGAAACCAACGCACTTCCAGCCCCTTCTGTGGAGCCCTCGCAATCGATTTTTGAAGTGTCATACAACTGGCGGTGGCTGAAGCTGAGATGCCAACAGAACTTACATCGATTAAAGACAGTCTTACAAGCGTTCTCACGCACCAGTAGTCTCTGAACTGGTGCAGCCACGCCAGCAGCACTTTCACGTTGGGTAGTGGCTGGCCTTGCTTACACAGAACTCTACGGCAACAGCTGAATCCAACAGCTTGTAGGCTTCCCTCCCACAGGCATCTCGTGGTGGAGGTGTGGGGAACTCGAAGGTGCAGAAGCAGGGAGGAGCTGCCAATGCCAGTGTGTGATGGCTGTTGGGAGAATTAAAACTTTACACCCAACAGTCTCTCACCGCTCCCTTACTCATACCGGCATGTTTCTGCTCAGAGAGGGCTGTGAGAGCAGCATATAGCATCGAGATGTAAATACGTTAAAATGATTGCTCCATCGCCCAACATCGCAGGAAACATTCAGCGTGATCGTATAGATTCAAGTGCTTTGAAATGAGTCACCAGGGGCTGTGAGGCTAAAAAGAATCCACGTGCCAAGCCATTTGACCTTCTGTTTGTTTGTTTTTTCCCCATCCTTTCATCTTCTTTAACATACATATGTTTAGCTGCTTGAGTCCATACCTTGCAGAAAGCGGCTGAAGCGGGGTGAAGCCTCGCCAGTGTAGCCAGGCCAAATGCCAGTGTGTGGAAGGGGATGCTGAGCTGGATTTGCACCTGGAGCTGGAACATGCCAGTCTGAAGATGGCAGGCTTGCTGGGGAACACCAAAACCCCCAACCTTCACATCGCCACTGCGGGGAGCAAGGAGGCACTTCTCTGTTAACTGACCGGCAAGACCTGAACATCATCTCAGCATTTGAAATAGACGGAACATTGTTGACATACCCCAGGTTTTAGTACTGGACTAAAAATTATTTTAGCTCCTTTTCCAAAAAGACGCGGTGAGTGCCACTGGAGGACGGGAGGGCTGCTGCCAGCACAGCTCTGCTGGAAGAGCTGAGGAACTTCCTGAGTACTTTTGTCTAAAGCAAACAAGAGGCTTTCCAGGAAGTTCTGAGTAATCATCCAACCTTCTGCGTAGCTCAACAGCTACAGAGGGAAGAAACTATCCTGAGATGGAGAGACAAAGATTTAAATAAACATGAAAATGCAGCAGCCTGCTTTAGGAAATTAGGAAAGAACAGACTGATGCATATTCCAGGAATTTTAGCAAAGAGCAACTAATCCAGTGAGACTCAGTGAGAGAAGTCCAAAAAACGACCAGGCTCAGGAGTTTGGGAGGAAAGCCTACTGACTGTCCCCAGGGGACTTCCTCTGGTGCGTACCACCACGAGAGCCTTCCCTCCTCCGCTCCAGAGTGTAGAGTTCTCCCTGTCTTCACGTGGGCCTTACTGCCTTCTCCAACTACACCAGCTTCTGTCTTTGGAGACAACGGGGGAATCTATGTTCTTTACAAGAGACCCCTGTGTCTCCAAGCACCATAACATAGAAGAATTATGTGACCGCAACCTACGTGGTTTGGACAGGGATCCCATCCCTGCCCACAGACATCAAATCAAACTCTGAGAACAATAATACTCTGCCAGCAGTTTTTCCACCCAAACCAAATTAACCAGAGATAACAATGCCATGACCTTTCCAGTCAGGCAATGCTGCCTCTTATGCTTTGGATTCTCCTGCACTAGGAGGCTTCAAAGGGACTAAAATAAAGAAGAAAAAAAAAAAGAAAGAGGGAAAAAAAAAGAAAAGGGAGATGAGCAGATCCAGAGGAAAGGAGCTTTTTCATACCTACAAATGGACACTGTGGGAATCTCAATACTGAATATCTACATCTCTCTATTTATGAGTACATTTTTGTGTTTATTTTATGTATATGCATGTATATAAATACATGCAAACTATTCATGTGCCACAGCTGCCTCCTCAGCTCTTAATATTGTCTGTCTTTATGGCTGTGTAAATACCTCTACACACCAGAAGAAACGGAATTAAATCCCTGGAAATTCAAAGGGGGCCACAGACACACACCACACCCCCTCACCCCCCATTACAAGTCTCTGCTGTTGCTCTATCATCACATAAATCATAATAGCAACGTTGTAGGCTAGCAGTAGTTTTAGGGTCACAGGTACCCCAGCATTTGCTCCATCCTAAAGCTGCCTCTACCACTCCCCCTGAGCTAGCAATACTTCCAGGTAGAAACCTTAACTGATGCTCTATGCAGCCTGCAGCTCATCGGGCTGCCCTGCAAACACTTTGTCAAGCTTTAATGCCAATTTTGCCTTGCATGCAAAAAAACCTGAGCACACGCCCTGTCTCAGAGATAACCTTCTTTAACCTTTTGTATCAGCACAGAAGTACTTCAGTGGTTTCCCTCATCCAACTCAGTCCTCTGAAGGATCAAAACAAGAGATGAAAGAAAAAGTGGATTACAAAGAGGGATTTAAATACTAGTGTTCTGGCCCTGTTAGAAATGAGTATTTGTGCTTGTGCCGATGCCTAAAAATACTTTTGTTTTAATTTTAAAGTGGTAAACAATGCCACAGAATTATTTTTTTACAGCGTGTACAATTTGTTAAGGTAAACTGATCCTGAAGTGTACATTGCCGCTTGTTCAAGAGTGCCAGCACACACAGTTTTGGGTGCACTGTGGGGCTTGTTTATTTTTATACTTTTAAAGCTAGGATTGCAAAGAGATGCATGGGTGACTACCCCACACCCCCCCTTTCCTGCAGAAGAAAAACCAAACATCCAAGGTTGATGATTTCTTTAGAGCAAACACCAAAACACTCAAGACAATGGAAGTTTTATTTCAGTCTCCTAACCAGGGCCAAGCTTGCAATCTGCAAAGCATTCACCCTTGATGTGCTCAGGAGGAGGAAAGGACAGCTGTGTGTCAGCATCAATCTCCTCTGTGAAAACACAAACCTAATTCGGTGCCCTTTGATCTGATGGTGATAAACAGTAGAATGACTCAAGACACCACTTTTTTTCCACTACAGCTTAAAGAAAAAAAAAAAAAAGCCGAAAATAGTTACAACCTTCATGAATACTAACACCTTAGCACACGGAGGCATTTGCTAAATGTAACACTGCTCTTTCTGGCCCTGCCGCAGCTGTGTTGGGACTCACACCCCTCTCTTGCACAAGTCGGATTCTACTCGCAGGAGTTATCCTGAGGAAAATAAACTTGAGATTAAAAGGCCTGATGTTGATCTCACAAATGCTGCTATAACATAAGAGGATAATCAAACCCAGTGATGTTGCACCAGTGCAAAAACGGAGTCTGACTGGACACCTTTCTCTTGACTCTTATGTCCTCTGGCTTATGCCAGTAATTTCAGAAACTGGCAGCTAGCTAGGTACTCCAGACCATGCTTAAAGCTACAAAAAAAGGAAGAGAACTGTTAATATTTTTATTATTTTTTTTAGGAATCTAAACAGATATTACTGAAAACTGGAGAAATTCCACTGAAACAGACTGAAAAACAACGCCAAGATAATTACTCTCCTCCTCTCCCACTCTGGAGTTGGGATACCAACACCTGTGGTGCCACAGTCAGAGCAGATTATGACCCACTAACAGCAAGCAGCGTCCACGAAGTGTGCAGGGAACAGGAGCCCACGGTGCTGGCTCAGCATTAGAGGGGCTTCAAGCGACGCTCAGTCTCGGGGCAGAGCGAGGAAACACTCCTCCCAGAGTTAACTCCGAACCCCTCGCTTCCAGTGCACTCCACACGACAACGCGGCTCAGCCAGGGGAGCTGACCCAGACTGAGCACACTAACGCACCTTCACCGAAAAAAGCAGTTGCAGGATTATCCTTGGCAATGGAGACTAGGGCAGACTCTGATGAACCAACTCATCAAAGCTTTTGATAGCGGAAACACCACCTTGAACTCCCTCTGGAAAACCCCAACGTTCAAGGATCACAAAGCATTCCCGTACGCTAATCATACATCGCAATACCTGTGCAAACTGGAAGGCAGGACTGTCTCCATTGTACTGGATGAAAACCAGCTGCAGAGAAGATAAAGTCAACATTCTTAACATTGTCTATTAATTCTGGAAACCCCGAGGATTAGGGGTATTCCAACTGCAGATCTCTCCATACGTGAAGTAGCGGGTGCTTCGGTACCTTTGCTCCAATAGCAGTTTTAAAAGTTCCCAGAACTTCCATGAAAAAAAGACCAAGATTTCTCAGATGTCGAGACCTTCAAAACAACTGGACATTCTTTGAAGCATTAACCTTATGACTGCATTAGGAATGTATGCTGAGTCAGTGACAGAGCTGGAAATGAAAATTCTGGGTCCTCACTGCTTGGGAAAGTAAACAGTTGCGCTTTCCCCTCTCACCCCCTTTGGTAGGCACACGGATTCTATCTGCCATCAAAGCTGACCAACCCTATCACCCAGCAGCTGACCCCCAGCCAGCAAGCAAACTTTGAGGCCACCTTAGAAACTGGGTGCATAGTCTTGTCATTCTGATTTAGTGTGCCTGTGTGGAATGTGGATGATACAGATGACATTGTTTTTCCTCTTCTCAAACGTATTTTGTGCCTTTCAAATATGTTTTAAAGAAGTCCATGCCCAGGTAAGCCCATGCCTGTAACACATGCCGTTTGCAATGCCTGGCTTGGCCTTTTCACTGCCATTGCTTCAACAGCTATTCCTATCAGACCTCCGAACCAGGCTATGAATAGGGCAGAAACACACAGGTTGTTGGACAATCCCCCATAGCCCACGGAAAAATCTGCTGTTAAGTAAAATGGCACTACAGACTGCACAAGACAAAGTGTAGTATTAATTCTTAAAAACTGAGCTTGTAGGTCTTACATTTGATGGACACTTTTACCAGAGCACGAGGGCAATCACAGCCTGCAGCGATAACCAATACGCCCACAGTACATGAGGAAGGAACAGCCGAGTTTAGTGTTTTTTCAGCTTACGTTCAGATCCTTTTTAACCATACACATGCTAAGTTAGGGCCAAATTTATTAGGACAGTGTGAGAATTTTGTATAATTAAGTAACGCATAGATAGTTCTGTTGTATAAAGGAGTCCAACCCTGATGAAAATGAAACCTGACAACTGTGCTGCGACTCTGAAAAAAGGGTCTGGGACAAAGCTGTGTTAAGAAAAATAGGACACCTGGTAACACCAGTGCAAGAAATTACCCTGAAAGAATCTGAGTACATACTAGAGGAGCAGAAGCATGCAAACTAATACTACCTAAGGGACCTCTCCATCACACACTGGTCATTTACACAGGGTCAGCTCCTGAAAATGTTTTCTGATTGATATTTACCCTGAAAATCAGAGTAGCACGCAGCTGCGCAGAAAGTATTTTAATGGCAAACAGTTCGTAAAGGGCCTGTCTGCCCTAATTATTTGAAAAGCAGAAAATGCTGCTTCTGTCCACACTCCTTTACCTCTCCTCCATTCCCGCTTGAGCCTCAGGCCTCGATGCTTCAAAGGCACAGAGCAGTCTCTCAAAGGGCGGTCAGCGCCATGCCGCCAGCGTGAAGCTTTTAGCTGGTGGAAAGGGGGATGAACCTCACGGGCCAACCCACACGTGGAGCTCCTTCCATCACCCCCGGCTCTGCCGAGGGGAAGGTGTAACAGGGAAGTGCCCGGGCTCCGGGCAGAGCAGCACCTAAACTCCTCCACAGGGTGTGGGAGGAGAGCGGACACTGAAGCTGGGTGAAGGCTGTCCCTGCAGCAGGCAGCCCTGCCTCCACCGTGGCGGACCCTGGGGGGGCGGAAGGCAGACGCACAGCGCGGGTGGGGACGGGGCTCCTTGCAGGCTCCCGGGAATACCGGCGGCTGAGGGTCCCGGCTGCTCTCCCCGAGCCACGGCGGGGCCAGCCTCTGCAGTCAGAGCATCGCACGTGGCATCTAGCTCATCCACTGTGCCAGATCCCATGGCTGGTGTTAAACAGCATTTTGTCACTGGCGTCACCACCACCCTGGGTCAGTCCTGAAAGAGAACATTCCCTACCGAGGGGCTCATTACTGTCTTTGCCGTGAGTTTCCCTGGGTGACCTGCCATCCAAAACAGATGAAGTTAAATTCAGCTTAACAGCTGACAAAAGCCACAGCCTGCAGCAGTAAGGCTGCAATGGCACTGAGTGACTGAATAGCAGGGTGACGCGGTATGACCGCATCCTCACATTTCTTGTTTCCCGTGCTGGAACCGTGCTGCAAAACTAAAACCTCACCCTACACTTCAAACACGAAACATTGCTCCGCCACTGCCCTGGATGTTCCCTTATTACTTACACGACGCTGGGGAAAAGTCTCACTAAAAGATCTGAATGTGCTAATTAATTGCGACCTGGTGGCATTTTGTATCTTCTCTGTGCAAATGCCAACAGCTATGCGAGGCTGCAGAAGCGAAGCTCCTTGTACCACAGCCCTCTAGGTCACCAGTTCCTGCAGACAGAGCACAGCACCCAGCAGAACCAGGTTCAGATCCAGAGGCAGAACTCCTGTAAGCATAAATGGGACTTTATGCAAAATTAGACAAGAGTTGTCAAGAAGAAAAGGAGGGGAGCTACAGGCAGTATTTTGTCTTCAAAAATATACCACAAGCAATACCCTAACATAATACAAGTGCAGCAGTATAACTGAATATATCCTGCTCCACTAAGCCAGGCACTTAACAAGCCATCATTTTTCAAAGATTTTTAAAGCCATTAACCTATGCAAGACAACTGGGCTTCTATAGTCTTGAGCTTCATTTTATACATTTCTCCTCCATAATCCTGCCTGTTTTGCTGCTGGCTTCCAGAATCCACCATCTGCTTCTAAAGTAGTAAATGGATTTTGCGAAGTGAAACAAGCCAAGAGATGCTAGGGTTTGGAGGCTGTGCTTGTACTGTAGCTTTGACCAAGCTTTTTTTCCCATTCCAACAGCACTATCCACTTTTACTGCATGCTTCACGTGACTAAAAGCATAAGGACAACTCTGTCAATTTAACCAAAACATACTTGGGGGCACCGGTGAGGGGCGAGAAAGACTTAATCAGCCTTGGTCCAGTCATTTTGAATCTCACACTATGCTGAGGAAGCAGCTGAGATGCATCTTATATTATGTATTTTCCACTCTCAGTAGCGTGAACGAACTCATTGTAATTCATTAGACACAAAACTGCAAAACCCAATTTTGTTGTATAAAGCACACAGTTAAAAATAAGTATTCAATCAGTTCTAAGAGTAGGGAATTTAAATGTTCTGTCAATTTCAAATGGAGTTTCTTACTTCGCATCAGAACAGGGGTACCATTTCACCAAGCATGCTTTGGCTCCCTTTCCCCGGACTAGTGTGTAGTGTAAATCTGACAGACCCTCTCAAAGTCAGCAATACTTAAGAGTTATCATCTACATTTAAATAATGGATCATATCCAGAAACTTAAACAGCCGTTTCAGAGATACGTGTAGCAATCTGCATTTCACATTCCGGGAAATAGAGACGCAGTGACACTAAGTCACTCAGTGAAGGTCACCCAGCAAGTCAGTTGCATCCCCTCCTACTCATCTTTTTGATCACGCGGCAGCACAGCTAAACAGCCCAGGCCACGGTGCCTGACCTATTTGAAAATTCGCCTGTGACAACACACACTTCAACCGAGGCATTTAGGATCCAGGCCCTCAGTAAGAAGCAACCTCTGCTGACAGGAGGCACCAGGGATGGGGAGTGAAGCCACCAAGGGTCTACTCCAGGCTTCCTGGCCTGTTGCTCATGGGTCATCACTTAACGTCTTGCTGCCACCGGCATCCTTGAGAGCCTTCAGCGGGTCAGGTCTGCACCTTCACCTACCGCATACATGTGCTGGTACTTCTCTATCATCACAGAACGCTTTCAAACCAGAGCACGGAGCGCAAACTACTACCACCTTGGCACAAACAAATGCAATTATTTTGGCTAGGTAAAGAAGAAAATCATCAATACTGATACAGATGACGTAAGTCTATTTCCATGATGCAACATTTCCATCGTCCTAAACCCCTTAGCAATAGCTTAGCTAGTCTTCTTCCACAGCTGTGTTTTATTCACTGTGAATTTCTGTGACAATAGCATGATAAACTCCCAGCCAAGTAGACTAATAGAGTGGTAGCTTGTAGAAATAGTTTATTTCTACACTGTTATTACCAAGATATAGCAATATCACCTTTCATCGCTTACTCAGTGGATCTTAGATCGGTATCTTTCTGAGGCAGCAACAATTTTTTCTTATGTACATGGTTCTGTGCCCAGACTGGATCATACTTGACTTTTATGTAGTTAAGTATGATTGGAAATTGTCAAACAACCTATCAGTTGGCCAAAGGGGCAGTGAAAGAAGAAGAGAGTGCAAGTCAGTAATTTATATCAAGGAATACACACATGGCTGCATCCAACTGCTTTGATTTTCTTTTCTGACTTTAAAAAATTATAACAAAGGGCAGACGCTCTGCCAAGGATACAATTATTTTCACCATCTGAGGATCTGACTCAGGAGAAGAAATTTAATAAAGCAGGTTTGAAACCAATACATCACAGGAACCAGTACGCCGCAGAAACATGGCCATGCAGTGACCCTGCTACTGTCTGTACACCGAGAACTATCAGCATGAAAGTCTGCCAGAAGAACATAATAGGAATAATGTACCTGTCTGCTGGATTTTATCAATGCAAAAATTATTTCCTGGCTACTTTCCTGCCCTCCTTACATACAAAAACTTTGAAATACAAATGTTGTGGCTCTTGAATTTGGTGTGTGGGCTTGTTGAAACTGAAAAAAAAAAGTTCTCAGGGTGTTACAGGTCTAGATCCTTGTAAAGCCAGTATTTCTTTTACAGATCAAGTGTCAAGAGCGGTGTTGAGAAAATGCAGATGCTAACATGAAACATTTACTGCCCAAAGTCTGCTATATGTCCTTCCTGTCATAACTGCCAAGCTGGGTGAGTTTTGCTACAGATGAGGGAGAGAAAACCCTTAACATACAAGTCACAAGAAGCTACTGGAAGATACTTTCTCATGCAGTTAGAATCATGCCCAAGCCACTTCCCTCATCACATTCTCCTCTCTGAGGAAAGCCATCAGGAAGTCCTTGCATTTGTTTGGAGCCTCCTAGCAGACCGCCTGTTGGTCTGTTAAGCCCTCAGGATGGTCCAGGAACGGATTATCAGTACTTACAGTCCAGTTAATGTCTTTCACAATCCAGCAAAAGAATTAAAAATGAGAAAGGGTAGTTGGCTGCCTGCTGTCACTGAGTACCTTTTCCTTTTGGTCAAAACACACAAAAAGGATGAACCAGCAAAAGAAGGAAGGGGAAGAACGTTTCTGATAAATAGAATGCTCCTGATAAACTCAATGACCGGACCTGCAGTTGGGGTAGCTTGGCTTCACATCTATCCCCATCTCTTCACACAAACTCATTTCTGATGCAAACATAGAAACAAGTTCTCTGATGCTCCCAACTCATCCAAACCCTTCTCACTGCAGTACTGCCCTTGATTAACAGTCTTCTTACTTGGTCACGGAAGCTTTCCTGATCCAACAGAGTCTTTGTCAGGACCTGCTCTGCTCACCTCCCTAACCTTTGCTAATTGCTTTTTGTAGATTTGCAATTCCCAAGATACTTTCTTCTCCTTAAACACCCACAAGATATTTTTAGAGCTGTTTCCCTTTGTTTTCACAGGGGTGATTTTTTTTTTTTTGTTGTTTTGCTTTTGCTTTTTGTAAAGCCTAAGGCTGAAATAAATGAGAGGAGGTCTTCCCAGGGCAGCACCTGCCAGCAACACTCGGTGCTCTGGGATCATGAGAACCCCATAAGCAGGACACCAGCCATTGAATCTCGAGTTTTGCTGTGGGCGGTGGGGCATTCCCAGTTCCATCAGGCAGACTCCACACATTCAGCCTCGTCAGTCTTGTCACTTGCGGCCCTGTTTAGAGAGAATGCCCGTGCCCGCCGGCTGCAGCCCCTACGGTTCGGGGAAATTGCCAGCACCGCCATCAATGAGGCAAGTTCTAGTGTCTGGTATTTCAGGAGACGGCTTTGAAGGGAAAAGCTCTACAAACTGTTTGAAAAGGATCCTCAATTTGTCTGCATCCCTGTAATTCATCACTTGGCACAGGAGGCCTGAGACATGCTGCCTTACAAGGGGGCTCTCTTTCTTATGACGATCATAAAATCGCAATGTCTGCAGCAAGTTTGCATGTGGAAATTGCACAGGCATGACATAAATCACCTGAGATTTCCTAGCACTAGCGTGACCCTGAGGCAACATATTCAGTAAATTAAAAATAAATTGCGTGATGGCCTGATGCGACTCCAGCAGACTCCATTGTCAGACTTAGCCTGAGGGAGAAATGTGCCTTCTAGCTCTCCCATAACAACTGTCTTTTTACAGTGAGTTAATTATTTACAGATACAGTGTGTTTAGAAGACATAAAACAAGAACAGCTGATTTCAAAACAACTTTAACACAGACTTGAAAACACATCTCTGGGGCCTCACATACACACAGTACATGAGTCTGGGTGACACCGCTGCTCACCGCAGCCAGGAGGGGACACACAGAATGGTACTGTAAAACCTCCCAGCAGCTTGGGGGTGCTCATATTACCTAGGTGGGGGCTCACACGTGAACAGTGACACTCAAAGACACCCCCACCATGCTCACAGGCTGTGTACACCCCATTTGCCTTCATTTCCCATGGGGCGGGGGGGGGGGGGGGGGGGGGCTTCCCAAGACTCCGTGCTCCAGCAGACAGAGCTCACACCACCTCCCACAGCAGGGCACAGGGGTTTACGTTTGCATTCTTATGCTAAAGAGATGGATAGTGAACTTAATCGACCGGGCACTAAATATGAGCTTCCGATCAGTCTGCTGCTACTCAATTATCCCATTAGAATGGAGATCATGAATCTGGACAGAGGATTTAAAATCACGGTTGGTGTCTGTGTTTCTACAGCAGTCAAAATCAGACTCCCATAACTTCAGCTAATTTAGGTCAGAATGATAGCTTTGATCCTCGACATTACAAAATAAGTTCTGTTATTTATAAGTGCATATCCTACAACCCTTTCAAGACCACAAACATCTTGTGGAGTAAAATCAAGGGCAATGAAAGTTTGGACTTTTGAGCTTCCACATATTGGTGTTCAGTTCATTTCCATATCTAGTTTCTCAAACCAGGTCACAGCTTCCTAAAAAGTAGAGGACAGCTGTAATACAGACAGGCATACTGAGTTGTGGAACTGAGATTTTTATGCAAAGTCTGCCCATAACACTGTTCCTCTTCTCGCGCTTGCAGCTGGGCAGAAAAAAAAATATCCATAAATCTGCATCATACACCTACTCATCTTTAGTATGCATAGATAAAAATACAGCTGTATTTTGATTTCTCAGAAAAGAATGGATCATAAATTCATATGCTTACATTCTTTTTTCCTAAGATAGCTGACAGAGCCCCAAGAGAATATCTCTGTACCTCCTAATAATTTTTGGGCGGTATGGTAGTTTGTACAAAGGTGAAAACACCAGGGAAAAATAAATAAGGTTCAGCTTCCTCAGAACAAAGATAGATGTAAGCTCCACTTCTGGCCAATTTATGAAACTTCTCTTAAAAAATGACTATGAATTACTTTTTCAAATGTGCTGCTTCTCTCTGTTTCTAAGCTTTTATAGCATTTTCTAAGTTTAAGGGGATCAGAGTGCACGTTTTATTTTCTAAAAGTGTGCAGCTGATGCACCTAAGGAAAGGTGTTTTCATTATCCCCATGCCAGGTACTATATATCTTCCTACACACAGCAAACCGAACACTTACCTTGAAAATGTAGCTCACCTATACCCTGAACGTGCTCTATTAGTTCTTCCCATTGTCTCTATGTTCAAGTTGCCAATATAGGGGTCAATTAGAAACACATTGGTTTCCTCTCTTTTTGTGTTTTAATTGTCAATCTTTTCTCCCTCATTAAACCTTAGAGAACAGTGGGGATGAAGTCCTTCCTGGGTCATACTCTCGAAACATATCCTTTCAGCTGACGTCCTTTTAGTCTAAGCTCCATGCAACCTGAAACTTCTTCTCAGAAAACGGAGACCAAAAATATATGAACTGAATTCTATATGGTTTCTTGAATATAGTGAAAAATAGCAAAAATAACCTCTTTGCCCTGGAAGAAATTGCTTTGTATCTGTACCAATAATACAATCAGGCACCTTTTGCAATATCACTAACTGAGAATTCATTCAGTTTATATAGTAGTTGTCCCCCCCCTTTTTTTTTTTTTTTCTTTCAGGCTAGTCCACAGAGAAGTCTCTAATCTGCTTGTATTTTGCATTTGTACCCTTCATCATAGCATCTAATTTAATTGTGTCCCGTGTTCTCCCTACGCCTGCTCCTCGAGCTTCCCCGGCGCTTCCCCAGGCTCCCTTGCAGGCACACATCTCACGCTACGCCCACTGGCCCAAACATGTGAAATACTCTGAGTTTACCCTATGCCCTGCGGTTGTGTTCTCCAGGCACCGGTGAAACTCAGCCCTCCTCCTGGTAAGCAGAAGGTATTCACCCCCTCAAAGAAATGGGATAACACAGGAGAGGAAGTGATGGGGAACAGCACGGTGAAATGAGATGGCGTAAGTGTCCACAGCCAGCGAGGTGTATGCACAGAGTAGGTAAGCCGTGGGGCTTGACCAGGACCTCATGATGTAATAGCTGTTGCCATTGGTTAAAATCCAAGATTTAAATTTCCTGTGAAAACAGCTGAGAAAATTGGGAAACTGTTTCAGCTCACATTTGGAGAACCCTCCTACTCATGCTGTTTTTCAGGTGCAGTGGTAGGAAGAGTACCTAAAAAGAGGCCTCACGCAAGCCACGTGCGGGAAGACCACAAAAGATTCCTATCGGAGGATGTGGGAATTCCTTATCCATAGAATACGTACACAAAACTTACATCATCAAACGAGCCTATGAACCAATTCAAGTGCTTCCGAGTGGAGGAATCCTTCAAGCCCACAAGTCTACACCTTTGAAGTAAAATGTACAAATAACAGTTACAGCAAGAAAATAGCTAACAGCTCTGTGGTCCCTCTAATAAGCATGAACTCGTACAACTTTATTATTTTAAATACAACACAATGTAGTTCTGAGTCTTTGCTATGAGAAAAAAGCAATTTTCCACCACTTGGCCAAAGCAAGAGAAAAATCAAAATGGATAAATTTTACTTTCTGCACCACTGGGCTCAAATCAATCTGACAGTCCCCTACCAACAGTTTTTATGGGTGTTTGAAGGAGGAGTGGGAAAGGGAAGCCACGAAACCAATAAGAGGGAGGAAATGGTTACCAGAACTTGCAGCCTGAGAGAAGAACTTGCTTAGCATTTTATTTTCAGGTTGATAAATTTAGCTTCTAGTTAATAAATGTGTGGGGTGAAGGGAAAGTTTCCCTTACTGAAGGAAAGAGTGGTGGGATTTGGCTGCCTGAGGTCTTTGCAAGTGAGTTAGACCAAGCAGGCACCAAACCCATCAGGATGACACCCAGCCCTGGCCCTCCCCCAGCGAAGCAGCCGCTCCAGCTTTTCATGAATGCAACATCCCCAACACCAGATTTTAGCAGAAGGCGGCTCTGCACTGAACATTTTCAAGAGAATCTGATTTTGATTGATTTTTTTTTTTCAATTTCTTCCTCACAAGCCATTACACTTTTTCTGCTCAGCTAGATGCCTCAGCATCTATCTGTCTCTTATTTCCTCTCTCCACCCTCCCCCAAAAAGGAAGGATTTTTTTTCCTCTGTGTTCCTATGGCAACGCCTTGGTACCAGAATTAGAACCCCTTGCTTTAAGTGCCGGGCAAACAAGTATTTCCCCAGAGTCTCTCAGGGGAGCCAGCCCACAGAAAGTTGTTTTAGCAGGAAGGTTACGCCAGCAGCTGGCCTCGAGGCTGTAACGATGTCCGACACTGCTTTATCAGACCCCACTCCAACTAAGCCAAAGGATTTCAGTATCCCGTGTGAAAGCTGTCTCCTCCAGACCCCTGGAAACATGGATTGCAGGCAGGCAGCGCAACGCGCAGGAGTGAAATGTCTGGAGAAGTGGAAAGTTCTCAGCTGCACCAAAGTCCCTCTGAAATCTGGGCACGCGGAGGAGGCATAGGGCGCCCATTACTTTGCCGGCTCTTTCTGCAGTTTCATGAGCTCACATGGCACAGCTGATTCGGATTGTTACGGCAAGAGTCCTTACAGGGTCTGATGCCCCCAGGAAGGTGCCTGCATGGAGCGTTGTTCTGCCTGAAAAGGTAGGTAGGAAAGGCTAAAAGCGAGCTACAACCGCTGCCTGCTGCGGCCGCCGGCCTCGACCCCTCCCTCAGCCACACACCGGCAGGGATCTCCCACCTCTCGGAGGGCCAGTCCTCTGCCCCAAGCCTTTCTGTCCCAGCGGACACAAGCATCAGCAGATTGCATCTGCAAGAGAAGGAAAAGGGAAACAAAAGGAAGCAGGGAAGGAAGGGAGGGGAAAAGGGAGCCTGAGAGAGCGGCAGCCGCTGTTCTTCCTGCGGCCCTGCACGCTGAGGTGCCTGCACCCCACCACAGCTGAACCAGCCGCACCTACCGCACCTGCTGCTGCAATGCCGATGGGCTGCTGCCTCTTGGCACTGTTACATCAGTGCCTCCCTTGCGTCAATTAAGATCCCTATGATACTAATTTATGCAAAGATGAGCCCATCTTTCCTGTGCTTGTAGCTCTGTGCTAACGCCCGTCAGGTCTTGCAGTCTTTATGAATGGAGGCTCTGCAGGGCAGAGATTAAGGTAACAGTGTCCAGCACAGCGTAGCCCTTATCCCTGGCCATTATCACCACTAAGTATCAGAGAAATAGATTATACTTGCTTTTCCACACAGACTTACTCTTTTGCCTGAGGCAAGAGAGGCTGATCTCCCTTCACAGCTTGCAGCCTTACAGAAAGCTCTGGCAGGCAACCTGGAGCCCACTGAACTCAGAGGGAGCTTTCAGAGGACTATCAGCTCACCCAAAGGGCAGAGTGAAGTCAGTTGTATGCCATGATATTAAGGAGGCAGCACGTATATTCTTTCCCTCTCCCTCAAGCAAACTGCTGCCTGCTCTCAGAGCAGTCGGCCTCTGGAAATGGCTTCTTTTCTAAAAACTGACATAATCCTGTGCTGATCTGAGGGCAGACATTTTCTCCAGGAAAAATAAACTATAATACATGGCAAAAGCCTTTCTTATGTGAACTGTGTGCAAGACCAACAGCTCTTCCCACTCCCTGAGATTTCTCTCAAGGATCCTCCAGTCAATCGAGATTAAAATCAGCTTGACTGTTCATAATGCCAGAAGTCAAAGAGGACACAGCATCTAGCTGTCCAGCTGCATGCAAGTCCGCTGCTCATTTCGCCCCTCCCAAACACAGCCCAGCCCAGCCTTGTAGCACACAGAGGGTATGGGTGCTCCTTAACACAACCCTCAACAAGAAGTTCTCTTGCAGAAGGCAGGAGGAGGAATTCCCTGCACTCAGATGCAATCTGCTTCAGTCGTCTTGCTGTAAAGCTGTCTCAGCATTGCCCAAACCCTCAAGTCAGGCTGCTGGAGTTTTACATCATGACTTTGACATTCTTATTTTCCTTTTAGCTTTCAGATGCTGAGTAATGGCAGAAACCGTTGCCTCTGGTTCCCCTGTGGACAGGAATATCAGTTTCTGAAAGAAGACGGAAGAGATTCCTAGATTATAACAACAGTTTGGAGACCTGAGGCTTCATGCAAACCACCACGAGACCTGACAATATTGCTCCTTCACATGGTGCTTAACAACGCTGGCACTTTCACCTTAACAGTGCCTTCAGTGCAGGCGCTGGTGGCTTCCACAAGGACACAGTCATGAAGAGTGCAAAGCCCTTACGCTTCTGTGGCCAAGCCAGGTTTTTTGGGGGTGGGTCTGTGGTTGTCTGCTTGTTAGTTAGTTCAGAAGCAGGAGAGAGAAATAAATGGAAAACTGTAGCTGTCTCAATTTCGTCGCTGCAAGAACTGAAGTTAGCACATCCTTTTTAGATATTTTCTTCTCCATTACACCACCATTTCTAAGTTACCTTAGTTCTTAAAACAATTCCAAACACCTTCTTTATTTGTTCAAGGGAGATGGAAAAAGCCAGCTTGAACCTTCTGAGAATGAGGTTGCCCTGCCCGTACCTCACTGTGATGCAAGCCAGAGTTTACTGTAAATGCCTTCCAGCTCTGAGGCAAGTTACGTCTGCTCGGCTGGTCAGGCAAAACAAGGCTGGACATTCAGCTTCACATTCTTCTATCCATCACATGGTAGCGTGTAAACTGTGCGTACAGTACGTTGCTCCATTTCACCAGGAATAGTGTTTGATGCATCTGTGGCCTGGACCATTCTCATTTTAGTGAGAGAGATATAACCCAGAAAGAAAATAAAAATGAGATTAACTGCGGGTAGGAAGGGAAGGGACAGTACATAGCAGTTTCCTAACACGAGGAAAAAGGAAACTGGGAACACAACAGGGAAGTGTGAAGACATCGACGGAATTTTTGTCAGAGCTGGGAAAAATAAAACAAGCAATATGGCTTATGGGGTTCACAGATCCACTGGCATAAAGCAATTTTAGGGAAACATGTTATGGCAAAAGCAGGGGGGAAGAGCCCTTTACATGATGCAAATGATGGGGACAATGGTCTCCCAAAATGAAGAGGGATAAACAAGGGGCGCTAGTGAGAGTTTGAGACACAGGTACCCTGGACATTAAAGGGTTGAAATATTATCCCTCTTCTGTGCTACAACTACAACAGGTTGGAGTGCCATGTAATTGTTAGAATTCATTGTCCCTAAAACTCTCCAGGGTAGTAAGTGGAGATCTTTAGGGTAAAAATGGAGAGCCAAGACAAACCCCCAGCACTTAAGGGACACCTGGTTTGGAAAGCAGCAAGGCGGGGGTCATAGCTACTTTTAATGTTATTTAGAACCTGTGGTTAGTGCCTGTCGATGCTGTGCTGAAAGAGCCAGCTGCTGAAAGGAAGAGGAATTCCATACGATAAGTAATTTGATTGCTGTTAGAGGTCACAGATTTTGTGGTATCAATCGCATCCTTAACTGCAAATTAAAAGTAATGCCTACTGGGCAGCTCTTTCAGAGTCTCAGGTGGCAGATAAAAGAAAGGAGAGAGTAAAGGTCTGTATCTGTTGGCCTCGATGTAGCATGTGTGTGACATTCCACTGATGCACGTGGTATGTGATGATAAAGTGCAATAATGGAAAATGAGACCATGAAACAGCTCAGGCAAGCCGTGTCCCAAGATATCCCAAGATGAAGGCAAGACTGAGGAAGCCACACTTCGCGGTACACTCACCTGATCCAACTGCTCTTCTCTGAAATTCTATGGTCGGGAGTACTCTGGAGTAGCAGCTTAAGTTTAAGAAATGTTGTAGGATAAGTGAGTGACAGGTAATTCCACCATGGAGAGAACATGGGTTAGTATTTTTCCAAATTTCCTCATTCCTCTCTAACAGCTTCCATTTCATCTGTTACATAAAGTCTGGTTTTTCACTATGTCCTCCCAGCGTACCCAGTGCATACACAGCCTGAGCTGGGCTTGGGGAGCACTGGCAGCAGAAGTTCCTACAAACATTCCCAGAAGCGGAAGGGCTCCCATTCCAAGCCAGTTTCTCCAGCACATGCACACACTGCTCATGCTGCTTTTTCGGCCATGACTTGGCTACAGCCTGCTGTACAACATTGGGTACCTCCTTTTGCAAGTGATCTGTTCAGAGATCTGCTTGGCTCCAGACCACCCTGCACTAGCCATACAGGATGGAGAAGACTGCACAAAGCTACGCATCTGGGTTTGACTACATAAGCTGTAAAACCTGCAGTAAAACTTGCTGCTGTTAATCACTTTTTTGATGGGATCATGAAATTCTGAGTACATAAATACTTACGACAATAAAGGGTGATCAGACATCATAAATAACTGGAATGTTTGAAAATAGGCTGTCTGAGTCTCTAATTCCAATACTAACGTAGAGATTAGAAAGAGGAAAGTCAGTTCACCTTGGAGAAACTCTAGAGACTTTCTGTACCTGTTTGTCCTCAGTTTAAACTCACAGTTCCCCACAGCGCTTCAATAGAGTCCTTGAAGTGGCTTCTAAATCCTACTGCAAATACAAGTGTACTACAGTTGCAGTCCTAAAAAGTCCCCAAATTTCCAAATCCTAAACCAAGTTACATCCATTACCTGGCTCTCTTCCCACAGTTTTGTCCATCTTTAAATTCTTCATGGCAAGAATTCCCTCCCAGCTAGGTCATTTACAGACAGGCAATCACTGGGGAAGCAGCAAAGCTGCAGGATGAATACTTGGAGTACAGCTGAGTACTTTCAGCAGAGACAGCGTGGTGCAGTATAAGGCAAGTACCAGCAGGGAAATCGGGGCATCCAGGCTCAGTTCTCAGCTCTGCTATCGGTCCGCTAAAGTCCTGGGGCATGCAAGTCCTTATCTATGTGCTTCTGCTCTCCCCCATCTCTAGGGCTTCTCTATTTATTCACCTTTGTACATTGTGTTCAGAGCTGCAGAGGTACAAAATACTATTATTTTAGAAACTGGGGGTGGGGTGAGGTGGTATCAGGCCCCTCTGTCGTTTTAGTGAAAGTCAAAGTCAAAGCTCCTTTGAATCCCAAGAAAAATGATTGTATCCTTTCAACTCAAAATTACTTCTGCAGACTTCATGAAAATAAAGCTAAGTATTCAGCGTGTGCCTCAGCCTTCTGGCAGACCAAGGCCTTTGTTTATGAAGGCTTGTCAGTAAAAGTGTATAGATAAATGAATGTATAAAAGCAGGCTACTCTGTTTTTTTCCTGTACTAGAAGGATATCTTGACCTGGAGAGGGTTTGTTGGTTTCATTCATCGTCCCCTGTCGTCCCCCCCAGCCCCGCACCTGAAGAGTTATTTCACTTATTTCCCCAAATTACAGCATAGCCTCTTTCTCTTTCTGCTGAATTTCTTGCTTGTTATGAAAGTGCATGCAGCGTGCAAGGAAGTCTCAGCTCAGAGGCTGGGCAACAGAAATGGGAGGGGAAGCAAGCTGGAGGAGAGCAGTAACTTGCCTTCAGTACTGATTAACTCTCCCCATCGGTCCTCTCCCTAGGCATGCTCAGAGAGAAACTTCTGCTTCATTCAAGGTATTAAAATATGGGATCTGCAATTACTTGACTGAATTCAGTTTGGATAGAAGATGACTTCGTTTCCCCCAGGAAAAGTAGTTTTTCCATTTTATTTACTTTAAACAGGAAAAACCTTAAAAGAGGACATCACGATTAATCACATAGACTGCTTACAAATCCTCTGAGTTGTTGTGCTGTGTATTCACTAAGTAAGTCTTGGGATCCAGTCCAGGATCTGCCTTGCCACTGTACTGTGGGGAATGCCAAGTGAGGCTGGGGGGCACACAGCAGCATGCTTTCTCCTCGAGGGGAGCACGTGGCATGCTGCACAGCCATGCTCGCTCAGACCCGCAGCACAGAGGGAACAGCTGGCAAAGCTGCTCTCTGTACATTGCTGACACTTCTGGTACATGCCTATGGTCCCACTCAAAGGGCAATGCAGCTGACGTAAGTCCAAGCCCACGAAAGTCAGCGAGGATGTATCACTATCCGCAAAGCTCAATCAGGCTTAGATGATAACAGCATCTTCTGGAAGACTAGAAAAAACCCACATACATAGACAAAGGCTCTTGCTTTAGTTACTGCCTTAGTCCTAACACTCCTAGTGAGAAAGGCATTCATTCAACTTACAAGCAAGATCAACCCTAGAATTGCTGGAATAGGCTGTAGCCCAGGTTCATAAAATTAATGCTTCCATGGTTTTTACTTTTATATAAAACATCAAACTTGTGACTGCCGTCCCACCAAGAACACTCTGTGCGCGAGACAATGGAAACTGCTGGGGGAAAAGAGCTTTTTCCCCCCAAGCACCACTTAACAGCTTCCCCATACCACCCTCAAGGCAAGAGCAAGGAGCCTTCCTTCTCATTTCCAGCTCCTTTGTTTCTTGCTTGCCATTCCCTTCTACTGCAAGACGAGCTTTACCTTTGTGACAGTAAAATTAAATGTTGCCTATATTGCTGAAAGATTTAAACCATCTGTTAATACCTTTGTGAATTATATAAATTGATCATATTCTGCTTTGAACATTGTTAAGAGAAGAACATGCCACAGAGGTGGAACAAGGTCAGTCACAATCTCCACAAGCCAGGGAAAAATTCTAGCCCTTTGGAGACCAAAATATGTAACATTATAAAAAGAATCAAGCAAATGGGGAATCTGCTGATAGGTTCTCTCTTTCACATCAAAGAGAGTACAAGCCTCCGAATGCTTTGTTGCTGCAGTACAATACAGATGAAAATGCCATTTTGCTTCTACAGTGAAAAGACCACGAGAAAGACCATGAGAAAGCTAGTTTTGCCTTCCTGCAACAAGGCAAAGAAATTCTGGGGAATAAGACGAAGAATATTCAATCCATCTAGAGTTCACTGAGCAACAGTAAGAAAAGATTTCCTTAAAATAGGGAGCTGAGACTTACTACTTTCTGAGCCCAAAGATGGAGTGGTAACCCTGACTCAATCAGATTCATCAGTGCAAAGTCTAAAGTCTACAAAAGCCTGCAGTATTTTTCAGCAACTATAAGGTGAGCTGGTCAGTTAACAGTCATCCAGATACCAGCAACACCTAGACATGTCACAGGTCTGTATTATCCTTCACTCTGTGCAGTCACAGCACTAAGATGATCAGGTGCTTACATAAACGAAAACCCAACATGTCAGAGGAGGTCTTCTAATAAAACAAGGTGTGCTCTTATTTTCTACTACCTTTGATCTGATTACTTTTCTTCTGGCCATCTGGACACAACAAGGAAAACCGAGCAGAAATCTGACCATTAATGACAGAAGAAAAGTTGTTGATGTCAGATGAAATTTAGCAGATTTGTCTAAGTCAATTAAAAAGGTTCTCTTGCTCTTTACAAGCTATTAAAAGGCTGTATTTTGCCACCAGGAGTGAATCAAAGCAGTAAACTACTTCACCAGTACTTAGTGCATCATTCGTTAGAAACCTAACAGCAAAACCTGCCTCTATTTCATAGGGAAAAAAAAGTGCATTTAGAAACCTTTTTCAAAAGCATGAATCCATTCCACTAGTATCTGCCAACCATCACATCTCGGGCAATTCAGTACATACACTTAGGCAGGACCAAGTCTCAGGAACACAAGCCACTCCCTTTCCCAAAAAGCACATGTAGAAATCCATGATGGATAATAAGCCAGTGCACAAGAGCACCTTCTCCTGTCACCGCTCAAAATAAGCTATTGTGATTCTGTTGAAAATACTTCTCTGTATTCATATAGAATAGTATGCTTATTCCTATTTTGCTTTGGAAAAGATCATTCACTCCAATTTAGGTTTCCTTCCAAATTCAAAGCCTCTCTTGAAACAGAACCTCCACCCTTCACACATCTCTAACAGCAAGCACTCTAGAGCAACACTTCTACAGCACAGCTTCATTTTTCTTGTGGCTGCTGTCTTTATGCTACTTAGTGCCTGTAGCCCTTTCCTCCTCCAACCGCTGAAGGTTTAAACCATGCGTTTAAATGACTTGCTGAAATAAGTCCAGGGAGAATAAGTAATTACATTCTCTTCTTCCCTCCCATTTTGCCACTGTACTATTAACATATAATCAGGAGTCTAATTTTTAGTTAGGTGTTTAAAAAACCCTGAAGCAAAGAGTTTTAAATTATTAATGAGCCATTTTTTAAAAGGCAAACTGAAATAAGTGTACCCTCTTCTTCATATATTTAATGACCATAATGGTTTAACACATTATTCTTCAATTACTAAGGACAGGTTTGCAGAGAAAGGCAGTATTTTCTCTAATTAGAGGTACTAAATTTCCCTCATAGCCATGATGGTCTACAGCTATGAAAACTACCTTCACAAAGTGTCAGGCTGAAACTGCACAGGAGAGGACATTTTTCAATGCAGGAAGGTATCGTTGTGCCTGTACAGGTGCTTCTTCATTGTTGGTGCCAGAGATGCTTCTTAGAAAGATCTTATTATCAAATATGTACTTGTTATGGCACTTATTAATCACAAACGTGACAGAGACATGAGTCTATCCACAGAAGACATTCACACAGCCATAAGAGGCTGTTGCTTGTTTGGTAACCTGTAAGCAGTTAGGCAGCTACCTCCTCTTTAGATTCTAGTGGCAACCAGGAATTCCACCATTAAGAGAGGACCTGTAAAGCCAACTGCTGCCTGCTCAGGACAGCAATCCATGAAGCACAACACAGGGTTGTGGGCTGCAGTACTTCACATGCTCAGAAGGTTCGTTATTTGCTTAAAGCGTGTGACCCCTTCTTTCTCTCAATCCATTCAAACCCACGCAAGTCTTCTTGGAAAGGCCCACCAGCTTGGGTGAGGTTAATGGAACCTCACTTCTTCCCGAGGACCCCACTTGCAGAACGCAGCAGATGCCAGTTTTCATTAACAGGGGTTACAGGCGATTTAACAAAATGCAGAATAGCCCCATTTTCATTTGTTTTCCATGTGTTTTCAGGCTGAGACTAGTACATGGCTGAACCCACACAGAGAGCTTGCTCTGCATCTGCACACCAACTCAAACACACCTAGAAGATCAGAGTGTCTCTGCTCTTCCAGCATCTCTTCAGATTTGTATTTAGGCAACATTTAGGGTACCAAACTTCTGATTGTACCAAAACATTAGCTTTCGTTTAAAGAGCGAGATGTTAGCAGCAAGAAAAGGAAATCTCTGCAGCCTGCTTTCGGCTGAACTGATGCACTAGTGTCAGCAGGTGTGGGCAGGTGTACGCCCACACTACATTACACGTTACAGACAAGCCCGAGCAGTGTTAACCCTGGAAATGGACGCACGAATAAAGGACAGTGTACACACCTGAACTGGCTGCACACAGCCAGCTGGGGTCCGCATACTGGTAGTCACGGGGCACCAAGCCCAGCTCCTCAGCTGACATTTGCCATGGCTCCTTCAGACCCTAACTGGTAACTCCACGTGGCACAGTACTGTGCGGACTGACTAGATCAGATGTCCTCTACCTTGAAGAATATGCTGTGCCTCCTTTTACAGCATCTGCATGACCACTGGCAGCCCTCATACAATATCTTGGTCCCTTGCATGAGTTCTGCAAGGTGACTAGTTCCACCTCCACTTCTTTAAGGCCCCTGCGAACACTCCCCCGAGAGTTTCTCTGACCACAGCAGTAATAAAATGGAAAACAGTATCTATTCCCACCCATAACAGCTACTGGAACTTGCTGAAGAATAGCTGTTAGCATAAAGATGCCTGCTAAGACAAGAGGAAGATCCCTCTATCCCAGCTATTCCAAGTTCAGAGCATACCTATGCCATTGAAGCAGGGTCATGAACATTTTTATCACTAGCAGCCTATGGGACCAGATGAGCATAAATCAGCCTAGTCTTCTTACCATCTGGGATGCAGTGTGTATAATTGCAGATGTTAGGGGATTTTCCAATTTTATTGTTACTCTTGCAGACAGCAGCATGCTCCTTCAAGTGTTCCCTTCACTTGCAGTGCCCTATAAAGCAACGGGGCCCTGCTAACAACCTTACAGCTGTTTGCCATCTTAGAAGAAACAAACCAAAGTAAACGTCTTCACTCAAGCAAACTCAAGAACTAATTGTTAAGGTAGTATTTCATGCCACAAAATTTATGAGGAAACCACACATTAGAGTTCCCAAAGCAATATAAAAAGTCATTTCAAAAGATTTTATTAGTCAATATGTATACTTCATTACGGAAACTGACTTTGAAACCATCTTTGGAACACACACCACAAGGTTCCACAGGGGGCTATCCTAACACAGGACTATTTGATGCTTTCCTCAATAAACTGGATGATGAAAAAGACAGTAAGATTACTAATTTTGCAGGTACATCAAGATGGGAGTGATTGCCAGTACGCTGGAGGATACAAACAGAATTCAAAATGATCCTGAAAAAAAAGAGAAAGAGCAGCCTGAAAAAAGGAGGATGCAATTCAACTAGCAAAATGCAGGTTAGCGAGCGAAGGCGAAGAAAATCAACTAGGCAAATGCTGAGCAGGAATAAATGGGTAAAAAGGGCACAGAAACAAGTTTCTGAGCAAAAGGATCTCAAGCTCCAGATGGCTCAGAATTCCTAACACCTGCTCCCGTAACGCCATAAACCAGCAGAAACAAACTAAACCTCAAAGCAAGCAGCGCAGGGCAGATCAGTAGGCATCCCTACCTGCCCAGTTACACTTTCAGGCATTAGGCTGTCAGCATGATCAAGCATGTGAAATCCCTTAAATTACAGCCCTTGGTTGTGAAACATCCAGAGATTAAAATACGGTTGTTCTCGCTTTTTTCAGGAATACAGCACAAAGCCTGCCTCTTTCAAAAACCTTTGCCTAGTGATCAAGGCTTCAAAGAGCAATTAATCTCTAATCCCCACAGATACGCTGTAAGGAAAGAAAAAATTTCTAAGCTGTGTAGCAGGAATACAGAAATGATGGCCAGCATAGATGAATTCTTTTCTGCATCTGGACCTACTAAGATAGCTAGGCATATGATAAAAAGCTGAGGTGCTACTTAAGAACAGTGTTTTTTCATTTATTTTATTTTCTTCCAACCATATTTAAAATAAAGTAAAAATACTGGCATTTTTGCTTCTTCTCTTTCTTTATTAAAGAAATGTATCATAAGTAAAGCAACCTGACTTGCTTACTGATTTATTTGGTATGGTGACACAATTCCAGCAAAAAAATGCAATTCCTAGTAAATCGGAGTTAAGGATGGAGCGATGATCTATTCATCTCATCGTGTGGGTGTTTGAGATCAGCACCAGATGTCATCTCCCCTCCCTGCTCCCATACCTCAGCCATACATACCATACTACGAACTAACTTAACCCCTCCCTCTCTTTCTGCTTGCTCCCGGAAAAAGCAGCTCATTCCACAAGCACGTCCTAAATCTTGTTCTTGGAAAGATGAGCTGGTAAAATATTAAGCATTAATCAATGAACATTTTTAATTCTCCCTCTCCTTATTTACAGCTACCATGGATTTACAAGGAGACGCCAAGGCACGCTGCCCCACCCCTGCGGCAGCGGGCAATGTGACTCACGCAATGCAGAATGGCCGGGATGTCCCCCCGGCTCTGGTCCAGACCCCCCTCCTCCCCCAGTATTACTGCGGTGGTACCCTGCTGCCTTAACTTTCACTTCACTCTACTGTGACACATCTTCAGCAACATTATTTTTGCTTCGTTTTCCCCTTAAGCAAAATGCCAGGAAATAAAAGTTCCTAATTTTTCAGAAGTCTGGATTTCAAAATTCACACTTTTCACCTCCTCACAAAGAATTATTTTCCCTGTAATCAGTGCCAAGCAATTCCTAGGCACAATAGTACAGAAGCTAGTTGGGATTCATATGTGAAAGTAATGCGATGTTTAATAATTTAGTTAGAGAACGCTGTCATGCCTGTAAATGTTTCCTCAAGCCCTTGATTACTAACGTTTATGTTGCAATTAACAATGGATGTTCTTGAGGGTTTTGCCGACATAAATATGACCTGTTTAAGCAAATTACTCTCCAAAAGCACAGATTTCAGTGGTGTTTCTTTGTCCTACAGATGTTTTCTCTTGGCACACTGGTCAACTCCTCACCATTTGCTGCCAGCTTCAGTGATTCCGAGCATCTGCTCTCAGTTTTTGGCACAGGCACAAATGTATAGCACTAAAATCACTGGGAATCACAAAACTGTGTTACCAGCTTTGAAAGGTTAGACAGAGAAGTCAAAATAATCTGTTGTAGTAACAGTTGAAGGCGTTCTGCTATTTTTGGATGTTGCTTTGGGCTTAAACCACCTCAGCTTAACAACATTTTCACTCCAGGCAATAGCTGCTGCTGGTTTTCCTTGGATGAAGAACACACCTATCAAAATAATTTCAAGCAAAATCACATAAGTAAAGGTGAGCAAATGTTTAAGTCTTTTCAGGACTGCAGCAGCTATACATGCTTATCCAAGCTCATGATCCTGGCTACCTAGGGACAAGAAGTATAGCCTATATATGTACACCTGTGGGCAAAAAAAAACCCCAGTGAGGCTTATTATGGTGGTTACTAAAGTTCATCATTCTTCTATAAACTATAGCTCATGCTTTAAGCTGAATTTTATTACAGACATTAGTCTAGTCAAATAGTAAAGGTATGATTCAAGCCACCTATCTGACTTTTAATGATTTTAATATTAAGTAGGGAGGGAAAAGCTATTTCAGCTGGTGCTTAATGATATCAGACATCGCTAGACATTCTGCAAGTACGGGTCCCAGCCCTTCCCACCTTTCTTGTGCCTAGTGCAATTTTACCAGAGGAAGCATCAGGCACAACATCTGGATCCAAATATATCTTTTGGTAAGTGGGCGTTATCCTTATTCCACTGACTGGCACATGCAAAGAAACACACACATCAGTTGGACCTTCAGCTGTCAAAAAATGATCACATTTACCTCTAATCTACAAATACTGGCAGGTTACACTAGCCAAGAGATTGGCATCTAAAGTAATTCATAGCAACACAACTCGGTCACCCAGACGTGGGGATGAGGTCATTAAAAGGCCTACCTGCTTTCTAAACGTTATGCTAAGGAGTCAACAGTCCATCCTTTAGTTTATAACAAACAAACAAAACGCAGCTTTGTTTGCAGAAACAACAAAAGTGCAGCTACAAATATAAAGTAGAATACCTGAATAAACCATCTTGTTCAAACTCCCCCCGGTCTGTCAGCTCACAGGCTTCACGTCCAACCCAGCATCAGTTACTGAGGTCAGACTGTGTCCGGAAGAAAACCAGGGAGTTGTTACCTACAATAACCAAGGACGGATGTAACAGACGAGCTCTAGCAAATCACGCTGTTGCAGTTTATAACCTTCTTCCACCCAGCAGCCCACCCATCCCTGGAGGGCCAACAGGAAGGAATACACACACGCATCTCAGTGGTTTCATTTTGTGCTTTGGTGTCTCAGGTTGAACTCCTCATCAGTGTTTTTAAGCTGTCAAGAGTTGTGCACGAGGACACTATCTAAAACATACTATGGAGGTTTTAGCAGGAGGATGGTGTAAGCACCTGAAGGTAAATCCTCACAGTGACCTCTTCCAGAGCCCTACACCAAAGCTGTAACTTCAGCTGCAGTGACAGTTCATGATTCTGAGGTCTACTCAGAGTCCAGTCCAGTTTTTCCTGAAATACATACAAAATCTCACTGGCTTCAAGTGAAACAGGAGCAAGCCACCAGCTTCTGCATTATGATCACAGCAGTGGCTCCCAGCCACAGAAAATAAAGGTGACGTTGCCTCACTGCTGATCTACCCTCTTGCGCTGCTGCCACCCTGGATGCTTAGCATGAGTAAGGCATTCTGAGAACCTTCCACACAAACTTAACTAATTAAATAAGAAACCTGTCACCCCCAAACTTCAGCTGTGTCTCAGTTATTACTACCTTCTCCAATAGAAATAATTATGATCAATCAGAGAACAACAAATTAGTACCATGACTGCACATCTTATTCCTTCAAATGGTAAGTATTGCTTTCAGATTTTATCTGTCACAGCTAAACCCAGCAGTTTAACTGCTGTAGTCACTGAATTTCCTAAGAAAGTTCTTGCAGGTAATGCTTTTCTGAACATTTAAATACATCCTTTCCATTGCAGCTCAACACAACTGGGGTAGAAGAACTCAGTCTTTCAACAAAGACTGGGACTCAGTTGTGTCGGAAATTAATTTGGGATCGTATACGCCACAGTAACACTGTACCCCAATAACCACGTCGTTGTAACGCCGTCAGTCTCTGTGCTGGTTCAGCAACGCACCCCCTGGGTGGCCACGGCAGAGCCTGGTGCCTGGGCAGTGACTGAAGGTACCACCAGTGACTGTGATGCAGTTTAATAACGCAACATCACCTGCTGCTTGTGTACTCAGCTCGCCATTCCAAACACAAGCAACGTGTGAAGGAGAAATGGGCGCAGCAGCTTCGCAAAAACACAGAAATAACTCTCGGGTTTAGATAACAACCAAAACTTGGAGGTTCGAATAAATTTTGTTGATCTTTTCTGTCCCAGCATTCGTGGTTTACTTCCATGCATCTTTATGCCTGCTGATTCAAGTGGGGGAAGGAAAGGAACCCCCCAAACAAGAGAACATGCCCGTACGGGATTATGTCCTGGTGGCCGCTCCACCTGCTTTGTTTCTCTCCGGTGGTTCTGCACTCTTTGCCCAGGCTGGTATGTTTGTTACCACAGCAGCTGCAATATCCACCTTAATATTCCAAGAGACTGTGACTAATACTCTTAGTGCAGTACTTCATAAAAAGCCTGAACACAGGAGCCCAGCTGCACAGATTTAGCCATCAGAAGAGTTAACAACACAGTCACTGTTTTTATGTCAAGAGGAAGCAAATTCACACAAAATGAGTGTGTATCTCTTGATGACGAACTACACAAACAGCATTACACTCACTTCTTAGTCACATCTGTAAGATTCCTTGTGTTAGTAGGAGGTTTCGTGGCTTGCCAACAACAGATATTTCTGAAAGGTCTCTCCTCCCGAGTCCTAGACACATACGGACACACACACTCAGAACTGAGCAATTCACCCAGTAATGTTTCTCATTAATTTCATCTTAAAAATGGCTCTTAAGAAAAAGTATTGGAGCCTAACGCAAGAGTTACAGCTGTGAGGAACATCCTGAAACTCATGATAAATTCATAGGCTATATTCATAACCTGATGATGGGAAATGAAACAACCCTTTTAAGGAAAGGGATAGAAGACAAGACATTTCACATGTACTATGTGTATAGATATTTCTAGAATTGTTTATAAACAAAAAGTGAGAAACTAACACAAATGCTTAGGCAATTACCTAACACCATTGAAGTGTTTGTGTAAGTAAAGGGTGAATGAGAAGTCAACAACAGCAAAACTAACAAAGAATTGCTGGAAACGGTGGGAGACTCCAGTCAGCAATGGTTTACACCAGCTGAGAATCCAATCTGTCATCCTTTCAATTTGGAAGCAAAGAAACCTACTACGAGTACTGAGCAAGCCCCTCAAGATTTACCACACAAGCACTAGTGCTGTAATTGCACGCATGAATCCAAAGCCTCGTGCCTGCCCAAATGCCAGTAAGACAGCTAGAGGTGAAACCCATCGCAAATCAGCGCTTTTGTGCTGTAAGGAATCCTAAGGCTTTTCTAAAAAAAACCCAGAATGTAAACTTGAAATACTGGTAAAAGAAAAAGCAAAAATCCAGAATATTTCTGGAAATGCATAAAGAAAAATATGCTAACATTTCAAAATAGACTAATAAAACAATTTTGTCAAATCAAGCAGAAAAGATTTGTTTTGAACTAACTACACAAAATTCTCTTCGCCGGACCTGCTGCAGTAGGTCTGGAAATTGTCGTTTGACATTATTTTCCCATTCCTTCTGTCTGACTCGGGGCTGGTGGACAAGATGCCGGAAGGATTTGGTGCATACGTGAAAGGATGGGTGGGACCAAGGGAAAGGGAGAACATCATGAGACAGGGATATTGTAGTTCAGAAAGCTCAAACCATGAAGGTCAGCAGGACTTTCAAGATAACAAACCCCTTTGCACATGCTGCTGACAGCTCTAACACTCAAACTCTGCTTTTCTGTGATTTTTGAAGCCAAATGTTCAGACTTCAGTTGAACCAAAGTATTTCTTTTCAGTTTTCATAGCACAAGATTAGAGAAATTGATTACTAAATATTTTCTCCAGTTGCAAACTTTCGTTATACAAAAACTGTCAGAAATTTTCCAGCCAGCTGTAAATTAAAGTTACAGTATTTAGTCCCACAATAACTTCAAAGTATGGCACTGTAAATGAAGCAGAATCCATAAAAACCTAACATTTTTTCATTTTAAACTGTCCTTTTATTCTAAAAGCAACAGTTGTAAGCATATTAAAGTTAAAATTATAATTAATGTTGCAAGAAATATAGTCAATTTTGTAGCTCATCTAAACTTATCAGATCTTTTACAGTGAGTTAATGGACTGTTAGTGAATCTCTTCAACATGAATTTGATCATCAAAACGATGCTTTTCACAAGATCTGAAACTATTCAGGCTTATTCCAATTATAAGATCTGGCTGAAGCTTCTGCCATGCAAAACCCTCTATGGTTTGACACGGTTCATGTGGTTTTAAATGGAGTGACCGAAGACCAGAAAAGGGAGAACATGAACAAAGTTTTATTCAGAAATCTGTGAAAGTCTGCTGATCACAGGATGGGGATATTTGGGTTCCATTCGCACTGCCTCTGGCCATGGGCCAATGACTTCATTGCTTTGGACTTCCACAATTCTTCTCCATCCCCATGGATTGGTCTCATCCACCTCAAGCTCCACAGATTGGTGGCATGGCCAGTAGTCAGGATGCGATGGTAGGGCATTTACCAGCTCCTGCAAGGTTTTGTAGTCTGTTTGGCTTTACTCCATGGCAGTCTCGCTTGATCATGCCCCACCTTCGCTGTGATATACATTCCCAGTAAGCTGGTTTACTAACTGGAATGCCTGTTGAAATACTCAAGAATTCAACTGCTGACTAAAGGGGTCATAGCTCCCTTTTTCATGGCATGTTGCAACTGCCCATGTCTCATTTATAGTGTAAGGGGATCTGTCCCTAACTTAAATGTGAAAACAGTCTGGGTTATTCCTATCCATGAACTGCTCTTTCTTCTCCTTGACAGTTGCCTTGCAAAATGAGGGACACCAAACTGAAGCCAGGACCTCAGAATACTGCTGTAATGTTACATATAACCAGTGCCACGGATTGTCACTCAGCCCCATCTTCCTGACCCTCCAGAAATTAGTCTTGAGTTGTTCCTGCATGTTTGTAGCACTGTAATCACAATGCATTTAGTAGCACTTTGTTGAGACTGTATGAAGTTTAAGCCATTAATCAGAAAACAAAAACAGATGACCAATAACAAGCATTTCAGTAATGAGCTCAATTCCCACTATGAATAGCTCAATCAGAAAGTGTTTGTCTAAAGTATTGGTTGCATGCTGCCAAATTACTAATATTTTTGAAGCTACACCAAAAAATGGACTCAAATCTGCTGTATCATTTGCAGTTACAAGCTTGATTGGTTGATTTAAATAGAAAACTCAAGATTTTTGCTCTTTATTCAGCTTTTCCACTGTGGAAAAGAGTATGTTGAGTGGGGGTACAGATTTCAGTAAAAGTTGAGTATAGGTCTTCAACAGAGAAACAGTATGGGCAGGAAGAAAAACACCAAGTATTAAATACTGCTATATAAGTTTGAGATGTGTGAGAAGTGGGATCCAATGCTGACTGAGAACAGCAGAAAGATCTACCTTACAGGCACCTTCTTTTCCTTTTGATCTCAAAATGGAACAGATCTATTTGATTTAATTACATAAATGAAAGCTTGCTATCTTGAGATATTCGGTTTAGAGCCCAAATTCCCAGGCCTCTAACAGATTTGTGAAGTATTACCGACCTTGGCTACAGTTTCTATCCATTTGTTAGTTTGTTTGTTGTGGTAATTCGCATCCAGCTACTAATACAAAGCACTAGATGCTCTTGAAGTGGCATCCAAACAAAACCAGAGGTCAGAAATTATCGGTAAAGATGAAGGCTGTGTGTAAAGCATCGCCATGAGAGAAGGTGTGAAGTGATAGAAAAACACCCGTACGCTGCATTTATCAAGGCAGTACCCTAAAAAGGACAAAGAAAGTAATTCATCTCAGTAAGAACACGAAGGCAGAAGCATGTAAAATAAATATCCATAAACTAAACAGTGATTACAAAATCTGAACCTTGGAAAACAACCTGTTTGAGAAATAAAGTACATCAGAGCATGACCTGCTAAAATCTAGATTCAAGATTTACAAATCAGTCGTATAAATCATCCATTTTTATTAATAAAATGGATATTTACATCCAAAGTATAAAGTATTGAGTTTCAAACCATCTGTATGACAGTAATGCTACTTATAAATCAGGTACATGAACTATCCATTATTTCCTACACTTATAAATCAGTCATATTCACAAAGCAGTTGCCTGACTAGGAAATAATTTTCTTGATTAATAAATCAGGTGCCACCAGACGCATAAATTACTGATAGGAACCATAAATCTTTTGACCACTAGGCACATTTCATAAATCAGAAACTCAGCATATACCAAGTGTTCGTAAATGCTCAATTATGAACAATTTAGCAAACCAGTACCAACCCCGAATCCCCCAGCACACCCAAACCCGTAAAGCCATAGAGCCCAGATTTGCTTGCTTGTTGTTTTTTTTGAAGCTGAAGATTCACTGTATCTCCTGTTCTGTTTGCCACTGTGTAATACATTAGGAGCTTGTTTATTCATAACTAAAAAGCATTTTAATATTTATTCATAACTAGAAAGCAGTTTAGTGCTTTGAGGGTTGGCGAATGGGGGGAGGCAGAAAAGGGAGATACCGAAAAAAAAGTTTTGTTCCTGCTTTTTTTAGTTTTCACACAGAAATTGAAAGTCAAAATCTCTGCTACCTCATCCCAAAACCTCTTGCAGATTTATTTTGCCTTCTCTCCCACCCTTCTTTGAACTGTTGTATTAAATGTATTTACAACTCTTTTTTTAATTGTCGTTTATGAACATATTATGTCACTAGAAGTCATCATTCAGCAACTGCTGCACTATGAAACATTTACTTCAGTAAGAAGTAAAAACAGAGTAAGAAGTTAAAAATAAGGTGAATACATTTCTTTAAGGTAAGGGGAGAGTGTGTTAGGATAAACTCTACTTTTATGATGTTCTTCCTGCAGAAAGGTGAAAAACATTCTTAAACTGAGGGGTCCATTACACTGCATCCATTTAGCAGAATGCAGCCTCTGTTGGCTCCAAGGGATTTCTAAATAGTTCATAAATACGGCTGTGTTGGTGAGTGTATAAACACTTCCAACATGACAGAATGATAAAACCAAGTAAATGCTGTATTTGATATATTACAGAAATAAAGTGTCACTTTAGGTTGTCAATTTGAAGTTTATCATAGCAATTCACACAATTTAGAATTCCAACAGAAAAAGTACAGATTAAGTCTAAATGCTGTATTCTAAAAACAGAAATAAAATTTCTAATAAAGAAGAAACATAATTACATGTTTTATTTAATGTTATAATTATATGAAACATAAAGATATATAATTTAGGAAAAAAGCAAAACATTTTAGATTGAGGTAAATAGTATACTTTGGTTGACATGAAATTATTGTCTTCCAACCCGATCTGGCCACTAAACTGGTAAGTTATTATTCATACAGGCTCATTATCATACCGATATCCTTTGGATGAAAGGCATGGCTGTTGCTATAATTACTGAAATAAGTAAACCGGAGCTACTATGTGATATAGGTGTAGCTAACAATCCGGTTTTACATCTTCACCATTTGCTGCTGCAAGGATGAATTCATGTGTTGGGGACCATCAAATGGAGATGCTCCTACAGGTGTCACCTCTGCAAAAGAGTACGAAGCAACTTCTGATGCCTGTGCTCCGAGACCACCCATGGGGAGCAGAACACAGGCACAGAACCTAGCACTGAATTCCCAGGCAGCAGGAGAGTGGGTGGGTAAGAGAATAGGTGGGAAACGGATACCTGAGAAATAAGGTTCACAAAAGAGCTGCCCATTAGGAACCACCAGCGTGTTTACCTCTATGCACCTCCTCGGATTCAAGGAAAACATCTGCATACCATGGAACAGAAGAGCTATTTCACAGCAGGCTGCAGTAAAATAAACTGGAAACTTAACCAGGTACCAGCTGGCAGTAATAATAGTTAGGAATTAACTAATGCATTTCTCAGAAGTGCTCAAGAGTAACGGCTGAGGTTGCGCAGAGAGCTTTAGCTGTTGTAACGGCCTGGGAAGAAGCCTGTTCCATGCTAACAGTCACAACGAGGATTAGTGCAAGCTTTCGTCTACACGATAGACAAAACTACATTTTACTTCTCAAAGACAAGAAAAGCCATCACCTCACTCTGCATTTGGCTGTGGCGGCCAGGAGGGAGGGGAGCACCGCAGCGGGCAGCAGCCAGCCCCCCCTCCCTGGCCAGCAGTGCTGAGCAGTCGCAGCGGGGTCATGAAGAGGGTTCAGTGTGGATGCACAGCGAGGGCAGAGCCACGGAAAATATACAGTATCTCCCTATGCTGGTGTAAAAATAAATAAATCAAAATAAATGCAATTTTAATCTGTTGCCCTGCATCTCTGGAGGGGCGAGTCTGAGCTCACTGTCGTTAGCCATACAGTGAGAGGGTGCCTGACTGGAGGAACAGTTTATCTGAGACTACAAAATTGAACCATCTCGCCCTCCTGGGTAAGGACAAACCTTGTAACACCCTCATGAGGTTACATGAGGGCAAGGAAGAAAAATAAATAAATAAATAAATAAATAAATAAATAAAAAGTCGTCTTATGGTATTCTTCATTAAGGCTATGATTTTACTGGAGCCATCAGCTGGCTGCCGTAAGTACCCATCTACTTTGTCTACACAAAGGCCCAGAATCACTTGAATCAAGCTCTTTCTGTCATTGTTGGTTGTTTTTTTTTTCTTATTTCTTTGGTGTGTTTTTTCTTTTGGTTTGTTAGTTGGTTTTGGGGTTTGTTTGGGTTTTTTTAATCTTACCCCCACCCTGATTCTATCATAACCATGGCACAATGAGAACAGAGACAAATGAAATTACTGCTGTCTGCTTACAGAAAGATCCTTTTCTGCAGCCTGCTGATACCCCTCCTGCCTCTTAAAATCCTCAGTTTTATGAAATCTGTTCTCCCTGAGGAAATCAGGGTGTTAGCAAGGGAACATTTTCAAAATCAAAACTTAGAAATTAACTGTTTTGATAACATTTACATATACAAACTACAATAGCTGTTAGAGAAAGCACAGCCAAACTAAGACATAGCAGTGCAAGAGGCAACTGGCACATACTGAAATAAAAAAAAAATAAAATTGTGTATGAATGAAAAGCTTTTTTACTGTGAGGGTGATCGACCGCTGGCACAGGTTGCCTGGAGAGGTTGTAGAGTCTCCATCCATGGAGATGTTAAAAACCCAGCTGGACAACCTGATCTGGATGATGCTGCTCAAGCAGGGGGTTGGAAGATATTAATTTTTTTTTTTAATTTATTTTTTTATTTTAAAAAACCCAAACCTCTGACAATCTGAGGGAAACCCTCATTAGCACATGAATAGTTTTGAGGTTGATTCAACATTAATGTGAGTAAATTTTACTCTTTCCTACGTTACCTATTTAGTAATAGTCGAACATCAGTACTATTCTCTTAACAATCTTGCGTGAGTTTGTCCAGGTATCTGTACTTAAAAGTATATATTAAATTATTAATATTTTTTTGAGGAATACATAACAAGTCAAAAAAGTGTGGGTTTCTGTGGGCTCAGATTAAGCTAGAATATTTGATTACAATGAATTTGGCACTGCATGATAAACTCTCTAATGGAGTTATATGCTCAGGAGAGATTAAGAGAGTCTGACGCTTGCCACTGGCTCTAAATAGATGTTTAAGACTGCCTGGCAGTTTTGGAGGACAACACACTCCAGTCCCGAACCAAACTTCTTTGTGTTTTAGAACACCGTCAACTTGTTCTAGACAGGACGCTATTTTTTGCCAAATACATAACGCAGCTACATTTGCTTACAGAGGTGTTGCAGTTCTAATTTGTTATTGCAAAGCATTCTGCAGTACCTTGAAGACAAAATGCAACAGATAAACACCTCTCCCAGCTAAGTACGTCACAGAAATACCGCCTCTGAGCAAGTGAGCTTCTCCCCACCCAACAGGTACATTTCCATTGCCTCTTATAAGCTAGTCTGGTCCTATCCAGGCACAAATCTCATTTCTTTCTTCAACACTTTGAAGCTTTTGTTCATACTCTGATAAGAGCGGAAAGGATTCTGAGACCCAAGGAAAGAAAGACCTATAAAAATTTTGTCTATAGACATTTGAATCATGACAGGGACAAAAGTACCGGAGATGGTCTATGACCCTCCCAGCTTCCCCCCAGGGAACCAGGTTGAACTTACTGAATCTTCAGCATTGCAGGTCTAAACACAAAGCAGCTCCCACTGTTGCTTTCCAACAGGCAAGAAACAGCATCCCATCACAGGTCACTTGAGAAGCCGCTCACAAATTCAACAGTTACAGCCTAGCACCAAGACACCTTGACCCATAGCTCAAAAGATCTCAGCTGTGAAAAACACGCCGGTCTATTGCCATGGTGTTTCTTGTGACTGCCATTCAAAACTGGTCCATGGTAAGTCTGAGGGCCAAACACTACCCTGTCGTGTTGAGAATTTCAGCACCTACCACAGGTTAGAGACTCATTTAGAGCTGGAAGTACAGAAAGGTCGAGAGTAACACTCACTTAAAAAAAATAATAAATCTTCCTTCCCCCTAAGAGTCAGCAAAAAGCTACCGCATTGCTGAAACTGCCCGCCTTGCCAAGGTGATGGAAGTTACTGGTTTACCAAGAGACTGCATGGTCTGCCTCCCCAGAAATTATTTTCAGCTTTGTGAAAAAGTCTACAAATACTGACAGAAGAAAAAGTACTGAAAGAAGTGATAGTTTAGCATTATTAGCCTGAAATTTGATGATACATGCCAGCAATTGTTGCAAGAAACACTTTACAAGTCTCTGTCAAAATAAGGGAAAAATCACATTAAAAAATGCGAAGGTTTTGAAAGCTTGGAAATTTACTTGGGGAACTATGGAGGAAAAAGTGAAACAGAGAGAATTCACCATGTGAAAATTCAGACCGGGATTTCAGCCTGGATTCTACATCAAAGTTAAGAAGTATTTCCATGTGGCCCATTACTAGAAATAGAATTTCAATCTGCATCTCCAGTTTCAGATTAAGCAAAAAGCGGGTTTCAGGTTGTTCAAGTGATGGATTTCTATTCTGGCCCAAACAGGGTTTGTATTTAAAAAAACACATAACTGAGGGCATTTATCAACTTGTTCACTGGAGTTACACCATTAAAAAACAAAACAAAACAAGAGAAAAAAGAATTAGAAACTACATCTGATTTCCAAGACAATAAAGGTAAGACATTACCATGTACCAGTATGACCATGTCACTTTTCTTACACCTGAAAGATGACAGTGGCAGTGACCGCCGTTAGCTTTCTCTATCACAGCAGTAGAAGAGCCAGTCAGCCCACCTGTCTGTCCTTAGAACGCAGCTTCCCAGGTCCCAGCGAGATGTCTATAGCGCTTGGGATATATAGCTATAGGGCCAGACACTGATCTCCTCCTTGACAGTGAAAAGCACCCGATTCCACAAGTGGGTAGTGCCCTCGGTCAGAACAGGATGGTAACGGAACAAGAAACAGATTCTTTCCAAATGCTTGTGCAGGAATCCAGCATTGTGTCACCTCAGGCACAGAAAAGAAGGCAGCAATGAGGCAGTCAGCTCCTCCACAGCTCTTCGTACAACATTCCATCGTATGTAACCGTTTGCAGCTAGGAAGCTATTGTTCTACTTTCAACAAAAGAAAATATTGGTTAATAAGGACAACAGGGTTCAGTGAGAGACTTTGCCCCAAGATTCTGCACCGTTTCTGTGGCTATGCTATCCTCTCTCAGTACAGTGGCAAACCAGGCACTACTAGCACACCCACTACTGCTTCTTCCACAGAGTAAGAGCGGACAGTTAGTGGAAAGCACAGGTAGTCCTGGAACATGTAAATTCCAGAGGGATTTAAAGAGCAAACGCTACAAGTTTGCTAAGCAGGAATATTTGAAAGAGACAAACATGCCTGAAAGAACCTGCAAATTCTATTTTGTAGTTGTCTTCCCTCTTGTGTTTCGGGCCAGACAAAAGACTGCCTATTCTCCAAACCCAACAGCATCCTAACAGAAAACACTACAGGTAGCTATCCCTAAAAAAAAACCCACAAGCAATCAACTCCAGGTTTATTAACAACATTAGTCTGTCAGGCATCAGCCCATCACTGTGAAAGATGGACTTTCTGACCAAGAGAATCCAGGACTGGGCTGTTTGAGAGCAATTCACCATTCACCTGGGAGGAGCAAGCCCTGTACAGCTGCTGTGATGTGCAAACATCCATCACCACAGGCTCTGGCCAGGAAGAAGCACAGCCATATCCCGACATCCCAGAAGCCATGAGCTTATACTACATGTTTCTCTCAAGCCTACTATTATTTCAAAGCAATAACTTTCTAATCACTCTCAGATGCTTTAAGAGTGGGCTGTCTATAGACAGAAAAATCGCTTTTCTCTTCCCCTAGAAGCCCAGTAAGCTGGAGCATACAACAGCGACTGAGGAAATCAGGAGACAATGGAAAAACACTGCTGATGGGATTTACAGATAGCTGAGCAACAGTATCGTTACCCCAAACAGGGCACCAGGTCAGAAATCTGAATCAAACAGAAGAGCCATGAAGAACTGCTGCTAGCACAAGCAACAGAGCTGTCTTACAAGATGAGAGGGCCCAGTGACAGGATCTTCATGGCTGCTGGCCACAAAGTCTTTAATCAGCTCAATTGTACCAGATGCAGGGGACAGCAACTGAGGTCATACAAATGTACTGGCCAGACTTTTACTACTATCATGGCATTTATTCCTAGGAGAAAGGTGTCCTAAACCTGCAGCCAGCAATATGAATTATAATCTTAAAAATTCCTTATACTTCTCTGAGTTCAGTTCTGCCAGTGGGTGAAGAGGGACGAGATGTCAACTTGCAACAGTTGTCTTGATTATCATTTGAACTACATCACAGCTCTTCTACTATTAAACCTACTATTAAACTATAAACCCCCAGAAACAGCATGCCTTTCAACTAAAGTTAACAGCATAATAAAAACATTGAAGTATTTACTCAGTTTAGTAAATGAAAACACTACAGTAAGATTTCCATGTAGGCAAGTATCCAGTCGATAACCAGACAATCTTGTACAAAACGGAGACCATTCTGGACACTCATTAGAAAGATCAAAGCAGACAGAGAAAACTAAAAGCTGAAAGTTGCACTTCTCCCAAGAAAAACAATTTCACTACTCCATATCCTAGAAGCAACTATCAAGTCTATTCCAAACACCTCTGGCACTGGCCACTGTCAGCTTTCTCTGCCAGTGCAGTAAAAAGGGGCAATTATTTAATTTGTTCTTCAAATACAGCCTACACTTGCTTATTAATTGTTCCTACACACTTTGAAACACCTGCTCCTTGACCTCTTTGTGGGATACCTTGAACAGTTAAAGCTTGATTTTGCTCCAACAAAGTCATCAGGACATCTGTTGAACTCAAGAGGAGAACCACTAAGGCTTTAGGAGATTTCCAAAGGCACAAATGGCAGCAAGACATCCGTGCCACTGGCGGCTGTTGGGAGCATCATATATACTTGTTTATTTTGATCATCTTTCTTTTCAACTGGACTGTGCCCAAATCCATGTTATCTTCCTTTGTTTCCTAAAGCTGTTCTACAGATTATTCTGTTGCCTTTTGCCATTTTCACTTGAGTCCTTAAGTTTTCCACACCAAACATGTTATCAGTTAAAGCAAATTAAGGTCATTAAGCTAAAGGAGGTTCAAACCAACAAGGTGCTGTTAAAGCTCAGGCTGATGCTTTTGAATTTTAAAATCAATGCAGAATGATCAAGCATATTGAATACTTTACACAAATCTATAGCAGCTGTATAAAATTTTTAAAAGCCTGAATTAATGATCTGATAAAAGTAATTTGTTAATTTAAGTAAGACTGGAGTTGTCAGTTGATTTACTGAACAAGAACATAAAACATTGTGCAGAATGATTCAGCAATTTCAGTGAGAATCATTTGTGGCCAGCATTGGCAATCCTGCCAAACAATTTGTGCTTCCTCTTTATGATTTAGAGGTGGTGGATGTTTCTTGGAACTAATAATGGGATATATATTTTCACCTCTTATTCATTAGTTCAAACCTCTCTTAGGTCATTAATAAGGGGGGGGGGAGGGGAAGGGGAATAATAGTCTGAACTACCTTTTGATGAGCTAGAAGATTTACAAATTATTAGTCAATTAATTTTCACAATAAACCTAAACGATTTGGTAACCATTATCATCCTGCTGAAAATGGAGAAAGCAGAAGTGGAAAGACTTACTGAAGGTCACAGACTAGCTGAGTGAGAGAATGAGACTTCCTTAACCACGTCTTTGACAGACCAAAGATCCAACAGTTGTTTCCAGGTATTAATCCGCTCTCTCCTAAATTCAGCAGGAATCTTGACATTAATCCAAACAAAAGAGTTCATTCTCAACCGCAGGGCTAGAAATAGACTCAGGTCCATCTATTCCAATTACCCAAAACCAAGAAACACCTGAAGCGCCGTACCATTAAGTGACATGAACTGTCACAGCTACAGACTTGCAGCAAAGCTACAGTTTGCAGCTGATCTTTCTGAATCCATGTGTGTTACTTGAACAAAAAGCTAAGGCTTTACACAAGACAAAAGCAATGATATTAGATTTCATTAAAAACTGCATTGAGGACATGAAGGAAGTAGTAGAGTAGGTTCGTTAGGCAAAGCATACCTGATGTTAGTAGAATTTTGGACTGAATAGTCTGACAAACAAATACACTTCCACTGTTATTGAAAAAATAGTGTGGGAACTTTAGTAAGCACAACTGCTCAGAAGAATTTTGGTTCACACTTCATATAACAACAATTTGTCATCAGCAGGAATTTCTTTAGCAGTCGGAAAAAAAGAATCCAGTAAGCCGATACAACTTTTAGAAAGGCAGGATCATCTCATTAACTGAGACCATGGTGACATTCCATAGAAAAATGGTACTTCCAATAAGTTCACAATCATTTATTTGTTTGTAGAAATTTAACATAGGCTACAGATGAAGTTCCAGGGTTTTTTTGTTTGAAGGTATTCAAATTTCAAATACTCACAGAAATTTGTAACTCTGCTTTAGATAAGAGATAAATTATTTTCAAAACAAAAATATCCCCACAAACTTCTGAGGTTTCAATGTCCTCAGGAAGGAATTGTTTTAAACCTACCCAAATTCAAGATGACTAGAATCAGTGAGAACTCTCCATTGAATCTTCCTGAACCTCTCTCACAAGTTCAACTCATCAAAATACACCAAAAGGCTTTTGAAACCTGGAGACTAGGTTTTATTAGAACAATACAGTCAAAATGTGTTATAGAAATACATATAAAATCTCAGTATAGAAAAACTGTAACCAAATATGCCTGTTTGCTGGTAGGAAGGATCCTTCCCCCACCCTCCCCATGCCCGAGTCCTTGGGGGCCCTGTGAAAAATATCTTTTTTTCACCTCTGGGGCCTGATTTTTAATCCCCTTGCTGTCCTTCCACTAGCCTCCCCACTCTTTGATGCCAGCTCTGAGCTGGGTATACATGTGTGAGTGTCAGGCACACCCTTCCCATCTCTGGCTTTCCCTTCCATGCCCTAAAGGTGCATTTCTTTTGCAAAGGGGCTTGCTGGACCCTAGGGAAGAGGACCCTTCCCTTCCTTACAGAATATCCCACCCAACCCCAGAGGAAGAGCTAAAGCAAAGCAAACAATGGGCATCACATATCACTTCCCTAGCGTAATGCCCAGCAAAGCTTTTTTTTTTTTTAAGGAAACATGGCTTAGCAGCATATGACCACTGGTAAACAAAACAACATGTGCCACAACGAGAAACAAAGGCTTCAACCCCAGAAATTATTTCTACTGAGTGTATCTTTACTTTGCCATAGACTTAGGCTTCACATAGTAGCACATGGTGTATATGAACCACATGACCAGGTTTAGCCTAAGATAAAAACTGCTTAACCCAGGGCTGCCTACAGGTTCTCCTGAAACAGGTGCCTCTCTCTACAGCATTTTCCACCTGCCAGAGACACATGGAGCAATTCCTCCAGCAGCAGGCACCCGAGGAAGTATCAGAGAGCTGAAGCAGCTGTAAAACTGTTTGCATTCAGGGGTGATGAGCAGGCAAAAAGCTACAAAGAGTGAAAGCAATCTCCTTTGTAGGGGTTATCGAACTGGAAATAGGCTGTCATGCCCCTCCCAGCAGAAGAGAGCTAAGCCTGCAAAGTAAAGGGTTTGAATCACGCAAGCTCTACCTCCCTCAGGTAGGACACAAGCCTCAGGAAATGTTTAATTACAATCTCCTGTTTTAAAGCAGGAGATACAAAGCAGGGGGTGGCTGCAGCCACATTTAGGCCACCAGCTGGGAAGGAACAATTTCTGCACTGGGAGGAAAGTGGAGGTGGTTTCACTATTCCAGAGCATAGGTAGTGGGCATTGGTGGGAACTCAGCACTATGCTACCAATTTCATGAAAAATTAGCTTGTAGCAGTATGCAAAAAAACCCGTCAGATTCAAATGGCTTTATTCATGCCCAGTAAGATGTTCCATATCCAGAATGTTTGCAGGAAAGGCAGGGAGAGCATCACCAAAAGCACTGTGGAGCCATTTACACAGTTCCTTACAGCCCTTTCTAACTGAGTAAGCAGGAATTTTTTTGTGTGCTCTTAAAAATACTTTCTCTTCTCCTACCACTGTAATTTGAAGTAAAACAGTCCTAGCATTTATGCAGACGTGTTTTATCCACAGGTTTTTGAGTACATTATGGAAAAGTGGATACGTATCATTACCAGACTATTGCTACATGATGAATCAGGTTTAAATATAATAGAAACCCGGTTGCCAAACCACACTTGGTTTATCCAGTGTATTTGGATAATGTTGAGTTCAAATGACCAGCAGTCAAGAGAAGAGGGAATTACAGAGACTGTTTATAAATGGAGGTTTGGATAACTGGGAATTTACTGTATGTAACCATGTATTTGCCACAGTGTTACTAAATATACAAGCGCACTCTATTACGCGTTATTTCTGTAAAAGCAGATGTGGAGAGGGTAGGTACCTTTCTCTGACTTGAAGACGTTTCTTGCCCTTCCAGCTGATCTGTTGTTTGCCACAACAACAAATAGCAAGAATCAACCAAATCAACAGCTGGGTGAGCCAATAACAAGAAAAACCAACTCTGCATTAACACAAACTTGACATTGGGGATGAAACTGCTTTGAGCCAATGTACTGGTGACAGTGTTAGAGGCATCAAGGAAAAATGTAGAACTTTTCCAATGACATAAGGTGTACACTGTTCAGTTTCTCCTTTTTACCTTAGACTGATAGGAAGTTTCAAATTAGGGAAACGTACAGGAAGGGTATGTAAGAAGAGATCGTATTTGTGAGAGGTTGAAGATGTGAAGCTGATATTCTGCAGCAGCAGCAGGAACCGAAAATGAATGTCCTAAATTTCTTAGTGGATACTCTCACTTACTTAAAGCCTATTCCAAAAGATGACTATTAGCATTACTACTCACAGATACTTTTAAGAAAAACAAACCAGCGAGCCCCGCTCAAACACAGAAGAGTCCCACAGTTACAGGAATTCAGCAGACGAGAGGAGAGTCACATTTTGACGCTGCTCTTTGCAGATGTTTTCATTGACTCATACAGAAGAGGTTTGGCTCCAATACCACTTCCTTCCCCGCTCCCAACCCCTATAGATGCAGAAACATCTCTGTCTACATATGGTCAAGCACATAAAACCCAGCAGTATGGGCCAGCTGCCCAAGTAACCAGTTCCCACCTCATATAAGGAAAACTACACACACCAGAAAAAGCCCCAGGGACTAGACCTAAGACAAGCACCACCATGCTGTATCCCACTGCATTCCTCCAAGGAGAGTCCCGAACAGGTCAAAATCTGCTACTCTGAAGCCCAGAGGTTCTGATCCTGCTGCTTGCCTTGTTTATTTTTTCTCACAATCTTGAACACCAGCATCCCCACGGTCAGCACAGCCAAGGTTACCGCTACCTTCATGTTCCTGAGAAGCCCTTCCTCGCTGTAAGCATCAGGCCCAGCAAAGTGCCTCCCTTTGTCAGGTCCTTCACCAGCTGTCTCAGGCAGTTATCATCAACGCACTCCAGAAACCTTCTGGATTGCTTGTGCCTTTCTGTGTTCAGCAAATTTCAGGCTGGTTAAAATTCCCAGGAAAACTAAGGTCTGCAAACACAAGGCTTGCTTCAGTTGCCTGAAGAAGGCCTCTTCTGTTCCTTCTTCCAACTTCCAGACTGTTTGTCCAGATGAAAAATGCAGGCATTTTCATTGCCAGGCAAACAGGGTCATATTCAGTATTGAAAAGGTTCTTTGCTTTATATCTTCAGCACCTTTTATTTGTGGTTCACAGAACACTCCACACCTTACATAAAACAGACACTTCCAAGTATTACTATTCACACTTTAGGCAGAGCACAGAGCGTAACTTCTTACCTCCAAGTACACTGGGTACAAATACTGGTTGTTTTTTTCCCCCATGGATACCCAGTGGGAAGCAGCTATTACACTAGCCTAGCTGATGAATCAACTTTCAATGAACGCAGCACTCAAAGCACGTACATGACTTTCTGATGCGAGAAATTAACTAGGTATGTAAAATGTCTCTCCCCTCTCACCTGCCACTCTCACTTTCATTTTTAAGCAGCAGAAGCTGTCCCACTGTGGGTGGGGAAAATAACTGAATGAAGATATCAAATTTCTCATAATGAATCTTTACCTTTTGTTATGGGTACAGACACGTTCACAGATTTTTGGAAAATTTATAGTAATCAGCCTTTATGAGCACCCCAAGACACCTGCTGCCTTGGAGCAGCTTGAGACACGGGCTGTCACAGTCTGCTGCCAGATGAATGGATGTGGGAGTGTGTCACCATCACACTTTCTTCGGCTGGCTTTAGCTGTACTTCACTTCTGAAGGGGTTGGGTAGCTTTCATTGAGTCACTTTGGCTAAAAAGAAGCAACAGGACAAGCCAGTGGGGAGGCAGTGAGGAATAAGGAGGGATGCGCTGCCCACAGGAACCAGCAAGCCCTCCTTCCCCCACGCACCCTCCTGGTAGTTCCCCCTTCGCCTGCTAAGGTGGTTATCTTGGAAACAAACACCTACAGCAGAGGTTGCATCAAAGCCTCCCCAAGCTTTTGTATCAACCTTTTCCCTTTCTCTCTCACCTTCCCCAGCTCTAAGTCACAAAACATTCTCTTGCTGCTTCTACCCTGGTCCTGCTTTGACCGGACACCCGGCAGGAAAACCACCACCTCTGAATACGCTGAAGCCTTCTAGTTCAGTTTCCTGGGGGCAGGACCCTTCGTTTATTGCCCTCTTCAGAATCAAACATGCTTAGATTTTATACCAAGCACTGCGCAGCCTCGAAGGCTGAATGTCATCTACAAATCATTACTTTAATAAAGAGATTCAAATTAGGTTCACCCATTCACTTGGGTGTCTCAGAGGAAAAGCTTTTCACAATACTGCTGCCTGCTTTTTTCATTTATCTGAATGTAAAACTGGTTCTCTAATTCATACATCACCTGGTTGGGTTCTACCCTCTGTTGCACTTTCTAAGCTCACAAGTTCTCACTTGCATCCTAGCACCAGACACTCAAAATTTCAGAATTATTATCCAATTGCACAGCCACTGCCATTCACTGGTGCATGAAGCAGGTAAGTGAAGATTGCTCTTGCCTAGCAGTGCCAATATCAAAAGTATTACAGCAAAGAGAATAAAGTTTTTTATTTTCCAAAGTTATAACTCTGAAAGAGCAAAGGGAGCAGAATGCTCCCCCCAGCCACTCCCCCACTCCTTACAAATCTGTTGTAGCAAAACTGAATATTAAGCCCCTGGGCTGTTTTATAGCTTATATACTCTCTCTTCCTTACTGCTGAGAGCAGAGATATACTTCAACAGAAAAGTCTGATTTTTTGGCAAAAGTTATGATTGCTTGAAAGACACCAGGCAAGCTCCCATAGTTTAATTCTAGAACTTTTCAGAATTCATTATCGTGCGCTAGCTATTCAGTTGTATCTGTGTCACATACGTTCACATTGACAGCAATAAATAACAGCATGAAATTTAACGCCCTCATATCTAAAGGCTGGCTATTACATTCATTTAAGGTACCTAATGACTTGGGGACTAACTACAAGAATTCCATCTTTTAAAGTCTCAGCTTGTAATAGTCAGGATTTTGGCAGAAGAGTCTATGGATTATACACCAAGAGAATTGGCCGGAGGCCACACAACAGGCATCATGTTCAAGTTTATGTAACCTTGATTTCTAGCATAATTGCAAGCCCATTCTCTTCCGTGGAAGAGGGAAAAATTAATTAAGGCTTTAAAAAGTTGTAGAGAAATCCAGAGCTGTTTGCTGCCACAGTACCGTAGGCTTGGAAGTAGACCCATAGATAGGTCTACTTAACGGACCGCTTCATTTACACCAAGTGTTGCTGTATCTTCCGTGTGGTATACTGGATCTAAATTAAAATAAAATTACCTATTAAGCAGATATGGGCCAATTTCAAAATTTACAGTTATTTGACAGTGGTAACTAGTTGCATTATTTTCAAGCGATTTGCCTAGTTAGGAGGAGAACCCGGAGGCAGAGCCCCTCAAAGGAGCTGTGAGTGTGGCAGGGCAGCAGTGTTACATGCAGTCCTATGGCACAGGCTTGTAGTTTCAAAATAGCTGCTTTGAGTAACCGAGCAAAGCAAGTGCTGAGCACAACCTCCCTCAGAGGGCAATTTGTCTCAAAAAATCCCCAAATGACATATTCGCCTTCCTTCTGCCCTCCTCCCCCGGCTTTCTCTGTCTGCCTTTTCTTCTCTGCTGTTGCATGAATTTAATTTTCTTCCCTCCCTCACCCTGTCATAAGCCTTGTTAACAGCTCTGCCAGAGCTCTTAAAACAGTATGCAAATGAGACAGCAGGGTCAGAAATGGTAGTAGCTCCTCATAACGCTTTGGACATTTCTCTCCTCTGGTATTTCTCTCCTCAACACACAGAGTGAGAAACTTGGAATGGTCTGGTGCTGCAACCTTTGTGGCTTACCTCAGTGACGTTATCCCCCCAGCCCAGGGCTGCACCAGGAGGATGCCAGCGCTCCCCACCTCCTAGGACCTTTCCCATTCCAGTTATCATTGACAAAACTGCTGATATCCAAATTTAAGCAGCACATACGCAACACCCATACAGCCAGTACTGCCACTGCTCAGGCCAGAGCCAACTTGGTGCCCCTCTCCTTTCCCCCCATTTCTTGAATACAGGGCTGGTGGAAGAATAAAATAAAATCTGACTCTCGACCTAAACAAAATCTTTACATGAGATTCCCAAGTCTAATGAGTACATTTCTTTTCCATGAACTTTTCCTATATATATATAAACTTCAACGAGAGTCCAGAAAACAATGAAAAAAATTTGTTCTCATCACCTCCACTTAGGGGAACAGTCCTTTAATAATATGGGTAACAGCAATTCCAGGCACGAAATAGTTCTCATGTGGCAAAGAACTACCACTAGTTTTGCTTATGACCAACTTCACGGTTACCATAACCTCCTCCTCCTTGCCTAAGACTTCCAAATGTTTGGTTTGGGGTTTTCTTGGGTTGTTGTTGGCGTGAGTTTTTGTTTGTTTTTTTCAAGAAGCAATTCAGGAGGTACAGATCCTGAATCTAATGATGGAAGTGCTTTTGTCTGTTCTGGCTCCTGTGCACGACCCAGGACATTACACATATGTCCCCAACTACTTGTAAAGAGAGGGACATGGCCTGGCAGCCTGACACACTACTTCTAACACTACTATACAGATATTGAGCGGCATGCAATCAGAAAAAGAGCAGCTCCAAGTGGACACATGGCATCAGAAGTCACAAAAGTATCTGAAATAATTATACGTGGCTTTGGAAAAACACACTCAATGAGTATATTGATGTAGATAAGGATTATCACACTGTTTTGTTTTGTTTTTCTTTCTGCTGCATACATATCTTCTTACTGCCTAACCTGCTTCAGCTTGTTCTTCCTTGAGGCTTTCATGTCACCGTCTCTCAAGACTTCTCTTGCTTAAAGCTGAATTACCACAGGGATCCAACAGGAACCAAAACTCAAAGCCCTGTCATGAGCTAGTTGCAGCTGTTACTAAATCCACCACCTTCATTGCTTCTTGTACCCCACTCTCCCCTTTACCTTAGTAAAAAAATTTCAGATTTTTTAAGGTATTAAGTGCTTTACTGCAGTATGTTGAGTTAGAAGAATCAAAGAGAGCGATAGCCACTGGCACGGCAAAGAAATAAAACTGTCAAGTCAAGCAAGGAAACACAGACTTATCAAAATGATTTCTGAATCTCTTTGAAGAGAGTCTTTTTCCATCTTCTACTGATGCTGCCTCAGGCACCTCACTGGAGTCTAAAGATGGAACGAAAAACTCAACCCACTGTCAAAAGCAAACACAGCATCATCCTTACCACCTAAAATTCTTCCCTTTACAAAGAACAAGCAGACAAAAAAGGCACAAGGAAAAAAAAAGTTTGGGTTTTTGTAGGGTTTTTTTGCTTAAATATCCTTTATGGTCAGATGGAAATCAGGAATAATTTACTCTTTATTCCAAATCTACAGCTCAGCATTAAAACTGCTAATAAGCAGATTATTATTACATTTTACACAATTTTAGCCAGTTAAGAGCACTTGTTTCTTTTTTGACATTAATATGGCCAAATTTTGCCGATACATCAGTGAAAATGCATGAGAGATTACTCCATTGACAGATATGCTTCATTTCCAACTGCACAAATGATGGAATTTGACCATGTATCTTTAAGAACCTTTCCTAACATTAAAAAAAAAAAAGGAAAAAAATTAAAATATGGCTGGCTTCATGAAAAAAAATACACAGTTGAGAGTATTGCTGCTAAAAGGACATTAACAGTTAACACTATGCTTCCATTTTTGAGCAGTTAGAACACAATTATTATAGAATGTACAGTACCTTTGCTCCTTTCCTACCTGTATAAACAATTTATTATATGGCCTCAGGCAAGATGCTCATAATATGATCCAATTTGTTCTAAAACCAGTCCAGAACCTCCCCACTGGCTTTAGTACAGATAGGTTGGCCTTTTTCCCTCTTTTGGCTTCAGCTTATGGATCAAAAAAATAGGTAAATACACATTCCAACTGCAAAATAAAGGGCTAGGTGAAATTACCACTGATCATTATAGCTACCTGTAGTGTTTGTGCAGCGCTTTGAAAATTATCGAGAGAGGCATTTGCACAGCAGAGTGTTAATAACTAACTCACTCTAATTTCAAATGTTTATAGTTTGTGATTACACATGTTCATAAAAGCAGAACAGATCCCTACTGATCCTGCAGATTTACTACAGGTAATGGAAGCCCACAGCCGCCTCTTACTTCTTCATTTCAGGTAGAGAGAAGGGGGCGTGAAAGATCTGTACTGCTGTTACATCCCATCAATGATATAACAGAGCATAATCTGGTTTGATATCCTTTAAAAAGGTGGGAGGTGGACAGGAGGAAAGGAAACAAAACCCAGAGCCAATGCTTCCAAGTGCAAAGGGTTGGATAAAACTAAGCTTCAATTTCTAGAGTCTCTGCTGCGTAGAAACTCTGGGAGAGACCTTGCAGTTGGATCCTCCAGATCTTTTGGTTTTACCAAGGCAGTCCAAAGTGGGTGAAGTGGGAAAGGGCTGTAGACAATTAGAGATGAATAAATACCTGAAAAGCACAGAGGTGCTCACTCCGACAAAAAACATTACTTGTGTCACCCGTAATTGTTCAGGAGCATTTCTCAGGAGCTCACCAGCCAGCAATGCCTGTTTCAAAGTTCCCCTCAGCATCAGACACGTCCAAGAAATGGATGGGTAAGGGTGGCAATGCATTGCCCTCACCCACTGCTTTGCTGTGAGCTATATGACACAAGGGGAAACGTCCATACCTCCTTACTACTAAACCTATGTCTGACTCACTGACCTTGTATGTTGCCTATACTATTCCTCACTATAAATTTGATACCACTTTTTCGTTTTGTCTTTTGTTTAAACAGTCTAGGTTTGTGCAAGTCTTGAGCTCTGGCCCAAACCTTCCACCTAAAGACAACTTCCCTAAGAAGGGGAAAAGCCCTCATAGCCCATAAAAATCCAGCTCGGGTATTCTCTTTGGAAGTGAGCCTTGCTGATCTGAAGCCTCAGGCTGAGAAGTCAATTGGCACTCCGTTGAAGTGCAGGACAGGTTTCACCAAAGATAAGCAATAAGAAAATATACAAATTCCTAGCTTTTGGTGGCAGCTGGGAGAGACCGGGAAGAAGACAACTGCCAGCAGCCCCCCAGCCCCCCCCCCCCCCCCCCCCCCCCCCCCCCGAATAAATCTACACTGGAACTGGCAGGCAGTTTTAGAGGGGTGTTCTCTCAGAGTACAAAGTCTTAGCACAGTACAGACTTGATTTCCAATAGAAACTATAGGTGTTATCGTAACATGAGTCATAAGAGCAAGCAGGGCAAAAGTTCAAAAGATACTGAATGAATCTGTAATGGAAGGAATAAGTATTGTGTTACACTGGATTTTCTACCCTTTATTAGAAGTAACGTAGTATTCACAAAATCATCACATCATGCAGCTAAACTGAACATTTTAGTACAGTTACAAATAAAGTGAAAGGAATTCTTAGGCTCTCTGGAGAAAAGCTTGAAGTCATGAATATAATACAGGAAAAAAAAGTCAAGTCATAGTTTATTGGGCTGTTTATTCTTTAACCTAGGTTTTGTGAACTTGTGAAGCTGTAATCACTGCAGAGTTTAAAGTAGTAACCTATCCTATACACTTAATGCAGTGGGGCTTGTGTTATTTTTAGTAAAATAAGTGAAAATGTGTAGAATGTAGTGTTTGTAAGTAACTGCTGTTTTCACAGTATATAAATCAAAAGTCTATAAATTACTAGAAGGCATACTTTCAAGAAGACAACTTTAAAGAAATTAATTTCAGTTTTTAATACATCAGCAGGTCAACTGCTTTTACAAATGGATTTTATTTGGACAGCATACACTGATTAAGAAAAACAGTTTGGTATCATTGCCAAGACTGGACATATATGTAATTGGTTATACAATCAGTTTCAAACCTGAATGACTAGGGTTAAATGTTGACATAGCCAGGTTCTCTTTAAAGTCTAAGAGTTTTACCATTGACTTTCCCAGTGGCAAGCTTACAGGAATACCAAATGATTTTTGCAAATCCTCCTGTGCATTCAGAAAGCGACATTACGCCTATGCAAATGTGAATCTGTTCAAAGTTCAAGGTGATTTGATTCCCATGATTATTCATCCCTATCTTTCAGGAGGCTGACCACAGGAGAAGGAAACAGTGGAAAAGCTCTGTCAAGGAAACAGAGGAGAAACTACACCTTGAGAACTATATTGTCATTTCATGAATAATTGTGTCATGAAATGTTCCCTTCGGAATATATTTCCCTGCCGCAACATATGAGACTGGAGAGAAAAAAACTGGCTGGAGAAAAAAAGAAGCAGCTTCTATTTTGTCAAAGCCAGCAGAAACAGCAGTATGGGTAATAAGCCCCCAGCCCCTCTGCAACATGAGCGCATACATATACACAATGTTCCCTTGAGGTTTATACCAAACTCAGCCGTTTGTATCAAGTGCTAGGTAACAGTTCAATTCCAGAGCGGATAAGGAAATTTCCTATGGGAGAGTAATCTCCAGACGTTCACAGACTCCCTACAAACAACTATCTCCCAGGTTTAAAACTAACATGGGAATGAGAAACCAAAACAGAATGATTTGAAATGCCAATTAGTCTAGAAAATTACGGTTTCACCTGGTACTTCTGGTGAAACTCCCCATCATATCTGCACAGTCTGAGCCTACTGGTCCAAACACAGTTTGTGACCGAGACTAGAAGTGTGTGCTCAGCACTAAAACAAAATGCAGTGAACAGTTCTGCACTGCTGGGAAGGGAAACGTCCCATGTCAGGAATAAGTATGCAAGAGTATTTCTGATATCCTTTATTTTCTTATCATTGGAAAGCTGTTCTGCTGAGCTCTGTATTCAGTTATGGGGGTTTTGTTTTGTTGTTTGGGCAGGTTTTTTCCCCCCTTTCCTTTTCTTTAAAGAAAAGGAAAAATGCTTTTTAGAGAATCTTGTTGCCTGGTATTTAAAGCCACAAAATGTGCTTTAAGACCAACACCACAACAGAACTACTACCCCTACTAGTTCTGAAGGCAAAGAATCTGAATTTTAACAGGTTGGGAACAAGATAACATGGAAAACATGGTCTACGTCACCAGAGCAGCGGTTTTCGACAGAAGAGCAGTGATGGGAAGCAGAGGCTGCTGGAGGTGTTTTTAAAGGATAGTTGATGTACCTATGGTTTCTTAAGCAGCTGGTTCTATTCAGCTGCCTCAGGCACAGCCCTTGTAAGTGTCCAGGAAGAGGTGCCAAATTCTTTTCCTGCTACTAACTGTAATTATACAAATATATGAACCTATTATGGCTATTTAATGTTTTGAAATACGTGATATCCTGGAACTAACTAACACACCTATGCGCTGAAAATAGCATATTACAGGGTGTATTACTGGTCTGCAATTCTGCTTGAATTTACTATTGCCGGTTTTTCCAGAGTTAAGAAAAAGTGCTCTAAAGGATGCATGTCCTGATGTACTCCCTCTGCTTAGGATGCCGGATCCGCCTCAGCTGTAACCAATCACACCAAAGACAACAAATGGAAATGGGTTGTAGCTGGTGTTCAACAGCAGCTACTTATTGTAAGCATTAGCAATAGGAAGTATGATTATTCCCATGTTATACATATGGAAACTAAAGTTCATGCTGAACATCATGGAAGCAAATCCACATGCTCCAGAACCTACACAAGACCACAGTTATCCCAGTGCATGAGCTTGTACTGCTCTAGCAGCATCAGCCTTGGCCAACCAAGACATGCTTCTAACTGCGGCTTCATTTGTGTATACATTGCTAGCAAGTCATTTATGAAACCTTTATTTGTACAGATACTATTAGCACATTTTATTTTTCTTCAAAGAAACAAGAGGTATCCCCTTAAACGGCACCTTTCTGCCCAGCCTCCTTCCTCTCCTGTCTGACAACATAAGGCTCTTTGGACAAGGCTTAGGAAGAACCGTAAATCTTAGATAAGGCCACACACAGCCTCACTCACAGGAACTGGTTATTGAAGTATATCCCAAAGAAAATAAAATTAAACTAAAGAACAACTTCATTTTCAACCCGCAAGTATTTGCACATACACAATAATTCCCAAGAACTACTTTGGAAATTAACCACAAATTCTTTATCCATGAGCACTCCTCAAGGCTGCGTACTCTACAGAGTAAAGGAATTTAAAAAAGAAACCTTCAATGTCTTGAATACACATTGACACAATCGCTCAAGCTAAACATGGAAGACTGATTATTACCCATACAATTATGTTAGCTAAGCAATATTAACTATAACCAATATGTATTGTCACAGTCTGATATAACAAAACCACTGTCTTTCCCCACAAGTCTATATTCATTCATACAGTGACAAATCCTTTCTTTCCAAACTCCTTGGAAAATCAGTAATTTTTAGATTACTGCAGCTGCTATCCTTAGTTTGTTTTTGTTGTTTGGTTTTTTTTTAATGGCAACTTTTTTTCTTAAATGTTATACAAATAGAAAGTCTGTAAACACGGACTGATCTTCCATCAAAACAAAAATTAAGCAGCTAAGTTCTCTAGTGTTCCAGAAGCATTGCCACCCACAGCTCAAATTGCAGTTGGTGAGATTCTTCTTCCATTTAAGATACTTGAGTGTTTTGAACCCTCCTGACACCCAAACCTTTGAAAACAGCTTGTAAAAACAATGAAATCAGTTTGACTACTAATGAAATAACTCCTGTGGTCTGAGAAGTTCACACTGATAAATATGCAGCTATCCGATACCTATAAAAGAAAGATAAGCTCTAGCACGCTCTCTCTTCTACATTCTACTCAACATTTTAAAAATGCTAAAGGCATCACCAATAGTAAGAGAAACTTTTTTCCATTCAGCATCAATTATTTTTTGTGAAAATTCTGAAATATTTATTTAAAAATAAGTTTGAGATTTATCACTTTAAACGACCACACTCCAGAATTAGCAAGGGACAAGAAATCTGATAAAACAGCATTTAATCCTAGATACTTTAAGAATAAAGATGTTTAAAGATAGAAGTCTTTAAAATGAAAAGTGATGAGAGATGTGTCAAGGTATTACTTCAAATGGCCACTTTTTTTTGGCCATATATTCTAAAGTTCCTGCATAATTTCATAGATGATTATTTTATTATTGCCAAAATCAAAATGTGATAGTCCTAACTGGCATTGCTCAAAAAAATATCAAAAATTCATAGGCCTGCACTAGCAGATACGCACAAAGAGAAAGACGGGGAGAATAAAAAAAATACCCAATATTGTTCCTCCAACAGTGAGACCAGTTAAATGACATGACAAATCCACTTAACCACTGAGTTCAGAAAACAAATGACAAAAAAACATGAGAAGAATTCGGCATTTTGTAAATTGTTGAATTTGCTCTACATTTTCCCCTCCCCCGCTCACTGTAGCCCCCCTCCTCCAACCCAGCATCTTTTCTGTCTTCTCATTCCCTACAGTAATTCAGCTGCACAAGTTGATAAGCATGTCTCACATAAATAAGAAGGTATTACTTTAAAAATGCATTCAGTGTCAAGGACAGGTACAAATATTTGGTTCAACCACAAGGAAAGAATTGAATTCATGTTACAAGGTGCATTTTTCACACAAACTATTGTTAAATCTTAGCACTTAACAGTATTCTTCTGCATCAAGCCTACCCATATGCACTTGAGTTTTTCAGTGGTAAAAATAAAAAAGGGAGTTCAGATTCAATCTCAGTAGTTTCACTGAAAAGAGGTAAGGTGAAGGAAGCCCACATGCCTCAACAACTGCAGAACACAGGAACACTTACTTGTCAGCTTCCCAGCTTCAGCCACTTCTAAGAAGCTCTCAGTTTATGCAGTGAAGTGGCACCGCCAGGGTCCTGCTGCCTTTGGAAGATGCCAGCACGTCACGTATAATGAAAGAACTTCATCCCATCTCTAAAACTATTTCACAGAAGCTGCAGAGAGCATGAGGGAATGCTAAACCGCTCGAGTGTACTGAGTCCAGTTCACCACAGTAGGACAGCAACCTACAACGCAAGCAACTGGAACCTCAGGTCCCACTGGGGTTAACAATCCCCACGTGCTGACGTTTCCTATAAGTGCCCTACACGGCAATGGTCAAATGACCCAGCCCCAGCAGATTCCATTTAACAAGGGTGGAGCCAAGAGACCTTGTGCAATAGGCTCCTCTACGCGGCTTCAATGTATTCAAGGCTGAGGGATTGCTCTTTGCCACCCACAGAAACAGCCCTGAGAAGGGGCTTAGTGGTTAGAGTTCACCTAAGTAATTAGCTCCAAAAAGGCCACAAGAGTCACTGGTTTTGTTAGTCATTCTACAAGGAAAATTTGCACTGAGCCTGAACTTTGTCTGTGGTGAATAAGCAACCTTGAAGGTAAAATTATCATCATGGATTTTTCTTTGTCTAGTAATTACAGAGAAAGAAGATGGCAATCAGAATTACTTTTCTTGACACCAGTGTTATTTAGACTTGCTTTTCTGAGATCTCTGCTCTGAGACTTCGAGTGTTCTTGGCATTTGCATACTGCAGGACTAAAGAGTGAGGCATGATTATGAAGTTATTAGGAAAAGTATTGCACTTAAGTTCGTAATGAGAAAAAATTCTGAAAGATCAAATAGTTGTTCTGTAGAAACAGGATAGCTGTTTATTATTATTATAAATCTATTTATGTAAACATCTAAGCTTGAGCCTGGGATGGATTCGACTGAGGAAAACAGCAGTAAGTGGCAGATTACTGCAAATGTGGTGCATTCTAGGCCAATGGTGCAAAAAACAATCACTCTTACCTCAGTATAGCACCCTGTTTAAGTGTTTAGCAGTTCTGATGTGGGGAGTATATAATCAAACATATTAAAATCCACTTGGCTGCTGAAGCACCTGAAAAGACAGACAGTAGGTTGAATATGCCTTCACCAGAATTGAATCAGCAAGAACAGAACGACAGGGTGATCTACACCTCCAAAACATAAAACCTGGTTACACGCTCTGCACCAATGAACGTTAAGCTTGCATTTTCTCCCAAGCAAATAATTTACACTTGCATGAATGTGACAGGAACTCATACTGTTTCTGGACTATTGCAATCACAAGAGATAATGGGAATGTATAGCTAGGAGGAGGGTCTTCACTAAACTCCAGTTCAGTCCTCTCTGAAAACCTTCCTCTCTGCTTTAGAGCCAGAACCTACAGGATAACTCTGTTGTTCTTCTATTACATTACCTAGACCACTTTGCACAGTAAATACTTTGCTTTTGTACCTTGCCTAGCACGTACCTTCCAGAACAGCAGCCCAGAGCAAAAGGGGGACTAAGACCACACCTGACCATTACTCTGCCTTCTCCAGTGGCCCCAGATGGAAGTTACTGCTCAGGCCACAGCGGTGGCCGCTGCTGCACAACCTCTAGCAACTTCAGTGTTAAAACAGCAAAGCTGTGGTGCCTGTAACGAGATGGCAGAGCACATACAGATACGTGCTCTGGTGTAGTAAATACTGGGTTTGGTTTGAAAAGGAGAGGCCAGACCCTCAGCTGACATGCTGATTGTAGAGGCTTCATTCACTGATGTTGAACTTCAGATGTTTTTAAAATTATAAAACCAGATGTAGGTCTTGGGAAAATGCAGCATTAATATTATCCAAAAAACCAAAAGAGATGGTTTCTGTGATAGAAAAATATATAAGTAGTAAAATATTTTTTTTTTTCAGATAATATCAAGGAAGTTAGAAATGGCATAAGGGTCTAGAGCTGATTCAAATTTGTAAAGTGTTTACAATAATGAACAAAGGCATCTGCAGTTTCATTCTCCTTGGTAAATGAATACAATAACTTTTGTTTGTTTCTTGGCTTTTGTCTTCAATGTAGTTAGCCAAGCAATGAACCATTCTGCAAAGAAAAAGCAGGTAGCTTTGATTTTGTCGAGATACACCAATGTTTTTTGAGTAAGCCTTACATAAATCCCAGACATACCAGCTTGCTTTTTTTTTTTTTTTTTTTTTTTTAAGAGGCTCAGTGTTGCCAATGGTGTCTGCACAGAGTTCTTAAAAATTGTGCCACATGAAGAAAACCTGGAAGTATTCGCTCCAGAGCAAACTAATTGGTTTACCTGCGTTTCCTCCATATGGTCATTAGTAAAAGGATTTTAGTAAGTAATCGTTATTGTTTGAGAAAACTAGCGTTAATCCTGTATAACAAAGAAATATTTCTCCTTGCCTTCCAGTAACCTGAATTTCAAGAACATGTTAAAAAGATGAGAAAATCCATTCTGCCGTATTTTTGATGAACTCCTCCACCTTGTGTGTATTTAGAAAGGATATATTGAAATTTTTTTTGTTTTAATGACACAAATTCAAAAATAAGTTTTCCCTGTAATGCCATGATGATCTTTCTATAAAGATGCTCTACTATCTAACATAGCTTTCCATGATGAATAAAGACATTTGGTACACTAACGTTCAAAATGGTTTATGCTGCTTTTAACATACCGTACACCAACTGATTTCTAGCATGCTTCATATTTTTCTAGCACCCAACCAAACTGCATGGTGAACTAAACAACATGAGGTTTGAATACCTCTTCTTTGACTCCTCTCCTTGCTGCATAAACACACCAAATTTATGTTCCATAATCGTTACCTGTCTCCGCAACTTGTTTTCTATTGGCAGGCAAAATAAATTTCATCTGGAAATTAACAGAGAGGTACACAGGAGACAATGACTCCTAAAAGCTAGATCTAGATCATTTGATATGAATGACAAATTTTGATCTCCTAGTGGTCCCCTTGGAAAGTAAACACAGCAGTTTCTGTTCCATATCTGCAGTAACAGAACCTATAGTTTTGGTACATTTAATAAGTTTTAGTTGTGAAGTGTTCCGATTTATATTTATGAATTCAGATATTTTCACACTCCTTTCTGAATCTGCTTAGTGCTTTTTGTTATCACTTTCTGTTAATGACTGCCAATGCTACTTCTCCTGATCTGCAACTCCTTACATCAGCATTCCCAACGAAATTCCCCTACTGCAACTTACCAGAAGTCTTAGCTCTTTGGTGTTCAAAGGCTAAGGTGAGCATCTCCGTTCAGATTCACACTGTTATCTCTCCATCAATTCCCAAGGTAGATAAGTGAATGAACTCAGCTAACAACTTGTGTTAGGGACCTTTCAAAACCTGACCCTATGACCTCTGACTACAGTATTTATTTAGGTTGCATATAAACTATACACCTATAAACATATGAACTCCTAGGTCCTGATCCACTCATTCAGGTCAGCAACTTGGCTCAAAGTTATGGCTTTTATTTGATTATGTGCATGCATGAGAAAACCGGCTGGCCTCAGGGAGCTGGTGTGTGCCTGGCTCCTAGACTGCAGCCAAAATGTTGATTGATCACCCAGGATCGGGAAGTGGAGGCGGTCAGAAACTCCAAGTTTGGACACAGGTTCCAGTTACTCTGGCCCAACTGATTTTTGTGTTCCTCAAATTAGCCATTCTTTCATCTCCTCTTCAGACACAAGGACAAGCATCTCTCATGTTTCTTCATTGATAAACACGCCACGATAAATCAGAACCCCTTTCTTCAAGTCAGAAAGACTTTTGCCTTGAGTTTCAGTGAAAAATACAGACCCGAATAACCGGAGGTAAGCAGCAATCCTTCTGTATAGTATAATTTTATTTCCCTTTTGAAGCTTTACAGCTTTACAAGGAAGTAATAAAAAACAGGAAAGGCATAAAACACAGTACCTGAGGCATACATTACTTCTAAGCCTGCAGCATACTATAGGTATGAAATTATCATTTCTAACAGGTAATATATATATAATATGAAATGTTCCAGTATGGTCTCCATATCTAATTGCCCAGAATACCTTGCAATTTGCCAAAGGCCAGAAAACTGTTATCTTAATTTTAAGACTGTATGGCAAAAAAAGGAGAAAAAGAAGAAAAAAGAAAAAAAAAAGAAAAAAGTTATTAATATAAGGAACCATTCTACTAAGTTTTACAAATCTGCAATTCCTTCTGGCGTCCACAAGGCATTAAAACAAAAGAAAATGTTGCAGCAGGTAGATGAGGACTGGTCTTCCAGTCCAGGCAGGAAGATGTTCCTCTCACTGAAGTACAGCAGAGCCCATGAAGTGTGTAGGAAGCAGCCAAAAAATATATATATTTACAAGTTAATTTGACATGTTAGCATTATTTACCTGTCTGGTCTTGCGTTCAGTACCTAATGTATTTTCGGAGGAACATATAACACAATGAAGGGCTGGTTGGATGACTGACAACTTTAAAAGTTTGAGCAGTTTGTATGGAACCAAGATACAGAACAGTACGTTCTCAGAGATGTGTCTCAGGCATAAAAACTACCTGTTGCTTCTCAGGTTTATAGCTTTTTTCCTCCAGCTTAAAAGGTTAACATCAGCTCTAATACATTTTGTATGTATAGAGCAAGATTTTCCTCTCCAGTTTCCAAGTGGGAGTGCAACATCTTTCATTATAGGCTGAGATCAGAGCGCTGATTCTAACACTGTTCTTAATGCAAATTTCCAGAGCAAACAGAAGCAAACCAGGCTTGTCTGCTTTGAATTAGACACAGGTAGCAAACATATAAATGAGGAAAATAAACCAGTAGGAATGTTTTCAGATAATTCTCATTCTCCAAAAGCTTTAAATTGGTTGAATCCTTAAAAGTAAGTTAGTTAACGTAAGGTCAGGTTGCATCACTGGATTTGAAGTAGACGCACGGACTTGCGTCATTTCAGAGCCTCAGTCATGGTTTATATTGGCACTGTCTCTAACTTTGCAGGCGTGAAAGAGAGAAGCATATCTTTCTACTTCATTTCTGGCTTAGGGCAATGAATGTCAATGAAAGGAATTTTTCCTTTTGGCTGTTACTACAGGATGGCACTATGCCAGCACAAAGCAAAAGCCCTGGAAATAGCTTTGTGTGCTTTTGTGGGTGTGGATAAGTTATGCTAACACAGGCTACACACAGGGCAGCTGTAGGTAGATCTTTCCTTGCTGTGTTCACCGTGAGGAGTAAGGAGGAGAGCTTTTGTGACACAAGAATTTATTTTATGAGGTTCCTTAAAATATTTTTTTTTTTTTTTTGGTCTTTCAAATGATCAAATCTATCTTGGCCACTAGGTCTTCACAGATACAAAAGCACATCCACCTTGAATCCAGCCAGCTATACAGAGCAACTCTGTCCACCTCAAAAAGAACTTTCTGAAAACCCAGCAGACAGGGGAAGGGATGTTGTATTCATGAGAAACTACATTGAGCCTGATTTTGTTATTTTTCTGTTTGTTTTGTTGAGAGCAGTAATATGGGGTTTTTCATCTCAATTTCAAGAACAGTTTCTGCGTATGCAAACCTTTCTCTGTGTGTAACACAGGGCTTTGGAAGACATTGGCCATAGCGTTTTGCATCCTCTACACCAGTAACAGTAAAATATGCAGCCAGATAGGGGCTTTCACACTCCAGTCATACTGAGGATAGCAGTGAACTCCTTCAGTAGTTCCAATTTAAATAATTTGGTTGCAAAGTACACAACTTCAGCTGTTGAGACCCTGAAGGTAGTATGGATGTACCTTAACCTCAGCAGATTCCATTACTGTAGAAGAAAAACCCAGCCAACCAACACAAACTACTTCCAGGTTCTTCCTACAACAAAATTTGGGGATGACACCTTAGTTCACACACCTGCCCTATTCTCTAAGAATATCCATTTCCCTGATCATTTTGGCTTCTCTCTAGGCATGTAAAAGTTCCCTTGCCCCTAATAAAAATAGCTCTGAAATCACAGAGGGGAGAAGCCATAGTTTACGCTCTTTCCTGTAAATTCCCACTTCAGCTCCTTTTATTCTTCATGAATCATCACATATTACTTCAGTTGCCCTACAGCTCCTGGAACTCATGCAAAAAACTTCCCAAAGTTACACTTAGGCCATTCACTGATATCATAGACACTTAAACAACCACTTCAAGCAGCAATTAGCTTGACCCAATGTGTATATCAAAATAAAAACAGCTACTGATGGGCTTAGGAGGAGAAAAAAAAAAAAGTTGTTTGAATTAAAAAGCAATGTTTTCTATCAGGACATTTCACTTAATACATAATATTTAGTAGCAACCAGACTACAAATGAAAGGCAAGACAAAATGGCTCATAGCACTAGCGTGGCCTTCATTTTATTTATATCATTAAGGGGATAACTGACAGGAACACCCACAGTCTGCAACAATTTAAATGCCTGGCACCACTCACCCCTGTGACAGCAAAACAGGACCCCCATACCATTTTAGGGGAACCCAGTCACTCTCAAAACATGACATCCCACGGTACAGTACTGAAAGTCTTAAGACCAGGTAGCACAGAACTCAACTAAAAGGGAGTAGGGTGAGTATCATCAAATAAACACGTAACATCTGGCCACCACAAGGTTCCCCCAGGCTCCTTCACGAAAGGAAACTTGGGTTTTAGACCAAACCAAGTGTTTATAGAGACAAACTGGTAACTAGTTCCTTTTAACCCAGAGCCCATTTTAACAATTACAAAACTAAACAAATGGTTGATTGCTCTGTTGAATCACATTCCAGGAGGAAAACCCCTTGTTCATGTTAAAATAAAATGTAAAAAAGTAAGTAAAAACCAAACAACTTTATAACCTCCTCTAAATGGAGAAGGGTAGGGAGGGCAGGAAGCTGCAGATACATAAAGGGTAAGAGAAATTCCAAAAATATATTGCATTTGTACCAAACCAACTTGTTTGGGGTGCTCCTGCCAATGCACAGTTTTGCAAACCACCACAACCTAGACATGCAGAGCTATCAGTCATTGTTCAGCGTGTTTCTGCAGATTTCAAACTTTGTGAGCCAGCCAGGCTGAGATCAGTTTGAGACCCAAACTGTGGCTTAGGATATGCTGTGCACCACAGAATTTCTGCCTTGTAAGACACCTTGTTTATGAAATAAGGACTCTGTTGCCACGTGATTTTTAAAGTCTCTAAGTTCCCAGCTCAACCTCTATGCTGGGTTTAATTTCTTTGTTTCAGAATAGACAGTCCTAGGTAGCCCCAAACACTCAGCTATCGCAGTTTTGGTTGAGCTTGTTTTTAATAACTAGTTGCAAGAATTAATTTGCTTCTGTAGGTTGAGGTGTTTAGGAGACATACTTCCAAGGTGTTTCTTTGTTGTGGTGCCAGTTAGGAGCTTCCTTTAAAAGTGAACTCTGGGGTTCCTGAAGTAATAACCTGAATCAGCGCAGCTGGACCTTCAAGAGCACAGACAACTACACCAGGCATTACCTAACATACCATAAAATTAAGAGGGCTGGCAGTGCAGTTCCTTGTATAGCTGGCAGAAATCAAAATTTTTCCAAAATCACACAGGATTCCCTATCCTGACTTCTACTAGGTAAGGAAGAATGCTTCATAGGTTGCTATTTCCTTCCTCTTTGCACACAAACTAATAGCCAGGGTTTCTGACAATTCATTAGTGTTCCTTGCCATGGACAATATGATATGGTCCTTAGTCAGATTTTAATTGGGAAAAACCAGAACTATGGAGTCACTGTCCAGCAAAGGATAACTCAGGGGGATTTTTTTTTTTAAATAATATTTTCTTTAAAAAAAACCCAATCCTTTGCGTTTAGGGCAAAGAAGAAATAACAGAATCTCCCTAGAATGAAACACAGTTGCTGGACCGTTGATAAACAACTGATGTATTTTAGGTTGGAATGGCATTTACGTGATCGAAACCTTTAATACGTTCTTTTTATTACACTGATGTAATTAATTCAGATGGAAAACTTTCATTATCAAGGCATTTTTATTACTGGTACTGGCTGAAGTGTATTTTTAAAATAAAGAAAGTAAAACTAGGAAGAACTGTAAACACTGAATTAGATCTGGAAGCAGCAGTCTAACAAAATGTATCTACACAGTTTTAGTATAGTAAATAACTACTCAGAAACAAGTGATGATGCAAGTCACTAGGTTCTTTCACTAATTAACACCTAACACAGCTTAGAACCTTTGAAACTCCATCCCAACTTGACTCTCTCGTTTTACAGAGGTAGTAATAAAATACTCCTGTAGTTTAAGTCGCTTCCTATTCTGTTACTGATGCAGTTTGCTCCATAAGTTTTAAGATCAGGAGCAGCCTAACTTCTCTCTGTAGACAGAAGTGCTGTGGAAAAAAAGTATAAAGTCGTTAAACCTTAATGTTCTAGGAGATTGAAATAACAGTCTCAACTAGCAAAAAGTTGTTGCTCAAAAGAGAGAGCTCATGCCCTTATACGGTGCTGCAAGTAACTTCTTTTTCAAGAAGGTAAAGCTTTTCAAATTGCCAAGTGACGTACTCACTCTTGTGGCTAGGAGCTCTGTCTGGAAAAAAACAAAAATCCAGGCCCAGGGTAGTAATAGCATTGTTGTTTCCTGTTCCTGTAAATGTTAAGAAGGAACCAAAACATACTCATTCACAAAAAAAAAAAAAAGAAGAACAGAAATATGCACCACATGGGAATTAACCATGTTGCAAGACAATTCCAAACCCTTAAAAGTTTCAGAAATTATGCAGCTGTCTGTATAAATGGAAGTTTTATTTAACATGTTCAGAATTTATCATTAAGAGCTGGAATAGATACACGGTTACCTACAATACACTAGTATGGATCATAATGAAAGGACTCAAGAGGGAACAGGATTACTGTAAACCCTTAATTTCTCCTGTCTTCACCCACTATTCTCCAGGAGCTCTTAAAACCATACATACTAGTCAAATGTTTTCAGCTGCAATGTTTTATTATATAAATTAAATGTTCACATAGTACCATAAGCATACATACTACTTCACTAGCTATTTAGGACCAGATTCTGACTAAGATCCTGCACTGCAATAAAAGTGGACTAATATAGCTTAAAGTGTGTAGAAATATGCCAATATTTATACAAATGTTTAAATGACTCCCAGTCCTCACGAGCTTACAGCCAATGTCACTGCACATTTACTGATTGCAAAGGAGTTACACGGCTGATAGGTAAGTAGGGATAGGTAGGTACTCAGTGACTTTATGCACTCTCTTTGCTTACAAGCACTAGAGACTGGTACAGTGCAAATATTTAGGAGGATTAATCTACTTTTGACCTCTTTGTTACAATTCAGGAAACTAAGTTTATGAACCCAACTCCTTCCCACCTCACTTGAGAGAAATAGTAACCAACTGTCAAAATTCACCATGCAATTATCTCCCTACACTGCCACCACCAATTATATTCTAATAATATTAGCTTATAGCTATGCCCATCAATACTGTCATACAAAGAATTTCTACCCACAGGTCACTAGCTCCAATCTGTACAAGTTTGAAAGAAAAAGCTGCTGTATGTAAAAGTGGTGGTCAGTGTTCTGTTTCAGGTGAGTGGTGGTTGCTATGACAATGCTGCCACGATATTCTGCATAACCTTAGAAAAGAGTCCAAGGATTGAACAAATACTGACACCAAGTTCTCTACTTTCCCAAGTTAGTGGTCCCCAAAGGTCAGGGAGAAGTCTTACTTGTGGAACAGTCTCAACAAAATGCAACTGCAGCTGTCTATTATATCTGCTCTGTGAATAACCAGAGGTTGAATTTCAGCATCCAAGTCTGTCAGCAGTATTAAAAATTATACTGCAGTAAAACAAAAAGAATCCCTTTGTAAGCAGCTTCATGAAGAGCGCTAAAGACTAAACACATCTTAAAATGCCTTGATGTTTGTCGGGTTAGCTTAAGAAGGACATGCATTGATGCTCCAAGTTCCCATCCCCTTTGTGTAAATACATAGGAAACATGAGTTCTCTCCTGCTGTCATTTCGATGCCAGCTAGGGAACTAACAAAAAGCGAGGGGAAGGAGGAAAGGAAGGAAGGTTTGCAGTTAATTCTGTCCTTGTATACAAACACGTACTTCTCTTCCTGCTTAAATTTGGAAGGAAGTCCTTTTATACACAGCATGCTTCCTCACAGAATTCCCAAAGAAGAGACAAAGAGACATTTTTATTGGAAAAGGATCAGTTATGTTTTCCAGGTCCTATTATGCTTAAGGTGACACTGCAGCAGTAAGTACTCCTTGAAAGAAGCAAGGACTTCAGCAACAGAAAGGACTGTTGCAATGTTGCAGTTGTGTTAGGTTTGGTGGTGCAGGCTGCAAAGTTCCTTCACTCACCCCTCAGTTGCGCGGGGACAGGCATGCTTTGTTTTACTGGAATACCAGGAGAGATTGCCAACACTCAGTTCACCGTAAATCACACTGACGTATAAATCTTTAACAGGAACTATCTAGCAAAGAACTACGTTCACCACATGTTCCCAATTTTATTGTTTCCTCTAGATGTCAATCCTGCACACACATCGACAATTACCCGCATGTAAGTGGCCCAGAGTAGGCTTAAGCACATAGTTGGAGTATATCATATAAAATAGTTTTATAAGGTTAGCTTGTAACACCCACTCAATGACTTACTATAAATAACCTAACAGAAAGGACTCAATAAGGTCTTGCTAACTCCTATTTGTAAAGGGAACTTGTGGCCCCAAAAGTGTAAGTCAGTCTTGAAAACTAACCACAGGCATCTTTTAGAATCTTCATATTTCCAGAGACTGATGAAATTCTTTAAAACATGAATTTACAACAGCTGCAATCTTTACTGGGGTACAGACCAACATATGTTGTTAAAGAAACCATAAGTTTTCCACAACTGTCAGAGATTTTAAGTTTTTCAGAGTCTGAAAACCACTACACATATAATTTCTATATATTTTAAAATATGAGCTACGCTTACTTCCAGTGTATTGCTATTGCCACTTTCTGTCATTCAAGATCACAAGTCATTCACCTTCACTGAGTCTTAGATTTCCAAATGCAGTAAATTCAGAGCTTTTAAGCACCTGCCTGCTAAGTTGTATGCACCTGTACTGAAAATGATGATCCACCATGAAATATTTTCTAGCAGGCAGGAATTGGACGCAAATACTTGGTAGCCCAACTAATGGGTAAAGCCATGCACAAGCTCATTTCAAATGCATATAAATAAATAACGCAAATCAAAATGCAAGCAGAACAACATGCTTGGGCACTGAAAGTATGCTTTGAACCCTTGGTAGAATAAAAATATGTTCCTATTCAGCTGCTACCATTTCCTGCTTCTGAAAAGAATTCCTCCATCTGTTAATGGACTACGTAATGTAAGCATCCCAGGACCTGGAGCCCATTTGAAAGCAGACTGGCCAGACAGCAGTCAAAAAAAGTTGTATCTGAGGTGCTTACTAAAAAAAGTGGCAAATTAGTGGTAAGTGTCCCAAAAAAAAGAAGAGAGAGAACGACCTATCAATCCCACTCCTGCTGATTGATGCAGACATATTCAATTTAACAGAGGGTATGAACTCAGGTGTAGAGACAGTCTGTTAATAACACCAACAGCAATAACATAGGAAAAACTATTTAAAGGTATATAACCTGTTAAACAAATATCTTTATGAATACCCAAGTAAAATGTATTCTTTAATACAACGTACTTCCTTTTAACTGAACCATATTCACTGTTTATGCTGTACTAGCCACAATTATTCTTGCAGAGTGGTAATTCATCTGACAGAGAAAGTACTTTGGAAGAGTTTACAGATTAAAATTATTTGTTACTAGTGAACTTCATGTCAGTTGCCCACAGTATTTCCACCTGCACTTGGAGATTCAGTATGCCAGTCTTTAAATTAAATGCAACATAGTTGAAATGAGAAGGAGAGGGAAAGAAAACCAACCCAAGATAAAAAGAATTAATGACGACTACTTCTCCCAAGCTTAGTTCTGTTTCACACTTTTCGTGCATGAAAAGTTCCTAGGAGAATTTTATGGTTTATGGCAAAAAAACCCCAAACCCAAACCACTTTCAACTACATGCAAGACTAGGTGCTTAAGAAAAGATTTTTTTGCAAACATTAGCAGCTTCTTGGTTGTGAAAGCCCACTTTCAGGACAGAAGACAACTGGAGGACAGCCAGCATAATCCAAAGCGAATTCACAAAAAAATGCACACATGCACAAAAAAACCCAACTAAAATTATGTCTCACAGCCTAAAAGAGGTAAATACACATAAATGTGATAGAGACTTTAAACAAAATAAAGATCCAAATTCTGTCCCAAGATGGAAAGGCAACTAGTTATATGTAACAGAGACTACTAACCAATGCATTTTTCTTGCTGCAGGGCAAAGATAATACTCTGAAAGCCTGTTACCATTAGCAAAAATGCTGATCTTTAGTTAGTAATCAGGTTAAAAAGCTGCTCCTTTGAAAGCTTTCATTTAATGTCATACAGATGTGACATGTCTATACATGTAGACATTATGTTGCACTGCAGAAGCTAGTTTTGCTCTGGGATTCCTAATGGCTAACCCTTTGGGTCTTTTTACCTTAAGAAGTAGGTAGCTTTGGCCTGTTTCTCTTGAGCCTCTTCAGTGTGGGCCATCGGTGAGTGGGCTGCATTTACTTACTTCAGAATTTCTTGCATGCTGATGGTGATGCCAAGTAAGCAAAGAATCTAGCAGCTGCTCAGGGAGACAAGGCTTCGGAGGCAAGAAGTCCTGAATGAATACTGAATCCAGGCAGACAGTCTCTCAACCTAGAAGAACATCCAGAAGGATTGTTTGCCAAGCAATGCCAAACTTTTCAACAAACTTCTAAGACTTAAGTGTTTACAAAGAAAAACGTTTGCAGGTTTTATTAACAAATGCTTATAGAGATACTCCAACCACTTATAAAGGGAAAGAGCAGTTCCATTTACTGAATTTGCAAATTTAAACAGGATGTTTTTGTGTGCAAAAAGTTAGATGTGCAACGAAACTGCCATACAATGCGAAAGCACTGGTATGTGGGGTGAAGGGGAAATAATAACTCTGCTTATCAAATAATGAATAAGCTGTTTAAAATGAAAAATCTGCCATGGATATACTCTCTTAATCTGTATTTTGAACAACAGCCAAATTCAGACTTGATACTGAAACAGGATCAGAATTGTTTCAGATCTGCCAGGGCCAAGCTCTTCAACTGTCATTACTAGATTTTGCATTAGATGATAAAATTAATGACTTTTTTTCTTAACCTTTCTGCTCTTTTAATCTGACTCAAAATCAGATCCATAAGACATATCTCTTTTAGTTCTGGTTCAATCTTAAATTTAAATCTCTGTGTATAGTTTAGAATCCAAACCATGCTGAATTTTAAAGAACCAAAACTTGTACAGAATTCTTTGATTCTGTCCCACTAGTCTCATAAAGCAAAAGGCGCTTAGCATTTTAAAACCCCTTACTTCTTATTCCAGCTTAAAGTAGGTTGTGCTTAATAAAAAGAAAGCAAAGACAACTTCTGCACAAAGTTTGTTAGTTATGGTACCTATGCCACATTTTATTATGAAGTATTTTTTAATGAAATTTTAAATCTCTAAGAAGTTTCAGCAGCTGTACTTTTGAACATTTAATCTGACTGCCATTGTTTACACAAAACCATCTTTGTCATATTTTCTTTTTGTGAGCAGGACTGGAATAAAAACCAGGGAAGGAAAATGATTAGTGGTAGATGTTCCTGCTACTGCTGCTTAGGGGCTGTCCCTGTCACATTTGAATAAGCCTTCTAAAACTTCACGATTGCTTTTTTGTAGCAAAGGAAGTGATCAAATTAACCACAGACCATTTGTTTCTCCTGTCATTAACTTACTTCATTTCCTACTGATGTCTAAATATACTGTAGGGTGGGCTTTGGCTTTTTGTTGGTTTTTTTCTTTTTTACTTGTTAGAGATTGTCTGCATGTCCAAGTAGGTATTCTACCATTACAATTATAAATGCAAAGGCATAATTTTTTGTCCTAAATTATCTCTTATTTCAGATACCCAACTTAAAATGTCTCAGCAACACAGGTAACTCCAGACTCTATCAGACATTTTGGGGGAACCAAGGCAGACAACCAAAAAGTGAAGCAGCAAAATAAACAGATTGTGTTTGAAAAAAACAAGCTGAAATAGTAGGTACTTGTAAGAGGATGTTAAAAATCAATAGTGAACTATTTTGGAAAGTAAAAGCGTAACATTACAACAGAAGCTCAGTCAACAGCAAAACTGCCTGTGACACAAGAGGAAAGAAAACTAATTTAAATAAACCACACTGCTGTCCTTCAGAAAAGCAGCTTGTGCAAGAGTCTCCACTGCATTTAAGAAACATCGTGACCTTTGATCTTCTTCAGTCCAGTTCCTGTTGATGTAGCTTATGACTTGGTTACTTATCAGTTCAGAGAAAAAGAGAAGTCCCTTTATAATTCTTTACTGTCTACCCAAATTTTGTGCTCAAGCACAGAAGAACAGAACAGAGTACTTTTCTGGCTGTTTGCCCTGTTTTCAGAATAGATGGGTTGGAAGAGGACAGTAAGAGGCAGTTTGATTTCACTTCTGCTGCCTGTTCAAATTAAGTGAAACAATGCAGAGGTTGAGAACAGCAGTAAAGGTTACAGTTGAAATGAGAGGCAAATTACTACTACCAGGCAGCAGGAAGGAAACAAAGAGGAATTCTGACTCACAGGTGTGTCTGAGTCAGTGTTTCTTGTGACGACAGCTGGGAGAGGTGGTAAAATTACACATTTCCCTTTGCTTGGCCTATAACTTCAAAACAGCCAGTTGTGAACAGACATTACATGCATTACAATGTCTCTCCCCAAGCTGTAGCGGGAAAACCTGGAAGCAACAGGACTGCATTCCAGATATGTGTAGGAGAAAAGAACAACCAACATCCTTCCTCCAAATGCTATATTTACTATTTAAAATTCAGTGGAAGGAAAACTTGATGTTAATATTACTTATTAACAACAACCCATGGCTATAGTTTCTGGCTGTATATAGACCCTATAACATTTTCACTGCCTTTGCATCTCAGATGACTTCCCAGTTACTGCCTCACAACCAAGGTTGTTCTTGATTTCTAACTTTCAATCACGAGAGCACGTGTACCTCTTTCAGAGATAACTACCACATGCATTGCAGTGTCAGCTCTCTCTAAAGGAACCACCTATAAATTTGGGAGGCTTGTTGAACTGAGTCATTTCCATTTCTGGTATGCACTACTTATAGTTCAGCCTTATTTTCTGGCTGTAACTGAAAGCCGAATTCTAAATATTACTGCGAGGGATTCTTGTAGTCTTTTGGAGATGACAGGATTGCAAAAACTACACCTTCCTCTCATAAGCTGGAGACAAAAAGGTTCTCCTAGAACAATAAAAGCCAAGTGATTACAACCCTTATAACCCCACTTCCTACACACACAGAGTCGTTTGCATTACAATAGAGATGCTCTGCATTTTAATTTTTCAGAAGGATCTGACTATTAAGGAACACTTTCTTGTTACTAATAACCTCCACTTAGCTCAAATTTGATCTACAACTATTATACATATAAATATTCGAAAGCTTTTATGGCTTCTTCTAAAGCCTCACATTAGAGGGAAGACAAGTTTTGAACCATTCATTACAAAGGATTTCTGCCATCAAAGGGGCACGTCTTGAATATCAGATTCTGTCAGGTCATTTGGGATCCACCTTTGATTGACAATTAGGCAAGGACACTCAATGTATAGTGACTGTCTTTGAGCTTCCCCTTTTCCTCCATAAGATAAAGTACCTGACAGTCTAAGTATTGTCATGCACTCTTCCACTTAGGGAACTGCCTCTTAAAAGTTATTTGAGCTGTTTCCTAAAGAGAAAGCCAATTTTTTCTGTTTGGCTTGGTTTTTTTAATTACCAATTGCTTACTGCACGCTTTTTTTTTTTTTTTTTTTTTTTTTTTTTTTGGTTGAAGGACAGTCACATGAACACACAGGAAATATATCTGGAGCAAAGAGAAAAGATCTGCTCCTGGAACTGGGCCTGATGCCAAAACAAAGCATCAGAACTTGAACTGAGGACCTGAGAACAAAGCAGGAGCAGAGATGTCCAGCAGCACTAGTATTACATCCTCACCCTATAAGGAACAGCATTTTATTCTTAGAAGTAATGCTACTTCCATACTAAGGAATGATAGTTAACCAGAATACTCAAAACCACTTTTGACCTGCTGTATGTCATACAGTCTGACCGAAAAAAGATTTCAGAGCCACGTGAACCATCTGACTACATACCGTAAGACATTAAATAAGGATACCATAAAAATCATACTGAAACGACGGCAGAAAAGAACCCCATGGACAAGAAAGCAGCGAATGCTGATGAACTGAGCTTTACCAGTTACTATTAGTGATTTATTACAAAACAGCTGCATTAGGACATACAAACACACATACACGCTCCATTGCTAGCTGTCTGTTAGTAGTTGGAAAGAGACTTTCAGTTCTACTTGCCTGCTTGGCATTTAGCACCATTCTCCACCCACACAGCCTACTCAAAATGGCACCCACACTGGAAATTTTATGCTCTTCAACTTCTATTTTCCATCTGTATCAAATTCCACAACATTCCAGCTGCAATTCCAGAAGTCAGCTAAGTTGTTGTCTTCATGCCTGCTCTGCTGTTCACACTCATTCTCCTTTCTCTTGCTCTCCTGTTAAGCATATCCCCATGTGGGTTAAAAGTTAAAACAGATTGCATCCAATATGGAATATTTGAAGGGAGGGAAAAAAAAAAGAAAAAAGAAAAAAGGAGAGCAAAAACAAACGAAAAACTAAATGTTGACTAGCATTCAGATTTTACTGAAGTTAAGATTTCATAAAGGTAAGTGTCCCAAAGCATTTAAAATGTTTACAGCTCTGGAACAGGTACTGCAGAATTCCTCTAATTTGGCAATGTGCTTTATCCTTATCTACAGGTGTCATAAAAAAAGATAATTAAAATCAAAGGTAGCAGTTCAGTTTGGGATGCATATGGCTCTCTCAGGATCACCTTCTGTTCTATACCTGCATCAACTGGAGAGGACAAAGCTGCTAAACAACAAAACCGAGCACCTCGCTCATTCCCCACCGTGTGCCTACATTTGGTGCTGACTCCCACAGGGATAACATCTCCCACAGAAGCCTTCCAGGGGCATGCAGTTGAAAACACACCCATGCAGTTACCAGTCCAGGGGCTGCTTCCCTCTGCACAGAAGTCAGCCACCCACACCTGTCTCTTACAGAGCAGCAGCGCTGGGGATACTTAGCCTCTTGCCAGCCCAGAGTGAAGGGAGAACAGGCTCTCTTGGAAGTGAACTTGTCCCAGCTACGCGAACAGAAGGTGCTGGTGTTTTTCAAAAGCATAGGAACAGAAACACAGCAAACTAGCAATAGGACAGCATGTATACAGGCTTCCTACATTTAGGTTATCACCTATGGTTTGTTCAAAGATCCATCCCCTGTAAAATAAACAGACGAATTCTGAAGTGAGCAGAGAAGCTTTGTTCCTGGAAACACTGAACTCATGCTTCATGCTGGTGAAAGACTGCAGACAGTTTTAGAGGAACAGTTCCATGGAACACTTCTCAATGGACAAGGCTGTGCTGGCCCTGGAGGAAGACACAACGCAGAACTGCATACACAAACGTGAGAGCCCTTTTTTGTCACTTTTTCAAAAAGTCATATGGTTATTACCAAACGGTCCAATGATGGCAGCAAGTAAGAATACACAAGACAAGCACCGCGGCTCAGGCAACCTATTTACAAGCTCTTTCAGTCATGCAGCCAGGAAATGGAGGAAGACCTGTTTGAAAGCAGCTTAGAAACAGCAAGGCTGTACTACCCATTTCTATTAATAACCATGTGTTAATATGGTTACACAATATGAATTTCAACAGGCCTTGCCTGCGACATGAAGGTGATTAGTTTCTAACTTCATTTTCTGGACTCCAACAGACAATTTGCTCTGACAGTTCACATTCATGTTTATGGCATTTCTTTCCAATGCCTAAACACCTAGTAAACAGTCTCACAGCCCAGAAAGAAAGCAGTACATCCAGTCTCACACAATAGCAAGGAACCATCTCATCACAGTCCACTGTGACCATGCTCTATTATCCATTCCAGGAGCCTTCTGTGATTCCAGATACTTCTGTATGATGCAACACCTCAGCTTCGAGCATTCAATCGTATGAAAGTATCTTCCACAAAGGTGAAATAGGCGTTTCAGTGCCTCTGAAGCTGAAACATTTGCATTGGCGTTAGGAAGTAATGAATAGAAGTATATGCCCACTGAAGAGGGCCATGTATTTTGAAAACTCTGACTATGCAAAAAAGGAAAGCAGTAAGCATTGGGCATCGAGAAGGTTCCCAGGACAGTACAGTAAAAATCTTTTGCAGATTAATTTCCATCTCAGTTGCCCTGAACAGCTGGTTGTCCAATACCAAACTGATCTGAAATAACTAGAGATGGCAAGTTTTTGCACAGTGAAGTTCTCACACCATGGCTGACCACCACTGCTTGCCAGTCCACTACTACCATGCATTCCAGCAGCTACAAGCCCGCAGTAGTGCTATACCCAAAAAGATGGCCCAGATGAATGCTCTGTAGAAAAGTGAGCTCAGTTCTCCTGTTTATTCTTATTTTCCATTAGACATACTGTTATGGAATCCAAAGCTCTGTGAAGACAGAGCCAAGCCCACCCACAGAAACGCCCTTAGTCATAGTCAAGTCTTTTCCTTCCCAGTCAAGAATATCAGCGCAGTATCCCCTCCCTATTCAGCAGGTGTATCATTTCATGATCTAGTTCAGTGAACAGAGAGCTCAGCACTCCTGCCTGTGAATGACATGGGAGATAAGGGAGACTAGGCAGCAAGATGAGAGAAAGAGAGTAGAAGTAAAAACATTACCCACAATATTTCTCCGGGGAACATCAGTAGGAACTCAGCAGGGCCCATTTCAACTCTCTCATCTGTTCTTGGGGGTGAAATTTCTTTTTGTCACCTTTGAAAAATAAGGAATAATAGAAGATCAATGCGGTACATAACTTACTTCATCATCTTTTTGTTTTTCCAAGCTTCCCAATTACCAATATGTAAGCTTAAGGGAAGAGAGTTCAGGAATCTGTGTGGGCAGTAGGAGCTAAGATTACAACCAAACTACTGTATTTGTTTTTTGGGGATACACACAATGTCACTATCACACTGTAAGCAAAGGCCTCGGGGGAGCCAAGAAGAAAAGGGCATAGAAGAAAACAAAACAGTGACAGGAACAAAGGGCAGACCTTCCTTCTATGCCTTTTCCAATACTTTAAAGTGGATTTAGAATTTTATTGAAGATCTCTTCTAAATAGTTTAATTCTTTACGGTTGGGTCTAACAGATAAACAGTAAGAACATCCATTATTTTAAAAAAACCTTCTCTTTGATAGGCAACTATTTTCCACTTGTCCCTTGGACAGTCATGTAAAACAGGTTTACTAAAACAATGAGCAAGACAAAATAAGAAAGCTGGTGAGAATTCAACCGAGACCTAAGATCTTTGTTAACCATGAAGTTTAAAAGCATATGGAAAAATTAAATGCCCCTTTGACTGAACAACGTGTTTTCTGATCTGTGTAAAAATTAGGCATGATCCTGAAATCAGTCATTATGGAGATGACTGGGCAAATACAGGAATAAAGCACCCTCAGGATACAAGTAAATCTCCTCACCTTAAAAACAAAATATAAAACTCTGCTCAGTGATGATTTCCATTCTTATATGATTTGATTATTTGCAAAACAGGTTTACTCACCTCTTAGCACTTCAAAAAGTTTCAATGATTTGATGTTAAGTCTGATAAGTAAGGCTTTTTAAAAATGTAATTCTAATGGTGAAATCGTAGACTTGAGTTCTCCCAGTCATCATGCCAGTATAATATAGAGCAAGGACAGAATGTAGGGCACTGCCACTATGATTTTTTTATAAATACACAGCTTTCATGTCATGGTTCAAATAATTTTCTCTTTACTGTAACTTATCACACTACTAGTCATCATTGGCCTAGACTTTTTCCCAATTAATTTCTTTCATCCCCGCCCCCCCCCTTCACCCTTTCGCAATAACTGTGACTGTCATGGCTATTTAAAAAGACCATTTCTTTCCGTCACACCAGCTGTACATGGAGAAGATGAAACTGACTCATTTGGCTGTATTCGGTACATTTTAACTCGGAGAAAACACTCAAATAAATTGAGCCAGTTTTATTTTTAGGCAGCCCCCAGTGTTCACTTTAAAAAAAAAAAAAATCCCTTTGAGAGTTACAATCAAGCAGTCAAGATTTCAAGTTGCATTTAAGCAAATTCATCTATGGAAAAACTCTGAAACCAAACATACCCACTTTCCTCAGGATAAAGTTCTGCCTGTATAACTAAGCTATAACTAAGCTTTCAGAAGTTGCCTAAGTTTGTTTTTCTAGTCCTTACACACATATACACATACACACACATACATATAGACAAAGAGACCACAAACAATGAAGAAATTCTCGTAGAAGTCATGCACATTTTCCAAACATAAATTTTTACATTTATGTTGCTAACCACTCCTGAAAAGCCACTGTCAAAATCCAGCCTCATTTTAGCAAAGCCTTTGGACACAGATGAAGCTTAAGCATATACAAATACTTTAAAAATGAGAGAATGAATACAAGTACTAAAAGTGATTAAGCGCAACTGAAGACATAAATCCACAAAGCTGGTAAACTTTACAATTTAGAAGACAATCTGGAGAGCCACGTTTTACATTTTGGTTTAAACCAAGACAGTGCCACTGATGTCAGTTTACTCTAATTTTACATCTCTCCTGAAAAAGACTCAGTATATTTTAAAAATACCATACTAGTATTTCATTATAACACCACCATTTAAAAAAAAAAAAAGTAAAGCTTTGAGAATATGTAAAACTGAGTACCTCAGACTACACAGTACTTAGATGCCTCATGCAATACAGTTAAACATTAGCCAAAGTAAGTGCCAATGCTTTTCCTGATGATTCTACAAGCCTGTCATTCTGAAACTAACATCAGTTGAGTGAAAATATATCTAATGTTACTCGTACTCCTATGAGCCTGTAGTAACTTCAATGAATAGTCCTGCATTCTTCTGCTGTTTCTTTGGGCTAATTTGACATTATTTCCAAGATAATAGTAAAATTCACTAAAATACAATAAAATTGCACAAGCCAGATCCAAACAAGGCTTCACATAATGGCTGCATTTGTAGTATGCTACTTCATAGACAAGCTGCAACCGCAGCAAATGCATTACATACTAAATTATTGCCACTGTTCTGATTAATTCTTATCCTACTCTTCCTTCACAAGCAGCTTATAAAGAGTATTTTAATATTTGAAATTCTGGCTGGAAGGCCCAATTAAAAAAATAATCTCATGGCATTTTTTTCTGTTCTACTTGGTCGATGAAGGAGTTACATTCAAATATTCACAAAGAATAGCAAACCTTCCAAGCTCAAAACTCACTTGCCAGGCATTGCCTCCAGTATTCAGTCAAGTTTCACTATTTCAGCAAACAAGCATCCTTTCAAAGTAAACTGTGACTTCTCTAATGCCAAAGAGATAAGCCAGTCAGACTGAAAATGCAGAAAGCTTGAGTGAGCTTCAGTGTACAGTATCTTGTAAAAGCAGCTGAACTATAAACTGACTGACAGATAAGCTATGCAATAATTGGGAACAGATCAAGTGCTATTTGCAAAAATAGTGAAGATGATCCCACATTTCTTTCTTATAAAAAGTAGTACTTTAGTAAAGTAGCACATTAGTAAGTACAGTTTTAGCTGTGGTACCTATCAAGCCTTCTGGAAACTGGAAAACGTGGTAAACAAATGCATTTAATTTAACATATGGAGTCATCCACAACATTTTGCTTTCACACCATGGCTGCTATTGGCACAATGCTGAGCTGCAATAAACTGTTCACCTACACCATTACAAGGAACAGGTCCTTGGTATAAATACTACTCTGTCTGTTTGAAGACAGCTCTACTCATTTAGTCTGGCTGAGGAAGGGGCCCCTTAACTCCTCCAAAACGGTGAATACTTGGGAGTGCTTTGAATAAAATCCAAAAGGTGATGTTTGTATGATAATGTCAGTGAAACCAAACCATTTAAATAGTGCCACCAGCCTGTATTTTTAAGCAGATTTCAATCTCTGCTTACTGCTTAACAGCATCTTTGCTCTGACTGCTCTCTATGATTATTTTGACACCTCTTTGATTTCTTTCTTCCTCCTTCAGAGGTCATTGGTACAATTGCATGTGAAGATACTACAGCCTTCTGCTAGTTCTGCCTTTACACAGTAGCACTAGAGGACCTGAAATTGAACACATTTTCCGTGAGGGTGTTTATGTAATCATTGGTTTCCTTGAAAAATTTTTAAAGGTTTTATTTGCTGCCCAGATTGTGTTAATTCAAGTACCCTCCCAGAATATCAGTTGTTTAGAATTCATGCATGATAAATTCTGCAAATTTTCCCTATCTATCCTAAGGAGATTTCTGAGCAGTTTATGTGCTCTATTTCTGCTTTTTGGCTCAACCAACTAGACTCTTCATAGGCCTCACTGCTCAGTAATCATGTCTGATAGATTCAAAATCCAACTGGCATAATTTAGTCAAGTGGAAGGAAAAAATATAGAAAGCCCATGAGTCAAGGGGAGTAAGTTCACAAGAGAATATTTTCAGCCTTGGTCAAAGGAAAAAAAGAAAAGAAAAAAGAAAAAAAAAAAGAAGAAAAAGGGGATGCATGTTATAATTTTTTTCCTTTACAAAGAGTTTCCCATTTTTAAAATATTTGAACTGGCAAGCACTCTGTCACACATACCCTGGTATCTACCATGCCCTGCTTTTGAAAAGTACAAATCTGCCTGGTTTCCATAAAAGTCACAACAACCTATAATCCCAGTGCCAGTAAGTTAAAATTGCTATGATCTTTAAGGTCTCTTCCAACCCACACTATTCTATGATTCTGCATGAGCCGGAGGTATGGCAGATGTACAGGAACAGACACTCAGCTGAACTAATCCAAGGTGGACTTTCTTACGTCATGACACTGTACAAGGCTATGAAATTGGGTTGAAAAGCTTTGGGTGTAAGGTCTCACTGATTTTAAGAGTAGCAGAACGTGCTTTTATTCAGGGTGCACAAAGTGAATTACCCCTGCCATTGCACTGTTTCAGCCGACCACAGAGTTATGAAGGAAGGTAGTAAGAATTCCAATACACCTCCAGAAGTTGTGTTGAAATTGTACAATAAAGGGGCAAAATTACTATACTTAGCTTCCGTATGTCACCAAATGGAGAAAGCTCACCAAGAATATTATTTTTTCTATTCTAAAGTGTTCATCTCCTTCAGAAGCTGCCTTTAAAAATTCTCTTTTGGAAGACCTGAGCCAAGCTTCAATCAATCTTTCCAGCATATGGACTTCACCCTGGAAGCTATACAGTCTCTTCACCTGTATTAGACAGTGACACCAGACAGCTAAGAAACAAGTATATGGCACCCACCCAAACCGCATGGGGAGAGTCTTACTGAGGCTCTGTGCACACTGATCTGATTCCCCTAGCACTGTCTCACACATCAGCAGCACAACTGAGCCCTTCCTGACCATGTCACCATTTATCAGTTATAGCCTTGGATTAGACAGAACAATCCAATAGTGTACTGACAGAAGTCCAAACCCAGTGTATGTAGCACACAAGAATTGAGGAGTTAATGAACCCATTCTACTCCCCTTTAATCTGACAAAATTTAAGTATGCTGCACATGGAAAATAAATGGCCTGAGCCACGTATCTACAGCAAAAGTGTTGTGTTTGTTCCAAAACAACTTCAGAAAACCAGGAACAAGCAGATGAAAGTATCCGAGGTTTTCAGAATTAGCAAGCTATTCTGCATCTCAATGCACCTTCAAAAAGGGAAGCCTTCACATTCAGTTCAGAAATCACCAAATATCCTTTTTATATATAGCTTTTATAAGATCAGCCTGCTTTTTCAAGGATCCACAAATAGACATGTAAACATACCACTATTTGGTTTTCAAAATTCTGAATACATTGCCTATATGTAAAATAAAAACAGGGGGAAAAAATTCCAAGACATAGGACTTTCCTACTTCCTCCAGCCCCTCTTTGTAGGCTTGGACAAAGACACTGAACAGTAGAAACTCAGTTGCTGACACTCCTTTCTACCTGGCCAGAGTTAAGCACAACACACTCTCCAAGCTGCTAACACATAAGAATATTAACGATATACTTATGAAAACCTGTAGCATTTAGACTATCCTTTCATAAAGAGAAAAGACAAAAAGCAAGTCAAACTTCAAGATTAGGGACAATCTAGGATATACTATGAAGACTGTCTTTTATAAACATCTACATAGAAAAACCAAGAGAAAATTTCAGTTAATGTGACAGACTCTTTACTGAGTACCAACCATATATTGTACCTAGTTCCAAAATTATACAGCTATTCAGAGATACAAGGCTTTAATCATGAATACTTTATTCCTTAAAAAGTGAGCACTGGGGCACAGTCTGGCTAATTTGTGCAAGAGCAGGATAAAGCCTATGAGGAGCTGTCATTGACCACTGATGACTGCTGGCTAAGTAGAGAAATTGTCTCTAGATTATTTGTACCTCTTCACCCTGATGAAGGAAGAGTTTGAGAAGAACTGAACTACATAAGCTGACAATTTTGGTTACACCTATAGTGCTACACTATTTAAAGAAAAGTTGTAAAATACCAGATAATTAAAAAAACCCAAGAGTAACAGAAAAAGAGAGGAAAATCCTGGCACAACAGACCTGTAAAGCCAGTATAGCCAGTTTGGAATTTACCAGCAAGGGACTGGTAACTGAACAGAATAAAAACACTGGGAAATAGACCTGCAGGAAAACAAAACAAGACAAACCCAAACCAAAATAAACAAAAAAAACCCCAAACACCAAAATCCCCCCCCCCAGATCACATTCTCAGTAATTAAAGCCACCTTTGTACTGTTTGATACAAGGGTGACAATGCTCTGCTGGACACTTTCTGACTCCCTAGACAATGAGGGCATCCATGTAGAACCATATACATTGAAAACTAGACAGGAATGTGACAGAAATCCAGCAAAAAAGGTTAATTCAAGCTTCACTTTATTAGTTCTACTTTGACCTCTTTATATTTCATTTGAAAAAACATACCTTAATGTCAAACTTAATGGAAACAAGTGTTATGGTCTCCCATACAACAGAATTAATAGAATAATTAAACCCCCCCCCATTCTGATGTATATTCACTGTTGTTCAAAATATGACTGCTTAATGCATTAAAATGAACATTTCAGAAAGGCAAAAATCACTTATTCCTCTCCCCAGAAGTCTGATTCATTATTTTTCATTTCCTTTAAATAAGAAGAAAAATAATCTTGTAACGAAGTAGAAAAATACAGTCACCAATTGCATTATGTAGAATGAGCAAGCAATGCAAAAATCTTGTAAACTCAGTCTGCAAATAACTGAATGCTCTGAAGCATTCAGCAAATAATTACAAGTAACAAATGCATTCAACCTGCATTTGCAAATGACCCATGCAAAAAGTCCAAAATCGCTCAGCTCTATTAAAATAGTGACTTCCCTTACAAAACATATGGTTTACTTTCAGTTTGGAAAAAAACAAAAACCAAAAAACAAACTTACTTTAAATGAAGGTAAGCAAGTGGGATGGGGGGAATCCTCCAATGTGTTTACTACACCCGTCAAAGACAAAAGGTTCCACTCTTTGCTCACAAACAAACTACTGGTAGAACTTGAAGCATACAGGAAACACAAGATACACCGCAAATTCATAGTCAAGGAGTCAACAAGCAGATTATAGCACAAAAAGTTGTCTTCTTTTAGAAGGATGGACAGAACACTAGAAGCTACAATGAGTGGCACAAAAGAAGAAATATAAGCAAATAAATCATAATGTTTAAGTTACAATTTCCAAGCACTGCATGATTTCCCTGTTTAACTATAAGACACTATCTTACTAAACTGAAAACATTGTGGCTTGCTGTGGAAAAATCTATGTAACAGTGTCTCATTCAAATATTTCAATTAAAGCTGCTGCTAGTATCATTCAGATCTCCACTAATTGAGGTTATTTCAACTTGCCAAAGTACAAAGGAAGTCTTTCCTACGGTAAACCATGTTCAATAGACACAGGGTTGTTTCCTGTCAAAATACAACTACTACTGCAGAGAAAGCTGGCAATGGAAAGTCCCTAGGCATATTTTGCAACCACTTACCACAACCTGAAAAATCTTAGAAATTCTGGTGAAAGCAGAGATATTTGAATGGAAAAGAAAGAAGGCTCCTAATTCTCAAGTCAAACAAGAAATCCCAGAAATATCCAGACAGGATATTAAATTGGATGTTGGATATAAATATTGCTGCTATTGTTTTCTCAGATCCAGATTAGAAAGAACTAAGATCATGGCACTCAGCAGGAACAGGAAAAAAAAAAGAGAGAAAAAAAAAAAGATATTGACATTGATTACTTCTTTGCTATCGCACAGATGGAGTAAATTCAAGAGGTAGTGCTAAAATGACAGGACTTAGTTAAAGCCTTTGCACCTGCTCTGGCAGATGGATGCAATTAATAACAGAAAAGAAACAGAAGAACTCAAGTAAAATTGCTCCCTGAGGGTTAGGTTATTTTAAAATTAAGCTGACACGGTTTTTAAAAACAATATATGAAGGTGGAGATATGTTTTGAAGTGGACTGTCTAGTTTACAGCAAACGAACTCATTAGCAAGGTGCATAGACTAACAGGCCTGGCCTCACAATTAGCTTTCAGTCATTTTGCAAACAGATAATGTATTTTCTAATTGCTCATAGTCAAGCAAATTGTTCTACTATATTTTGTATGGGAAACAATATCATACTTCAGCTGATTTGCTCCTAGTGCAAATGAAAGAGTTGAAAATGTAAGCCGAAGAGCCTTAAGTCAGTGAAATTCTTGCCAAAGTACTTCCAATGTGCCTTTAAGGAGTTCACTCCTCAAGAAGCCAGTTGAAAGTAATTTAATTATTTGAGGTCCAACCAAAATTAACAAAGATGAAAGGCCCCATATTACAGTGTGTCTGTGCACACGTATGTGTACTTATATGCACATGCACACACCCCAGCTGTGTCTGTATATGGTTACTACAGTCCTGATGACCTAGGCACACGGCAATCTGTGGTGTTAAATTATTAGGATACTCCCTAGCAGTTTCAGCCTGTGCCAGCTGGTGTTTTCCCAAGCAAATTCCAGGGAGGTTCAGGGTTGGAACAGGTCAGGATCACTCCCTGGATGCAGGTATTTTGGGAGCGGGGGTGTGAGGGGGTGGTGGCGGCGGTGCAATTTTACTAAGAATGGTGGTGACCAGCCCTGTCACGCCATGCTGCCTGGCCTCAGGGACCGACAACAGTGCCTGGGCTGGTTTATTTACAGGCATAGACAGAGCCAAACTTAGCTTGTCTTTCTAAACCAAAGACAAAAAGAGGATTTAAATCCTCAGCAGAGAGAATTAATGCAGCAGCACTCTTATTATCATCAGCTGTACTGCAACTGCCTGCTGAAGTAAGGAAGGATTTCAACAGTGCACAGAAACTTTGAAAAGTAGTCGTCCTTTTTATTTTTTTTTTTTAAGTTGTTCAACAGCAAAGTGGGTTAAACTCTCACATTATTCCTATTTAATGTCTGAGAAGAGTATTTTTTTCACTTCTAGAAGCCAGTAACAAAATAAATAAAAATAATTAGGTTTGAGTACTTGATGACCATGAAAAATGTAATCATAGGATTTTATCCTCATTTAGGTTGGAAATGACCTTTGAGATCATCGGGTTCAACCGTTCACCCAGGACTGTCAAGCCCACCACTAAACCATGTCCCTGAGCACCGCATCTAGGTGTTTTTTAAACATCTCCAGGGGTGGTGATGTCACCACAACCCTGGGCCAATGCTTGACCACCCTTTCAGGGAAGAAAATTTTCCTAATATCCAACCTAAACCTCCCCTGGTGCAACTTGAGGCGCCTTCCTCTTGTCCTGTCACTTATCTGGGAGAAGAGACCGACCCCCCCCTCGCTACCACCCGCTGTCAGGCAGCTGTAGGGAGCAATCAGGTCCCCCCTGAGCCCCCTCCTCCCCATGCTGAGCACCCCCAGCCGCCCCCCCAGCCATGTGCCCCAGCCCCTTCCCGGCTCTGGACACGCTCCAGCCCCCCTACGTCCCTCTGGGCCTGAGGGGCCCGAAACTGAACCCAGGGCTCGAGGTGCGGCCCCACCAGCGCCGAGCACAGGGGCACGGGCACTGCCCTGGCCCTGCTGGCCACACCGTTTCGGATCCGAGCCAGGGTGCTGTTGGCCTCCTGGGCCACCTGGGCACACTGGGGGCTCATGTCCAGCCGGCTGCTGACCAGCACCCCCCGGGCCCTTTCCATGGGGCAGCTTTGAGCCGCTCTGCCCCCAGCCCGCAGCGCTGTGGGGCTGCTGTGACCCGTATGCAGAAACCAGAACTTTTTGTTGAACTTCACACAACTGGCTTTGGCCCATCGTCCAGCCTTTCCAAATCCCTCTGCAGAGCCTCCTGTCCTCAAGCAGATCAACGGTCCCCTCCAGCTTGGTGTCATCTGTGACTTTACTGAGGGTGCACTCAATCCCCACATCCAGATCATCAACAAAGATATTAAACACAGTGGCCGCAACACTGAGCCCTGGGGAACACCACTTGTGACCAGCCACCAGCTGTATTCAACTTGATTTACAACCACTCTTTGGGCTCTAAGTAAACAGAGAAACAATAGCTAGATTGTTTCTAGTAGCTGAATTAACTAGATAAAAATCCAACAACAAACAGCCACTGTTATCACCAATTTTTGATAAGTAATTATTCACTAAGGCAGGAAAAACTCCTATTAATGTACCAACTTAAATTATCAGTAAGAGAATTCTGAGTGCCACAGGTGATAGGTTTTGCTTTCTGTCTCAGAGTCTGTGATAATAAAACAGGTAAATATGTGGCAATCTACTTTAAAAGTTACCCACAATGGTGGCTTGCAGCTTAACAACCCTGAAAATCATAAATAAATGGCTTAATTTTTTTTTGTAGCTCTGAAGAGCCTAGGATCCTTGAGGGCACTGTGAAATCATAACATGAAAGGATTTTCCAGTTGCTCCACTTTAATATTCTTAAACAGCTATTACAGATGACTATATAATAACTGGATACTGGGGGGAGGGCGGTATGCACTGTGGACATAGCACAGTGTACATTTCTAGAATGGGCTAATAAAAATGTATTTAAGCAAACAGTCCTGGAACAGAAAGTTATTTGTTGTTACAACAGTTACCTTGTATCTTTTTTTGTTTGTTTGGGTTGTGGTGCATTTGTGTTTTTTTGGTTTCGGTTTGGTGTTTTTACAGAACAGATGGATTGAGGGCACTAGAAGAACAGCGGGTTCCAGTGGCCCTTACAGCCTCAGCTCCCATGAAAAGAGGGACCAGCTGCTTTCTGCTGGAGCACTGCACACCCTGAGAAGAGCCTGATCTTGTCACAGCTCAGCCATTAAACCACTGCCTGACAGTGCACTGCAGAATGCTACACCCCTGGGAACAGCTGCCGTTTGATAAAATTGTATATATTTAGTCAAAACAAAGAGATTACTTTGAAAGTTTAAGGACACTGGGATAGCCAGAGTATTGTCTTACAATTAGCAAGAATTCACTTCACTTTCAACTTTTGAAATAGCCAACTTAAGCTACAAGCGTTGCTACCGTATCACTTAACTTGGCATACTGTACACTGTATTAACCTTTAAAAAAATTGATACCTTACATAAGGGCAATACCTTATCTTATTTATGTGGCTATAAATAAAACCTGCATCTGATGTCTTCATTCTTCTTATGTTTCAGTGTATTTGGGCAAAAAGTCACTTGAACCACAGCAAAACACCCACACAAATGAAAACAGCTTCCAAGCCACATACGTCGACTGACTGCAGAAAATCAATATTTTAATAGTTGGTGAACAAAGAAAACCGAACCAAAACATCTCTCTTGCTTCCAAGTACTGTCTATGGCTCTTTGATGGAATTCATTCAGAAGCAGCAACATAAAGTTTCATTCACAAGGCTGTCTAACAACTCCAGAGGAATGAAAGTCACCAGCAAAGCAAGAACACCCAACAAAACAAAAACTAGTTAACAGATAGGAAAATACCGCAATGGATAAGTGTAACTGTTAGTTTAATTTTAATGTCTTGTACCTCTGTTATTTCCCTGTCTACCAAGCAGCTGGGCTTTTCAGGAAGTCACATCTGAAATCCTAACCTTACAAAGCGATTTAAGAGTCCAAAACAAGGCCTCTTTCACATTGTCTTGATCCCTTTCTCATATCCTGACACAGCCACCTTCACTCTGTAATCTTCATTACAGGATTTTACCAAATTCTTACAGTAGACATCCAGACACCACCACATGATTAGTTAGTGTCTTAACTAGGCTGAGGATCACTTTCATGTAACAGGGAATTCTCAAAGTTTGCCACCTCACATTTACCTCATTTCCATCGTGTACTGATTTCATACAGTGATTAAAACAGAAGCAGCAGATTCAACCTGTCATGTTCTTTAGTATAATAAGTCAAATATTTAGTCAGAGAGCTTACGAGTAAGAGAGATCGGTGGAGTCATTTTAATTGTCTGTAGATAACTTGGGGGCCTTAATTAGAAATCAAACTTACCTATGCACCTTAAATATAGCCCAAACAGAAAGACCCCCTTTCCCACAGAGAATCAGTTTTAGGTTTCTGCTTTGAATCACCTTGTATAGGTCCATTGAGAGATCACATAGCAGACTACCTTCTCAATTTAGGCTGTTAAGAGTGCCTGAAGTTGGGCAGTAGGAATGCCCTCTCACACGTCCCTCTGGATGGCTACATTAACACACAGCTCCTGCCCTGCATGAAAACGGGGTGGCCAGTGCCTTCAGCCCACCCTTTCAAGGGCTTTTTATCCTTATGCACCCACAGAACCAGTGGGCAAGATCAGTCCTTGTGTCCTCCACTGCTAAGGAGCACATGCCTCTGACTTCAAACACACAGCAGCTGTTTGCTCCTCCTCCCTCAGCCTTACCTCTCAGCTGCCTGCTGTCAAACAGTCCTTTCACTCTGCATGCTTGAAACCACAAAAGCAACACTGCATCTTCTAGCCCTTTCTCAGCATGGCACGCAAAAGCTTGACCCATCTTTACCACCCTTGATACTGAAGCCAAGGGTATCTCTTTCACCTGCTTCTCCCAGTTGGCTTGCTTCTAACATACATCATATGACCCTCTGAGGACTGTAATTCCCAGAATATCCATACTTACTGTACAGCACAGGCAACGAGAAAAGGAAACCACCATTGGAAAACCACTCACTTTTCCCATAGAGCTGGCTATTCTCTTAATAACGCAACACACATACGCAGGGATGCGGGGAGCCAAGCTGCTCACTCCTGCTGGCTCTGCACTCAGATGAACTGCAAGACAACATGACTCAGCCCCAGACAGCTACCAAGCACAACTCACAGATCATAGCTCTTGGCAGCGTGCAGAATATGAAAAGAATGACATAACAATCGAGAAAAAGAACCAAATTTTTAACAAGTGCAGAAAAATACATCAGATCCTCTGCTTTATCCACAACCAAACGAGACAGCAAAAGAGTAAGCAGTCATTACCAGCCTAATCTCACACAAGGTGAGTGCCAAACAAAAAAAAAAAACCAAAAAAGATAGAGACAGCTGCCAGAGAAGAGTTTTAAACCAACATTTGAAACAACACAGGGAAGAAAACAATTTACGGAGCCTACAGTGAAATGAGAAGCTTCCAACCCACTTAAGGCAAGTACCCGCCACTTCATACTTTAAAGCTACAGAGGAATGATTACCTTTGAGGAAGACACCACTGATATGACTTTATTGTTGTATGCTTGCCCAGAGGAGTAACTTGACACATTTTAAATCAATGGGAAGATACCTGCACTAAAAATACCTGTAAACAGTGACAGAAATAAAAGGGTCACTGAAATACTCTACGATTTCTTTCTATTGTTTTTCCCGACTCCTGTTTTATTAAAAGCCAACCCCCAGAAAAATTAGGAAAAAATTTAAGAAAAAGGGAAAACAAATTAAAAAAAAATTCTTTAGACAGGGAACTCCTACTATGGAAAACACATGTCAATATCACAAAACACAGAACTTAAAAACACTCCTCTAATACAACTGTCTTCAGAAAAGAGCCTCACCGTTTTTAAAGTGTTGTATTTTCCTTTCTTGCATGGTAATTAATTAGAAGATTAACATTTGCAAAGCATAATTACTCCCTGGAACATCTTCAAAAGACTTTGAAGTCAAATGTCTCCTAGCCTATGCAGGCAAGCCTTGCTCTTTCCTCTCCGGCACTCAAAGGCAATATACAAATCTGAGGGGAACGCCTGCCCTAAAATTAAAGCATAACAGATTAATCAGTTGGGTTTTATTTACCATATCCCCCCCCCCCCCCCCCCCCCCCCCGGAAAAAGCTCATAGCAAAGTAAAAAAGTAAATATACATACAGGGGCATTTCTTACTAGAAAGTGTTTAGGTATTCCCTCACTACCCTTCAAAGCGGCTGCGGAGCCTCAGCCCTCACACCCCGCACCCGCTTCCACAGCGGGGAGTGACAACGCACCTCAGCCCTCTCACAAAGCAAGGGAAGAAACCAGACCTACAAAAGGAAAAGAAGTTCCTGTTCTTTGTGGCCACAAAAAAACCCCAACCCAAAACAAAATAAAAAACCTCAACAAACTCCCTAAAAGGCACGAAGGAGAAGCGTAAAGGCAGAACCCTCGAAAAGGTGGCAATAACTACTGTGGATTTGTAACACCAAGCGCTCCAGCAGGCTCCACCACAACTTCACCAGAGCGGGGAGGGAGGAAGGAGGGAGGGGCACCCCGCCGCAGCCCCAGGCCGCATCGCTAGCCACCGGAACCCTTCTGGCCAGGGGCAATCCCGAGGTCGCCGGCCCCTCTGTCCTCTCAGCCCCGCCAAAAGGCCTCATGCCACCCCCTCAACGCCTAAGCAGACGGGCAAGTGTGAGGAGGCGGGACCGGAAGCTCCACCTCTCTCCCTCCTGGCTCAGGCATTGGTCAGTTCTCCGATCACTCCCAGCACAGCCAAGTCCCCTCCTTCCCGCCTCCTCGCCGTGCCAGAAGCCTTCTCCCCGCCCGCCACCCCGCCCACCTTCCTATCTCCGCTCCCACTTGCTGGTGTACACATCAATCCAATTAAATTCCATATTCTGATTGGCTATCTTCAGGCCGTGGTTCCCGCCTACGAGAAGGGGGCTTGCCGCCCGCCCTCCTGCCGGCGCGCATGCGCGGGGCCGAGCGCTGCCCTGGGGGTGGGCATGTACCGGGGAGCGGGGCCGCCGCCGCCGGGGAGCCAGCCTCACTTTCTAGGAGTGAGGGGAGACCACAGCCTGCCGGGGGCTGCAAGCGGGGCGGCGGACAGGCCCGTGCGTGTGCGTCTCTTCTCTCTCTCGCGTGTGTCTGTCGGACGCTCTCCCCACACACCCACCGGGCGGGCAGGGCGATGCGGGCGGCGGGGCAGCAGCTCCCCGTACTGCCCTACGGGGCAGCGGCCGCCCGGCAGCGGAGCGGCGGCGGCGCAGGGCACAGCCCCGCGGGGCCGTGGGTGCGTGCGGGGAGGCGGCGCGGCGGCCGGGACGGGGTGCGGGACGCGCTCCACCCGCCTGCCGGGGCAGCGGAGCCGCCGGAGGGCGGAGAGCCTCGTCCGACCAGGCGCTTCGCTTGCGCCGCGCTCCGCCGCCTCGGGCTGAGGAAGCGGCCCCGCGGGGGGCTGAGGAGCCTCCCCCTCGCCGCCCGCCTCAGCCCGTCCTCGGCGGCTCTCGGCCCGGGACCGCGCCGTACCGATCCGTACGTATGTGCGCGGCGGGAGCGCGGCCCCCTGCCCGCGGGCTCCTGCTGCGCCTCCTGCCCCCGTCCCCTCATCCCTTTTGTTGTGCGGCGAGGGGCACGGCCCCGCTGCCCGCCGGTGCGGCTGCCCGGGTGGAGGGGTGGGCCGGGCCCTGGGGCGAGGGTGGGTTCCTCTGCGCCCCTCGGCGCTGCCGGTGAACGCGGGACGGCTCTGCCCGCGCCCGGCTCGGGCCAGGTGGGGCTGCGCTGGTGTGTCACGCAAAGTGGCAGCTAGAGGTGCCCGGGCCTGCGCTGCCCTGCCCGGGGGCGGCCGGGCGCGGTGTGAGCCTGTCTCTGTCCCTGTGGCCAGCTCGGCTCCCAGATGGCCAATTCCCTCAACGGCCGGACCCCGCGCAAGGGACGGATCCTGGGCTTCATCGATGCCATTCAGGATGCTGTGGGCCCCCCCAAGCAGGCAGCTGCCGACCGCAGGACTGTGGAGAAGACCTGGAAGCTTATGGACAAAGTGGTGAGTGTCTGTGCGCCTCCGTGTATCCGCACGGTGAATAATGGGGCCATTTAACCGCGTACCCATGGGGGAACAGCGTCTTCCTGCAGCTCCGGCTGCTCGGCTCCCCTGCCTGGGGAAGCAAGGGGACTCGCGGTTTAGGTTATTTAAGCACCATTTGTCGTTTTTCCCCCCACTCCCCCCCCCCCCTTTTTTTTTTCCCCTACGGCCTCTGGCTATGTTTTTTTTAATCTCGGTTTGTGGAGGGAAAACAAATGCGTTTGCCTTAGGCTATTGTTATTTTCAGATCCTTTAAAATGACTCAAACTTGAAGAGCTGTCCTAACGAAAAAGCTGCTTAACTTAGACTTGTAATCACATATTCTGTGTGCTTCGTGTTGGATCACATCGTTAGTCTGCGAACAAGACCTCTGAAGTATGAAACTTCAGTTAAGCTAATTGTTCTGTGAGACACGCTTGTGATGGCAATAAGGATATGTTTGTGCTTTTAGGAATGTGCGTGGGGACTTGGGGATGTCACTCTCATCAGTTTAGTAAATAGATTAGCATGGTACGCCTAACTTTTAACTGTGTTCTGCATTTTAATGATTTTTTTTAAGTACTACTTTTCTATATTTTTGAACCTAGAAATACACTCTACTGAAACTAATTTTTCAGAAAGTAGGGGGATAGACCATAGTTTTTTATATCTTATAGGTCTCTGCACCATCCCAGTACATTTTGTTTAGTATTGTACAAAACGACAGCTTGTATGATGACAGATTGGCTAGGAGAGTTCCTTACCAATGGTAGGAACAGTTTGATTATAGCATGGGTGACTGTTCAGAAGATGTAGGCAGTTTGCTTTGTGTATGAGGTGATCCTTTCAAGAACTTTCTTTTGAAGCGGGTGGGGAGTTGGGATTGCTACCTGTTAGCCTTGGGTCTGTATGGCGAGGGAGTTAAGACTTTTTAACTCGGTGAGTTAGTGTAACTGTTGGCTTTCCCAGTGGCTCTTGTAACATGCGGATGTTTAACATTCCTTAAAGTTTCTAAGTAGTTATACTGCCATGGTAGAGATTATTTTATGTAATATACCTTGACAAGTGGTAATTTCAAAGTATTTGACTGAGTCCTCCTTGCATGCTGGCCTTTTTGATGCTCCAAGAATAAAATCTGTATTTCCATCCCAATTTCTGATGATAAACTTAAAATCCAGCCTTGATAGAAATGGGTATTGTCAGAGAGGCTTTGTGGACATTTCCTTGTTGGCGATTGGGATGCTGTAAACTGAGCATCTTGTAATAAGAACTGCAAATGCTACTTGGAAGCAGATCTTCAGTAGAAGGAAGTTTTCAGCTTGGAAACCAGGAATCTTGTTTGTTGTTATTAAAGCCACGTGGGGAATGTATGGCTTCATTCCCCCGTGTCAGGCCATTTACAGATCTGTATGGTAAGGTTGTCCCCCTGATTGGTTAGTATATTGATGGTTACCAGAAAATCTTAACCCCACAGCCTGGACTTGTGGATTGCTTTTACTAGTATAGGATTACTGTGTTTATCACAATTACAACAGAGCATCAGAACAGCCAGTAAGGCCCATTCTGTAGAAGTCACTGGAAAGGCTGGACATTGCACTGTGCTTGCTTTCTCATTTTACTGGATAAGTGTCCTCAATTTGGATCTTTAATGTATCCTCTTTAAGCTGTTCTCAGTTAATCAAATTTTATTTCCAAATTATATTAAAGTATACCAGACAGGGTGATGTCATAGTGTGAGAATGCTGTAGCTTGCTGCTTGAGTTTTTAGCATTTGGTACTTATAGTGAAAGGATGTGTTTGAGCAAATTTAATATGTTGGCAAACAAACTTAAGTCTCTTAGCCTCATGCGGCAGTAGGCAGGGGAAGGTCATTTTCTCCTCTGTCTAGATCAAAACCAGGGATTAAAATCAGAAATAGAAACCTGCTCGATCCACTGTAGTTTCAAATCCCTTTTCTGGAGTGATTTCTGTGGTGGGTCACTGATCAACCTGGTGAAGGCAGCAGGCTCTGCATAGTCAGTGGGGTGCTGCCAATGGCAAGATTGTGGCTTGGAGGCCTATTTTGCTTCTTGTAATAACAACAGGCATTATCCTCATTTATTCTTTAACTAGAATAGCTGTGATAACCATCTTTTTTTGCAGTTGGTGAGGTAGCTGAAGTTTTCTGCCGTTCCAAAGGTGTTAGGGAAAGGGAGAATAGAAACAAAAGCAGTTATGTTGACCAAAGGATGAAAAAAGAGAAGCCTTAAAAAATAGGGGCAGGGCTTACTGATTTCTGGTTTACATTCCTTCCTTAAAACTGCCAGTCTTTACCTTTCCTTCATTTCTTTCTGTAATTACCTCCTTTGGTGGATGAGATTTTCTGTATGAATTATTTGTTTTCAGCAACAAGGGATTAACCGATATTACAAATATTCCTACTCTCGAAGAAGTATACAGTGAGAGTGGTTTTATGGTGTATGTAAAATTCTGGCTGCTTAGATACCATGCAGGCTTCCCTGTATAGAGTTGGCTGTATGTCATGCTTTGGAATTGTTCAGATTTCATGGCAATGTTTGTTTTCTATGGGCTGATGCTTCAGCTGTTAGAACAGGCAGAAGGTCGCAGTTCTGCTTAAGTGTCATCTCTTTAAACTTCTGTTAACTGTTTTGAAAAAAAAAATCAAGGGTTTTGAAAGAGCTCTTCAGCAGGACAGGATGTTGGGTGCTCCTGGTTAGAGCCCTGTTTGTAAAAGTTAATGTAAACAACATACTTGCAGGGAATAACAATAATACAAATTATCTTGTTGTAAGTGATCAGTGAATGTGAATTGTTATCTGTTTGTATATCTTATACCTGCATCTTTCTTTTTATATTTCATCCACTGGGATCTGTAATTTTTGAAGTTTACTGGTGTGTCTTTTTTTAAATATAAATTTGCAATACTAATTTCGTTATTAAAGGGACATCAATTGTTAGCATCAATGTCCAGTTTCTCTGCTGCTTTTCTCATGGGTAAGCAGTAGCTGTACCACTAAGAACCAAAAATACTTTTATTCCTTTGCAATGCAAAGAATAATATCCCTTTCATAGTTTGGAAGGCTAGCCCAGCTTTCCAGTTCTAGCATTGTATAAGCAAATTGACTGTGTATCTCCAAACTGCTAGCAAGCAAATTACTGTTTTTAAAACACTGTATGTGTTTTGGAAAGTTCATATCCTTTAAATACATAAAAAATAATATTGTTAGCAAATAACTCTTAAGTTTTCCTTTAAAGTATGTATAAATTACATGGGATTTTTTTTTTTCATGGGGTTCTAAACTTAATGGTTTAAAAACCTAGAAACTAGCCTTGCATTATTATCAGAGGATAATGGTTATCTTGAGAACAACTTTGGGAGAGAATGCCTATTATGTAAACATGGGAGCAGTTAAGTTAATTTACTGCTCGGCCTATTTAGAGTTGGCAGTACCATTGTGCGCAGTTCACTATTGTGGGTCTCAAGCTGATAAAATTGTGACACATTCTGAACAGGATTTTTTAAAAACGGGAATATTTCAGCCACTTCCAATCACTTTTTCATACTCTTATGCATTGGGATTGAAAATAACTATAATTTCTACTGTGAAGATTAACAATATTATCTAAACTGTTTGGGTGCTCTGTCATGGCTCACCCAGTTGTTTGACTGTATCAGATTAGAGTGCGTCTCCAAAGATCACGGTGTTGACTTTGTAAGTAAAAGCTGTATTACCCCTGTAACTTAGTAATGTGGTTTTCTTTAAATTGACATTTGTCTGTATCCACTTTTTCCACAGCATCTAAATGAGTATACAGAGCACAGTAGTTGAAAATATGTGTGCGCTGCTATTCTTTGCAACACTTTTTGTAGTTGTTACATTAACGTGCAACCTTCCAAGTCAATTAAATGTCATTGTTTCACAGAGGATGTGGAAAAGACAATCATCAATCATTACTGTGGCATTCTTTAGTGTGCTACCTGGTCAAAGTCTATAGGAAGTTTTATGCCCTGCGTACGCTGTTTGTGGAAAAAGAATAAAAATTTAAACAGAGAAATGGAAGCTTCTCTTTTTCTGATCAGAAGAAAGTATAAATGACCCTCCAAAGTCAGCTGTCCTCGTGCATATGTGCCATCAGCGTTGTTATCAGGTTGTTCCTCCAGTATGGAAACACAGCTCAGTTGCAGTCTGGCAGCTGTTGAACGAGCACGCACTGTATTCTCAGCTCAAACTAAAAAGTTTGGTGATTGCTCCCCTCTACTTGTATTTTGATGAGAAGGCTTCTTTCAGGAAGGAAGATATGATGCATTGCAGTTAAGGTAACTTCGGGTGGGAAGAAATGTATGATGAGGAAGCGTAATGTTCAGATTCATCTGTTTTCCCAGTTAGCCCCTCCCTGGTTAACTTCTTCAGATGAATTGCTGGTAGCACTGTGTTGTGGCTTTCTGGAGAACTGGTATGGTATCTTACTGCAGAGCTAGCTACCTTTATGCTGTCTGTGAAAGTGTTTTAGTACTTTGCCATTTTTTGGGCTGCATGGCAGAAGATACTTGTTCAGTAGACGGTTTTGAAGTTTAGTTTTGCAAGTGTGCAAGCGCTGCTGCTCTGATTGTTCTAGTCCATTCACTGCAGCTGAAAACTGTTTAGCGGATGTCCTACTCATTAGATACTTACTCTGTTCTAGCTGTGTTACTTTCCTTGTATTGTCTTTCACTAACGTTAGGTGTTTAAACAGATTGTGTTAGGGCTACCGTTATTACAATTGAACAAAAGTTCTTTTGTCAGACCAGTCCAGGGCTTTCAACTTTGTTTGCTTTAAAAAGTGAATAGAAGATAATCTTCTGCAAGAAATTTGTTGTCTGTGTGCAGTAGGCATCCATTACTCTCATCTCTGAAGATGCTGTGAAGTAATGCCTTATAATTGAAGTCACATAATTAAAAAAAATATGTTATAACTAGTGGTATTTACTTTGTTTGGGGAGAGTTCAGAGGAGAGGAGGGAAGAGGGGTCTGGTTGGTTGTGGTTTTTTTTTTTCTCCATAGGCACTGGAGTAAAGTTGTCTGCAAGTTCCCGAGTTAATTTTTTCAAAATCTATTTCTGGTAGACTAGGGTAATGCCTTAGTTCTTCGCAATTAGAGCTGCACTCTATGGTTTCTGTGATTCTGGAGTAAATACCTGGATTTACCCTGAGTGAGGTACTGAAGGAGCTTAGTTTTGTCTCAGTTTACTTCAATGAGCGAGTGATTTCTTACGAAGTTGCTGACTGACTGCTTTTCATTTTTTAGACTGAATGCTTGCTAAATATATACTTGCTTACTTCCAGTCATAACAATACCGAAATCGCACAGTGATATGATTCATGTCCGCTCCTAAAGTGTTGGAGAGGGTTGCTTTGTGAAGTGCAATGTGGAGGTCTTTATTTTGGGTTTTTTGTTTTGTTGGTTTATTTTTCGTGTTTTGTTGTTGGTTTTTTTTGTTTTGAGTTCTGTTTTCTTTTGAAGAAAGGTATGTGCGCCACTGCTGGGGCATTGGTAAATCTTTTGCGTCAGCAGATGTCATTTCTTATTGCTTACTTTTAATTGTGAACTGCTGTGGTACGTGTCAGGACATCCTGACTCTGGAAACCATATGGTTTACCAGACATCTCTTTACAAAGTTAACTTCCTTTGGACTGAAACTTTGTGTACTCTATAAAGCGAAGAAAGCCTTGAACTACTTTGCTGAATCACTGACTTAAACTAAATGTTAGCATTTTTTCAATAAGAAGGCGTAAGACTACTTGAGTTGTACTGCAAAAGAGTTCTTGTATGACTTTTTTAAAGGCTTCTTCTGGAGTTGAAGGTTCTAGTTGTCTGGAGTTGAAGGTTCTAGTTGTGTGCTCTATTTATCTCTGTAAATTCAGCAGAAGGTGAAGCTTTGTAAACCATGATGACCACAGGATCCTGTTTTCATGTGTGCATGACTGTATGTAGTGATGCTGGACTGAAGAACACTTACTAGAACATCTGAAAGAGAAACTAAACCTTCTTTATAAATGGATGTTCTTTTTGTATAGTTGAATGGAGTGACTTGAAAATACACCAACCAGCACAAGCAATTTGCTTTTTCCTGGTTTTGTATTTTTAGTGTTATTTCTAATATATATGAAACTGCTTACATTCTGCTTGTTGGAACATCCTATTAAATAGATAGACTTCAGAAAGAGAATTAATTAATTGTTCATGATAATTAAGTTAGGATAAATAAACCATTCAAAATCATTGTAGCCTTCTCTGCTTGTGGTCTGTTCTCATTGCTGAATTTTTCTGTGAATGAGTACTTTTCCTCTTTTCAGCTGTTTGTTTCCCCCACCCCTAGGAGATTGTAACACCTAATCAGTGATACTGATTAATGTCATCTGTAGTTGGCTTTGGGAAGAATGTCAATCCTGTTTCAAGTTTTCACTAAACTAGAAATCAGAGAGAACAAAAGCTCAGATGAAAAATGTCTGTGTTTTCACTTCTGTCTTTGGGATTTGAGTTCTTCAAACTCTTCTACAAAAAGAAATTCACGTACGTCTCTGCAGGGATGATTTTCAGATCTGTCTACACATGTAAAATTCTTTGCTCATGTTTCTGGAATCTCCTTAAAGAATTCTGTCAGCTTAACTTGAGTGTAACTAAAAGAAAACGTTTAATCTCCTTCATAAGTCTCTCTTGTTAGTTCCTTTCTTGATCTTCTGGGGTGACACCATCATCCTGCCTTCACTCAGGCAACTCCTTTACTTGAACTGCTCTTTTAAGTTGTGGCTGAATCTTTCAGATCAAGCCATTCACCTAAAGTGCTCTCAATCAGACCTTGCTATTTTGTATATCAGGCATCTGCAAACCCACAACTTGGACCATGTTGTCCCTTATCCTGACAACCTTCTCTTTATCATATGAAATATAACCAAGTTATGTTCAGTTTCAAAGTCTTGCTGCCTGCTCTTTGCAGTTATGGTTTGCGGTTCCAGACCTCATCACCTGATGAGATGTCCAAACATCTTTATATTTTACCTTTCTGTTTGTTTGTTTCCAGCTTCTTTCTCAATTTAGAAGGAATTCCTTTACGAGCCACTGAATTATTTTAGAGCTTGCCTTGAAACTTTGCTGTTTATACTAGAAATCCTTAGCTGCTGGTGCCCTCAACCACTCTAACATGTTGAAGTGTTATGCTCATGTATTCATATTTGTTTGCCTGCATCCATCTGCTATCTTTTTGTTTCCTACTGAGATTGTAAATTTTCCTGTGGGAAGGACTGTCTGTTCTGCAACACATCAGAAGGGTTCCTGATCCATTATGTGGTCTAGTAGGTGAAAGAATAAAAGAAATCAGTAAAGTAACAATGGATCAGTGAAATGAGGGGAGTGATTGCAAATGTCATGTTGTAAATACTGTTTTTTAATGGTGCTAACGTTTTTGTAATGCTTATGAGTTTGCACTGTTCTGTTGGTGCTAGACGTTTTTTTTCAAGAACTTGTTAGTTCTTGACTTTTGTCCGCTTGTCTGTCTTTGCTTTTTGAACTATGAACCCAGTTACCTAAATCTAATTGCCTGGCATGTGTTTGTGTGTATGTTTTAGAGGGGGGAAAAAACCAATTATCTGTTTGCTTTGCTCTTTGTGTTGCATGAAGGTATTAGTGGCTACAGTCCTAAGGCAGTGGATTTCACAATGGTGTAGATCTAGAATTTGAGGGAGGGGTCAGCAACAGCAATAGCAATACGGCTTTGAGTTCAGAGAGGTGCATGTTACAGGGTACAAGCTTGTTTCCCCCCTGCCCCCAAATGCTCAAGACTGCACCTTTCTGAAGTTGATATGTTAGTAGGAATAGTAATCTGCTTTCAGCAGTATTAAGATGTTTTTGCAGCCTCGTTAGTTCCCTCAAAAGACTGTCAAAGTCACTAATATATAATGTGGCAATCTCCACATGATACCTATAAAACTTTTTATACCACATGGCCTTGATTTTTTTCATAAGTATTTGCATATGTACAGCTGCACACACATGTGTAGAGTGTGTCCCTCTCAGTGTTTTAGCTGAGTGTGGATAGCTCGGTGCAGTAGCACTCCAAACCTACTCGTTAGTTTCGATCTCTTTTGCTTTCTAGACTAGAACATTACAGAACAACGAACTACCAGAGAATTTAGGTAGCCAGGAGATAGTTACTCTAACCTTGTATATGTACAGGAAACAAAAGCACTATCTTCCAGAAACCTTTTCAGTGCAGACTGGATTCAAATAAAGGTGTTCAATTCATCTGAGGCTTATTCTTTTAAGTAATACACATTATTCGATTATTTTTTGTGTCACTTAGGAACATGATGGTTCCAAGTCCATTAAGATGGTATCTTCTATTACAACTGTGAGCTGGAAGACATTAAGTTTATAATGTTTTGTATCCTGGTTTACAATATCTGTTCGTGAGCGACTTAATTTGTCTGTTGTGGCTAATAGCTTTTGAACCACTGGATTTGTTCAGACCATTTTCATTTGTGTAGACCTCTGAAACTTCAAATTCCTATAGGTTCTAAAGAGGTTATGTTGCTGGATAGAGAAAAAAGAGAGCCAGCAGATGACAAGATGGTTTATAGTCAGTTCTGAGTAGCCATTTAGACATCCATAGGGGACTTCACCTGAAGCAAACAGATCTGTATGAAACTACTGCTCTTGCGGTTAGTTGTGTACGTGTTTTGATAATACACTCCTTAGCATGTAGTAGGCGGGCAAAGACATTCTGCCTTTAAACACAAACCCCCAAACTATGTAAGTTGTTTTCTTTTTATAGATGTGGCAGGATTAAGTTAAATTTTACATCCTTTAACATTAGAGACTATGTTGGAATTTCATGGAGTATGAATGAAATAGAATTTAAATTTTTGTGCTTGGAGGTTAAAGTAGTATGCTTACCACCTATTGTTTTTAAGATGTTCGATCAGTTTTTGCCCCAATTTATTTCTTGTCTTTTACATTCTCTTGTTTTTGCTTATAGGTAAGATTGTGCCAAAACCCAAAGCTTCAACTCAAAAACAGCCCACCTTACATACTTGACATTTTACCTGACACTTATCAACATTTGCGACTTATACTGAGTAAATATGATGACAACCAGAAACTTGCACAACTCAGTGAGAATGAGTATTTTAAAATCTACATTGACAGTCTGATGAAGAAATCTAAACGGGCTATAAGACTCTTCAAAGAAGGAAAGGAAAGAATGTATGAAGAGCAGTCACAGGACAGGTAAGTGAAATATTTAAATATAAAGTAGATTGTCTGGCCTGTCTGCATTCTTAACACTGTTTGTCTGCACCCATTCTGTTTTGACATCTTTAATTATTTAAAGAGCAGAAAACTTAGTGTTTGGATTCATTGACCCTGCAGGTCAGTTCAGTAATTTGCTGGATTTGTTCCATTGTATGCTCTTATCTGTCACTTTGTGACCTTTAAAACCAAGTGCATTTCCTTCATAAAACATTCATTTCATTGTAATTACTTATTCACAGAGCCTTACAATATGTACTTTTTCCTCTGGTAGAGAATGACTGTTACTTGGATTGAGCTTGACCTCCAGTTCCTAAACCTGTGGGAGCCATGATGGATATTGACTTAGAGCTTTCACAAGTCATGAAATGGAACAAAACAATATTCACATTTTTGAGACAGTGTGATGTTAGCATAAGGTGATGATAATGTTAGTTTGGTGCTGAGAAGCCTTTTCAGAAACCTAATGGATTCCTGATTTGCAGTTGTTCAGTTTGAATAACAGGGATTAATATCCACTTTATGTGTGCTCTTGATGGTGAGTGAAGAGGTTTTTAATACTTTATTACACAATATTTTAAAAATAATATTTTAAGAACTTCTGCAAAATCTGCTCTTTTGTTTAGGGAAAGGGGTACTGCAGTGTTGTGGCAACTACTCTGCTATGTGCTATATCTTTACGTCTATTCAACTAAGAGATACAATGCTGTTTCCAAAGTCTTTCCTTTTTGAAGGAGATGGGGGAATTGGGAGATAGAGAGGAAGGGAAGGTGGATTGAAGCCCTGCCGTTGTGTCTGCACCTGAGCTCAGAGACAGGGTTTTCAGTCTACTTTTGGAGCTGGTAGAAAGTATTGGTATCACAGAATGGTTTGGGTTGGAAGGATGTTAAAGATCACCCAGCCCCCTGCCACGGGCAGGGACCCCTCCCCCCAGCCCCGGCTGCTCCCAGCCCTGTCCAGCCTGGCCTTGAGCCCTGCCAGGGATGGGGCACCCACAGCTGCTCCGGGCAGCCTGGGCCAGCACCTCGCCGCTCTTAGTAGGAACAGTGAAATGTCTACTTTCTTGTAAATGTTGCTGCTGTTACATTTGATGTATACATATGTTTCTTCCAGATCTTTATCTATGATTATAGCTGTTCCGCGTACTGTGGTAATCTCCTGTGCTTCATCGGGTGTCTGAAGCTTGCTTCATGTCTAAGGAACTTTTTTTCAAGTATGTAAAGACTGTCCAGTTGTGAACATACTTGAAGCAGTTTTCCTAAGAGGAGCAAAGTATGTTGTTATGACTATTTTAGTGATGAGGAAAGATTGTGATGAATGTTTTTTTGTCTTATGAATTCAGAGAATTCATAAGTATGTAAAGGAGTGTTTTCACTGTAGATGCATGCTTGCCAGAACCCCTGTAAGAATTGTTCAGCACTGAGCCTGTGGATTCTTTTTTTTTTTTTTTTTTGGTATCCCATTTGTTTTATGAACAGAAGTTGTGTGGCAAAGTAAGAAAGAACTTTGAAAGGGCAATTTGACATAAATAGTTGCATTTTGTAAACAGGTTTTATTTTGACTTCCCTATGTTGTATCAAACCCAGATTCACTTATGGTTTTGCTTAGTTTGCAATAAATTAAAGCCAGTTTCAGTGTCACTTTTTCAAAAACACTCTGCTTATACTCTGTACAGTTGGTCATTCAAACAGCGCCTTAGTAACTGTGTCTAGTTGCTGGAGTTGCTTTCCTCTTTCCAGCTACCCGCTTAATTTCCTGCATAAGGATAATGGTGGTGCTACAAGGATGTCTTTTGTGAAGGAAACAGTTTTTGAAAAAGGTGCAGTTAGCATATGTGCTGTCATTTGTTTGGGGCGTTCTTGTGAGATGATTGGAGAGGAGGGATTTTAAAACAAAACATAGTAATGAAGTCAACTGTATCACAATAACCAATTCAGGCTCTCTATATTTGTATTTCAAAAAGTGACAACTATAATAATTTGCTTGACTGATGGAGTTTGAAGTTTGAGGAAAGGAGTAAAATAGAAATATTTTTCCAGTGCTAAAATTCTTAGTTGTGTTTCCTGTACAAACTGCATACAAACAAACAAAAAAAGTTTCAGCAGTTCATGCCTCATGCCATTATCAGTTAAAGTGTACGTCTTTGACTTCAGTCTACCCTCTTTAATCTGCGGGTGATGTTTTTATCTGTATGTGTGTCCTAGTTTAAAGTTGAATGAAGGTATACTTGCTTGCTGAGCCTTATGACTAAGTACTTGTTTGCTCTGCAGCGCTTCAATATACTTAATCACGTGTAATTCTTGGTAAATTGGTAAAAGAAGCTGTAAATTTAATTTGTTTTTAGCTGCTTTGCTTCCAAATATGCCTGCATTAACCCAAGTATGTTATTTGTTAACATTATAATGCAAATGTAGGAGTGATCATTTAAACAAATCTTTATGAAGATGTTTCAAATATTACTGTCAAATTGAAGTGTAGTCAATTTAAAAAAAGGGCAAGCCAAAAGCCTCTCATGTTGACACCTGGCCAGTTTCTGTGGTTTTTAAATCTTACCTTTCTCTTTTGTGTTCTGTTAGTGTCTCTGGTTTCTGGATAAAAGGTCATCGTGAAAAAGAGAAACTGGCTGCATTTAGAAGCATTCCTTATATATGTTTGGTATACTTTTAACCTATTAGGATTATTGAATAATCTTTTAACTTCTATAATGATGGTGCATTTAGGAACCAATGACAGTACACGTGATTTGATTTGACTGATGACACCAAAATTAGTCTGTTGTGAAGAATTTGTCATGAACTTTAGTTGTCAAAGATCCTGTGGGTGAAACAAGATAGTGTGCCAGTCAGATCATGTACGAATGGCTGAAACAAAACACTGTGGCAGTGTTGCCCCCCTACCCTGTGCTCCATGTCAAGCACATATGCTAGCCATTAAAGAGTAGTTGGTGCCGTTATTCTGTACGCTGTAGGATGAATCTTGCTAAACGGAGAAAGTATGGTTTACAAGTTCGTTATATATGAATTGCATCTACCTTCTGGGTATGGTGTCTAGTATAAAATTATGTCCTCTCGTAGTCCTCTTGCTTAATGAGGTAGGAGATGATGTTCAATAAATACTGTAAACTGTACTAGATAGAGGCTGTACAGAAGTTTTCCTATATATGAAATAATTTAAAGATACTTCTTGTCACAGATTTTACCTTTTAAAGCTTTTTAACACAGAATTATTAAAACTAGTGGTTCAGGTACATGTACGCTTAAATCTTTCTATGTCTTTGAGGGTCTGAGTTTGTTTTTTTTTTTCCCCTCACCTTTGTTGTTTATTGTATAGACTGAAGCTGGAAGGCATAATTTCTGTGAAGTCCAAACTTCCTTTTGTCTTGCTGCATTCCAGAAATAGGCATCCAGAAAAAATAAAAACTTTGCAGGCTGGCAGTTTGTTTCAGACAAATATGTGAGCCAGGTGTAGAAATCAATACCATAAGTTACAGTTACAAGACTAGAAAAGGAGTAAAGTGGCGGTGGAGGGATTACATTTGGATTCATTCAAGGTGCTGGACATGGTCTGCAGGGCTTACAGAACCTTTTCTTAGTAATGGAGATGTGTGAGCTTTCCTGTGCTTACCTGTAAATAGTGTCCTTGGAAGAATACGTGTTGAGATGGAACTTCTTTTAATATTGCATGCCTTCTGCTATATACTCTATATATGAGAAGAGGAAAGGTATAAACCCAGGGTGTATACTTATTTTTAATAATCTCTTAAACACTGCTTGGTTCAGCCAAAATTAGTTTGCCACTTGTTTTTAAGTGGCACTGCAGAAGTGGAAGAGGAAGATAAAATGAAAGATGGTTATATCTTAAATAGCGGGCAGTGCAGATTAAGATGGCAAGACGAGAGCTGAGGTGGCTTTGGGCTTGACGTAGAAAGAGGTGTGCATGTTGAGAAAGTCAGAGTCAAGGAGGTCCTTCAAGATGATTGCAGAACTACTCCTGTTCCTGTACAGAAAGTCTTGCTAAGTTCTCTTGTGTATCTGGCCATTTGATATCTTGATTCAATTCTCATATTTCTAGATTTTACAGCTTGATTAATTGTTTTGTTAGTGCAGAATTCCTATATTCTCTTAAGTCTTCTAGTGAGGTCTTATACCTACGGTTCAAGTGGTAGATCAGATTCTCCTTTGTTACTGTTCAAGTTGGTTAGTGGGTTTATAAAGTGTTATGTTTCTCTTCCTTAAGTCTGTGTTGACAACCAAGGTCAGTTAAGGATCCTGAATCAAGTCCTTGAGCTGGCACGTTGAAGTACACAGCATTCTCAGTAGAGACCTTTTTACTGCTGAAATTTCTAGCCCATTCCCTCCTTATTCTGCAAGTACAAACTTGATAAGAAATTATAAGGGTTAGCATCAGGGTGGGCTTCAGTTACGTCAGCTGCAATGCGGAAACAGCATCTTGTGTGCTTCTGTCCTGTGGCGAGAGGTAGTTTACCCTGCTTCTTTGAATTGCCTTATCTTGTACCGCAGCCTCGCTGGTTTATTCACAGGAAGTTAAGAAGTTTATAACTTAGCTAGCTTTGTAACTTGTTTGTGTCTCCGGACAGAGATTTTGTTGATTGAGAGAAGGCTCAGGAAGAGCAAATTCTTAATTCAGGATGATTTTATTTGAACAAGTTAAGATTGTTTTGGCTGACAGACAGAATGTACAGATGAAGAAAAGGATGTTAATGGCTGTTTTTGTAGAGCCAGTTCTGCCTATTGGTTAACATCACATAGGTAAACTCAGTAATTGTTGGATAGTAGGGATGGCAACCTTCACCAAAGTGGGTTAGATTTGTGAACTTGTGGGTGAAAGTTACTGGCTTCTAAGAGTCCTGTGACTTGTCTCATTTTCCAAGCATATCATGTGGTTTTTGGTCTTCAGTAAATTCTGAGCTGAGCAGTTAGGCTATACATACCGTCAGTCTGTTGTCTGGCATGATCTGTAAACCCCTACATTTATGCTATGTCAGCATGTTCTGAAGATCAAATATATTGACTGATTTATTCTAATCTTGCTGAATTTGAGGCAAAGGAATCTCATATTTGTCCTTTCCTCTCTTGTGTTTAATAACCATTTAGATGGTTCCTCCACTGGGTTTTTAGGAAAAAAAAGCTGCCGTGCTCTGCTTAAAAGGCTTGTGGAGTGTTGACTTGTTGCTTGAACTCCTGAGCTGTCCCTAGGAAAAAAGGACACTTTCCTCTTTTGGTGTGTAACCTGTGGCGTGGTAATTGGGAATAGAATGTGGCTACAATACATAGCCTCTAATAAAGGGGCTTCTTCTGAGGAAAAGAGAGTGCATGATGGATTGGATGGGCTAGTATGGGAGAAGGAAATGCAATGAGACTTTTCTTAAGGTTTTAGGTTATAGTGAGAATTTCCACCCTCTTCTCCCCTCCCTGTTCCTTAGATGTGATGTAAAACCAGATGTGAACCAAAACAGCTTCACAAAACCCTTTGGTGTACCTGAACCACATGAGCAATTTACTTCAGTGCAGATTTGGTGAAGCACAAGCCATTTGCTATTTTTGGCTCTAGTCTAAATTAAACAAGGAATGTTATACAAACACACCTTTCAGACAAAGAGATTCTTGTTGAAGAGGGCAGGTGAGAACATGTGGAGGTTACAAATGGTAGGGCAGTGTTATGACAGCTTGTTCTCAACATAAATGCAAACAGACTGTGTGACTGCAGTTGTTTTAAGGCACTATTTAAATTATTACATGTTTTTGATCATCCTCACTAGTTGGGGGAGGGTATTACCAAATGAGAACAAAGGAAGTATTAGTTCCAAAATAACTTAAAGGCAACTATTTAGTCAGATCATAGAGGAAGACAAGGATTTTAAAACCATAAAAGATCCTAAAGGAAAAAAAAATGGCTTGTAAATTCTTATAATTGATTAAATTCTTGATTTGTATCTAGTTGGTAGAAGGGCAGTAATATGTGCACTTTTACTTTTTGCTCTGTTATAAAATCAGACAGCATTTTCTATGTTAGTGCAAGTTCTTTAAGACGTTTTGTTACAAATAATGTGGTGACAGTCACATCTGAGCAGAGCTCAGCTGGTTGTGAGGGAAGATACACAGTCTGATCTCGTTTCACTTTGTATAATCATTTATACCTCTGAAAAGTGTATATGATAATGTTGCCAAATTAAGATGCCATAATATTTATACCCACTTTCCGCAAGTGTGAAAGCTCTCAAAAGTCACAAAGTTAGGGGAATGGGTCCTGCAGGCTTTCCTTGTGTTATATATTAATTTTCTTTGTGATAAACCTAATGACAGTTCTACACGAGGATTATACAGTAAGACTGATGCAATGTCTATACTGACATGGTTTTCTACATTGTTCCGTTTCAGCTTTAGAAGGCAACGCAGGATGACAAAATGAGCTGGGAAGAACAGGTGGTTTTCTGAAAATACAGTGCTCTTGGTCAGAGAGGTCTGGAAATACTTTGTCTGACTTGGCAGTGAGGATGCTAGTACCCGTTTCTGCTTTGTAACAGCTCAGTTTCTCACATCCCTTCACCATAGTTGCCTGCGTGGTCTCCACAGGGAACAGCAACCTTGGCCTGCCTCCACAAGCACAGCTAACTCTATTTAGAGCTATGTTCTTGGGTATGATAAACCCAGCTGATCATATCAAGATAGCAACTTTAGGATCTTCTTGAAGAACAGACAGCACTGACTCCTGTATTTACTGTGTAGAAAGGAAGGCTCTTGTTGTAGACCTGAAGGGATCTTTGATGAAAGATCCCTTTCATATGTGTTCACTTTCATATGTGCAGTTGTTTTTTAGCAAAGTTGGTCTTTACTTTCCTATGTCAGAAGTATTCTATATTCAGTGATTAGGTATTTGTTTTAGGAGTTCAACACAAGCCTTCATGATGGCAGCTACTTACCGTGTGAGAAGAAACACAGAGAAAGCTCTTGGACGGTGTCCATTTTTATGAAATCTATATCTAAATATATAAGCAGATCTAACTTTAATTTCAGTTTATAAAAATAAATAGTTTCCTTTCCATGATGTTGTGTGGTATTGCTTTCTGTTAAAAATTAGAAACATGAAAACAAAAATCTGCCTTTATTCTATAAAGAAATGAAAAGCAATTTAGGAATAATCACATTCAAGTGGTGTACTTGCTGTTTCATTATAAAAGCTCTTTTGCCTGTCTTTGAAAGTAAAGTCAAGTCAGTTTTAAAAACAGATATGCAGCAGTGATAATCCTTTTATCCAAAGAATGTTTGATCAAAAATCAGGCTAGAAGACATGCTTGCTATATATATAAACCTACAGTAAAGAAAGTTTCACTAACCTGTAGAGAGCAGGAAATAACCTTAATCTGAAGTGGGTGAAATTATATGTTTTGATTAACGCAGCTGAAGTTTGAGTTCAGAACAAGGCAGAGAACGAGATACTGATGGAGATGATGATGGGTGGAACTAGCCAGTTCCAGTCATTAAAATGTAGAGTGCAAGAAAGAGATAATTTTACGAAATTTTTAAAGTGTTTTGTGATCATTTGACATAAATAAGTTTCTCTTCCTGTGTTGTTCTTTGCTTCAATATTTAAAAAAGTTAACTTAAGTCACCTTTAAAATGGCACAAAAGAATATAATTATTTAGCAGTTTGCATACAGAGTACCTTCTGTGCTTGGGCTTTTTTTATCTGGCTGCATATTCTCAAGTTAACTTTAGTATTAGTATCTAATCTGTGAAGACAATTCATGCTCTAGGGTGAGGCACAGATTTAATATTGTTAATTGATATTGGAGGAACAAGGGTTTTTTGTTAAAAAAATAGGTTTGCTGTTGTCTGCACAAAACAGTTTTGCTACTGGTAAGATTAGTATGTTGGTGTGTTTCTTTTCTTTCATATTGTACAGTTCCAAATAGTTTAACAGCATGTTCTCTGAGAGCTAACCTAGCAATATTGTTTGCTTGATTTGAAAGAAAATGTTGTATAAAAGACTGCACAATTAATGCAACTATTAAAAAAAAAAAAATTCAAACAGGAGAAATAGCACACAGAAAGGACTGACAGTAAATTGTGTGTGTAAAGAAGCACAGTTTAACACATGTAATGGAAACATTAACATCTTAAATGGAAAAAGAAACCTGTAAGTGATCCTATATGAGGAATAAAGCTTCCTGAGCAAGCAACTGGGTGACTGTCATCAGTATCTTGTTTGTAAGTATATGTAAATTAATAATAAATTTTGAATTTTTCTGTTTTGATGCAACCAAGATAAAGCTAAAGGATTTATTACTGAAAGGATTTTGTATTTCTCTCTAGCATATGATAAAACATTGCTCAGTTTCACCAGTTTGCTCAGATTTCGCATGTCAGAACTATAAAGCCTGTCCTGTTCTGTAATGGAAGATCTGTAATGGTTCATTACATTGTGTGATGTGAAATACATATTGAGGAATATATTGACTTTATACTTGCAAAGATCTTGACACTTAAGAAAACTGGTGAACAAATAATTAGTTATGTTTGTCCATTTCAGTAACACTTGATCATAATAATTATGACCTCACTGTTTTTCTGGTATGTCTGATACAAATGTAGGTTTAAATGTATTGCTTCCTAATGTGGTATAACACAGTGAACTGAAGGGGAAACATAAAAGTAGCAGATATGTAAGAAACATTTTTGGGGTATATGGTGAAAGATTATAACCAGTGGTTACACATTGATTGAGCTAAACCCAATTTCTGCGTGGGTAAGGTTGTTGTGGTCTCTCCATAAAAGGATCTATTATAAGGGGACTTCAGTATTTCATTTATTCTTGAATGGTCAGACAGCACAGATGTAATTTCAGTATAATATCTCATGCGTCGTATATATGGAGACTCCACTGGGAACTTGCACAGCCCACCTGATGAATTAGTCTTTTACTGTTATTAATCGATCTTTCACAAGCTCTGTGAATGTGTAGTGGGAGAAAAATGTTGAGTAAAGTAATTAAATAACTTTTTTCCTCTATTTGATACCATTGTGGGAGAGTTCACAAAACATTGTCTCGCTTTCCTCCAAGATAAAATAGTGAAACTATATGGCTTTGATTTGAAGCAACATTGAACAGGAAGATTATTCCTATTTTATGTAGCAAAAATGTATATGAAGATTGACTTATTCCACAGTTCTTTAATGAAACTGTCACTAGGCACAGAGCCTTAATTTGTTCTGTCTGTGCAAAATTCACAACCATATCTGATTTTAAGTATTAGACCCAGCTTTGCATCTACCTTCCATAATGCAAATGTGTCTCCTGATAGGGAAGAATACTGAATAGTAAGCTATGGAAGTCTTAACAGTACCTGATTAATTACTATTTTTCCTCTTGAGCTCAAACCCAAAGTATTGCACAACATCTGTTTGTATTGATATGACAGAGAGGGACAATATCCATAGATTCTCTCAGAGTGCTTGGCATGTTGCGGGATTGGGTTGGACCCTGGGTACTAGTGGCAGAAAGAAAAGGATCCATGGACTTGTTTGTGAGTAAAATAAATGTCTTTTACAGAGACTGATGAGTTAGATCTGGGGCCCAGTGCTGACTTTTATTTCCTAGTATCTGTTGACTAACTTGTTCAAAGAACTGAAATTTGCATAGTTGTTAGAAAATCTGTGGCCACTCACTGCCTTACGTAGAGGATTATTCTGTAAGAAATTCTAGTTTTGCATACACTAAGAATAAACCCCCCCCACATTTTAATAAGCTTAATTTATTTCTGGGTTTGTGTGCTGGGCCTTAGTGATATCCTAAAGGCTTTTGCTAACCTCTTTATTTGTCCTGAAAAAAAACCCCAAACACCTTTGTTACGTTTGTATCAGAAATATTATTGCCTTTTTAAGAGTAAGTTTATTTGTTAGTTATCAGTCTTAAAATAGGACATTTTGGGCAATACTGTATGTTTTTAAAAATGACTACATGAGAAGGATTTGCCTCTCATTACAAGTTAAAGGGCATTAATGCAAGACAGACAAACTTTAGCATCTGTTTTCAAATTGTTCCAATGGAAAATGGTCCTTAGCCAACAGAATATTCTGTGAACTCATATCAGAGTTGATTCTGGGTCATGAATGTCTGTCATGGGGTGTGTGAAATGCAGGGTCAGTAATAAAACATCTTGTACCTAAGAACAATGTTTAATTTATTTTAAAAGGAGTCATTAATTGGTGAGACCTCAGAGGTGCATATCAAAGAGCAGACATTTAATTCTAACTACTCTCTAGTAGGAGAGTGTGTAAAGATGAAGAGAAACACCTGCAGATTTGATCAAGTCAATATTTTAAACAGTTTATAGGGCTACAGATGATTAGTCATACATAACTTTTAAAAATTAAGTTATTGTATTACTAGATTACTTAGGTTTTAATATCAAACTCCCTGCACATTGTTCTTATTTTTGGGGAATGCTGAGTTTTGACAGAAGAAAATTCAACAATTTGTTTAAACTCGGAGTTGTAAGTTTCTGCCAATATGGTATGTAAGCCTTCTATCGGCACACTTAGCATAGAGCTGTGTGTATTTATTGCTCTCTAAATGTTGTGCATATTTAAAGAAGGTATAATGCAATGAGCAGAGCCTGAAAACATTTCTGTTTGTTGTTGTTCCAGTATACAGACTGCTGTGAAAATTCTGAAGCAGATGTTGATGTCGCAGAACTTGAACCTGTGCTCCAACTATTGTCATTAAAAGTGATGACAATCTGTGTTAAGAACGTATGCTTGCCTGATACCAGCAATAAAGGAGATGTCTGTGTTATGATGTAACTCATTTTTATTTTTTTTTATTATTTTCAAGTATTTGTTTTTAAAATATTAGGAAAAAAACCCTGGTGTTTTTGTAATGAAATATTGTCCTAACTTTTAGCTTTGAAACACTAACATCTGAAAAGTGCCTTTTCAGTTGCTGGGTCGTCTTGGTAATGCGAAATGGATCATAATTAATAGGCTGTATTGGGGTTTTGTTTTAGAACAGAGACTTTGGACACCTGTGCTTTAGTTAGGTTACTCTTTACTGGTTACCTCAGTCATCAAAGGTTACTTAGGTCCAAGTATTATGCCATTTAATACGCAGTACAGCGCTTTCAGGTTTTCCTAGAATAAAGAGTAGTATTTAGGGTTCTAGCCTTTTTGGCTTTAGTAGCAGAGTAATGGTGGATGACAGGAGTGCTGGTAAAGGGTGGTGTCTGTTCTAACTTCATATTAATTTTTAATCCATTTCATAACTGCATCTTACCGACAGCTCATTCCCAGTGGCCAATACTTGGTGTTTTTACATCATACAATGATAGATGTTCTGTGCAGCAGTTGGAAGAATACAGAAGATGTGGCAGATATAGCCAATTGTTTTTTGTCTAGCTGAGAAAGTCATGTGTCAGCAGGCTGAAGTCCTCTCCCCTGTACTCTTGTTAAAATGGGCTTCTTTAGGATAGTGTACTGGAAGACCATATGGTATTGTCTTGTTCAGAACTCTGCATATGCTTTTTACTCCTTAATTCATAGCTCTAGCAAATACACAAAGATTCAAAGAAAAAAAAAAAGTATGTGACATCCTGTGCATGTGTTTCCTTTTACTGTTAATCCCCATAATGAATGCCCTATGAGGAATGGGGCTCTAATCACTTGCAGAGCACAGTAATGTAAAAAGACAGTGCTCATCTGGGAGGTGTTCAGGAGTATGGATCACTGGTGACCCAGTTGGTACGCAGCTGTCTTCCAGTCTATGCATGTGTGATTTCATTAACTACATGCATATCTGTCTGACAGGCTGGTAATGATTGTCTAGAAGGAACCTTGCCTTATGAAGTTATCTAAGTGCCACTGAGAAAGAGTTGTTTGTTTCCCCCCATTTTCCCACTTCCATTGAGGGGAGAATAAAAAAGGGCTAAGGAAGATGTTCTGTGAGGGTGAGGATCATGGGTCCCAGGCAGTCACTTAGAAATAATCTTTAATGAAGCCCAATGCCAGGAAGAGACATGTTTGAACACGACACAGCAGATTTTTAGAGGCTTAAAGGAGGTGTCGGTACAAAATGCTCTTCTGAAAGGGCTGAGGGTTTTGAACAGTCTTTGTTTGTGCTGTGTGAATTCAGTGCTATGATGCTCAGCTGTAATGGGCAGCATAAAAGATAAATGTAGTTTGATAGTATATTAAAATGTCTTTTGAAATGAACTTAGAGGACAGACTGTTGAGTATTTGTTTTAAAAACCAGCCCTGTATTAAATCTGTGATTTCTGGGAATGCAGTTTGTTATTGGAGCGGTTGACTGAAAGGCATTTTGACATACTTTCTTGTAACCTGTAAGCTCAACGCACCCAGCTTCTGGAAAGGTGATAGCTAGGGAAGAAATGAATAGCTCAAATGTTAGAGAAATAAATTAGCTTATGTTTACATAACATAAACACAGCAACAAAAGGACAACACCCACCTCCCAGTATCTGTCCTAACATGGTGAAAGTTATCTAGTGGGTAAATCCTTCCAATGTAATGGAACAGAAGAATCATAGCAGTTGGAGGCTGAATTTATGAACAGCAGTCAGGGGAAAAAAAGGTGTAAATATACTGTTCTTTTATTTACACTTCTTTTTCAGGTAATCCTCTACGCCACAGCAAGTCTTTCCAAGGCAGCCTTTCCTTGGGTGATTATTTGTTCCCACTTCTTTTCAGCCTGTTAAGGAGTTCTGACTGCCTTACGCTTGATATGCATAAATGAGCTGGGGAGGGACAATGACAAGCAAGCCTTACAGTGAAGTCAATGATTAGCTTTGAAGACATTGTTTTAAGGTGTGTGTGTGTATTCATGGAGGTGGTATTTAAGATACCTGTCATATAAACAGGAGGCAGAATAGCCATCCCTGGGACCTTGTGTATGGGTTACAGTTGCCAAGAGAAGAAAATTTTTCAAAGGACATGTCATGTCGTACTTTACCCTGTACATTTATGCTTGGAAGCTCCTACAGCTTTCCTGTGTGGTGGCTGTTGTGTTTGTTTTTAAAAGCTTAGCTAATAACCTGGTGTGAAAGAAAACAGAAAGGTAATGCTAATTTTAGTACACTCCCATATACTCTGTTCCTGGTTTTTCAGTTTGCTTTATGTAGCAGCAGATGGTCCATCCATTGTTTCATTATTCTTCTGGGAGTCTGACCCTCTATAATGGGTGTGTGCATGCTTTAGCAAAAGCAGGACTACTAAAATAAGTCGTTTTGTAAGGGTTGCAACTCAATATATTAAACTGTGTTGATGACCTCAAAAGTTCTAGCTCTTCAAGATTTGTTTTCATTTAAATGCTTAATGTTGTGTTTAAGTTCTGTCAACAAGGTGGGTTTTTTTTTGTTTGAGTATCAAGGGTAGTTTTGATTCAAAAGGATTGTTCACTGTCATAAGCACCGTTTTGTGAAACGGCATAATTTTACCATATGCCTTGGGTTTCGTTTGACATACTATGAATAAGCAGGATGAGTGCTTTCAAAGAGGCATTCCTGCTGTCCCACATCAACCATGTGGGCTTTCAGTTAAGCTTCCCAGGAAGACAGCAACATATGTGTACACAATGTGCGTATTATATTGGCGCCCACTCACAGTGTTAAAGATGTGTCAGCATTTCCAGAATAATTCTCTATTTTAAGAGCCTTGTTTTAGCCTGCGTATGAAAGTTGTCTCTGTGTTGGAACTTTACACACAGCCTCAGCCATTGTAGTTTTCAAGTGTCTGTTTTTACCAGGTGAACGTGAGATGAATTAAATTAACATGTGCACATTGAAGATTTCTAGAGGCATGGTGTCATGATAGACACTTATTTTTTTTTTTTTAACTCTGAAGCAGTACCTTACTGCTAAGTGAACTGAAGCTATAGTGGATGCCACTATGTTTGAAGAATTGTAAGATTTTTTTTTTTTAGTAAGATAAGGTGGCCTTGTGCTTAGTGTTGTGACTGTTGCCTGGTCTAAAAAGCGATGATGTTTTTCTAATGATTACATTTGAATATGAGGAACTTCTAGTTTTGCTCAATTTCTTTTGGCTGATTGAGGTTCTTTCTGTCATTGTAATAGCCTGGAATTAATTGATGTCTCCCTTAAATGTCATATTCGTCTTTTTCTGTGTATTTTATGTCTGTGGCAGGTTTCCTTGTATTTAAACAGTGTTCTCTCAAACTGTAATGCTTTTTTCGATAGAAGCCTTTCTCTAATCCAAAAGCCATCTAGTTTAATACATGCAGCAGGGCAAACCCTGTGGCAGCACGTGCTGGTTCTGTGGTGTGTGGGTGGCTGTGGAGGAACAGAGTTCAGGCTGGATTTTGAAATCACTTCTAACATTTAGTTTACATGCTTAAACAGTAACTTGTTATTGTAGTTCCAAAAACTGCACGCTGTAACCAAAATATTGTTGTCTTAAAAGCCTGGGATTTACTTACGTGTATTTATAATTGCTGGACAGCAGTTTTATTGTGGATGGATATGGTTTCAGCCCTGTTTGGTTGATCGCCATCTAAAAGCCTCCATCTAAATGGCAGGTGGGTTTGTAGGTAGGCTTGTGCGTGAGCAACAGCAGGCCAGCCTGCAGTTTGGAGATAAGCAAATCAAGGTTCTTCCATATTTTGAAATCCAAGTTGAGAGCTGACGCCCCTGGAAAGAGATCCCCTGTGTATCGCTGACAGGAAAGCTGGGCGGGTGGGACGTTCCTGTAAAAACAGGGCTGTCGTGCACTCTGCTGGCCCTGTTGGGACATCCACGGAGGTGGTCCCACGTTTCTGCCGTGGTGGATTTTCCTTCTAGTTACTGTTTTATGTGGAATGAATCCTACTCGTGGCTTGCTTGAACCTCTTGAGAGGAACAAAATGTGCAATATATCAGTTAATATGTGTAGCGACAGCAAATATGCAGATTACTGACATTTTATTTAGTTTGTGTGCCTCCCTTGGGAAGCAGCAATAAATATCAATACCCATTGCAAAGGAATATCGGATCGACAGCAATGTGAGATTTCCTGTTTCTCTTCTGAACCCTCTTAAAGACATGCTTAACCAACCAACCAAAAGAACTCCCCGAACTTCAGAGAATTTTCTCGAACCTGAAAATTTGACTACAAAGAACAGTGAGCCTAGATGTTGCAAGAGCTTAGCCTCCTCTGTGAGGTGGAGAGGCTAAATCCTGAAGCAAACAGTAGTGTAAGTTTTTGGCCCCTTTTGTTTTTGTTTTTTTTTTTCTGAGGTTGCAGAAGGAAGAATGATCTACGCGATGGCCTGGACCTGGATGTAACGAGGTAGCCAGCAGAGCTCTCAGCGCATCACTGTGTGGGGTACACAGTCCAACTGCCCTTCCAATTAGATGAATCATTGTAGTCAGAGTTCCTTTCAGTGTTAGTCCAAGAAAACTGCATGGCTGTAGTGTACTCACTAAGGTGTCAAATCTTGTGTAAAGCTCTAATTTGGAGTGCAATGAATATGCGTAGATGGTCAGAAGTCCTGTGTTCTGCAGTAAATACCTTTGCAGGATGGTGGTCATAAATGTCATTGGAAGATTCAGGTAGCCTCTGTCATGATTTTCTCTGTCTGCAAAATTAGATCGTTTACTTTATTTATTCATGTCTATAAGTGCTTCTAACTTTTTAACATTGGACCACACTGATGTTTGACTAAATTGTAATGTCTGATGCCTGCGCTCGTTTGTAGATGTTTCCCCTGAATGCTCCACATTGAAGATGGAAGCAATTCTACACAAACCTCAGACAAAATCAAAATTCCTTCTAGGCCTTTATTCTTTAAGATACCATCTAACAATATTGGAACAGTGATGGATGCGTATGCCAGTCTGTGAGTGTTTGAAAAGATTCTGGGAGTTTGACAGTTATTTAAATTCCATATAGATTTGATTCTACTTAACAAATGGTACTTGATAACATACTGGGTTTGTGTATCCTCCTGGCTTTTTTAATGAAGACCATACATTTTCTGGATTTAATATTGCAAAAATACTTTTTATTTACAACAGCATACTCCATTTGGGTGTAACTACCTGGATGGTAAAATACATACCCAATGTGATAACAAAGAAAAAAAGGTGTTCAAGTAGCCTTGGATTAGTCATATTTCTTATTTTACTATTACTTTCATTTCTGTAGAAGTCCTGTGTGCCCTGGAGCTCCCATTGGAACGGTTCTGCCTCATTTCCATGATTAGCCTTCCCTCCCCACCGCAGTGTGGCTAAAATGTCCCCAGGGTTTCTTCTTCCACAAGGCTTGATTCCCCTGTGAATTTAGGATGAATGTATGGCCTCCTGGGAAGGAAGAATAATATAGTCAGCAAATACGGCTATCCATGACTGCAGCGTGATAACAGTTTTACACTGGCAGTTGAGTTTTTACATACTCTTTAGCTTATCCTGGAGAGAAATAGGTAGTACTAATGCTGTCTCATCAAGGACTATTCAAATGCATTTAAGTCGATACTCTTTCATCTTTGAATAATTAAAATACATTTCTATTTTGCTAGTCTGGCAAGTGTTCACCAGACCTTCACAGAAAGCTTACTTTATTCTTTTTGATGTCATTTATATTTGAGTGACAGTTTTATTTGTATAGTACTTTACCTTTGCAAAGTGGTGTTACAAAGGGTAGTTGGATTTTTATGTTGTGAAAGATATTTTTTTTTTAAACAGCCACACTCCAGCTTTTTAACTTAGATACTTGATTGCTCTGGGAGTTTTGCTGTGCTTCTTAGTTCAATATGTGCCCTGTCTAGTATGATTTGTTTGGAGAAATCTGCAAATGAGCCACTAGAGAATAGCTACCTGATGCAGCCTAAATTTATGTTTTCAGAATTAAATAGCAGAAACCTTTTCTCACTGCTCTGGTCATAAGAGCTTCAAATTGATGTGGGATTTTATTTGTAAAGTGTGGGACAAAGCAATATCAAGGAGATGAGTGCTAAAACCCACCAGTTTACTTCTACTCCTCTATAAGTAAGTGGACTGAATTTGGTGCAGTCAGTCGGGATATATTACATTTGGCTTTGTGCTGCTCTTGTGAATCACAGTTTTAAAGTGTGTTGGGTACGGCCAGAGAGGGGAATGTAAAAGCTTGCAGGGGCAGAGTGAAAGAGGGGAAGAATACATGAATTCCTGGCTGACCCACACCTGAATCTGATGACTTTGTGGCCCGTGACTTTTTGGCAAAAACAGTAGATGTGAACAGCATTATTCTGTTTTCTGTAATAAGGTTATACATATAGTAGGCAATTATCAGGTTTTTTTAGTTTGTATAAAAGCAAGTCACTCCTCAGATTCCCTTCTCCCTGAACCTCTTTTTATGGATTGAGGCTCAGTCGTTTAGAATAGTTTATCAAATTTATTAACATAGTTCACAAGGAGAACACGTGAAATGCTGTCTTTGTGACTGGATGTGTCTTAATTCCCCCGTGCTATATGTGACCTTAGCATTTTGTTACTGAAAAATCATCATTCACAGTCAATAGCTCTCCAAGGAGGGTGTCAGTGTGTGTAATTTAATTTGGTTCCATTTGGCTTATGGTATCTATTTAATCTGGAATTTGTGGGTAGATTTGAGGATGAACAAAGTTTATCCACCTCTGTTAAGTCAAAGGCAGTTGAAGGTTTTAATGTTCTTCGCAGTGAAGAACTAAATAAGATTTATTAGGCAGCTGAATATCTATGCAAATCTAATTTACCCACCAGAAAAGTTCTAATTTGTCATGTGTTCTGTTTTAACTTAAGTGCTGTGGTTTCATTTTCTCTGTCCCACACTGCAAGTTTTAAGGGGAATGCTGGGCAATGGTTGTCCAGAAATCTTGTGGGGAGTGAGATCCTGCTCTTCCAGACTGCTGACTCTGGTGCTGCTGCTATTTTTCGGTCCAAAGGCTGTTTGTTACTAGCGCATGCTTCTGGAAGTCGCTGCATCTTCTGGTTTGCAGGATGAAATACACGTGTTTTCAGAGTAAAGACCTCAGTAACATACCTGAAGAACGTACGCGTCACAATCTGGCAACACACGCTTTTGCTCCTTTGAAAGGTGGTGTTATGTCAGTGCATTTGAATTAGCAAAGTTCTGCTCTGTCTGTAATATTGGCTGGGAGGTTATATTAAGGATGTAAGAAGTTGAGCTTTTGCTTCACACACACACACACACACCCACACACACCCCTCCCCCCCTGAACTGTTTTGTGTTGGAGGGTGTGGGGAAATCACCCCAGCTAACACAAATATTCATAATAGCGAGCTGTGTTCTACAGTTCTTGGTTGATATTACTTATCTCACTGATGGAGATGCAGTTGCTCTAAATTTTAAAATTTGACTTAGCAAAATAATTTTCTAGACTAAAGAAAACCCAAACCTCTCCTGTTTAAACCTTGCATAATTATTTTAATAATAAGTTTATATGAGGATTTTTAATGCATATCAGTTACGTACATTTTGTGTTCCCATCTAAAACTTGACCAAAGATAAATGCATATGCAGATTAAGTTTTTTAAAGAGTATCTTTTGCATTGTATGCCTGAAAGTTGATACATGATCATATCTAGTTGTGTTCAACACGTAGACGAGGATTCCGAAACATTTGATTCCCACCCTCAGCCCCCAGTGGTTGATATATATGGCACAAGGGGCCACCTGTTAGTGTTATGGGTCAAATAAGTAGAAGTGGGATTTTAGGCATATTCCTAGCTTCTGTACAGTGTTTAATTCTTAATCTAAACGCATTTTTGTTTGTTTGTGTTTTTTTTTTTTTTTTTCCTAAGTAGAAGTTTTGGAAACTGAGATTCAAAAAGGTGTGAAAGTACTTCTGCTAGGATCATGTGGCTTGTTCTTTGCAGTGCCAGCAACAGGGTCTCCAGGTCTTCAGACTCCTGCTTCGATTTCTTTATTACTGTATCATGCCAAATATTTTGCTGCTTCCATATTTTGATTAGAACGAGAGGATACGTAAGGAGATAACTGACTTTACTGAACTCTTTTAAGATCTAAGGATTTGCTGTAAGACAAGGACGATCTTTCCTGGAGTAATAGCACATTAGATGTAGAATTACTTGGCCAGTTTTCTTTTCTTGTGCATGGTCGCCAAGCTGGATTAATAACGCTTTAGACATTGCGTGGCATCATATGTACACATAGTGGGTATAATGAATAATAGTGAAACCACAGTGCATAACTAAACTTCCACAAAAAGTTAGATTTTTCTGGTTTTGTTTCTTGGAACAGAGAAAGGCTAAGTGGACTTAATCAGTCCTGAGCATTTAACTGCTTGAAAACAGAATAAACTTAGTATCTGCTATGGTAACTAGAAATAGATCATTTTGGAGTTAATTATATGTAGTAGAAGTAAGTAATGTAATTATGTTTTGTGATAGCATGTGAAAAAGGTGCCAAGTTGAGCAATAGGGGTTAATGGCTCATTCATGACAACCTATATTCATGTTACTGCTCTTACATCTGAATATTCAAATGTCTATGAAGGAGTGAAGGTTTTAAAACTAAATTGAATAGGCTTTGATTTTTATTTTTTTTTAGTGGTGTAATTTTCATTTCCAAAGGTCAGGCTGAATTTTGTCTTCAGCAGTACTGAATGAAGAAATGTTGTTCTCAAGAATTACCTTGCCTTGAGTACAGAAATGGTTCTCCCTGCACCAGCGGCTGTCGCTGCACCTGCCTGAGCATCTCTGTTTTCAGGGGAAAAACAGAAACAGCTGGACCACGGTTCCTGAACAGACAGTACTACAGACAGCTGGGGATACGCAGAAATTAGTTTCAAACCTTGATTCACACAGCTTCTGAGTTGGATCTCATGGGAATCTTACTCCTTTTTGAGTCAATATCCATCTAGTTACTTTTCTATAATGGGAATTCAGTCTCTTTCTGAAAAAGTGGTTGTTAGTAGTGTCAGGGAGTCAGCTCTTCGATGTCACATCTTGTCATGCTTTAATTGCCAGTGGATGTGCTGATCTTAGGACCTGCTTGACTGAGAATCAGAATGGGTGAGGTTGGATGGGACTTCTGAAGATCATTATGTTCAACCCCTCTGCTCAGGCAGGGCCACCTGCAGCCAGTTGCCCAGGCACTAGTTTGGGGCAGGGGGAGGAAAGGGGAAAAGGGGGGACTGCGGGGGTGGGTTAAAAAAAAAAAAAAAAAAGAAAGAAAACAATTTGTTTTCTTCAAAAGTTTGGGGGAAGGTCCATCTCTTGTCTTTTATTTTGGTTCTTACAGGGAGCAGTCATAGCTATGTATAAATAACTGTCCTCAAATTTTATCTATTTTAGTGTTGTAGCGGCTGGCATCAAATAAAAAAAAATTAATAGGCTCTGGTTTCAGTTTAACACAGACTATGTATCACATAGATTCATGTGAGTGAAGTTAACAGGATGTCGTCTATTGATAACAGATTTTTGCTCCCTTTCCCCAGCCTTCCAGCCCCCCCACCCCCCCACTCCCTTTTTTTTTTTTTCCCTGTGGGGGATTTTGAGGGTGGGAGAAGGTCTGGTGCTTTCACTGAGTGGTGATCCACTGTGTGTGTTTAACAGACACCAGCTGGATGATGGTAGCACTGCAAGCACAGGTTTGGGTTAAAGCTCACCGACCCGCACAGAGAATTGTAGATCTCACGTGCACATGACGGGAGAGGAAGCCTCGCAGCAACCTTTAGTGGGGGTGATGTGGCTTAGGAGTGATGCTGGAGCAGAGGAAACTTGGTGTGGGAGAAGGTGCACTGAAAAAATGTTCCCTGGAAGTGGCTCAGGCAGCGTGGCTTCTCTTCAGTCTTTAAGCTGTAAAAGTTGCTGAGCTAATGTAATTGCATTTTGGAGGGAAGGGGGCAGCTGGCATGGTGCAAGGGTGCTTGAGTTTGGCTGGTGATTTGTGTATGTTTTATACAGAAAGGTGTGTGCAGAAAGAGCTGCAAGGAAACATTGCAGATGGAAGACCAAAGCCTTACCAAAATGGTATAAATAGGTAAAAATCAGTAACAGAGTTTTCTTTTTTATTTTTTTTTTTCAGCCATGCAGTGGGCACAGGCTGTTGGGCTCATTTAGTCTAAAACCAGCCTGTGGATTTCCATATATAGAACAAGATCTTTGAGACATAGCAGCATGGTTTTCTCACCCCTAGTTTGAATAGGGAATGATCACGGAAGCAACCTGTGGACTAGATTTGCTCAAGACAGAACATTGTTAATAAAATTTAGATGTATGTAAGAAAAGGTATACAGAGAGTTTGAAGAAATCCTATGGCACTTGGTGGAAGGGCATGTCTGGAGACGGCAGAGCTCTGGCTACAATGATATTGCCCTGAAAAGCCCTTTGTTGTCAGTGGCCTGTGCATGTTGAAGGTGAGCGTGGCCCGTGCAAGGCTGCACTTCATAACTCATCAGCTGTGCAGATTTTTAAGCTGCAGGATTTAGTTATGCTTGGAAGAGCAGAATATAAATTTGCTTGACTATAAATATAATACAGTGAGAGGCTGACATTTTAAAACTTAGAATGTATTGTAATGTGTAAGACATGGTTATTTTCTTGAACTCAAACAAGTCTCAGGTTCACATTTTTGTGTCAAGATCATGTGTGGTTTTACTGATTCGAAGTAACTCGGAAGCTATTCTTGACCAGTCCTGTGTTGCCATCTTTGCTCCCGGGAGTCTGGTTTCTCACATGTTCTGAAGGCAAGTCGATAAACCATCAGCAAGGAAAGGTGACTAGAGAAGACCGATTACCTGAACTGCTCTGTTTCTGCTGCCGTGAGAAGTGGTTGCCGTCCACTAGGTTACAATAGTCAGATTGTAGCCTCAGTGATGCAATTTAATTTGCAAGATTTGTTAGAGTTGTGCATTTGCCAGTAAAACACGGAAAAGCTGGCTTTAAATTTAGGCAAGCACATCTGGATGTAAATTTCTGAGATACTTCTCTTCCACTATGTGTCTTACTTTGTGATCCTTTTCAGTACGGCAAGTATTCCAAGTCCTTGGGGTTTTAGTCCCCTCCCAACTTTGTCTCTTTGTGTTTGCTGCATGTAGAGATACTGCAATGATATAAGTGTGCACTTTTGCTATGTGGGCTTGGGCAGTTGCCACATGTAGAGACCTTAATTAGACACACATGCATACGCTTTGCTTGTGGTGGGGGTTGCGTGTGCGTGCATGTATAGTTGTCTGTCAAATTTATTTTACTGCATTTAGAATTTTAAAGCAAATGGATAAACTTCTCTCTGGACAAGTTATATGTGTGTGGAGAGAATGTTTTCCAAAGGAGAACGTATAATTTTAAATCAGGTTCCTCTTTAGGTATTTGGGTTTGGGTGTTGGAAGAATGAGTGTAATGCTTCCAGACTGCCTTAAAAGTTTCTTGGAACATGTGTGAAGTACTTCTAAGTCTATGTAGAAGTAAAGCATCTTAGTTAAAGTTTTCTGTTAAAAAAGAGAAAAAAACCCCAAAGCAACAGAACATTAGCATTTGAAGATAAACAGTTAAAATTTCAAACATAGATATTCTGTTTGTTTCACTTCCATAAAACAAAGTTTTGAATCACAATGTGTAACTTCTGCAAATGAAAAGCTCTGTTGTTTTGAGCAATCATGACTCCCAATCTGTAGCTGCTATTGAATTAATTTTTATACTCGTAATATTTAAAAGTATAGATGTCTGTGTTCCTTCTTGTCATAGTACTGTATTTTCTGGTTTTTTACTGTAAACGTTATATCTGTGGTATTCCAAGTAACATGTTCTTTAGGGTGAAAAAATGTTTAGGGCCATAACTCCTCTGGCAATAGCATGCAGTATTAGTTCCACGCTTTTAAACTCGGAGGCTTCAGTATCTGAATGACTTGGAAACTTCCAGTGGTTCCTTTGATACAGCTATCCCTTTCTTGAGAATTTCTTGTGGTTCAATAAGTAGAGGATTTTATTGCCGAGGCACCTCCCGGAACACTTTGCTTTTGTACATCAGCAGCTCCTTCACTGAATTTGCTTGCTGTCCGAGCGGTATACATGAGTAATTGTCATGGTCGTCTGTAGAGCAGCCTCTGAAAGGGCTTCCCACCCAGGCTGCAGTGAGCAGACCAGCCTCGTAAGCAGACTGTGAGGGAATTCATGCCTGAAAACATATGGTAAGTTAAAACAGCGAGGAGTGATGCGCGTCTGTCAGCGCCATCCCCGCTCCTGCTGGAGCAGGATGCTGTGGGAGCGGGATTGCTGCCGCTGCAGGGCTGGCGCCGGGCCACCGCCGCCGGAGGACCTCCCCAACCTCCACGCATCTTCTCCGTAAGGTTTAACTCAAGTGCCTCCCCAAGGTGGGCTGGCGTGCCATCCTCACCTCCACGCATCTTCTCTGTAAGTGTGTTAACTCAAGTTCACCTTTACTGCACGGTTGCTGTTTGTTGCGCCTTGATGTCGATGGTTGGCCGTTACTGCTCCGCTCTGTGGAAGGTTATATATAGTCAGTTCGTAGAATCCGTAACAGTCGCTCCCTTCAGCCTGGGAGAAGGCTGGTTCCTGGAACTGGGAAGTCTGCTTTGTAGACTCCAAAGTTAGGCCAAACGGCAGCACAGAGCAAGTCAGTTCAACAACCTCTGCCGTCAGAGGGGTCATACAGCTCAAAGAATGACTGTCCTGCTTCTGCTGAGAATCGCGGGCAGGTTTGTGCTTCCCTCTGAACAGCTGCTCAGCGCCACGTGTGGTGCCAGTGAAAAGAAATACTGGTCAGGGTCTGCTTCTTCCCAGTGAGGTGTTTGGATGAATTCTGCTGGCACAGCAGTGTGAGCTACGTTTCAAATCCTGCTGATTAAATCTTGCCTTGACAGGGGCAGCCCCGTATTGAGCCGTTCCTGAGCACGGGCTGAGCAGGAGCCCCCCCAGTTCCGAACGCCCTCTCCCCCCACAGACCTGCCAGACAAGTCAATGGGCTGCAGTGTATGGCAAGGCAGTCCGGGTGCCAGCGCGTTACAGAAGTCTTGTACAGGGAGGAATTTTGTAGGTTTCTAACTGTTTTTGAAGAGATGTTTAAGCTTAAATTCATAAAAACTCTGTAATACTTGTAAGTCAATTTTTACCCTCGCCAACTGTGGTATAAAACTGTTACAAACTGTCAAAGTTTCACCTTTCGCTCCTCCTTTCCCTTCTGGAGCAGCTATCTGTCTTGGTGAAGCTGATTAGCTTTTGTCTGTGTCTATAAGGAAATGTTAGCGGAACTCTGCCTGTGTCCTGAGCGTGATCCATCGGGATCTGTGTGTCCTTGCCTGACTGGAGTATTGTTCTAGGCATCAGACAGACAAATAACCGGTTGAGTCTTTATATATACAGTCAGTCACTTCCAAAAGGGCTGCTTCTGTTTTGCTTTTAAAATGAAGCATGTGCTTTGCTAAATCTAGTGTTTGAAACAAGTAAGAATTGCTGGAAATTGAGATGCCTATCGTACGACATGCACTGATAAAGACTGAGCTGTTAACTGAGAGTACTCAGGTGTGGGGCAAAGTGTGTAACAGTAAATGGCAATCAAAGTGAACTGAAGGTTTTTCCTATAATTAAGTTTCCATGTGTAAACATTGGTAAGAAGTTGCTACATGCTCTTACTTTAAGCCCAGGTAATCTTCTATACGCTTGCCCTGCTCTCAGATTTTTAGTACAAATGAATATGCGCATTTTGAGATTTCCACAAATAGTGGCTCACGGTAGCCTGGGATCTTTGTGATCACCTAGAATACCAACAGATATTTGTACCTTGCAAAAGTAAGGATAAACTTCCTGGTACTGCATCAGTTTTGTTCTTAGGTTGCTGTCAGTGTGCGATACTACTAATCATGCATTTCTTCCTGGAATTAGTAAGTCATGTGATTTCATATATAATTACAGAACCGATTCAATGTAAACATTAAAGTGAAAAGGGATCACGGAATTGTAGAATTACAGAAGGGTTGTGGTTGGCAGGGACATCTTGAGGTCATCTGGTCTCCCCACCCTGCTCAAGCAGGGCCACCTGCAGCTGGTGGCCCAGGTCCATGGCCAGATGGCTTTTCAGTACCTCCAGGGATGGAGACTCCACCACCTCTCTGGGCAACCTGTGCCAGCGCTCGGTCACCCTCACAGGAAAAAGTGTTTCCTGATGTTCGGAGGGAACCTCCTGTGCTTTGCTTTGTGCCCATCCCCTCTGGTCCTGTCACTGGGCACCACTGAGAAGAGCCTGGCTCTGTCCTCTTTGCACCCTTCCTTTGGGTATTTTTTACACAAAGATCCCCCTGAGCCTTTTCTTCTCCAGGCTAAGTAATCCTAGATGGCTCACATGTGAAATGTTCAGATCTCTCAATCATCCCTGTGGCCCTTTGCTGGAATTTCTCCAGTGGCTCTGTCCCCGTCTTGTATGGGGGAGCCCAGGACAGGCCCAGGTGTGGCCTCGCAGATGCTAAGTTGAGGGGAAGAATCACTTCCCTTGACCTGATGGTAACACTCCTCCTGATGCAGCACAGCATACCCTTAGCCCCCTTCACTGCAAGGGCACGTTCCTGGCTTGTGTTCAACTGGACGCCCACCCGGACCCCCAGGTCGTTTCCCGCAGAGCTGCCTTCCAGCGGGGGCCCCCAGCACGTGCCGCAGTGTGCGGGGAGTCCTGCCCCGCTGCAGGACCTGGCGCTGCTTTCAGAGCCTTGTTGATCTCGAGTACTGTTGTAGCCTAAAAAGGATCAGGCAGATGCTTCTGGGAGCATATTTAATGCTCATCTTGCAGTTGCAGTAGTGGAATTGGCTCTAGGACTCGGGTATGGGCCAAAGAATAGCTTTGTCTTGTGAGTTGCTTAGCCAAGTGGTAGAAGACCCAAATACCAGCATCTGTCTGTTGGGTTTTGTTTTGGGTTTTGGATTTTTTTGAGATCCTTCAGCAGTACCAGATAAAGAAGTACAAGAAACAGAAGGTGCTCCAGCTGCCATACGATGCACTTCTTTACTACAGGCACCTGAAGCATAAGGAATTGTACAGTATGTTCTGAAATTCAGTTGTCGTGTTGCCTGAGCACGGGACTGGGTCTCTACCTGTGCTGATGGATTGCAGGAGGATATAATGTTTATTTTATTATAGTTGCCTTTGCTGTATACGGTCTGTATGCTAACAGCAGTGTCTGTACAGGTGCTGCGGGCATCCTTGCTGCTGCCGGTGCTGCTGACTGCCGAGGCGTGTCCTCCTGCGTCTCCCTCCTGTATGTACGCGTCTCCCTCCTGTATGTACGCGTCTCCCTCCTGTATGTACGCGTCTCCCTCCTGTATGTACGCGTCTCCCTCCTGTATGTACGCGTCTCCCTTCTGCTTCAGGCAGCACTTTGACATTTTCTTTTCCAACCGACTTTTCTCCACTGCTGAGTGTTGCTTCTGGAAGGGAAACTTCAAGATGCCTAAACAGTTAAAATTTTTATGGTTGGTTGATACTATTCTCCATGTTTATACGGTCATGGACAACTGTTACAGATTATTTTTACTAGTATTACTAGGAGGTTTATCATGAAGTATTCCATCATTGTAACATCAAAGGGGAGGATCAATCTGGGAAATTAATATAGAATATGGAGCCTAAATGTGAAGAAGGAAAAGTTTTCTGATATTGCTGACAAATGTGGTACGTGCAGAGAAAGAATGCTTGCACTGTTTTCAGAGAAGTAAAGCTTCTCACATGTGTCATGACTGTTCTTTAATGTTTTACTGGCTATCTTCTAAGAAATGTATTTAAAGTATGTTTGTGTAGGAGGTTCTATTTTTGTCTGATCTGGCTTTTAGTTTGCTAGGCAAAGAAGTCTTAGTGTTGCACTTCTGTATCTGCTTACTGGTCACAAAAGGAATGAGTTTATGCTTTGAGGAGACAGTAAAAAAAATAATTCTTGAAAATAGTTATAAAGGCAAAGAAAAGATTTCTCATTTGGATTAACAGAAAAAACTAATCTAGTTAACTGCTAGAAATTGAAATGAACTGCTATAAAAAACCCCAAAGAATATAGTGTCTTGAATAAAAACCTGAATAACCTGCCTTTAACTTTACTACCAGATTAATTCTGAAACAGGCTATGTTGTAGTAAACATCGCCATCATAAACAAAAAGATTAGGCCTGTTTGTTAGACAGCATTTGCTTTCTTCATTCCCTGTCTTGCAAAAATTCGGAACTGGTTGTATTATAAGGATGAAGTTTTTAATTACTGACAGGTGGTTTTTTTTAAAATCACAATTAAAGTACGTTGAAATTTTATCACTTCCCGAAGAATGAATTGTAGCCGAAAGTGAGATGAACCTGACATCTTTCTATGTCTAATCTGGAGTGAAACCTAAACCCCAGTCCGAAGTGTGAAATGTTCAATACGGTACTGGAAGTAGGCAAAAGAGAAGCCCAGACCTTGGATTTGTTCCTGGGAGAAAATGATTACTACTGCTGCTGTAAACAATGGACTTGGTAATTTTAGGGAAAGCAACTGGGAAAAAAACATTGGGATTTCTTTGCATGCAGCGAGTAAATTAATGAATGAGCAAACTGCTGGGTGACGTTTCTAAGGGGCTCCCAGGACCAGACGGGATGACTAGAGCTGTGAGCTTTGAAATGTGTAATCAGGAAAGGGGAGGGGGGGCAAGTTATTGTGGGAAAGAAAATTATATCTATTAATGTAACTGTGTGAGGCACCCAAGAGATGTCACAATCATCTTAAAACATTGTGAAATAACCTAACTGTTACAGAAATAGTTTTGGATTCATCAGACATGCCACGTCATGGCAAAACCTGCTGTGACACAGAAAAACATTTCTGTGACCAGCCTGCAGTGCTGGTGACCCTGGCAGGGGTTCAGTTCACATCCCACCAACATACATGTCACGTTCCATGGAGTGGAAAATTCCTTTGCTCTCATAACTATCTTCAGGCTAAGTACAGGGTATGATTTTACAGCAAACATGGAAGATTTTGGGTGACATTCCTTACACTGTAAAACTATGTAAATAATACCAAAATATTTTTCAGAAAGGTGTTTAATGAATGATAATATTATACACTCTGTAATATATTTCCTGCGTGTTGAGGGAAGGCCATTAGCAAAGATATTTGTGATTCTAATTCCTGCTCGGTTTAGTGCTAAATTGAACATACAACCCAGTGTTCGTGAAGTTGGAGGTGTACAGCTGCAAGGGAAATAAAGTTATTGCTAATAGAAACCACTGTCAGGAAAGGGTGGACTAGCTGCAGATCTTTGCTTTAATTGATGTTTCCTTGTTTTGTATTTTTTTGTATTTATAAAAAAATAAATGTCAGGGTTTTCTGGGATGTTTATGTATCAATTAAATGTAATTGACCTGCAGTAATTTTCAATGCAAACAAATGCATCATTATTTTATACTTTGGATGCGGGTGGTTTTCACAGTTAATTGCCAAGTGTTGCAGTAGCAAGGTTTCCTTGTTTTTTTTCTGTTGATAGATTATTATTCCTAGGAACTGTCACCAGTAGTCTGATGTTTTTACTGCCTTGTCTTATTTTAAAAAGGAGTAGAAACACTCAGCACTATGATGTGAAAAAACTTACTGAAACAGAGTATTACAGTTAATGCACAATAAAGTATTTTAAGAGTGATGATAGTATTGTGACTATTTTTTTCTCAATCTTTTATGCCTCAAAACTGGCAAATACATAGTGTCAGACAATGGATGGTGGATTTTCTGGCACTCAGTATATTCCTTCAGGAAGCCACATACGTAGTTGTAAAGTTGAAAATCCAATTTTATATTCAGTCTGTCTTCCTTCAGTCTCATGGTTGTATTTATTATTTGGAAGGAAAAAACCTGATTATTTCAAGCTCAAACTTTACAATGTATTCTTAGGAGTCCCCTTGTCCTGAAAAGCTTCCTTCTTAAATGAAGTCAGGCATTCCTTTTCTCAGTCAAATTATGGCTAAATAGTTAGAAACATCTCAAACTTACACATACAGGAAGCTTTCTAATGCTAGTAAAAAGTCCAGTGCTCTAGGTAGAAATTAATTCCTAGCTTATGGTATATTTTAAGAAGTTTGGGAAGTGGTTGGTTATGAAACAGTTTATTTGCAAAAACCAAAATATACCAGAACCGATGCAGGCAAGGAACAAGTCCAGCCATGTGGAGATCCCATTGTTGTAAAGCAGTGATACTAGGGAGGAAGCAAGCATTGTCATAGTGAGTATGAACTACCCGTTACCGTGACTTCTTACAGCCTGCACTTCTGCCTCTGCTCTGCCCGCGGCTCCAGCCTCCTGCCCTGGCAGGAACGAAGGTGAACCACGAGCCGATGGTCCCTTACATCGCGGCAGAACCAGTGACGTTCCAGTTCTTGCTGCTGCTTGGCAGGGTATTGCTACAGCAGCGTTAATCTGTGTTTAAGCAGCAGCAGTAGTCCTTGGGTAGCTTTACTTGAGTCACCAAAGTGAGTTTAATTAACATAACTTGAATTAATTATTTCACAGACTTAATGAGATGAGTAGACTATTGACTTATATACTCTGTACAGTCTTTCATGTTTGATTTCTTATCTAATTTGGTTAAAATGGGAGCAAAGATCTTCAACTTGAAGTATTTTGCATAGGAAAAAAAAAGTAGACATTTTAAAGTAGTTTTAACCACTTAATCTTTCCTTGGAAGAACAACTGTTACTTGTAGAGACGCTACATCACTAGGAATTTCAAAGGCCTTAATATTTCTAAACATCCATTAGGACAAGTAATGCCAGTATTTGGAAATATTTATTTATACTGAATGAATAGTAAACAAAGAAAAACATGTTTGGCAATTATTCAGGCAGAAATCCCTAAAGCTCTGATGTCCTCTGGGTGCAAACTGTGAGCTCTGGATGTGCAGCCACAGCTGATTCCGAAGGTCCCTTTGGATCCTGTGTTTGCTATTTAGGCACACACAGGCGGCAGTGTGTGTATTAACGTCAAGTTTTAATTGTATCTAAAATAGTGCAACTTTTGTGGATGTTCATGTCTATAAAACTTTTCATAGGCACTCTGAAACTGAGGGTACAGCTAAATGTTCCCGTTGTTTGTTCAAGTAAGCGATCATCCTCAGGGCCCTGAAGGGTTATTTTTAAAAATTGGTATGCTTTGGGTACGATGATAGTTGCCTACGGAATGTATAGTGCCGTTTCTGATTACATGCTGTCTCCTGTTTCACAATTTAACTAATTAACCAGTATTTTGAAAGCAAAACTAAGTGATGGTCATTCGTGTGTTGAGAGGGGGTTTTGGTTTTTTTTTTGTGATTGAAGTTGTGGACATCTCTGGCAGTGTAGTCAGACTTCTTGGTCATTGCACTGGAACGAAGAAGTAAACTTAGGGCAACAGTTTGACTGCTAGAAAAGATAACAGCCAGTTATCACGACAGAGGCACAGAGACAAAGAAAAGATTCAGGAAAGTTTTTCTCTCCAGATGGTACGGTGTCTGGAAAGTAATAACTAGTAACAAAATAAATGAAAACATTATTAAAAAAAATATTTCAAAATATTGGCACAGGGATAGGGAATGTCTTCTTACAAAGTGTTCAGACAAGAAGGATGTAATTAAACTCATCAGATGTTTTATCTCGCGTGCGTAACTTTTGCTCGGTGCCCTTCCTGCTGTGTATTATCTGCTATGTATTATCTGCTCATCTGTTTGCTCGGCCCATTCTGGCAGGCTGTGTAATCCTTCCTTGGGCGTGTGAGCAAGCCTTCCTCCCCCAGGGCTCCGTGAACTAATGCCATCGCTAACTGCTGCTTGGTTGCAAAATACAGTCCTTAATTTGTCACTTATAAATACTTTCCCTGCTTTTCTTTCCCCTTACTTGATGACTGTCAAGCTGCACGGCAGAGCAGCAAAAAATAACCATGGATTTACGTGGCTTTTTAATTAACTAGCTCCGATTCTGCTACTTTGCGCTTCAGCAAAGTGGAAGGATAATTATCCCTTTGAAGGGGAACTCTATGATACTTTGAACTTTTGGTGGTGTGTGTTTGGTTTTTTTTTTAATATAAGGTCTGTGGTCATTACCATTGAATGAGAAATAACCTGGCAGCGCATTTGCCAGTGCAGCCAGTGCCTCTGTTGCACTGCGGCAGCAGCACCCTTAGTGCTCATCTCTACTGATGCTGCTGTAGAAGACAGAAGGGAGCACCTTGGGTGTCCTGCGGTCTGTTGTCCCCAGTGTTCGGTTTCAGGGTGGTGTGTGTACGGTGGGGTGGGCAGAACAGGGTCTGCGCTTGTTTTTGCAGCAGCTGTAGAGGAGGTGGGTACGTGGAGCAGAAGAGCTTCAGAGACGTTTCGGTCGTGGTCCTGCCTGGGGTTGGTGGGTTTCCTTGCCTTCAGATTTTATCGCTGCTTTGTGTTTGCACCCAAGCCAAGCCACAAAACCGTATCTGGGCGCTCTGCCCATTTCAGACTTTACCTTAATAATGTTAAATTTAAAGAAAATTTTGTAGATGCCAAACAGATTGCGCTTTGTAAGTAGGATGGGAACATGAAAATAGACGAAATGTGTTTTAAATACATGAAATCAGAAGTTAAAATTTTATCTAAAATGACAGGTAAAGTTATCAAGAACAGGCTTGGCTGTTACTGAGGAACCTGAAGCTGTTTAAGCAAGTCGTCGGGGAAGGATCTAAGTTACGTGAACGATACGCTGTGTTGGTATCCGACCAAGAGTAGTTCCATGTACTGAAGGGTCCCTGGCAAATGTGTGAGCACTTCTGCCACAGCAGAAACTGTTTGTATCAGGCTAACAACTGGGACACGGGGGAGAAGCTGATACAGAAAGTATCAGAACCTCACCTTCTCTTAAATTGCCATGTGAGTACCAGTGGTGCGGCCTGGTGCACACAGAAGGGCAGGTGTCTTTTCCTTTCCTAGCTGATGCTTTCTGACGGGTAGCAAAAGGACACGGACCCCAGGATTTCAGCCTCCATCTAGTTTTGTATCAGCCTTTCAGACTGCTTTGGGTAAACTGGCTTTGACATCCCGTGGCTGTTTCCCGTTTGGCAGATAGGGATCCTGGCAGGGCCACGTTTGTGAATTCCACAGAGGATTCTGGCAGAAAGCACTAGCTCTTCACAGCATGACTTTTCATTTGTTGAGGATGAGTATGGCATAGATAGCCACGGAACACAGAGCACACATCGTGCTAATGGGTTTTTATCTGGAGAATGTGACTTCCAGTTGGTTTGCTTGCACTGCGTAATTTACAAATGGCGATAAGTTTCTTTGTTAAAGCAGCTAAATGAGATGCATCTTTTTAGGGTTGGATGGAGCTTAAAAGGCCTTCATGGGCTTGCTTGTACAGATCACAAACAGCAATGCTTTAAAAATTCGGGTTTTGTATAGGAATGAGGACCTACAAAATATATATTTCTCTAAGTACTCCATCTCCTATTGCAAACTGAAAATGCATTGGGAATTGTGAGCTCCAGAGGTGAAACATCTGTTTACTAAAGCAAACCTAAGCAAAACTGCCTTCTGTATCATGTGGTGTAGCATAACCTCCTACTGCTTTGGCAGGATGATTCTGCCCCTGATGATTTCGTTCCTGTTAAGGGATGTAGAAATCATAAGGAGACTCATAAACTTTTCCCCGTGGTAAGCAAAGGGAGTAGAGTGAGACGGAGTGTTGAACCTTTCCATTTTGCTGGTTTGGTGTAGTTTCCAGACGGGAAGGGAAGACAGTGGGAAATGATACTTGGGTGGGGACTGTGCATTTTCAGTACCTCTCTTTCAGTGGCGAGATAAAACTTCCAAGCAGTTTTCCGTTTGTTATGTGGGCGGTTTGTTGGGTTTTTTTAATTGTTAAACTTCAAACCCAGTTGAAAAATTGCATCCCATCCAAAATTTTGTAACCATTAGTTCCATTAGTGTTCTTAATTGCTTTGTCTCCACACTCAGCCCTTTATGAAAAGTAAAAACAATAATTAAAAACTCCAACATAGTCACTACTTGGTGAAGATGAGCTCTAGAATTTTCCTGTTTGCTGGAGTCTCTTGTGTAAGACAAGTGCTAACACCTTCCTTACTCGGAGAGCAAATGATCTACTTCAAGACGCACTGATTATATGTACCTAGTGTTAGTGGAACTCCAGTCTTGATTTATGGAAGTTGAAAAGACAGCTAGGTATTCTTTGCTTCAGTTTTAATGATCCGGGGTGGTGGGTGGTGGTACAGTTTTCCAATACTTGATCGTTACAAAAGTGAATTATAGGTAAATACAGTGTTAGTGCAAGAGCCAGTGGGAAAACAGGAAAATAACCAAGATTTTTTTTTTTTTTTTTCATCAGAATATAAGCAGAAAGAGATTTGCTTTCTGTGACTTGCTAACTCTTCAAAACCATTTCAAGCACAATACTGCTTTTGGCACCAAAGAAGCTTCTATACAGATCTGTGCATCACATGGCTTTAGACTGGCCAGTTAGCCCTTGTAAACCTTTCTTCTCCATTACTTCAGGTCGCTGTTTATGTACGTCCAAAGTGGTTTCTGCTTGCTGTTTTCGTTTGCCACTTTGCCTTGGCAGTGTTTCACATGCACTGGATGCAAAGCAGTTAAGTGCTAGATAACTGACTTTTCTTAGCTTTAAGAAAATGTATTCAATTTTTTCCCCAGAAAAGACCAAAAAAAAGAAAAGAAAGAAAAATAAAAAGACAAAAGCCCCAACTGTGCATTTCAACAACCTCTGTAAGGCAAAAGCACATCAGTGATTTTAAATAGAGAGGAAAAAGCCATGCCAAATATAGAATTTTATAGGAAAATCTCTTGTGCATGAAAAAGTAAGAGGCTTTTAAATGGAAAAAACCAGCACTGACTGGAGTGGCTCTAACTAAGCATGTGTCAAAATTTCCATTAGATACCTCTGTTTTGAGAGGTTTTGCAACTTGGTAGTTCAATTGCAGGGGAAAACAGTTCGCTCATATTTTAGCCGAAAAAAAAGCTTAAAAGGAAAAACTTAATTTGGTGTTCCAATTCTTATATTGGGGGAAAAACCCCAAGCCCCAACACCAAAACCCCAAACTACCACCCTCACCCCCACCCCACCCCAAACCCAATACACAAAACCCAGCCACCCTTCCCCCCAGACCTTTATTGCTGGTAAGAGCTGTGGTTGGGCTGATTCCCTGACCTCTCCTGAAATTCTTCTGGTGGAAGTTCAGGGCAGGAGGAGGAGAAGTGACAATCTGGCTGGAGAAAGGAGCCCTCGCTCTGCCCCGCTGGCTGGGGGGGGGGTGGGGTGTGTGTGTGTCTCGCATGGGCCAGACTGGGTGGTGGGGCTCCTGGGGACCACCACGAGGAACCCACCCATCAGCATCAGCGCAGAGCTGGGTTACGAAACTGCATCTCAAAGTGTAATTATTCCATGAAATGATTTCCAGCGTGGCTTATGCAGAAAGCAAGCTGCGGGTAGATAGTCACATTCTGTTTTGAAACTTCAGTAGTACCACCTGATAAATCATGCCTGGAGGAGCCATTAGGAGGGGGCTGGCATGTTGTTCTGGTGGATTGGTGGAGTTTCTCCATGCAGAAACCTGGCCGTTCGTACGCTTGCTTTTCACGAAGGGTCTGTTGTTTCCTACCAGCTGGAATTCTGACCCTGTTGAACTGGACAGCAATAGCTATGTGTTCACGGGGGTGACTGGTTTTCAGTGTAGAAATGGCTGTTGATTTTAAAATAGGAAAATTTGGAGCAGGAAGTTCACAAGTAAGGCAAATCAACAGAGCTCTCACTTTTGGGAAGTTCTTTGGTTTTGTCGCTTTCAGAGGACAGATTTTCCTTGGGAGTTTCATTTGAGCAAAAATCTGATGTTAGCGATGTGAGAAGGTTCAGTTTAAGTAAAAAAAAAAATAATCTGCAATTTAAAATAGGAAGATGATCTTCTGGGGCTTTCTACCAAGTGATCTAAACAGATGTTCAATAGCAGAAGAATCAACAACTAATAATTCTTCATAAGGTTGTTTTTATCCTACAGGTAATCTTAGAGTATGTAGCATTGTCCCTTAATATTTGGGTTATCAGTTTGTTGTTGTTTTTTAATATTAGGATCAACCGTAAACAAAATCTACAACTTTGTAAGTATAGACAAAGGAGAAATTATTTCCTGCAAACTTACAGTTTTATATTTGACTACATATTACCACCTTCCCTGTAAAAACAGTGGGAGTGCTCGAAATTCAAGTGGACTTCATGAAGTTTGTCATTTCTCCCTTTTTAGGCTAGGAACTGTTCTGTCTTGATTTAGAGCAAAAATTGAATGCCATATAAATCCTAGAATATCTCAACCTTTATCAAAACCTGATGTTTTCCTTCTGGTTCTGATATTCTCATGCATAACATCTGATTACTTTAGATAAAAACCACAGATGTAATTGTATTTATAGTTCTGTATATTTGTGTCATAGTTACATTCTGAGATAATGCAGTGTTTTCAACAGATGCTGAAACGGCTTTGTGGTTTTGAGAGTGAATATTCAGGTTCTTACACTGTAAAATTTCTGGTACATTTTTTATTATAAAAGGTGTGTGCCAAATCGTTTCGTGCCCTTTCTTTAAAAACACAAGCTGCCCTTCCCTTACTCTTTCTTTCTTGCTTTCAGTTGCTGGAATTTGCAACTGAAATATTTTCTTCAACAAAAATGATGGGTTGAATCACCAGTAACTTTTTTTTATAGGTTACCTCAGACATCTTTAGGCTTCCTTTTTGTTTAATGGGGTGCTTAGACCTGTTTGCTGAGGTTCACCGTTGTTGGTGAGCCTTCATTGTGTTCCTCAGTTAGATCCCTGGTGACCCGTTCTCCCTGGATGTCACATCCTTTCTACAACCCATGGCCATTTTTGTGCTTGTGAATAAACACTCTTTGTTAATTATTATTAATCATATAATTAATCCTTCTGTGGTCCTTGGAAGTAACGGTGTGGTATGACGTGTGTGTCTAGAAGAACATGCCTTTCTCTCAGGATGGGAAGACCTGATGCATACGGGCTATGGGCACAGCCCTGCACTGGAGCCATCACCCCATCACCTGTGCGGTGCCTAGGTGTTGGGTGGCCGAGCGTGGTGTGGCTTAGCCAGAGGTGTGCCAAGGCACCCACGGGCAGGGTCTGCAGGCAGGAGCATCCGTCCCCTGGCCATGCTTTGTCTCCTAGTGCTGCAGCCAGTGTGGTCAGCCCTGTTGAACACTTGTGAAAATGTGTCTTCGTTGCTCTTTCCTAAGGTCCAGGGAGCAAATATTAGCCATGTATCCACTACAGGGCATAGCAAAACCTGTTCAAACTCTGCATTTTAACACCCTATTTAAAACAAATTCAGTCACTCTGTTGTGGCAAGTTGCAGCACAGAGGCTTATTAAGCCCTTAGTTAAGTTATTTAAATAATAAAAGTTTTGTGGAAGATGGAGCAAAGGCTGTCTGTGCTTTGGGGCTTAGCTGGAGCTGGTCCTGCTCCCCAGGCTGTGACCCTGCTTGTAGGCGGTGGAGGTGATGGAGCTGCAGCCCGATCCTGCCTTTCCTTTGAGGTGCTTCAGCAGCACAGAGCACGGGAATGACTTCTGCTTAGTGCTAGGGACGACTTTGCATTCCCAAGGGGGCAGAATGTGTGACCTGACACAAGGTACGTAAGGATATTGCTGGTGTCTGATTGCAACACGTCCTGCACCTAAGGAGTCTTAACTGCAATGGAGAACATGACAGGGAAGCGTGGCGCTGGGGACAGCACTCAAAGGAAATGTTTGAGCCCTGGAGTCTAAACGCAACATATGTCCAGTTCAGTTTTTTCAACAGTGTTGCAGAGGAAATGACCCACTGTCATCCTCTTCAGCCTCTTCAGGTTGCGTATATATATGTAGAGGGTACATACATGCACACACCCTTAACACAGCTCCGCTGGGATATGTATATGTGTGTGTTTATGTATCTCAGTATCCTCTGATACCAAAAGGCATGCAGGAAAACTAGTTTATCGGTTATATAGATAGCTGGTACTTACCTCACTCCTACTCGTAGCTGAAAAATATGTTTCGAGTCAGCTGAATAAATGTTAAAATGAATGCAAGTAATCTACAGAAAATACCGAGGGGCAGAGGTGAGTGTAGTAGGCTGGGAAGATCATATAAAGTTAGAAAGAGAAGAAAACGTTATTTTTAATATAATGTGCTAATGTGACATTTACCACACAATTTACCACATAGAATCAGCATGCTGATTTTACGACATGGCTTGCGGGTAAATCCTGCCATATATCACGTACATTCTTGGTATTACAGTTTGTATGAATTTGGTAATAAAGGCTCGCCTCCTCCTGGGTAGCGAAGGGTAACCAGCATCACAGTCGTTTGTTGTCGGCTGAGGAGGTTTATCTTGTCTCTGCATGGCCCCCCGGAGGGTGAGCGATGACACGGGGGGGCATGGTGCCCCCAGGGGTGTCCCGGAGCACCCATGCTGCTTGTGGTGGACTTCCAGGGAGTCGTGGCTCCCCCTGCGCCACCGGCCGGGACTTTGTCAGGTGTGGAGAGAACTAATCCCAGGAAACCCGTGTGACCGGTGAAGGATTGGATGAGGAATTCTTAAATTGAGGAAATGAAATATTTTGTGGGCAGAAGGGTTGGTACAGAGACCAACTAGATCCACGGACCATTCTCTGGCTGCCCTTCCTGGAGGGCCGTGCAGGGATCCACTGGATCTCTGCCGCTGACTCCTGCCGTCTGCCCAGCGGTCGTACACCTGAGCGAGGGTCTGCAGGGAGCCACCCACCTGGCATCAGAATCATCTCACACCTTGTTGTCTTTCCTGTCACCGTCTTTAGAGGGACCTTGTTACTCCGTCACTTGGTTATCATAGAAGCTAATAATTATAAAAGATCAGGCTTAGTAATTAGGATAAGGATTTATTACTTGCTGTCAGAAGACAGATATTAAAATGTGGAGAGAGACTTCTTGTCACTTTTTTCTCTGTTTTCAGTCCTGGCTGTGTAAGAGAGACATTGGGGCAGGATTTCTGTAGGTCCTGCTGGCTGCCGCAGGATGTAGCTGTTCATGGAAAGAGAATTTCTGGGATTTGTTTCGGGGGTGGGGGTAGCAGATGGAACTGGTGGAATGTCGGTGTGAGATAGTTGGCTCAGGTGCTTTATATGTGAGGTGTAAGCTCAGGTGGAGCCAGGGCACCTGCAAAGAAGTCCCTTGTTAGACAAAGTCAGCGTTATAAACCTTGCCTGAGGTGGATGCATAATTAATCTCAGTAAGATTAGACACCACTGGATTAGGAATTGCTAACGGGATAACTAAAGTGACTTAACTCATGGCTACCGGGCACGCTCTTTTAGCACTGAAGATGCTGAAAGTCTCTGTCCCTTGATGCTTGACCCGTCAGGCTCACAGCTCTTGTGGGTCCTGTTAAAATAGTAAGTGTCCCTTTGAGTTCTGGCTCTGGGAAGAAGCCTGGCTGTCTGATAAATGTGGACTGATTGCAATTTGACTAACGATTCAGTGACACTTATTGATGTTTGTAAGCTGTTACTGCAGCAAGTTGTACAGTGGTTTATCTCGGGTGCCTTTCGTTATTTCAGGGGTTTCCTGAATTTGTAGGTTGAAAGGGTTTTTTTAGTTGATGTGGAGAGAATAAATGGTGTCAACTGTAAGTCGCCTTCCATAATTTTTATAAAGGTCCCTTTGCAGTGATTTCCTTACAGATATTTGACCTAAATTTTTTTCAAATGGTCATTTTTTTGAGCAACAATCGTTACACTAGTTTTGTTTTAGCAGAGAAAGTTGGAGAGGAAGCAGAGCATTTTTTTTACTAGGTGGAAATATTTGCAGTTCTGTAGGTTTGTGAGATAGTATTCATCAGAAGTGTCTTAACAAGGCTGATATAAATAGAAGTTCTCTGATAATAATTCTTGAAATAAACCATAAATGTCTGTGATTTTTGTAATTTTTTTAATAGAGAGGCGTTTTTCAGTGACATTCCTAATGCCTGGGGAAAAGAATAATTTTAGCTGAAAGGAATTTAGAGTGGATTATGAGCTGCTTTTTCTTTTTCTTTTTTTTTTTTTTTTTTTTTTTGGGTGGTGTTTGTGGTGGGTTTTTTTTGTTGTTGTTGCAGGTTCTCAATGGGCGTTGCTCTATGAATTTTCATAAAGGAGCACATAGCTAGGTGGAATTTGGGCCATCTGAATATAGCAGCAGATTTACAGTGGGACGAACTTTGTTTTCAGCCAAGACTTGTTTACAGCAGCATCCATTGAGCGCTATGAATTGACTGTGAAATGACTCCAGTACAGCTTGCAAGCGGGCTTAAGTTTCCCCTGTGCACCAACGGGATGGATGTTTTTATTGAATGCTTCCAGGATCTCCCCCTCTAGCTCCCCACACACAGCCCTGGTGGTAAAAATAACTATCGTCAGTATTTAAACACGCGCTGGGGAGCGCTGTGTGCGGAAGCAGCGGTGTATGTGGCCATGGCGTTGCATGCGTTGGTGCTGAGCCGCAGGGAGCTGCACCGGTGCGCCGCTTGCAGTGGTACCAGCCGGGGTGGGTGATGCTCTGCACGTGGGGCGCTTAATTTGCGCAGGGGCCAGCGTGGAAGGCTGGGACCTCGCGTGTGGTGCTGGAGTGCCCAGCCTGCTGCAAGCCAGCTGTGACCTCCCCACACCTGTGCTGGAGGGATCCTCTGCAGCCTTCACGTTCTCTGCTCTGACAGATGGAGCTTCGTAGCTGGGGACTTGACTTTCTCCTGCAGGAGGAGCAGTCCCTCTCCTGACCCCATTCCAATCGCCTCATCTCCACCCCAGAGCACTGTTAAGCGAGCTGAGAGTGTAGATTCGCTGCGATTTATTTAGCTTTGCTCTTTCTTCCAAAGGGAGCTATGTTGTCCCAGTGGCGTTTTCCTTAAACATGCTATTAAAATCATGAAAAGTGAAGCTGGGGTAGTCTGTTCGGAATTAAAGACTTCGAAAACACTTATTTCCACAGTTGTGATTCTTTCAATAAATATTGCAACTTGAGACTGCTGCTTCACACCGGCTCAATTCAAAATTATTTACATTGTTCCTAACATATACTAAGGGCTTGATTTTGGAAATAAATAGTTTTCATGTTCTTCGGGAGCATTCTGTACAGCTAGTGTGAGGTCTTGATGAACTGCTGGGTGCTAGTGCATCGCTGCAGTTGTTACTCGGTCCTTGCAGCCAGGCTTTGGAAAGACTGGGAAATGGAAAAATCAAACGGAGCGTTATTCTTTGCACACTTGTACATTTGGACTGAAATAAATTTTTCGAATCTACTGAGGTCTTACCTCGCTATTGAAATCAAAACTTGTTGTGTCTTGTTAGTCATGTATCTTCTGTTACTAGCAAGTGAGCCTGTTGTGAATCATATGTTCAGTTAAGGTGACTAAACTTGGAGGAAAATGTGAACGATAAAGTGCTGAAGGAAGAATCAGAAATGTATATTTTCCACTTTGCATTTCTACCGTTTTATCCTTTTCTCATCTTTCAGCTTTCGTAGGATTTTATGGTATTCTCCTTCACTTGCCACCTTTTTAAAAAAGTATTTCTAGTGTCCTTCTCGATTCTTCCTCCTGCCCTCTTTCTCACCACACCTCCTCCAGATCTCTTTACCTTTTATCTAACATCACTGTTGGCAAAAGAAAAGGTTTTTTCTGGCTGGCTAATCTTTTAATATTCTGTACTTAAGCAGTGAGTCATGACATACTAGCCAGGCCTTTTAATCCTCAGGCTCTTTGGAGAAGTATTTGGGAATCTTATATGTTGGGGGCATTACAATGAAGTACAGTTCTTTCCCTTCCCAAACATTTGCTGTGGTCTGGTGGGATTTAGTGGTATGAGAGCGCGAGTGCAGCGCGCTGGATGTTTCGTGTTTTGCTTCAGTCTTTTCCGTGGATGAGGGTTTTGTGAGGGCGCCGTATGTCAGGCTGTTTTATCTTCTGCACGAAAGAAGGGGCTCTCCCTTGTGGAGCTGTGGAATGTGGCTTGGTGGGTGGGAAGCAAGAAGCCCCAGGAAAACTATTTGGCCTTTGCCTCCTCTGCTCCCCCTTTCCTGGCTGTCTGTCACCTTCTTTCCTCTCTCTTCCCTGGGAGCTAGAGGGAAAATTTACTTTCAGCCATCAGGGAATAGGAGGAGCGAAGGAGTACTGTGGGACTGCTGGTGCGCACTGGGGCACGCTGGGGCACAGGGCCTCGCGTTTTCCTGGGAATCTGGGCAGGGACGGGGCAGGCTGCGCGGGGACGTGGGGCTCGAGTGCTCCCCACAACACGGCGGCCCTGCTGCTGCAGGCTGAGCTCGTGCTGAAGCTGCTCGCACGAGCTTTTTCAGTGTATAACTGTTGTGGGCAGCTGTAATAGTTCTTATTTTGGTAACGATTCTTTTCAGACAAGCCTCTTTAGCAGACAGAAGCTTTGTAATTTGTGGGGCTGTGCGATCAAGTGATAGCTGTCAATCAAAGCATCCATTACGGTAACTCAGGTATGACTTACAACGCCAATGTGGGATGAAGGCTGCTGGTATGGAAGCGGTTCCCAACACCAGGTACGCCACCCCAAGTCACCCTTCATCACAGGCATTTCTAACTGGGCCAAACCCCAGCAGGCCATCTGCCATGGTAGCTGCTCCTCTGAGCTTCCCGGAGGTGGAAGGAATGCACTTCTATTTTTATTTTTATTCCTGTTTCCCTTCACTTCAGATCTAAGCAGTCCTTCCTATTATTCAGAATATAAAAGGGCAATTAAATACACGGTACACTTCAGGAAATAATGCTCCTTTCCTATCCCAAAATTGCTATCTGGAAACCAGAAGTGGGAATATGTTTTTGACTGTGAATATCTTAGCCTGGTGTTTCTTTAGAATATATGCTTTTTTAAATTTAGCTACAACTTTCAAGTAATTAGAGAAATTGCCATGTTGGGTCCACAGACTAAACCAAACCAAAGATAATATACACAATTTCATATAACCTCAATGAAAGTATTTTCAGGTGCTGAGAATTTGCCGGAATATGTAGTGCAGTGATTTGAAGATGATTCATGAAAAAAAGTGATTAAAACTTCCAGCTGGATTCCCTAGCATCCAGAGATTTTTTGGTTTTCTTGCTTTTTTGGTTTTGTTTCGTCTGAAGACGTGAATTCTATGTCTGCTGTTTCCTCTGTTCTTACTTGCCTTGGTAGCAAGAGCTGGAATGTTTCAGTGTTTGATAGAAGAATATTATTGTCTTTAGTTTTATGTTCCTGTTTCAAAGTAATTTGTTTTCAGAGGCTGGTTGATCATTCCAGGAATCCATAATCACAGCAAGTGTTTACTTTTGCGAAGTGAGCTGCATTGCTAGGCAAAACTGCACAAGTGTTTAGTCTCAGGGGAATAAAAATCGGGTGTGACTCTTAGAACCTTCATGCCTTAAAAAATATTTTTACTGGAAGGGATTTTAGTCTGTTTCCACTTGTGATTGTATTCATGTCTGTTGCTTAAATAGCTTGCATGTGATAAGATTTAGCAGTAAAACATACAGATTTTCACATTGCCGCTCAGAATTTTGATGTTTCCACTCCAGCTGTGGTATAGTAACCTTTTCTCATCCTCTTTGAACTCTTGCCTTCTATGAGCCTCTTGATCTAATTTTAGGAACGCTGTCTTACTTGGCTCTCACTATAAAAGTTGATTACCTTGGAAGACATCTGTGATGTGAGTTCGCCATCACCTCTCTTAACACTACTCACTTCTCCGGTGTCATCGAGTACCCTTCTAGGTTCTTGCTGCATCTGTCATTTTAAGGCACAGCAGAGCGCTCTGACCCTGGTGCTTCTCTGGATCTTCAGCCTGATGCAGCGCTGCGCCATCACCTGCCCGTTCCTACTGCCAGGCTTTGCCGCACCAACCTCCTGGCGGAGCACACTTGGGCAACTTCAGATTTCCAATCCCCATTATGGGGATGAAAAAGAATTATTGTCAAGTTGTAGGATGCTTCCATTCACCAAGGTATCCAAAATTAAGTTACAAGTTACAAGCTCTTAAGAGTTTTGTGTAATCAAATTGTATGAGGAGTGAAGTAAGCAAACTTAGGAACATAGGGTACCATGTTCTTAAGTACCGTCTCTTAAGTTCTTAAGACAAACCCCTAACCTGAATCAGTATGGTCGTTCTTGTTTCCTGTGATGAGCGTAAGCAGATATCTAAGGAGGAATAAGTGGTGCAAACATGCATACATAATATAGTGTGCCCCCCTGGAAATCTCCAAGCCTTTGAGCGTTTGTAGCTCAGGGGTTTCCTGAGCCTGTTTGTGCTTTGTTACTCCAGTGACCTTCAGTGAAGCCGCTCTTCCTGGTGTTTTTTCTAGTCTCCTCTCAAGCCTTTTTAAACTTCCTCCACAGTATCCTTAGGCAACAGCTTCTGTGGATCAGGGTTTTTTTGAACTTGATTCCCGTCAGCTTCGTTTACGGTTCTAGTTACTGTCAGTCCCCATCCATCCTCCTTATGCCACTCACAATTTGTAGACCTCTGTCAGATTTCCTCGGTGGTTACTCGTCCAAGGTGAGGAGTGCCAGCAACGCTCAGTTCCTCCTCGGTTTGAAGCCATTGCTTAACTTTGATAATCCTTGTTGTGTTTTGATGTATCTCTTACGTCTGGTTCTTACGTATCTGTTCTTACATGTCTGGTTTGGTAAGAGGTGACTTTGATTCTGTATGGTGGCATAATTACGTTTTCTGTTTTGTTCACTGTTCTTTGCTAATAATTCATAGGATTTGATTTGTGTTTTTATTGCAATGAGCACTGAGCCGATACTGCCGTGGCGTTACCTGCCATAATCCCAAGTCTTGCTTCTGGCTGGCGATGCTGCGCTCAGAGCCTGCCCTTTTGTACATCAGGCCAAGGTTATATTTTCGGATACGTTCTTTTGCCTTCACATGTATTGAAGTTCACCTGCCACTGATGTTGCTCAGTCACTCTGCAGCTATTTGCACTTACCTGACAGCCTTATAGCCTTTGAATAGCTTTATGTCACCAGAGGCTTTGTCACCTTGCTGCTCGCTGCTCCCCCGTGCGCATGCTGAGCAGAGCAGGTCCCTGCACGACTCGGCTGGCACTTCCCTGCATTTGGAGCAGAAATCCCTATTGCCTACCCTCTGCTTCCAATCCCTATTGCCTACCCTCTGCTTCCACTTTTTTTAACCCAGTTATTTATTCATGCCACACCATCCCTCTTACACCATGGCTGTGTAGCTTTCTTTAAAACATTTGGTTGTCTCCCACACTGAAGCGTCCACCCATGAAGAGATCACAGGGGGGGGGGGGGGGCGTTTTCAGAAATGTGGTTGCTGACATAGGATAAGCTTATTAACATTGGGGGGGGTGGGGGGGTGGAATATCTAGTAAGCAGGTCAGGGTATAAATTTCTTCCTTGGTTACTGTACTTTAGACCGAAAAAGAAAAACAGATTTTCACAAGGAACTTTTCAACTTGCTCATTTTGTTCTCCTCCCTTGCTTCTCATGGGAGATGAGGAGTGAAGAAGCAAAATGCTTTATTTTGATTTGTACAGGCAGCTTCTGTTCTGAAAGTTGACAGCAGTACTTCCTGAAGGTAAAGATTCTGCCTCCGTTTTCATGAAAAATACAGCTGTCTTGCCTACCTATATCTCTGCATTTTTTTAGCACCTGCTTTTACTCAGTCCATATTACTGATGAAAATATTTCAGCCAGTTCTATTTTTTCTGGTTAGTCAGAAACCACACACCTTGCTATGAAGAGGAAATCTATCAGGCTTTTCCCAGCCTCTGTGCTGTATTCCTTCTTGGTGCCAGGTTCTGACCTGGTCCCCAGGGGCTGTAAGCAGGTGTAGCATCATGAAACTGTTTCAGGTAACATTTTTTGAACCAAGATCTGATCTTTCTTTCCTAGCTGTTGGGTGCAGAGGCAGTTGCTAACACAGCCTGGCAGCACTCTATCTGCTTTCAAACAGCCCAGAGGCGCTGCCGACAGGCGAGAGGACAGAGGCTGGTGGCTTCGGGGTATGTGTGACAGTGAGCAGGGGGGTTTCGTGGTGTTTACTGCTTTTGGCCGGAGATGGTAACTTTCTCCATTGAATGAAAGTCACTTTACATCCTCTCAGTAAACAAACACAGTGATTATTCTAAGTCCCACATACAGTTTCAGTGCTTCGTGTAACTTATTTTATATGTTTCTGTGCCACGTGCATTGGTGCGAGGCAGCTTAGCTATCAACAGAGATTTTTGTTAACTGAATTTTGCAAACAAACTGCATCTCAGCACTAAGTAGTGTTTAAATCGTTTTCGGTGAACGATTTCAGGTGGATTTGATTAAAGCACATCTGAGGAAATGGGAATTTTTATTATATGTTTGATAGGAATTCAATAACTTTAGCTCTCAGAAGTACTTGAGATGTGGTTTGAAGGCTGATTATTTTATTTCAGTGGGTTATTTAGCTCTCACTTGGACTTCCATTTTGGTAAATATCATGTATTTTAGACCACATGAAAAGCAACCCTTAAAATGCTTTAATGACAACTCTTAGAATGCTTTAATGAGAGTGGCTGCCTACACCGAATCTTACTTCAGGGCTTACGGTAAAAATTCTTATTTTGACATACATGAAGGTCTGTGAAAAAATACACTTGTGCAGATGCAGAGTTGGAGAGTTCTGCTCATTTAACGATGATACTTTTAACAGGAAGGTACGTGGGATGAAGAGGGTCAGTCTTTGTAAAAAAAATGAACTTGGCTTTTAATGAAAGGCTCCTACCACTGCTACAGAGCAAAATGCACAGAAATAATGATGTACAAGAGGCTCAAAAAGTAAAATCCAAGAACTTCAGAAAAAGTCAAGTTCTAGGGCAAAATGCGCAACTCAGCATTGTCTCTTAACCAAGTCTCCGAAGCAGCTCAGCCAGGAAAATTCCCTTTTGGCTAGTCTCTTAGGAATGTTGGAACAGCTTGTTGACTTGCAATCTTGTTGGCTTGCACTCAGTGGAAATCATGTGTGACACAGCAGGTGATAAGCACCTCTGCAGGTTGTGGCACATTATTTTAAAATAATCTTTAAAAAAAAATAAAATACAGCAGTTTTGATACTTCTCTACACTCCCAGTGCATGAAAGTGAATGCTAAAGCTTCTGTTCAGACCCCGATCTCTATCAGAAAGTCTGACCAGCAAAAATATTGTTACATTTCTTGCAACTCAAAAAAAAAAAAGAAAAAAAAAATTGAAAAGCTACGATCTCAAAAAAATTGCCAGAAATAATTTGTGTGTGTGTGTGACCATGGTTGGTCCACTTGGTATTTGTACATTGTGATAGGTTGTAAATACAGCATAAAATTGTCTTATTCCATGGGACTGGTGCCTGGGTGGCCTGAGTGCAAGGGGTAGATGTTCACTTAGCCAGCAACCACATAACACGCACATTTGTTCCTGATGTTTAATGCATCTCTTTATAGTTTATTTTTTTTCATACTGTTCAAATTCTTCTCTAAAAACGCTGGCACTTTCTCGTGGGCTTTCCTATGCTGCTGCACATCATCAGACCTTTTAAATCGAGTTTCGCTGAGTTCGATGTTGCCACCCATTCCTGCCCGTCTGCCTTCTCTGGCTTCTGCCTTCTGTGCCCTCGCATCAGCTTGTTCTTCTTTTCTGAGGTCATCGTGGGCTTCACCAAGAGAAATGGAAAAGGATTTTCTCACGCTGTCCCCTTTGGTGGGGAAGGCCCCGACTGAGGGATGAAGAGCGGTGCCCTCCAGCTGTGAGCTGGCCCAGGCTGGGTCCTTTGTTGCCTGCGAGCGTTTCAGGTTGGGTTTGCTCAGCCATGGGAGCCGAGAGCTTCGAGGTTTGTTTGAGGCCCCTTGGAGAGGGTTTACTTCAGTTTCATAATTTGGCCAAACTCATATCAATTTTCATGAGAGTATTGGGAGACACATGTGATCCAGAGACATTTCCTGTTAAGTACCTAAATCCAATTTTGATATTTGAGAATGATGTATGTGAAAAAAAGATATATATGCATATTAGTTTGCCAAAGCTGCTTAACGTCAGCAAAAAGCATTGCCAGTCCTGCTCTCCAAAATGGTTAGATAGTGTTGCAGATCTTTTTCACAATCAGAGTGTGATGACAGTGTTAAGCCTGAAAAAAAAATTTAGATTAACTGTTTAACAATCAGAAAGATTTGTCTATGCAAGAAGCTATAGTATGCAGAACTCAATAGACTTTTATTTTGAAACTTAGTACTTTAACATGGCCTGTCGCTGAGGATGCTTATTTCTACCGAGTCTCTTTTGAATTTATTCCGCTTAGAAAACAGAGTAACAGCATGTTTTAAGGTGACATAATGGAGCCTGAATTGAAAATTCTGAAAGAACAAGCCTGCAGTACGTGTTCTGGACTGTTCTGTGTAAGAAAAGGGCACACCGCAACCTGAAAAAGCGAAGCGCTATCAGTGACTGCGGCTCGGAGGACGGGCAGACGCGGAGCCCCGTGCGCGGGGTGCTGCACGGCATGCCTGCTTCTGTCGGTGTCGGCAGCTCGGGCACTGAGCATCACGGCGCAGCGTGGCAGTGGGCTGGATGGAGTGCAGCGCGGGGCGAAACCGCCTCCCCTCGCTCGTGCGTGGTTGCTGTTAACCAGATGAAGCATTTAGTCGCATCAGTACCTCCTGGGGGCCTCCTTGGCCTTTGGCTGTGGCAGGATTTGTGCCAAACACAGCCTTGTATCCCTTCCGGAGTGGCTTGAGTCGCTCCACGTACGACCGTGTCCCTTTTCACATGCAGCTTTGGCCCGGCAGGGATGTGCTTTCTCCATGGCATGGCTAATCGCCAAGCCAAGTCATCCTTGCCAGAGCGGTGAGGGCGATGCTTACATGGGGAATGTTAACACTTGTTGATGCTGTCGGTTATACTTCTAGTACGCAGGTAGGATGGATTGTAGGAGTGACCTTTGTAATGAAATTCAAGATGTCTACTGTCCTAATCAGGTACTAAAGAATTACAGTGGCCACACCTCTGCCTTTAACCAACTGCTTATTTTGGCCAAGTCGTCTTTTGTATATCCCTTCTGCTTGAAGAAAGCTTTGGAAGATGGTGAAAACATGCTGATTGCTTCTTCGTTGTTTCATATTAATACACTCACATTTGTTAAAAAAGTTTTACATATTTAGGCATTCAGTGACCGAATTCAACATTGCAAAAACGGGTTTTACTCGTGTTCCTGGGGCTTTCTGTGACAACCTCAGTTTTACTGACAGATACAAATACTTGGCTTTACCTTTAAGTCAGTGTTAGTTCACGTTGGACCTTGGTAGACAAAGACATCTACAGGAGGAGTACGGAGGAAGCAGAAGAGTGCTTAAATAACGTGTTGATACTGATGAGTGGAACCACAGTGCAAAAGCAACTGACTGTTAAAAAGTAGCAAATAAAACTAAAGCAGTGTCCAGCTCTTTTTTTTTTTTTTTTTTTTAAGAAACAAGTGTAATATCAGTTTAAGCATTGTAAATATGTTTTGCAAGGATGATATAGTAGTTCAATTAAAAGTTTCAGTAGTAAAATCAATAAACCTGTTAGCTTGTACTTTATGTTACTACTTATGTCATAGGATTGACTATCCTCTACGAAGTATTTGTATTTGTAAATATTCATGTTGGTTTTATTCTAGTTTCCTTCTGTGAGTAGCATCATCTAGAGGTTGTTTTTTTTATTGCCTCTGTCCTTTCACATAAGTAAATAGAGATAATAATTATTTCTGGGGCAAATTAGATCTTTAGCATGTCAGCACGTCTGTTTTCAGTTTTGACGACTCGCATTCTGTTTTTTGCAGACTGTATTTCCTTGTTACTTTAATTTCTGTGAACACTCTTTGGGTTTTATTTTCATGGATATATTTGTTACCTCGTATACCTGAGTACTAGTGAGAAAAGAGATTAAACTGCTTGAGGAGGACCTTGAGGCATTCAACCGTGCTGGGTAACTGTCCTTTGGACAAAACTGGAAGTAGTCAAATTTTCAAAACATGGACTCTAAAGCCCAGCTGATGAGCTATTCATGGCTGCTACTGTATAGAGTGTTTGTTTAGCAAACCCCAAATATAATCCTGGGACAGAACTTTGCTCAAGAGATGCTGGTAGGCACAATTTCATGCCAGTTCATAAAGGAAAGAACAGAGACAGCGAGTGGAGAGACTCATCGGTTTGTAGAGTCTGAGATGTGGAGAAACCCTGACCATCCTCCCTCCTCTGTATATTCCATTTTCTTTACTAAGCTATTATATATTATGTTCATTCTTTATTTTTGCATAATCGTGGCAGAAAATGCCTACTATAGAAACAATGATAGCTGATACACAGTTTTAAAAGATGGAATGAAATTTTGAGTTCATCAGGCATTGCCTTCTGTTGTGATACTCTTATGGTCTTTAAAACATGAGAACGAAAGGAACCAGACTGCTGGTGGAAGCTGGTGTGTCAATGTAAAATGATTTTTAAGCGAAGGAAAAGATGGAGGAAAATTCAAGGTCACATTGTGACCAGCTTGCTTTGTTTTCCCAAACATCCTTGCCCAAATCTTTCCCAAAGTGCCAGTTTTCCCTTTGCTATCCATCGTGAATAGAGAGCTGTGTCAGCCTTGCACGGTGCTCCTTGTATCTGTCGGGAAGAGGCCGATGGAGCGCCAGGCACGGAAGGGTTCTGCTTTCCTCCTCAGGATAATCTCAACTCCCCTGGGACTCAAGGAAAAGTAGTAGTTGCCTCCAGCAAGTTTCTTACAATTTTATTCTTGGTTTTCATGTTAGCATATGATGAATTTAATTACTGGCTGAACCTCACCATGTTTAAGGCAGTCTCTTTTTTTTTTTTTTTTTTTTTCTTTTATGTTTTTTTTTTTCCTCATATTACAGATGAGGAATACTACAGCACAAAAAAATTAAGTTCTTTGCCTGCGTCCCTTCCATGAGTCAGCAACAGAAGTAGGAAATAGAGCTCACACTTTAGTCCCAGGAATATTTCATCCCAAGAATAAGCCCATATACTTTGGTCCCTGAACGATACCCTGTCCTTATATAGCTTTTAAAAATAATTATTGCACAGATCCAGAGTTGAGCTGGTTGCCAAATATGATGGTAGAGTCGTGGGTTGTTGGTTTTTTCCCCTCTGCAGGTGTGTTGCCGGGAACCTTTGGTTTCCTTCGCTTCCTCTCAAGTGTCGAAGATCTCTGTGGTTAAGACTGACTCTACTGTCCACCTGTGGGGGGTGGGTTTTTTATTGTTGTTGTTTTGTTGGGTTTTTTTTTGGGGGGGGACAGACGGACGGATTACTTTTTTGGGTTTTTTCGCCCTATGTTTGCTGTCTGTGAAAGGGCAAGTTCTGGAAGAGGAAGGGGGATAAACACGTCGGGGTTATACCGGGTTAGCAAGAGTAAACTGCTAGCAGCATAGATCGTTTCTAGTTACGTCGCTGTGCCTTCTGGAGATACTCAGAAATACACATTTCTTCAGAATATTTTTTTCTTTTTTTGTGTGATTTTTCCTGATCCTGGTGCATCCCTGTCTGTGCCACTTGTCCGTAGTTAATGGCAGAAGCATAACCTATCAAGGAGCTGTATGGGCAGCTGTGGCTTTCCTCATGGTGGCAAAATACAAATGGGAAATAATCTGGAAAGGACTTTTTTTCACAGAACGGAAGCCTAGGGCACAAAACGTAAATGCTGAACTCCTGCAGAGCAGGGTGGAAGAGCTCAGAAGGTGGGTCTCTGCTCCCCCTTTCTGTACCTGCGTCACAAGGCTCTGTTCTGTCCCTTCGAATTAGCAACACGTAGTGTGTAGGATCCCTGGGTTTTACTGCAGCTCCAGCATATGGGTCAGAAATCTGGTTTGAATATAACTAATTAAGTGAAATGAGCTCAGTACATATGCTTTGGATTTTGAAGCTTTAATATTTGGTGGGGGGGGGGTGTGTGATTTTTAAAAGTTAGAGTAAACAATTCACCTTATGAAGGCGTTTCAAACTTTTTTATCTTGGTTCATAAGCAGTTATGACTTGCAGTTTTGCCGGCTAACAGGACGGTCTTTGTACAATTACTCTAAATAAGAATTGTAGAGGAATTATGTGTTTTTTAGTAATAGTTGGGTATACTTTTGTGTCAGAAATATCTGGAAAATATTCTTAGCTGCCAAACAGATTTTATTCTAGCTCTAAAGACTGTTTTGCTTTGCCAGGGGACTGAGTTATATATTATGAGCTTGGAAAGCCGATGTATTGTTTATTACAGAAGGTTGTTGTTTAATAAAGTATATCTATGTGGATGCAGAAAGATTAAACACTTACTAGATGCAATGAAGAAGGAAACCCAGCAACAACCTAATTCTGGAATGACATAACTGCAAAGATATACAGTGACTTCTTTCTACACTGCGTTTTTTTTCCTAGAAATATGTGTAGCTGTAAAATAAAAATAATTGTTGTTCGTGGGAGATGGTAATAGAGAAGCATGAAAGTAGAAATGATATACAGATACAGTATACGAGTAGTTTTATACATTTTCGGGTTGTTGCATGAGACATAAGGACGTATTGCTAAGATGACTTTGTCTTGGTTATCGTCTGTGAAATCTGGTGATTATGAAGGGTCAGGGCACGGATGTATGCTTTGCATTGTGGATTTATGTATATGCTGGTTCTGCCCAGTGTATTTGGAGCTGTCTGAGTGTCTGACTCGGTTCATGCACGTCGGCAGGCAGTAGGTGCAGGACACAGGTGTTCTCCCACCTCATCCATCAGGCCAGTGGCAGGAGGGAAGCAACGCCGCCCGATTCCCTGTCCACTTCTGTTTGCTAGACCATATCGCTTTCCGAAAAGCAAAATTAGCTTTCACAGAGTGATTACCAAGTTGACACAGCCAAAACTTATCTGTGTTGTTGCATGCTGGTCATGCTTCGCTTTCCTGTTTAATAGAACCAGGAGGGCAGGACAGCTGCCGCTGCTCTGGTTATGACTGGGATGTAATATTTCCATTAGTAAGCCCTCTTTTCAAATCACGTATGACTTGTGATATATGAACTCTTTGCAGTATTCCCTAACCTGACACACACACCCAGAGCTGAAGAGAAAATGCATTCAGAATATCTTCATTTATTTCAAAGTGAACAAACACAATTCTTATTTTCAGGCTTTACTGTCTGTATTTCAGAAAACTTGTTCATGAGGTATAACTCCAAAAGAGAGAATAATTCTGAAGTCAAGAAAATTCATCTTTCTGCTGATTAACCAAAAGATGTTTATGGATTCAATAGACCTTTACAAGTTCATACTAAAAGAAAATTCAATTTTTAATTTTTATATCGTAGGTGTTCTGGGGTTGGCTAAACCTTGTTGGTTCTTCAGTAGATCTGTCATGTACAAGCATGTCTGGCAACAAGTACTACTGAAAGCCTGGTACTTCAGAAATCAAGTTCTACAAGGGGTTTGACCTGCGTGGCATCAGTTTGAGTTGGTAAAAGGCAGTGGGGAAAAGCTAAGCATGAATCATAGGAAGAACATCAAGTAATAGGTGTTGAGTGTGTTGCAAGTAATATGGAAGAGACTGACACTATGTATGCACTATATATAATGCAGTTGATACGGCGTCATTTAGCGTTAAAACATTCTTAAATCTTACCGCAGTAGCTGTTGTATTGTGGAGAATGATCATTGCAGTTCAGTTTGCTGTAGAGAGGCAGTTTTGTTCGATTTTGGTTTCTGAAAGAGATTTTTCTCATCAGCATAAACCCCGTTCTCTCTCCAGAAACGAAGGAGGTGGTTGTGCTCTGACACAGCTGAGGAAAGACATCCCACCTCCAACCTGCTCCAGGTTGGCAGTGAAAGTGTGTTATTGCGTTAAACCCTGAAGGCTGGCTGCTGAGGCATTGAAACCGTTGTTTCTCAAGAATTTGGATAGCAGTTTTTGGAGGTGTAGCTCCAGTACAATCCCTTAAGATACCTCTCGCCTGCTGGAACCTAGTGACTCCAAGAGTCCCTCCAGGGCATGCATCTGCATAATTCATGTGCCACCGGGCTGCCAGTGCAGTTGCCTCTGCCACTACGATGGCTTCACTGGGACCAGGAGAAGAGCCTGTGTCACAGCCGGAGGTGCAGACCGAGCTGGTACCGATGGCCTTCTTTACTGTAAGGCTTCTGGTGGGAATGAGACCTAAAGGAGGTGGCTCAGATTGACCAGTTCTTTGGCTTCCATTAGGGTTATTCACCAAAATGCCAAAGCTGATGGTTTTACTTGTTGTTGTTGTTGTTTTTTCCCAAAAAAATAGGACTTGAATACCTCGTCTTATGCTTATGAATGGAAAACTTTTGACACTGCTCCATCTTTATATGGGGGGAGAAAAGGGAATCATTCTAACTTAGAAAGTGCAGCCACAGAGACCATCAAGTGGATGAGGTGATGCTGTGGGAAAGCCCTCCACAAGACAGCAAAAGTACGTGTGTGAACATAGACAGTCAGAAGAGTGAAATGCCCAGGTGGGGAGAATCACTGGCCCACCCTGATGGCATCGATACCTCTGCACCTCGTGTAATTCTTGAAAACCATTTCTGAAATCATTGAGCTTTGTATCTGTCTCAGTAAGTTACTGAGATCTGGTGTCACGTGAGCATGTCTAAGCAAAAATGGTGCAGTATGTGCTTTACAGTTCTACAGCAAAAATGTTTAAGTGAAAAGACATGATTTATCGTGATCATTTGATACCAAAGAAGGAACCAAAGAAGGACTAGAGGTAATCACCTGGTACAGCAAGAATCAAAATTAATTAGGAAACAGAGCTAATGTATGCGTGTATATATTTATATTTATAAATATAGATAAACATACATATATATAAATGATGAAGAATTTGGCATTTTCTGTTGTGCATACATGCTGTCATGTATGTTCGGGCACAGGTAAGGTTCTAGCTGATTTCCAGTAGCTTTGCAGTCAGATAAAAAGAAGGTCTCTTAGTTTAGTATTAAAACATTTTCTTGTTTATAGACATACAATCCAAAAAATAATTTGACTTTTTTTCTGCATCCTAACCAACTTGTATAACAAAACAAAAGCGTATCGATGCACTTAGTGACTGGTACTGTCCAAAGAGGGAAGGAACAGGCTTTGCCATTCAGGTACGACCGTTTGGACGCATGTGTAGACTGGAAATTTACTGTCCAGTTCCTACCAGTTGTTGGTTCTGGTCACATACCGTGCAGCTCTACCTCACAGGCAGTGCACGTGCCTGGACGGGTGCGTACAGACACACATGCTCCCCGCTGGCCGAGGTGCCCCAGGTGGCCCCGGTACGTGCCTTCAGCCCGTAGCCGTTCACTCCAAGGCGCAAGCCTGACGGACCCAGCCAGCTCCCTGGGTTAATGCGTACCTGCGAAGAGCCCTGCGGCACCGCACCTTGCTGACGTGGGCAGCTACGTGGTGTAGCGGGAAGGGAGCCCTGTTCAGGCTTGCACCAGATCGTGCTTCCATCTCGGTACGGACAGCTGCTGGCTGATCCCGGGTCTGGGGTGGCTTGCTCTGCATCGGCTTGAGTTCGGAGGAGGAAAATAATAAGGAACACGTGTGTGTAATTAAAGTACAAAGGAAATAGGAAGGGGGATAGCAAGCAACAAATCCAGAAAAGAAGGAACAGTTGGGCATCGTAATTATAGACATCTGATTATACTGGAGGAATTAAAGGGCTCTGAAAGAATTAGCCCTACAACCATTTGCAGTCTTGAGGGGAGGGAGGATGTATTCATCAGGTGTTCGTTTTAAATTACTTACCTTTTCTTTATTGTAGTTTTCTTGGTAGCAAAACCTGTAGTAAAATCTGCAACACAACTCCCACAGGGTACTCTATAAGTTGTTTGCAAATTTAATTGAAACAATTACTGCTTCAGTACTAAGCTGAATGCATTTTTTAGGAAGACCCCAGGAAATCCGTTCAGCTGGGGTTTGCACTGGATTTTTTTGGGTAGTTTTTTTTGAGATTTTGAGCATTCTGAAAAGCTATTTGGTGTGCATGTATAAAAATCAGTCTTTTCATGTGGCTAGGGACTTATTCATAAGTTTTCATTTATTTAAAATACTGTCTATACACAGTTATAAATTACATGATTGATATTAGTTTATTATGTTTTTCACTAAATTTTTGGAGGCACTATTAAGTAGTACCTGACATTGTGAAAGGTGAATGGTTTTGACACAGGATGCTTCCGACTCATGAAAGTACTTTGTTAAAATACGTAAGAATACAAATTCTTCACCAGAAACTGCTCAGCCTCCTGGGTGGTCTCTATGTCACGTATCAGGTGGGAAAATACACCTTTTTCAAAGATCGTCTAAGGAATCTCCAGAAGGAAACTCACATAGAAAGATTGCTTGACCCTTCTCTCTCTCCCCCCCACCATCTCCCACAGATTTTTCCATACAAAGGAATTATTTGTGTTTGAGGATGCTGTGTTCTTTGTGTTACACTAAATGGGATTTCTGTGCCAAAACCCAAATAATTTTTGATTAATGAATTCAAGCCTGGAAAGCTCATGGAAGTGAGCTGATAGCAAAGCAGCTTGGTTTTTGTTTCTAACATGTCACTGAAAATGGAAAGCAAGTTGTAACTAGAGGGAAGGCATTTTAAATGAAAATAAGAAGTACCTGCAGTAAGGGAAAGCTGGAAAGTATAAAATTGTTGTAGGCAATGAGTAAACCTAGTTCTGTGCTGTGTTTACCTTTCTAGAAACCTGTGATTGAAATAGGTTTGATGTCACATCTGAAACTGTATTTTGAGGTTTATTGTGTGGCTTTTGGTTAATTTTTAATATAATTAAAATGTTGGGTGTTTTTTTTAATCTATTACTGTCTAATTAGTATAAATTCCTGTTTCTGCAGTGGTTAAATGAAATAGAAATACACAAGCTTAATGTTTATGGAGATCAGACATGTATCTGGAATATCCAGTTGAGAACCCAGATCTGTTCCATTTCTGAACAAATGATCTTATATTCCCCGAGACTTATAATAAATAGATCCTCAGAAGTGCATGGAAACAGAAACTACTGATTTGTATTTCTTTGATGTGTTTTCAGTTGAAAGCTCAGTGTTTTTCTTGTGTCACGCAGTGATGATTACACAAATATGCAAGAGATACAAGATACTGAAAGATTGATTCAATTTATTCAATTTTGAGGATTTGATGTGATTATACTTTTCTTTCTATTATATCCACAGGAGAAACCTAACAAAGCTGTCCCTCATCTTCAGCCACATGCTAGCAGAAATCAAGGCTATTTTTCCAAATGGCCAATTCCAGGGTGATAACTTTCGTATCACCAAAGCCGATGCTGCAGATTTCTGGAGAAAATTCTTTGGAGATAAGTAAGTATTAACATTTTGTAAAAACCTTAATTCTTTCTAATCATAAGCATGAAGAAGAACGATATTTTCAAAGATCAGAATAATAGTTCTGAGTATGTGAATGGGCAATTTAAATGTAATTTCTTGTCCAAGTCTTTAGATTGGCTGAAATTGCTCAATTCATTATTAACAAACTTTGCAATGTTACAGTTTGCTCAAAGGATGAATAAAAATGACTGGGCAGTTCTATCAAGGGCACATAGACTCAATCATAAATTCAAGTTTATTGCACGAAGTTTATTGGTTCCATTCTGGGGTGAAGCTAGTATGTTGTTTTCATAATGTACATGGCAAATCATGTCTTTCATATTACATACATACTCTTAGGAACCTGATATTGCTGTCATGGACAGATTAAAGTTACCATCTTTAACTTTGTAACCACTACAATTTTTAGTGTTTTTTAAGTAATTAAAATAATGGGTTTATCCCTTATTACAGAAACTTCTTTTCTGTAGCTGTACTGCCTATAATGTAGTCACAGAGGACTAATGTTTTCTTCTGTTCAAGTTCGGTTATAGAAAGAGATGGAGTAACTGGAGATATGTCAGAAGGTTTAGTCAAAAGCAGGTGTTGGAGAAACATAGTGCGTGAGTCCTAAAATGAATGACAAGTGCAGACACGTGATGAAATCCTTATAGCAAATGCAGTATTGAAAATGTAAAAGTAGGGGTGTGTGTATGTGGGGTTTTTTTTTCTAGGAAACAATATCATTTACAATATAGATATAGGCTAATAGAAGATGCATAGATACTCACTTTCTCATATGGAATGTTTGTTAGTGTAACAGTGACATAAGAGGGAGGAGGCAAGACGTTTGTATATTTTACAGTACGATGAAGCAGTCATTATGGTCATCAAGGCTGGCATCATCTTGTGCCATGTAGGCCATAGCAAGTCACAGATAATTCCTGCAATGATCAGTTACATTTTCTGTGCAAAAGCAGCTCTTTAAGTATTTCCTTCTTTATTTAGAATACCAGCATAGTAGGTTGGCACTTTTGCAAATTAGCTGCGTTCAGTGTGAATTTACAACAGTTTCACTTCCTTTTTTTGGCTAGTCTAAACACACCTACTGCTAGCTTCCAGCTTTCTGCTTTCATTATAGTGTTAGCTGGTAATTTCACTATTCTAACAAATTTATTTCCCATGTAGATAATGTAGGAGTTTGATCAATTTGCTGCACCACTTTTCTTTTTGTTAGAGGAAAGGTATCTGACCATGTTTTGAGTTGTCCATTTCAATGTGAAGGTGATCTTTAAAATACCTACAAAAGTTCAAATAAAGTTATCTGAAGGGTTAATGTCCGTGACATGTAGGGGTCTCTGTCAGATGAGGCTTTTAAAAAATGTCAAAAAAAGAAAAACAGGGGCTTTGAAAAAATGACTAATGATCACCTTATTTGCTGTTTCTGTTTTCCCTTCCTTTCCTTCTCCCCTTTGCTTAGCAGCACTCAGAATTTAAATCTCCTCGTGGTCCTGCTGTTGGGCTCTGTCCTTGAATGACCTTTACCAGCTGTCTTGATTGCAGATTGCATTTCTGTCATTGGGATTTACAGTTCTCATCTTCTGCTTTCTGTCGTTTCATCTTAACCAGTTTCATCAGCTTCCCCATTCACCGCGATGTTCCTCTCCGTGCTGCTCTGCTAACTTGTCCTCTCTCTGTGACACTCAAGCGCTTCCCTTCAGCTTTCCTTCCAACAGCCCTGCCAGGTGGCTTTGGGAGACGGCACAGTACGTAGGCACTTGAGGTCTTGGCAGTAGGCTACTGTAACATATTAATAGGATTTTATCAGAACAAGGTTGGTAAGAAGCATTTTTTGACTGCGTCAGTCCCTCTGAACAACTTGGCTCTACCCTTGTCTTGTTCACACTTGACTTCTCTTTCCTGACTCATCCCCTGGAGCGCTGCTTTCAAACCCTTCCCAGGGCCCCAGAGCTCTTGCCGTGCCTTTTTTTTTTTTATGCTTTGTGGGGTTTTTTTCCCCGCTTATGTAAATTTCTTCATAAAATGCAACTTTAAATATGAACTCTCAGTACTAACCCTCTGACTTCCTACACTCCTCCTGGTGTGCACTTGCTTAGGGGTTGGGCTTTGTTTTCTTGGGGTTTTGGGGGCTTGGTTTTTGTTTTTCTGGTTAAAGCATCTGTGCACCAGAAATGCCTAGGAATCAAGGCGGTCTTGGGACGTACAGTTCATTCCATATGTAACCTTGGTCATCTAGTATAGCCTGCAAGTTCTTAGAGTTCTGTTGTGTCCGGTGCTTTACTTTCAGCTGAGGTAAAGAATTGCTGTTATTAGTGTTCCCAGCTCTTTTCTAATAAGCTGAAACTGTTTTAGTTACCGGCCTTCTAAGCCGTGAACGGTTGATCTGTGCTTGGCAGCCTTGCCATTACCTTGGGTTTAGTTAATTGTGCTTAAGTAACTAAAACGTGTAACAGCATGTACGTCAAATAAATAGATGAGAAAAAGGCGTATTTGGCATTATGTTCAACCTCTTCGTTAAACAAAATGCCTGAAGCTTTTTAAACATTAATTATTTTCTAATCCATTTAGAAATACACGGCAGGTATGCCTGCGAGCCACATCTTTTACAATGGGCCTGTTAGGACAAATTGGTTGGCAAATACGCTGGTATCGCTTCCCTGGAAGCAGAATCTACGTAAAGATTTGGGGTGTTGCAGTCAGCTGATGGAATCTGTTTTGCACTTGGCTGCCTGGAGATAATCCCCCGGGGCTGTGCGGCGGCTCTGGCCTGGGTGGGTGTGTGGTGCGGTGCGGGGAGCGGCGGTGTGGTGTGGTACGGCGTGGTACGGCGTGCTCCGGGCTGCCTTGGCGTGCTCCAGGCTCCTCGGTGTTCCGCGGGCAAGCCTGTGCTCCTCGCTTGATGGTGCAAAGCAGCCCTCAGCCCTTGCTCTGAGGTCACTGAGTAACGCTGCTCCAAGCTAGAGCGTAAATAAAAAGTAAGTTGTGCAGGATCTTGGCTTCTGAGGGGTAAAGTGTAGCATGAGACATCATTCTGACACGTTGTTTGATCCGATTGGAAGGAGGGAATTGGAAGTATTAGGTCAATTTGTAATTTTTTTTTCAGCATAATAATATCATAAAAATAATCTTCCTGTCTCTAAGCATAATTAATTGGAAGCTTTTATATAATCCGTTCTCTGCCTTGATTTCTTCTGGAAATGTTGTCATTTTTTTTCTTTTTTAATTTGAAATATTCTAAATGGCAAGAAAGCAGGTCAACAGCCATTTATGTTTTGAAGTCAACTCCTCGGCTTTCAGTTTTTGAAAATGTGACCCACACTTCCATTTACAAAAAGCAATATATTATAATTTACTGAGGAATAAAATCCAAGATACAATTTCCAAGAGTCCAGTTCATAGTTTAAAAAAAAACGTTAAAAATTTATAACTGACTTTTTTCACTGCTCTTCCCCAACGAATGGGGAACTTCTGATTTTGTTGGTTATGTTTGTCTGTCATCACACTTGTTGCAGAATTGTGCAGCTGTAACTAGGCTTGTTCAGCCTGTTATTAATAAGCATCATAGGATGCATTCATTCTGCTTGCGTTTAAAGCTAGCCAGGTGTACGTTCACTTGACTTCATCCTTCACATAAATTGCTAGGCTGTTTTAGGTCTGATGATGACACATCTAGCCGCCCTTTGAATTTCTATAGAGAACACAGCAGCAGAACTCAGCAAGCAATTTAAAGGGCTGCATCAGAGGAAGGTGCTGAAATAACTTTGCACCTTCTTGGCCCTCAAATACCTCCTCAACTTCTGCCTTTCTGGCGCACCTCTATAAAAACTTCTAGATGTGTCAGTAGCGAGCGGGGCCTGGATGGGGGAGAACGCTGTGGTGCTTGTGAGGACAGCAGGTACGTGGGTAACGGGATCCACCAGCCCTCGCGTAGGCAGGGGGTGCAGAAGCAGGGAGTAGTCAGAGCCTTTATGGTTGTGGGGTTTCCCAGGATCGCATGTTTCCAAGGAGGAGGGGGAAGCTTGGAAGGGATACGATGTTTGGAAAGAGACGCTAATGTGGGGGGTAGGAATGTATAGGGAAGGCTGATAAATCAGAGTGGGAAATAATGAGATTTTGATTATCTGGGTGGAAGGAGAATGTGGGCGATAGCTGCGTGATGAAGGAAGAAATGGAAACAGTGATTTCTCTGCAAGGGGAAAGAAGAATATTTATCCAGGTTAGGGGGTAGGTGAGGAGCTCGGCAGTGCCAAACAGAGGGCCCAGGATGGTTTCGATGTATTGACTTGGTCAAGGAAGCTGGCAGAGAAAAGCTGTCAGGGAGGTGAGGGAATAGGGAGAAGTTTGGATTTGCTTTGTGAAAACAAGTCAGGACTGGGTGAGAGTTTTCTGAAGGCTGAACGAGTGGAGCAGGCTTAGAACGGAGCTCTTCGGCTTATCCACAGGCTGCGAGGAGGACGAGAGCCTCCTAAAGAAAATAAAGGAGCTGGCTGAAAAATGAACAAAGGAATAAATTGACACAAGCTTTATTTATACCATGGTCAAGGTCAAGATTTTAGGTAAAGTTTGGTATCAAGAAAGAGCTGGGTAGCGTCAGAAGCAGGAAAGCAGTGAAATTGAGAAGGTGTGATTTTTTTAATTTGTACTGATTGCTAGAATGCAATTACTGGAGCAAGTGGTTTTAGTGGATTGAACCCATGGTTTACCACTGTAGTTGTGCTGGAGCAAGTGATAGTTAAACGTACAACGAAACGGTAATGTTAAATTGAACTGTGAAATTGTAAGGCATGCAATCAGCAGTTACATTCGCTTACAGATACTTCAGTAACCCCCAGTGGCTTGTAAATATGCATGTAAAACATAATCTGATAGCTTCTTCATTATCCACATTTTATCACTGTATAGTGCTTGATGTTAATTTTCCCCCGGTTCCTCGCTCACTTTAATAGCACCTTGCATCTTTTACAGGGTTTCTGTTCTGAGCAAAAATGGGCAAAATACCCCTGGCAGTGATCCTGAACTGAGCAGGAGAGTGGGCGAGGTGACCTAACAGATCTTTCCAGCCTCTGAATCTGAAAGCTGCAGTGAAGTCATGCAGGGTTTTGCAACTATTGAAATTTGTGATTTGTGGCACTCTCTGTGTTGCAGAATGAATCAGCAGTGAAATGTCAATGTTCTTAGATTTTCAGTTCTCCATAGTTCTGCCATTTATTTTAACTTTTAAGGTTTTATTCTTCATTGTGAAACCTTAAAAAATTGAAAGCATTTCTGTTAGTGTTGTCAGATAAATTGATTTCCCCCCACCTTTTAGTTTCTGAGGAATCAGAAATTCTTTGACTGCTAGGGTCAAGCACATTATTATTGTAATCTCTGATACTTCTTTTTCTTTTCTAGCCGAGGCCTGAAATGTATTTATTTTTAACTGGAATTTAGGGAAAAATGTAGGTATTGATTTCTCAGTATCACAGAATCATAGAATGGTTTGGGTCGGAAGGGACCTTAAAGCTCACCCAACCACCTGCCCTGGGCAGAGACCCCTTCCCCCGGCCCCGGCTGCTCCCAGCCCCGTCCAGCCTGGCCTTGGGCACTGCCAGGGATGGGGCACCCACAGCTGCTCCGGGCAGCCTGTGTCTCACCAACCTCACAGTAAAGAATTTCCTCCCAATATCTAATCTAAATCTCTCCTCCGTCAGCTTAAAGCCATCACCCCTTTCTTTATCACAACATGCCCTTCCAAAAAGTCCCTCCCCAGCTTTCCTGCCAGCCCCGTTGGGTGCTGGAAGCTGCTCTAAGGTCCCCCAGGAGCCTTCTCCAGGCTGAGCAACCCCAGCTCTCCCAGCCTGTCCCCACAGCAGGGGGGCTCCAGCCCCCTCAGCATCCTCGTGGCCTCCTCTGGACTCGCTCCAACAGGTCCGTGTCCTTTTATGTAGCAGTTAAGCAGGATATTTCAGATATTCTAAATTCTGAGTAGAAGTGGTTCTGCTGTGGTCAGTGCTTTTTGGTACAGGGTTGAACAGACATAGCCTCTGTGGCTCGGGTTCAGAGAAGCAGCAGTAAAACAAGCAGACCACAACGCAGGACTTGACAACATTCAGACAACTGTCAGAGTGAGACCTCAGATAAGCTAGGTTTTAAAACCTTGTTGATCCCCTGAATTTATTACTTGATTGCCTTTTCTTGCTACTGATAGTGACGGAGAGCCCTACTGTTGCCTGAACACTGAAAAGACATGTACTGGAGCGGTGGTGCTGGCCCGGGGTGCTTCGGATCTCAGTGCCAACTGGGGGTAAAGGGAAGCCAAAGATGAAGGGAGATGAAAGAGGAAGAGGCAGTGATCTGAGTGCCACAGCCTTCATCACCATCCAGACAGGTGTTTTGTCAACAGGAACTCATAAAGAGAAGGAAGTAAACATGGGATGGGGCTTTTAGAGGCCAGTTCCTCCCTCAGCTCATCAGCGGGGAGACAGGCTTACTGGTACCCTTGCTTACACACTTGAGCTGGAGGCAGCAGGGACTGTTCCCTGGGTGCTAGCAGACATCTAACTCGGGCTTTTTCATGCAAATGCAAGATAAACAAGCTTGAACAAGAAGATAGATGATACTGTAGAGAAGAGCTAGTAAATGGAAAGTTGCAAGATAAGATTAGAGACCAAAAAAGGACAAATGTCTTCACAGCTAGTCCGGGTGGCTAAGAATAAGGTAATAATTGCATGTACAAAGGATGGAGAAAACTAAGTTTAGTTGGGACACGAGGCTGTGAGATAGGCGAAGAGAATCTCAGTGGACAGGCAGGAAGAGGCAGTGTTTGAAGTATAAAAGGACATGCAAAAGCATGGATGTGTTTTGGATTTGTGGTTAGAGATCAGAGCTGGAAATACATAGATAGAAGGCACGTCTCTTCGGGGACACTTCAGGAAATGCAGGCTTCCTGCGTCCCTTAAGGGAGTGCTGACTTGCTATCTCCAGCCATGCCCAGATACGTGGTTTTGGAAGCAGATGTTTTTGCTGGTATACTTACCCTGTTTCATGAGACTCCTTTTTTTCTCTCTGTTACCTTCTCTTTTCTCATGTTAGATTAATCTATATTTGTTCTGCATGATGTCACTATTTAATGATTGTACTGGCATGATACGGCAGGATTCCTGTTCTCCCTTAGGACTGAGCTTCTCAAGCTTTCTGTGTGTCAGTTGTTTGCTCTGCAGTTTAGAAGCAATGAAAACATGTGGCCTCTCGCTTAAAACCGAAGCAGCAGCCTTAAGAAAATGTTCTGCGTTCAGTGATGATAAACCAAAATCCACATTGCGCACTGCAGGCTTGCAAAGAATGTTGTTTCTGATCTGGGTCAGTATTTGCTTGAATATTTTTGTGTTTCCTCTGGGTACAGTAATTCCCTTGTTATGTTTTCTGGTAGCATTTGAGAGAGTCTCTTGCAGACAAAACTGTTCACTGTAAGTTACACAGGTATGTGTTTACCTTCCTACACATACTTGTGGTCTGCTGTGGCTCAAATGGGAGCAGTGTCACTTGACTCCAGAATAGCTGAGTCTTTCTAGTTCTCCTGAAGTGCTGTACTCTGCGCACTCAGAAAATATTTGCTTCCTCCAGGTTTCTTTTAATGTCTTTTGCTTTTTAATAATGCAGCAACGTTCAGGGGGTTTAAGAAAATCCTTTGTACACATGATCAGGGCAGGAGGGAAGGGAGGACCTAAATTCCTCGAAAATCACATGCTGGTCACTAATCCTTCTTCTTTAGGCATATGGAGGTGGTGGGGGTGGTGTTTAAAACACTGTATTTGAGAGTATGGAGTGGCACGTCCTTTAAATGTGTGTCAATAATGGTAAAGAGATATCATCCTACGTAACATATTTTTTTTAAAGCTTGTACTTCAATCAGAATACTTTTGAATTCATCGTTCTCTAAATACGCTTATTAGTTTTAGTCTTGCAGAAGAAATGTGGAGAAGTAATGTCATTTTGAGAGCCTTGGCAGAGAAATGTTTTGCTTTAGGGTTTTTGACAGGGCTCTTAAATAAGAAGGCAACCCCAAGGTAAATGGCAAGCTACAGGTAGTTTTGATTTGAGAGAGAGAGAGAGATGTGTGCAGAAACCCTCCTCAGGGAAAGTTATTCATTCATTTGTTTCACTTTGTGCTTTCTTTGCTTTAATTAGTATGGACTTTTACTCTAATGATGAGGAAAGGCAGTACAGACATGTATGGATTAATAGTTTCCTAAAGGTTTGGCGAATAGGGATTAGGTTTTCCTTGGAAAAGATCCTCCATAACCCTTTTCCACTGTACAAGGTGTGCGTCTCAGCTTCCTTCATATTTTTGTTTCCATCTAAAATTATCTCTCCTGAAGATTTTGAGCTAATTGAAGGTCGTAATAAAGTAACATGTAGCACAGTAACAGTATGCACATGTAACATAGTCAGGTATGTTTGTATTACTTCCATGTCCTGTGTTTCCCCCCCAAGTGATATTGTAAAAGGAGCAACTGGTACCAAAGCCCTGGGTGTATCTGTGTATGATGCGTGTGTGGTGGAGCTCCTAACGCTGGGCATCAAACCCTTGAGGGCGGCAGAGCCACCCTGCAGTGCTGTCCTCTCATGGGAGGCGCTCCCCGGGACATTGTCCCTGCTGGAATCATGTGTGCTCCCCTACTGCAAGAGGTAGCTTACGGAGCTGCAATTAAACCCCTGAAATACGGAGGCACTGCACTTCCCCAGCCTAATTTTATAGAGAACTAATGTTACCAGGATGTCATGTTGTCTTTCTGGTGAGCTGTAGCAGAGGTGACTAACTCATCTCCTCCTAGACAAGTGTCCACAGGTCAGCCTAGTAGCACGAGGCATGTGCAGCCTCCCTCCAGCGCAGGGTATCATTACGGCGTGATGCAACAAATATTACAAGAACAAAGATCTCTGAAAATACTTATAGGAGATACCTTCTGTGGTTCAGGAGCAGAACACTGCAGGCAGGATTTCATTACATGCAGGATCCTATTTTTTCTTTCTATAAAGGCAATCTTTTTTTCGTGTTCAAATAGATATAGATGTATCTATATATCTATTTAAACAACAGTCTAAGCATGCTATTAACTAGGACAGTCCCAGTCTCTACTGTGGTTTGACTGGTCCTGTTCCCTTCCCACTGCCCCTCCCCAAGCAACTAAAATCACTATTTAGATTTGAATAATGAAAAGGTGGCCTCAAAAGCTGTATGTCCCCTAAACCAGAAGAAAACAACAGCGGTGAAATGTTAACTCAAACAGAAAGTTAACTCGCCAGCCAACTCTGAAAGGCTTTTTCACCCATTTGTGGCCGTGGGAAGCCACCTGCCTGGTCCCTCCGGGATCTCTGCCGGAGGAGGATGCTTCCCGGTGTGCCTGAGAGGTCCCAGATCTTGGTGCTGGAGGAGCAGGAGGAGGGATGCTGCAGAATCCTTCACCCTCTGAAGACTCTGCATCACCCTCATTTTGAGTGAGTGCCTGCTGCCTGCAAGGTATCAGAAGAGTGCAGCGACGAGAGAGAGAGGTTGGAGGAGAAACGATCCCTGCCTGGTGCTGTTTCTAAGTGTTCGGGAATGATAGCTGTGTAAAAGCAGCTGCTGAGAAATAGGAGTGAATGTGTTTCAACAACCAGTTCTCACCTTACGAATATGGAAGGTAGAAGAACTATTCCACAGAGCTGCAGAAAACCAAATATCTACTCAATTTAGTGAATTTTAAATTAGGACCACCACTTTTTTGGACACTTCTTCTCAGAGAAGTCCCACAAAATAACTGTAATGTTGTTCCATTATCTATGCACTCATTTCCCATCACTTTGTTTCTGTCTTAGCCAAAGTACTAGCCAACAGATCTCTAAAACCACATTCTCCTGAAGACTTTTTGTTTGGTTGGTGGGGTTGTGGGGGTGTAGGGCATTAGTCAAGAGAGAGCGAGAGATCCTACTTATCAATCACATCTAATGAGTAAGTTTTCATGAGACTGTCTCAGGTGAGGCTTGAAAAAGCAGTTCTTACGGTGTAGTGTGACTATAATAATTCATGGTAGAGTGTTGGGTTTTATTTAAGGGTTATTGTCTTAACCCTTCAAAAAAAATGCAGAACAACAAAACAAACAAAACCCTCAAACAACCCCTACCACCCCCCAAAAAAACCAAAACAAGCAAACAAAAAAACCCCCCAAACTTTTCTAACCCCGTTTCAGTGTGATCGGGGTGTTATAGCCATTTAGGGTGGTTTACAAAGAGAATCAGAAAACATTTCAGAGCCACAGTTACAGGAACTAAATAAGCAGTAGGCACTTGAACTAAGACAACTTTAAGACCACAAAAGCGCTGATGTTTTCCAGCTTTGTTCTCTGAACTTAGTGCAATGTTTCATTCTCTCTCTACCATAATCAAATTTTGATGTGCATTCTTTCTTAAAAGGCATCTGATGTGGTATCTCTCTTCAGCTCTTTGTGGTTTCCTGTTTTTCATACGCAGATGAAAGTATCTGCTGAGATCTATTGAACTTCGCATTTTATCATTTATGACTTTCTCAATATAAGCCTCCAAGTAACAAGTAGATTTCTTTGCACTTACAAATCTAGCCAATGCCTGATACAGTAGAATTACAGGAGCGTGTCTTTAGTGTTGTACTTCAAATTCCTACTTGTTTCAATTTAGGTCAACTGCATAATATTTGTTTTGCAGGACCAACTTCATACAGCTGGTCTCCACACACACACACACACACACCCCCCCCAGTACTGTACTAGCAAGTAGTAAACATTTCTGTATAAGAAAATAATTAGAAAACCTGGAATAAAATATTTTGACTCATAAAAAAATAAGGCAATATGATCTAGTAAAAATTGCAAGAAATATTGGTGAGTTTGAGACACGTGTCTGATAATTTTAACAGTTATTATCAAAATATTACTGTGAATGTGTGAGAACTTGTGAAGTCCTGAAAATAGTTACATATTAGTTATATTTTGGTTAATTAAAACATTTTTAAAATAGCATATAATCTGCTGTCAGTGTCAGGAGAAATTTTAAGAGAAGGTGTTAACGGTTTTGCAAAACTTGGGTGAGACCTTAATGGCATGACAAGAAGAACTGCTATTAATGAACAATTTATCATGGTTTTAAGAGCGATAAAATAGAGTACTTCCAAGGGATCAGCCTTGGGTTGATTCCGAATACAAGCACTTGGTTGGCAAAATAACTAACCTGCGGTTTCTCTGACTGTGCAAATAGAAACTGAATTTGGCAGAACACGGCTTTGTATTGGAGAGGGTAACTTTAATTTCCTTCTATTCTGATTTCCCACCTTTTCCCACATTCACTACTGTCTGCAAAGACTCCCTGTCCTGCAAGAATGTGTGAAGGTGAAGATCTGAGAAGATGTGTCTTCTCATACTCGTCTAACTGCCATGGGCTGTGTTGGACCAGTGTCAGCGGGATCTGGTCGATTGCTATCATATTACTTGACCGGCGTTTATGAGCTTTAGCTATAAAAAATGTCATCACAGCAGATATACTACATTAATGCTTATCATTCTGAGAAGGGAGGCTGTGAAGAAAGGGGTTCCTCGCCCAGCCCAGAGGCGGCCCTTTACGCTCCCCTTGGGAGGGTGTGAGGGCGCTTGCTACGCCTGCTTGGTAGGGTATTTCGGTTTCTGCAGTGTTCTTTTTGTTGTCCTCCTAAGGAAGCCTGAATATTTATAATTTTAAATTTTAAATAAATAAATGACACTTTGATTAACCATATTTAAAGGAAGGCAAACCATTCTTTCATTTTCTTAAGCTGCTTTAAGAAAACTTGATTGTTGAGGGGTTTTTTTGGTTGTTTGTTGTTTCGTTGGTTTGGGATTTTTTTGCCTGTAGAGAAACCAAATTAAGATTCCACTTCTTTCAAAGTCCATTTCTGGTGTCTAAATAAGGTATCAAATCTTAAGTATGTGGTTTTATTAAATTTATTACTTCTAACCCTCTCACAGAACTATAGTGCCATGGAAAGTGTTCAGGCAGTGCCTTCATGAAGTTCATCAGATAAGCTCTGGTTTGGAAGCCATGGCTCTTAAATCTACTATTGACCTGACCTGCAATGACTACATTTCAATTTTTGAGTTTGATATCTTCACTAGATTATTTCAGGTAAGAAAACTGTAGATGCTTGTGTGAATGAGTGAACCTTAGTGCCCTGAGGCAAGTACCTGTGGCTCAAGGAACCAGGTTATTTGGAAAAACTGAAAAAACTGAAACACTGCAATTCAGAAATGAATTGTGCATGGTTTTTTTAGTCCCTCAGAGATGTTTGGGCATCAGTACCATCTGAAAAACTGGAAACATCCAGCAACGCCTGCTACATTTCAGCACATGATTAGTGCAATCACAATATCTTTGTGTTTGCTGCTTAATTTACTTTTCACTATTCTTAAATGCATTCCTAGAACTGCAGGCCTTCAGGTACTTGCCTAAGTTTTACTTGTGTTTTTATTGTGCTTTTGTATGTGTATATACTTACTTGAAGTGTTTCTACAAACACATAAAGGAAGTTTCATATGACTGAGGTTTTTAGGCTAAATGTAGGCCAGACTTTTCTTGATGAATATATTTTTGCCATTAGTGCTCTGTTCTTTATTTACAATAAGGGACTGTCTTTGGGAATAGAGTTAATTATATTACTGTAAATAAGTAGTATTTATCTGGAATAAGCTTGTACATATGTTACATGCCTATGTTGACATTGTGTCCCTTCTACAGAATACTCTTGAATATTTTAGTCAATACAGAAGGCTGTGCTGGTTTGCATCCATATCAGATGTATTGACTCTGAATTTGTTACTTTGGGTATTTCTTTTGTATATAGGAACATTTAAGGTGTACAGACATTTATTTGATCACTTACTTTCTTTACCCTGTACAGTGACAAACTGGTGCCACAGCCTTGAGCTGCACTGGGGGGGGGGGGGGGGGGGGGGGGGGCGTAGATTGGGTATGAGGAAAAAATTCTTCACTGGAGAAGGCTATCGAGCACTTAGGGGCATGGTTTCAAGGGAGACTTGGCAACGATAAGCTAATGGTTAGACTCGACCACCTTAAAGGTCTTTTTCAACCTAACTGATTCTATGATTGTGCTTTTTCCCGTTGGAGGTACGTTCAAAATACCAATTTTGTGTCAAAGCCTGGGCCGTGTGTTTGGTCTCTTTTCCATGATAATCTCTGTTTAGCTTTCTTGGGTTTGCTGCTATGGGAAAGTGTGCCATTACAAAATTGATACTAAGATTTGGCATGAGATGATTAAAGTTTTTAGTTTACGGAGTTTTGATTTTGATCATCTCCATTCTGAGTCAAAACTGTATCACAGTTGAAAATGTTACAGTGTAAGTGATCTGTATAACTTAACCACAGACACTGGTCAGTTACTAAAATGTGCACAGGTCGTGGAGGTGTGAACAGAACTTTGGGGGTTCTCTTTGCTGAAGTGATAAACTAGAGAATATAGATCACTGCATTATGCTGCTTTAGCAAAATCCCCCTGCCCTTTGTCCTTTGTGTGGAGCTCGATGGGATCAAGCATTCCTGTCCGAACGTTGCTGCCTTGGGACCAGTTTCTACTCTGCCAAAAGTTTCTCCCTTTTGCTCAGTGTTTGGCTAACGAATACGGTGTTCAGGTTAGTAACCGGGCACAATCTTGATCTCAGACTTGACTGTAAAATATCTGAGGCCTGTTGGCTGCAGCGTACATGCCTATGAAATGCATTTATTTAAAGTTTCTTTCTGTAGGATTTTTCCCCCTAAACATTTTGCTTACCAATAACAGCAGGGTTCGGGTTTGTGGTTTTGTTGTTGTTTTGTTTGTTTGGTTTTTTTAATCTGTACATCAAGTGTAAGATTAAATGAGAAGTCACTGATCTGAGAAGTAAGTTTGTTCCAACCCTATGTGGGCTCCTATAGATTGCATTAGTATCAGGACAGAAGCCTCAAATGAGATTTATTTTCCTTTTTCTGTGAGCTGATGAGTATCTATTTGCATTAGTTTCTTTGTGAGGCTGTAGCCGGTTTGATTCATTACAGAGCCTGGTGCTGGAGAAGGGGGATCAGCAGTACCGATATGGGTAAGGTGAGCAGGCTGGTTAGGATTAACTTTTAATTTAACTGAGAACAAGAAGGAGAATTTTTGCCGAACAGATTACCAGCGGGTGCGATAGCCGCATAACTGTTGAAGTGAACTCGCCCTGAACTCGCCCTGAGAACCTCTCCCAGAGGTTACATTTTACTTCTCTAGTTTTTAAATGGCTTCTGTAATGATGTGTGTGTACGCCCACGGAGAGAAAATCCCAATTGCTTAAGTAATCAAAGCACTGTTTTGCCAACTGCGGGTTGTGTTACAGATAAGCTACCTTTAAAGTGATGCAGAAAGCAAGACTAGTTTTTACGGAGATCCTGTGAAAGGGGAGTTGCTCCCCCTGCCTCCCCACGGCATGCAGGCACAGCTGTGGGTGCTGTGTTCCCTGGCCAGGGATGAAGTGAGCAGGGCAGAAGGTGTAGATGCTTGGAAGGAAAGGGACTCCATTCTGTCACTGGTAACATCTTCAGTTATCCTTTTATGCACAAATATTTCCATAGAAGAGAAAGTGTACAGATATTTTCCCATTTGACATTTCTGCTTTTGTAATTTATATAAATTTATATATATATACAAATGTGTGCGTGTATATATATATACATTGAAAACTCTGTGTTTGTGTGCACAAGGCAAGATATGAGTCCTTGCGCTTTGATTTTTTCGGTCATGCAGTCCCATCATTTTCTAGATTCAGCAGTAGTGTGACACTCTGTAGAGAGTCCAGGCATGTGGGGAAGACGTTGCCCACTGTCAACCTAGGAGCCTGACGGTTGTGATTAACCAAGGAATTTGCATGCTACTTGAATTTATTTCATAATGTACTGTAGCGAGCCTTTATATCCCGCAGTTCAACAAAACATCAAAGCACTGAGCGTTGGATCATCCTTTGATTTACGTGCATGCACTGGAGTGACACGGCAGGAGAAGGAACGTTGTGTTTTTGGGAGGGAAGCGTCAGTGTTGCTGTGGTGAAAGGGGAAGAGTCAACTCCTTCAAACTCCCTTTTTTCTCTGGAGCAACCACAGTGTTTCGTGTGGTGAAGCCTTCTGGCATCCACTGCTGGTGAGGGCGCAGAGGAGCTGGCAGGGTGCAGTGATGCGTTTAGGATTGTGATTTCTTTTTCCCCTTTTCTACAAATTTGAACATGTGAAGTTTCTCGTGGACTCTGTGCTGAAATGTGTCTGATTTGAAGAGGTAATAATTGTAAAACGGGTGTTCACCCATGTTTAAGCAGTGGTTAGGGTTTGCCTGGGAAATGAATCGTAACCTCAAGCAGCAGCGTTGGGATGCGCTGCCCAAGTATGTCACGCGGGCATTTGCCGCGTGCCTTGCCAGCCCTTGGAAGCCCTTGTCAAGGGGATTTGCAGGGCACACGAGAACACCAGCCTCTTCACTCCTGTTGCTTTACTTCACCTCCCTTGATCTTTTGACAAATACACAAAAAAAAAAAATCTCCAAACCATTCAGAGGCAGGTTTTTGTGTCTCCGAATGCTGGCAATGAACACTTAATATATTTGTATGAATCCACTACTTCAGACCCATCCTTCATGTACAGAAAGGGCTGTCCTGTATCCTTCGCAGAGGTGGTGTATTGGGCGTGTGTCGCTGAGTTTTCGGGAACATTTGCTATTCAGGTCAGCAAGGACTGTGGTGAAGTACAGTCAATATTTGTATTGTTTGCTGGTTGTAATACCATTATGCTAACTGAAGAAATCACGAAGTAGAGAATAAGAAAAGAAATGACAGCTGAAATTAGTGGCTTTGTTAGGCTTCATTTGTTAATGTTACTTATCATTACCTATGGAAGTGCCCCAGGACCTCTCAAGAATAGGCTTAACTGTGTGTTGATTAAGCCATCATGGAGCCGTGCTCTCCAGGTTCTAACTAAACACGAAGTTTAATACATTAGCTACAAATAGGCGATTCTGTAAATTCAGGTTCTTCAGAATCTTTATCTAAAAATTTATACTTGATGTTCTTGGAGTAATCCCTTTGAAGGAAACCTGGGAGCGAATCAGGGTGTGTAGGATGGTCTTTTGTACTGTTTAGACCTTAACCACAAGTTCTTGTTTTTCAGCTGAAGCTAAACCACGGTAGGTCTCCCTGACAAATTGGCTTGAGTTTCATTAGAAACATGTAACTACCTGGCTGCATCTGTTTAATTGTTTGTCTTCGGTTTTCAGCCGTGGGGTTCAATCTTAAGGAATTGGAACTTCTTAGCTGTGACGCACCCTGGCTATATGGCATTCCTGACGTACGATGAAGTGAAGGCGAGGCTGCAGAAATACAGCACTAAGCCTGGGAGGTGAGAAGCTGCGCTGATCATTGCTTCCCAAATAAACTTGCTCTCTCAGAAGCTACATAATTTACTCTAGGTTCATACTTCTGTACTGTGTGATACTCAATGCTCACTGCAAAATGGAAGGAGTGAATCTTTGGCTTTTTCTTTTTGGTAACAGAGTGAATCAGAGCCATAGTACATTTGGGGGTTTTATACTTGTGATTTTATTGGTATCAAAAGGTATTTTTAAAAACAGCTTTTACTACTAAAGCTCTGAACTCCACAGTCAAAAAACACTGACCTTTTACATTTTAAGACATAGGAATTTTGTAAACACAATCTGGTTTTTATGCCATAATTCTCCTACAGTGCTATGTAGCAAAAAAATACTGTATTATCACAAGAAAGTCTAAGTGAGTACAAATAAACAGGAAAAAAATTGAAATTACATTGCTTTTCCTTTCTTCTTCTGAATTAGGTACAATAAGCAATGTGTTCTGGAAAAGCATACTTGAAAATATAAATTGCTTTTCAAAATTTGCATTAAATTGCTGCTCAACAGTAAAGTAAAAATAATCTTAACATTTTCCATGGTAGCACACCTAATTATGAATTTAGTCAGTGCTTATGTGTTCCTTTTATGTTCATACATTTTTTTCCTTTGCCAGTAATGATTGTGTATCCCATAATCTGCACCTGGAAAAGGAATCTGTCAGATTAAATATCATGGCATGTAGAGTTTTTTAATAATTTCTGTGTAGTGCTATGCATACTGAATTATTCAAAAGGAACTTTTACTATTTGTGCCACTTCTGCTGTCCTGGAGGAACATCCCTGTCAGTTAGGAAGCTCTTTCCCCCTGATGTCTCCTTGTCTAACTTTGCTCTGGGGTCACATGTGTACGTAGGTAAAAGTATGTCATTTTGAAACTTGTTAGAGAAGTCTAGCAACAGTTATACCCGTATTCTGTACTTAGTTTCTTTTGATTTTTAGCAAACAGTATGTTGTTAAGTTGCCTGCCTGGTCCAGTCCATATATACAAGAATCTGTTTTTTCCAGCAGAGTAACATTGAACTGCAGCAGTCGGATAACAAGGTTGATTTTGAGAGTGGTTGCTATACTTGCTGTTTTCTCTATTATTAATTCTGATTCTGTGATTCTAAAAAAGAAGTAATAGAGGAATTATCCAAAGCTGCCTCTATGTTCCATGTAAATAGAGAGTTAGTTTTAAGATAACTTTCTATTGCACACCAGAAAATTACTTTCTGAGTCACTTAGGTGAAATGCTGAGTATGAAAGAGGAGATACGAAGTGAAATTGGTTCTTTAATCTAAAACATCCTGGAAATCACCAGATTCTGTTGAAATGAGTAGTTACTACTTCAGTGTAAGGTTGGCCCCACTGAAGGTTTTAAGAGCCATGCCAAACTTCAGGGATGCTAATATTTCTCATTTTAAACAGTTTGGAAGGAAATAAACTATAGATGTGTGATTAAGAAAAGCTGCTCTATAATACAAAATCGAGTTTGTGGTATTTCACTGTGGGATGCTTCTCTGAGTGAGGTTTTTGCATATGAGATGGTGTCTGACATGAAAAGGACCAGAGTTTGTAGAAAAACTAAACATGCCTGATACCGTTGTCTATAATTTTCCTTTTCCTCCTGCTGTGCTCCCTGCCTACCTCCTGTATGCTCCCAGCTATCACCTGCAGCACACAGAAGTATTTAAGTTTAAGTCCAGTTGGCTTGGTATTATCTGGTATTTTCTGAAGAAGTGATATTTCTTCTGTCCTGTGCACCACCTCGGGTGCCCACAGACTGGTGTTGCTAGTAAAGGGGGGTTTATTATTTGTCGTTCACATTTCTGTTGCATCTAAAGATGTTTTATGTTTCCCCTTCCATTCATTCAGGTTATTAGCCTTTATATGCACCTAAAATGTATGTTGTAGCTATGGACACTTGACAATACAATATGCTGTTCTTGAGCAAGTTTTTGGGCATGTCTAAATGTACATGTTGGGGCTGCCCACAGGGAATGCGCAGCTTTGAGAACTAACAAGCAAGCAAATGAGAAGCTGGGGGTAGGGTGCTACTGGTACCTTATTTCTGCCCATGAGGAACTGGCAGCGTAAAAGATGCAGGTTTATTTAAGGTTGTACAAAGAACACGTGGCAGAATTAGGCATCTGACCCAAATCTTCAGAGACCTGACGCAGTGCCTTTACCAGAGGCCATCCTTGCGCTCTGCGCTGGTTTCGCGGGACTGTGATTAACGGTGACTTTTTATTCATCCTGTCTTTCTCAAGCTACATTTTCAGGCTGAGTTGCACTCGGCTGGGACAGTGGGCCATCGGGTATGTGACCGGCGATGGGAACATATTGCAGACCATACCTCACAACAAGCCCCTCTTTCAAGCTCTGATTGATGGCAGCCGGGAAGGATTGTAAGTGCAAATTCCTACAGGCACCATATGTACAAAATCCCGATTTCCTTGTTCTTCTAATGCTTGGGTGGGTAGCTATTAAAGATCTTTAAAAAACAGAGAATCTGGATGTGGTGTTAACATTCCTTTGGAGTTTAAGGACCATCCCTTTTATCCATTTGAAAAACACCTGTTTCCAGGTAATTCCATTAACCAAAATTAATGAAAGTTAACCAAAGCTATATCTCATAGCAGATAAATTCCAGGAGAAAATAAAACTGGGCAGCTGTGACATTGATTCCTCCCCACCCCACCTAGTAAAAGTCCCAAATGCACTTAAGCTTATTGAACAATTACTGCTGGCAGTTACTCATGGGTCTAACTCTGGACAATTATTTGAAAGCTATGTAATTGCTTTTTTATTTATTGTGCGGCCTGAACATTCTCCAGGTTCTAATAGTTTACTGACAAGATTTATAATTATAAGAGAATCTAAGTTTGTAGGGAGTAGTAGTACAGTTTTACTAGGCTGGCTAGTTTTGGTGTCAGAACCTTTTCACTGGGATAAGTGTTTTGATATATCCACATGATCATGATGGTGAGGGGGGGTAGAGGGAAAGGAAAATTGATTAATCCTCAAAAAAGGATTGAGAAACCCTTTACAATCTTGCAGTTTTTCTCCATCCTGCACAGTGCAGTAATTATTTTTTCCCCCAGGTATGATGATTTCATACATGTAGTAACAAGCACCCTTATAATGGTGGTGTTTCAGGCAAAAACTGAGCAAAAAACCCCTAGAGCTGAGAATATTTAATGCAGAGTTAAGATTTTGTACCCTATGTAAATACAGTTTACTCACAGCGTGACAACATCCTGACTTTCAAGAAACTCTTTCCATGTTAGAGGTAATATAAATCTGAATATAGAACACCTTAGGGTCTCTAATGTCATTTAATCTATTATTAATTTCCCACAGGATCGAAATGCCCCCGTTGGTTCTTGCTTAAAGTCTAGTCTGCATCTTCGTTTCTGGGTGTAGATTCTTGTCATAAATTACACAGATTTATGTATGTCGTAATATACACAGATATAATATTATGAGACATATATATAAAATTGCATATATCATAATACACAACGATACACACAAAAGTTCATAACTTTCTGTTCTGCTCCGTTGCTTGCAGTAGCCTATAGAGTCACCGAGCGTGATGCTCGCAGTGGGGAGATCACTAGGAGCACAAGCAAGTATAAGCTCGCTGTGAAATGAAGATGTAAAATAATATTCTGTTGAGCTACCTCCAGAAGGTTATCTGCTAATCAAAGCTCAGATGCACTCCGGTGGTAGCTGTGCATGCGATATCAAAATCCTTCCTGGGCTTTTATAAATAGGCTTGAGCATGTGTCAGGATGGGCATGTAGCGTTCAGTTGCGCCCAGGAAATAAGTTGCCTGAGGAAAGACGGTGCATTTTAGTTAATGTCTACTGGAACTTACTCTGCCCCTTTGAAATTTCAGTGGTATTGTTCAGCTAATAAAGCTCAAGAAATGTGGGTATTTATAACAATCTTCTTGTGATGCAGCTATCTGTTCCCAGACGGGCGAAGTTATAATCCCGATTTGACAGGATTATGTGAACCCACGCCACACGATCACATAAAAGTCACACAGGTATGTTGCAGAATCTGTCAGCTGTGTCTTAATTTCCACTTCCCTCAGTATCTCATCTAGCAGTGATAATAAGTTTATATTAAAATGCGAGAAAGAAATTCATAGGAGTGAAAATATGTTGTTGATAGAAGGGCTTAGATGAAGAACAGGATAATAATCGTTTGAACTCTAGCACTGGTTGTGACGCAGATGGCATGGCTTGGAAAATTTTGTTTATTCTAAGCCTCTTCCAAGTGAGAAATGTTATTTCTAATAACAGTTATTAAAGATTTTTCTGATATTTATGTTACAGGTTTCTGTAGCTTGGTGTTTCCTTGCTAATAGCAGATGGGAATACAGAAATGAAATCAAGATCAAATGATAATTTTGAAGCCTGAATAGGAATGGTACCGTTCGTTCACAGGTCCAGGAGGAAAAGCGTAGTTCATATATCACAAAGATACCAGTTCCAGGGTCTCTCTCCTTTCTTCTTTGTCTATTGTGCAAATTAAAAGAAAGATCAGAGAAAAGCAACAGAAATAATTAAGCGCCTAAAGGGAGTCACTTTGCAAAGAAAATTAGAATATGTAGATGTGTTTGTCTTGTTAAGTGATGATGTGATAAACCAGTGTTGCAGGTGTTTGATACTCAAGTAACAGGAATTAGCCACCACAGGACAAACGCTTGATTAAAAATGTAGCTGAAATGAAGGTTCAGGTATACTGTGTAGAGCATTTTTCCTGACAGAAGCATCTGGAAGTCTTGAAAGTCAAGAAGAGGCACCAGACCAGGTCCCAGCCATGCTGTTGCAGGTGGGCTCCCGTTTCTGCCGAGCAGAGTGGGTGACCCGAACCTGCCGCAGTTTTGGGTGCTCCATGCGCTCCATCCCCAGAGGTGCTGTAGAAGAGAAGTATCCGTTACCGTCACTGGTATTGTCAGGAATGCCGTTGTGAAAATACCTGTTTCCTAAGTAAGAGAATGACTAAAAACAATTACCTGAAGAAAGCCTTGAGCCCTTCCACCTCTCTGACTTCCCTCTTCCCCCTCCAGTCTTAAAATAGCAACGAGAGAGTAATGCAGAGGCGTTAGCTAATTGTGCTGCACGGAACACTTTTCTATCCCCGTATCCTTAACTTTTCCCCAAGGAAAGGAAAAGCAGCTTAGCCAGTCTGAGTGTTTACCTTGTTCCTCACAGACCAGTTGTGGTGTATTCTGAATTCGCTGACTGAACCCAGTTGCTTCTGAACTGGGAGCTGTGAGGGCACCCTTAGTGCTAGTGGTAATTCAATGGATTCTGAACTGTGTGAACGCTGCCTTAAATAATACGTAACTGCAGGAGTTTAAAGCTGTCACTAGAGCTGCTTGAACTAAGAAAAGATGGTGTAAAGTGGCTGCAGGGCTGGGCTGCTGCGGATGGAGTCTTTGCAAGAGCTCCACTAAAGATGCAGAAGCATCTTTAGTACGTACTGACCACAGCTGCAGATATGAGCTGTCTTTTTTCTTTTCTCTCAGGTTTAGCCTTCTCTCCCCTCCCTTTACTCACCAGTAGCTACTTACTTTCCTGTGCCCTGGATTCTACTTATTTTAAGCTTTGAAAACAAACAAAAAGCTTGATTTTGACACAAATGCATTTGATTCCTAGTTCCCCAACAATACCTAATTCTAGAAAACTATTCTGGACTCAAGTTTTATCTGTTACTCCTTCTGAAGGTGTTTTTATACCTTTGTGTCAGTTCTGTAAGGACAGTAAGCCCGGGCTGCTGGGTGCGTGGCTCGCCGTGCCACCCTGGGGAGCGTTCTTGCCTTGACAAGGGTTGTTTGCTTCTGCTGACCATCCTGCCGCACTGCATCATTGCTGCGTCGAAAGCCCTCTTGCTTGTCAGTTTTCAACCCGGTAACCTCTGTTAGTCCCAAACTCATGCCTAGCAAGGGAAACGCCCATTTTTTTTCCCCCGCTCATCACTTAATTTCTCACTTAGAGCTGTGTTCTTTATCTTTCTCTTAACTGAGACCAGGATGTATGCCTTGTATAGCAGTTACACGTGAGAAGACTTTGGAAAAGCTAATAGGCACAGATATTTTAAGCTTTTTTGGTAGCAGCTATTGTAGTATATCATGGGCTTGAAGAAGCAAAAAAAAAAAGTAAGGTGTTTCAGTAATCTTAGTGTGGCTTTTAAATACATCAGTAGGAGTACTTCCCTTCACTACTAAGTAAAGCCAGTTGGAAAACCAGGGACTTGGAGGAAATGTTGGTTGCTACTGGTGCTTAAAGATATACCCTGTGTACAAATCTCAGTAAAGAAATAACCACTTCACTCTCTTTTGTTACAGGAGCAGTACGAATTGTACTGTGAAATGGGCTCCACTTTTCAGCTGTGTAAAATCTGTGCCGAGAATGACAAGGACGTGAAGATAGAGCCTTGTGGACACCTCATGTGTACGTCGTGTCTGACAGCGTGGCAGGTACTGTCGGAGCTCAGCTGGTGCGGAAGGGGGTGGGTTTCTCTGTTACATCCCTGTTTACAGTGCGGGTATATGTTTACTCCTCCAGTTACTTACAGTTACTCAGTAAGATGGTTCAGGGACATACATACATATTTAAAATTATAAACATTTTCATTTTTTGGACCAAGATCTGGGTCAGGAAGCTCCAAGAATCATTAAAATCTGACTTGTAGGCTTGCCGAGGCCACTTACTGACTGCTGCAAAGTGGCAGCTCTTCCCTGAGCGCAGGATCTACGCGGCTGGCGAAAGCTGGCGCCTGGTGCCCGGCCAGCCTGCCTGGGCGCTTCGTGGTGCCATCAAAAGGCACGGAGGGGACAGCTGGGGGCTGGGAGCGGGTGACGGAGAAGGCAACGTTTTGTAAGGAGATGGGATGTCTTTGGGAGGAGGATTCAATCAGTTCTTCAAGTCATGAAACAGCCTATGGAAAAGCACGCTTAGGATGCTTGTGCTTCATGTTAACAGCATGCAAAGCACTAGATGACCTAGCTTTACGTTGGGGTTGTTGGGGTGAGAGGTTGAATGGAGAGGAAACCCTGATCTCTCAATGTCATTTACAGAAGATTCTGAAACCCACACGAGACCCTCTGGTGACACAGGTCGGTGTGTTTTGTCCAGCTTGTTCATGGACATTCCCATCTGTGGGGGAGGGGGGGCTGGTGCCTTTAGTTCAGCGCAGGCCACAAGCATTGGGCTTAAGAATTAAAGGCAGAGGCCATTCCTCGTTACAGCTTCAGACTCTCCCCTGACGGGTGCTCCTGGGACTGCTCTGCCTCCTTCCCCTGCCCCTGTCCTTTTCTGTGGGGAGGAGTAAGGGCCATCCCGTTCGCATATGGTCCACCATTACGCACCAGTCCTTGGTTACAGGTGAGGCGAGAAGAGTAGAAAGAATCCATAACTCTAGTCCATTTTTGACCTGGGTTTAAATGAGTTAATTCAGTTAATGTGTTTTCATTGTCATATTTGAGATATGACATACAGGACTAAAGTTTTTTCTTTTCAGATTCCTAATTAAGAAATCATCACTGGCAGGACAACACGATTTATCAGAAGTATCATTTGAGTTTTTCTTCCCTTAGCAATAAAGCTTGCTGACAAGGGAGTGTTCTCAGTGTCTGACTTTGTGTTCTTCCTGAAATTTGAGTTTGCTGCTCCAAACACACATCTTTCAAATTGTCCGCAGATCAGAAATTCTGAGAAAATTCCATTTTAGACATACCTGAATAAGAATATTTGTCTCAGTACTAAGCAGCTGCTGAGCTGGAACAGTATTTCTCATCTCAGGAGTACCCTTCCTCTGTTCTTACCAGTTTCGTTCTGAATGACAAACATAGAGATGTAACTATGTTAAGCTTTCACTTAAAAAAAAATCTGAAATTCTGAGGTCTGTAGCTTTTTGGGCTTTTTTTGGTGGGTTTTTCTTTGCTTAGCTGAAAGGACTAAGCAAAAAGACTGAAATCTTTGTACCTTTGGTTGCTGGGTGTCTCACAGCATGGTAGCAGCATTTTCTAGTCTTGTGCCAGTGATGTGCTCCAGTTCTGGAGACTTCAGAAGCTAAGGTGGTCAGTGCTTTGGCCAGTGGTAGGGGTTCAGGAAGAGGACAACAGAGTATTGTAGGCTCAGAGAACTGGTGTGTTTGAAAGCATCAAGCTTCATCAGAACATTGCAACCAGCTGTAATCAGCCAGGTACATTTTGGACTTCATTACAATTTTAACTTTTGTATAATTAGCGAGGCAATGAGGAAATATTGCACCGTAACAGCATCAGCTGTTGCAAGCTCCTGGTGGGCTAGTGTCTAATTGGAAGCATAATGGCTCATTAGGTGTGCCTCAAGAGGTCCAAGACAGATGTTTTCACTAAGCAGAAAAAAAATGAGTAAGTAACATCAGACCTGCACAGAATGCTAAGGGTGGTTTGGAGTTGTTCACCTTTTTGGAGATCAGCCTCTCAAATAAGACTTACTTTAGCTGTGTCCTTTTTGTGTTATGCAACAGGAGTAAAATATCATTTTCTTCCACAGAAATCTATTCTTGTCTAAAAATACGACACGTCTGGACTTGATTCTAAAATCATATGGGCATATATGCTGCACTGTGAGGTTCACAATAGCTATCCTCTCAGTGTTGTAAATAACCCTTCTGTGGGCATGGACAAACATGTATTCATACAGACATCTCGGATCTCTGCTTTAATTCCCCAGCTGGTACCATACAGTTGATTACAAGTGTCTGCTGTATATACACACCATATGTATATATACATATGTATATTGGTTCCCCAGTATATTTTGGTGAACTTAGTGCTTCTGAAAAGAGAGGAAGGAAGCTGCTAGCGCAGAACTAGCTGATAACACAGATATGATAAGGCCTTGAAAATGAAGAGTTCTGTGCCTTGTCTGTAAGGCTGTTTTTAGAAAATGAAACTGTAAAGAGTTGCATGCGTAAGGGAGGATTTATGTTCTACAACAGTGACTACTTCAGTAGGTCCATATAATTTGCAGGCACTCTTAGACATAGTAAGTGATGTTTAGTAGTCCTTTGTAATTAGGATGCAAGGCTGCTAGAAGTAGGTTACATATAAAAATCCAGTACTAACCATGCAGATAGGCATGACTTGTCAGGAGACATCCTTTATAGATATCTGCCCTTGGGATACGGTTCTTCTGCAGACTGTAAAATCATCTGTCAATTTAGTAAGACTGGCAAGTGTCAAGATAAAAATAATCCTGGAAAAAAATTTAAATCTTCTCCTTAGAAATCAAAAAGCTGTGCTTGCTTAATGGTATTTCAGGATAGGTAGGTTTAGAATTGATTTTGGGGTTTGTGTCATTTTAGCTTTCTGTCTGCCTGACTGCAAATATGGCACAATGTGATTTCTCAATTCAGATTGAGTTATCTTGATCTCTCAAAAAGCTTCAGGGCTCTTTTGGGTACGGTTTTCCTTTTTTTTTTTTTTTAAATAAAAATAAAAATCAACTCTGCATTGTGTCTCTTGATGGAAAAAATTCTTTATAAGTGCTTGAAAGACTTCTCTCCAATTTTTTTTTTTGTTCATTACTAGCCTGAAATCTACTTTAAAGGCTTTTTGGTTACTTCTGACAAGGAAAAAAGTATTTCTGAAATTAGTAAAAGGAATGAAAATACGGCTACTTGAAAATCATTTAACACATTGTACTGCTTAGAAGTTAAAATTCAACTAATTCTTTTTTCTGATAACATGTGAAAATAGTTCCTTGTTTAGGTAATTTATTGAAAATATTGTGCAAGCCTCTGGTTTGTTACTTAAACATGTCAAAAAATGATTGTAGCTTTAGGTGTTGGATATGCATATCGCTGAATGATGGCAATATCTGGACTGTATATATGTTCTTTAGAGAATAACAGCTGCATACCCTGAAGCTCATCTGCATTTGCTAACTCAAAAAGAAGTGCTTTATATAATAAAATACATTATATCTACGCACCTCGCCTTCCTTCTTCTGAAGAAATAGAAAAAATTTTATTCTTAAAGGCAAGGTGTTGTCTCCTGACCTCTAATACTAAGACAATTACAATTTTGGTGCTTTGTAGAGGTACCGGTTGCATTTTTATTAGTTATTTTTAAGTGAAGCTTAATCTTTGTAAGAGAGAGAGCTCTAGAAGTGCAGTCATGTTACCATTTACTATAGTTCAATATCTGTGAACTTGTTCCTGTTCACTCCAGTCTGTCTTTACAAGCTCTTAGAGACCTGTTAAGGGCATTTTACTGCTTTTTAAATTACTTGTATTTTTAAGTTTTAAACTTTTATGTACTTTTTTGTCTTGCTGTAGGAATCCGATGGCCAAGGCTGTCCCTTCTGCCGCTGTGAAATCAAAGGAACTGAACCAATCATTGTGGATCCCTTTGATCCCAGGGATGAAAACTCCAGATGCTGCAGTATTATTGATAGCTTTAGTATGCCCATGTTGGACTTGGATGACGACGATGATAGAGAAGAGTCTTTAATGATGAATCGCTTGGCTTCAGTGCGAAAGGTAAATACTCAAGTACCGTACAACAGATAAAGCTGTATGTTTGTAAATGAAGCTGCCAGTAATGTTAAACAACAAGAGGTTTCACTTCACGCTCTGCGTTCCAGCAACTCGCTGGACAGTTCTCTGGTTGAAAAAACAAAATGCGTCAATGTTGCAGCAGTAACACTGAAGTTGAATAGGAGAAAAAAAAACACATTTCCAGATTCTCAGCTGATATGAAGCGACTTAACTCTGTTTATAATGGAGGAAGCTTGAGTTTGCACAGCTGAGGCTTTTACCCAGATTACACTGCATGGAGAGTTCCCTGAATTTTTATTTGTAAGGAGCAAAAAAATTCATGTATGCAGAATATATTATTAGTTTTCTGCATGTGTGTATATACATATGCACAGAATGTTTTAGGATTAAACTTGAATTTCTAAATATTATTAAATATTATTGCTTTGTAAAGGTGACTTGGAACCCAATTTGTATCGTACACAAGTAGCTTTTAATTATGTTTTATGTGAGTTGTCTATGACTTTTTACCCCTCTATTTTTAGTATTCAGTACTTTCAGTGGGAAAAATGTATCTGAGATTATTCATAGTGACTTTGTGTTTCAGGATGGTTCTTTGTCCTGAAACTATGTTAAATTCTGGTATTTTTCTTTGGTTGCAGGGGATTTTATTACTGATAAATAAGCACAATAGTTAACACAAGTTTATTTTATGTTGGTAGTTTTCACTATTGTATTTTAGCCTGGACTAGATGTTGTCATAGGCCACGCAACACTGAATTACAGTGCATTTTCTGTATTTTACCTTTTACTAAGGTCATCTAGATTGAATAGTTTCCTTGGAATTAATTCTGTAACGTCTTACTCTTCCATTTCCTTATCACTGTATTTGTAAAAAAAAGTATGTTTCACTCTTGTATCTGAGGGTATCTGTCAGTTAATATACATACTTCTGATATCCTTCCTAACCTCTTAAGTCATATGAATCATTTTTGTGTTGTGCATGTAATAGAGCATGGCCCACTCCTGGGAACAGTTTATCCTTCCTCCCTGGACTGAAATTGCAGTCTGCAGCCTGACCTCTGTGAGATAGCCTGGAATTGATGGGCTTTTATAACACTATCACTTCCATGATAAGGCAAAAATGCATTATGCTTTTATCAAAAGAAGGAACAATAGGCTTTACTATAAGTAGTCTTGTTTTCAGTATCCACCGAGTGCTTGAGTGCTTTGCTGCTTGCTATTTTTATATCACTAATTTCATTGTTCGGTGAAAGAAACATAATTATCCCTGAAGTTTAGGAACAGCGTTTTCCACTGTCTGTTAACCTCTTGAAGTCCTTACTTGAAAATGTTGAGTTATCAGGCCATTTGGTGATTCTTACCTTCTGTTTTCTCCTTAAAATCGTTACCAGTGGTTGTACAGGGATGCTCTTAATCACCCCGCCAGTGTGGGACATGGCATTATTTATATGCAACTCCTTTTAGTACTGCCTTCATCAGCCATGTCCATTTCTTCTAATAATTTCTTTTTCCTGCAAAAGCATTTCTTCAGAGCCTGCTAGAAGAAATTCTTTTTTTCATCTACGACATTATGTAGGCTTTTTACTTGTTTTTGAATTTTTCCTTTGTTCCTTGTTAATGCTGTTAATGTGACCATGGTACTGCCTAATGGCTGACTGTTGTAGCCATTGGATTTGTTGAAGCAATAGAAGTTAGATGGCAAAGACAATAATTTAGTTCTTGCAGCTTACCTGCGGATACTGTGCTTACTGTGTAATCCCAGGGAACACATCTTTCAATTCTTATTTTATTGCAGGGTTTGTCTCATACTTTCTCAACATAAAGCTGCTAAATCCTTGAAAATCAAATGGGCTGATTTTGTCTCAAATCACCTGGCCAGACCATGTGGTATTACTGGGAATATCTGCTTTTGTGGCGTGCCTGGCTAGTAGTGAGCTGAGGCGGTAAACCTGCTGGAAGAGGAGAGTTCCAGAGGCGTGAAGTCCTGATAAAAGTGACCGTGGAGCTTCACTGTGGGTTGCAGAACTGTTCAAATCAGTCCTTGTTGTCCTGAAAGACTTGTGAGAGGGGCACTGTTAGCACGTTTCTAAGCTGTTACTACCAGTTTGCACCGTCTTTGGGACCTGTATTGGATAGATATTCCTAATGCAATGAAAGCTGCAGCAAGCTCGTTGCAGAAGCACACACAGCGCTGTCAGGTTCGTCGCTGATTCAGGGGCCTGGGTGGGTTTTCAAGTGATCTCCTCTTGGCAAAATGAAAAGCTGAAAAACCCTTTCATGGAATTGTCACAGAAGACACAGATTTTTGTCACGTGCTGTACCTCTATGAATTATGAATGTAAGTTGGGTATCGGAAGAAGACCAGTTCTGCACTTTATCGCTCTGTCTCTGAAGCGTGCTCATTAACTGTAAGAGGTATCTGAATTAAGTCCCTGAGGAACCTCAGACTCGAAATTGCTTTAAGGAAAAGAATAGTCACGAAGCTACTTACTCATTCTTTAATGGAATGAGTAAATGGATACACTTTAAGAAAAGAGACTCACTCTTGCTAGGTAGGTGTTGTGTGTGAGTCAGCAGCAGCAGATCAGCTGCAACGGAGGCTTTAGCGAAACTCACTGCAATTAGTCTGTTTATCTGCCTCATCAAGCAGCTTATTCTTTTTCATTACTAATTTGTCTTTAGATACTTCTTTATGAAAGAAAGATGAAGAGTCGCGCCAAAGCCTCTGTTAATTGTCTCATCGCTGAGAAATTTCCAGTCCCATGGTATGAGATTAGCGACGGCAGTTACTGCCCGAAGCGATCCTTTTCTTGGCTCTATCCATTTGTGCTAGCCAAGCACAACATTATGAAAGGCACGTTTAAAAAAATGTGCAGATTACAGGCTCACGTAAATATTAAAAATGGCTTTTTCCATTTTTAAAGAGGGCATTTGAGTTCCTGGTAGACTGATTTTTCTTTATTTTTATTTATTGTTCCATAATGCTTAATATCCCATTATCCCAATGAATTATCTGTCACTTTACCTTGTATGAGACATTATGTGATACACTTTTAAAAAGACAGAAAGGAAATAATGAAAATGCATAGTGCAGGAGTTCTTGTTAAAGAGTAAGTAATATTGAATTCATAAGTGCTAAGGTAAAGTTTGATCCAAATAATACTACATGAAAATGTAGAGGAAGGCCTTAGCAGTATGCAAGACTAATGAGGTTTTCAATAGCTTAAGATGAATTAACATTCTCTAAAAGTACTTTCTTCTAACACTAGATGAAGTTACCTTGTCTGGGGAGTTACAATCTTCTCTGGAATTAATTTCCTAGCTGTCTGAATGCACCGAAGACTGACTTTGATTCTATTACTTTAAAATAGTTATAGGAAATTGTCAGACTGGGGGAGGCACTGTTTGTCATGAGTAGGCGTCTTCCAGCAGATGAGTTAGCTCAGGTTTAACAAATCATGGCAAAAGACGTTGGCTCTCAAAATATGGGAGGAGACTGTGTTTTTCACTACTCCTCCTCATTTCCAAATTATTAAATTGTCCTGGTAATGAAAAAAAGCATATATTATGTAGTAATAGTGTTTTTAATTCCATGATACAAAATACAGGAATATGTAAATAAACACTTCAAGTACATATCCAGGTATTCCCTTCATCTGTGCACTCTTAACTCATACATACCTGTCACTGCCGCCTTCATGGTACAGCTGGTTCGTGGGAATGCGTTAAAATCGTGCCCCACCACACAGGAGTCCTCAGCTGCTCGGTGGTTCGTACTGGAGCGGGGCAGGAGTGGTGGGCGGCAGCGTGCCCCCCGCCTGAAAGTGTGTTGCTGCCGCCCCGGGCAGCCTCTGCTCCCGCGCCCTCCGGCACACGTGTTTGCTTGGGTCAGCAAAGGGAAGATCAAATAAAGGACACATCTGATTGTGAAAAAAAATGTTTACAGCTGTCAGCATAAGTGATGTAACTATATCCTCACACAGATTTTTGAGTCCAGATTGTACTGGTCTGTCTTGGTCAAAATTTATCCTAACAAGAAGTAACAAATGCATGAGTTACTCTTATTTGATTATAAATACAGAAACTTCAGGGAACTACTTGGAAATAGAAAATCCACTTCTGGTGTAGGTCTGTGTGGACCTTCCTAGATGTCTTGTTATGCAGTATCTCAGTTCCTGAGTCCACTCCCGCAGGACAGTAGCAATCAGGATAATATTCCTCCGTGAGTCACTTGTTAGGATTTGTGTCAAGTGTGCTTTTCAGATGTGCCTGTCGGGCAGAAAGGCGTTGGGAGCTAAACCTCTCCAACCGATAGCCTGGCTTAATACTTCCATCAGAAAAACCTTCATTAGAAACCGTAATGTCAAAAGCAGGCTTATTCTTGAATTCACAGCCACTAGGGGCAAACGGATACCAGTATATCCCAGTAATAAATACATCTGATTAAATAGCACACGTGTGGTCAGCTCCGCAGTACAGTACGGCTGCGAAGTCGGTGACAGCTGCTTCTCCCTCAGCAGCAGCCGTGCCAGCCAGATGCAGTCCGTGCTGCTACAAAGGCGTCTGTGTTCTTTTCCTTAATGACATCTTTATTGCTCAGGTCTGTTGCAGCAGGGCTCCTTTGTACGCCAAAGGTCTGTCTTCTGTCACTGCCAGTTCACTTGTACTGCTTTGTGTCTTGCCTGCTTTACTTTGTCACCGTGCTGCTCTCATTACTGCTTTATTTCCAGTGAAGAGAAGATACGCAGAAAACTCCAGTAGGTGACAAACAGAAAAATTTTAAATCTCCTTGTCCTTAGGGAGTCTGTCAGGAAGAGTAGGTGTTGTATACATCTGTTGGTGCCCTGGTAGCCACATGAAATGCAACCATCTCGTTGGCCTAGCCGTCAGCAAACATCAAATGATGCAGTTGGAGAGGTTGGATGGGGGCTGACAGGAAAAATATGGGATTTTTTTATATGATGGGAATACGCTGGAACCCTGATACAGAATGCTGAAGAAAACCGGTTTGTTGCTGCAGAGTATTTTGCTTTGGTTTATTTTTAATATCAGTAAACAAGGACTCATAGTCCCAGCAAAGCATCTTCTCTTTGCTAAGCACCAAGTGGTGATATGGATTAGGCTTCCCTGTAGGGGGAGAAACTGATAGTGCTTGCAGCCATCCTACGCCCCCTCCCCCTCCCACGCCTTCAAGTTATTCTTTAACCTGTTGGTCATCATCAGTTCCCTTCGGAAATCTCTGGGGCCACAGCGCGTTGTGGGAGTGTTGTGGCTGTAGGCAGTAGTAGTGCAGGGGACTGAAAGATGATTTTTCTACTTTGAAACAAAGCGCTGATGTAAGCTTTAATGGAAGCCCTTTCACACCCTTGCTGCTTCTTTCCATTTCATTTTGGCAGTTATGATTTACCATCCATGGAATATGGTGGGTAGAGATAGCTAAATAACAGATACATGTGGAACCAGAAGTTAATCGCATAAATTAAATCTCTTGCTTCAGCAGGGTTAAAAAATATCACGTTTTAAGACTCTTGAACTTCTAAATGAATCTTAATATTTTTCTAGGTTTTTTGTTACTGCCTACTACATATTAGGCGTGTTTTTCAACCACTTGTTTCCGCAAATCTGAAAATCCATCCCCACTGGGTTTTAGATGTGAATATTCCCATGATTTCTGTCTCTGCTGGAGCTGGACTGTTGTTATGTTGCTGTAAGAGAAAAGTCTGACACAAATGGCACCAGTGGGCTGACGGAGGGATGAGCTTATCATTTTGATGATTCTTTAGAGCACAGCTGTGTTAGAGGAGGCTGCTGTATAGGAATAGTGTCAGGTTGCGCTCTGAGGAAGTTGCATTAATTATTTCCACAGCAATTAGAACATCTTAAATTCCAAACAAATGTTTCCTGTCCAGTCCTCTGCAGTATTTCTTATTTTTCTTATTCTTTGTTTTCAGCTCCTATTACATATAGAGTTGTTTCTTAGTTCTCCTGGAGCAATTCCCTGCTGACTGAGACATGTTGTGGAACACCATAAAATGTAGAGACTTACTGCAAGGCTTTTATTTTAAATAATCGTATCTGTTTGAAGGTGTGACCTGTGTATTAGTTGTTTCAAATAATTTGGGAAATAAATTAATTTTCTGTCTGCTGAAACCAAAGAATTGAATATATTCTATTACATGTCTCTTAGCTTTCAGGTGGAGGTATAACTAAACTTTGAAAATTAATGCCATTAAATGATACAGTGCTTATTGTTCTATTTAAAAGATAGCTGCTTTCTGTTAAGGAAAATGAATTGGCGTTCAGTTCGTAGTCATTTTATAATTGCAGTTGCTCAGGCATGCTTGTGAGATACTTATCTAGCTTAGTTACTCGTCTTTCCATAATATTCAGAGAGGCGAAGCACTTCAGTCATTCATGTGTTTATCCTCACGGACTTCCAGTCAAGGTCAGGGGTATTCACCAATTAAAGGAAACAAAGAAAATTTCAGGGCTGTGTTCAAGCCATTTAGTATGAACATCGTGTGACTCCTCCTTCATTGGAAGGAGAAACTGGGAAAGTATTTGTAGCCGTGAAGAGCACAAACCTGGAATTGCTCAGCCTCTTGAAATTGAATGTGTAGTCCTGATGCTGAGCTTACACTTGTAGACAAAGTGGTAAGACCTTGGGTATCAACAGAAAAATCATTCTGGCCATGGCATTGCACGTCAGCCTTCTAGCTCTTCAGCAGCTCCTCCTCTCTCTCACGTTTCATTGCAAGGTTTATTGCAATATTTATTATTATTGCAAGTAATACTGTGGTAGCTCCTAGTTTTTGAAGCAAATCTGGTGGCAATCTCAATGATGTAGAACAGAATACTAAACTAAGCTGTAGTATACAGCACACTGAGTGAGGAGACTGTTTATTACATCCTTTTCCTGGATCTGCTTTTGAATTTCTGAAGTTTTCAGATGCTTTAATATAGACACCACATGTAAAGAAAGGTAATGTTTATTTGTTTACCTTGTTAAAGAACTTCCTAGTCTCACCCCTGTCATCGCTACGGGTCTGTACAGCATTGGTGGGAAAAAGCTAATGAAATGAGGGGAAAAGTTTTGATCAAAGTGATTTAGCATAAAGCTGAGTGCATTTTTTTGCAATCAGTTTGTCGTGCCTGCCTTAGGAAGCTGGCAGCCTGTTAGCCCCGTAAGGAGTTACGCGGCAGGAAGGCAGGGGTGCCTCGGCGCACGCGTGGCCTGAGGCTGATGCTCGGTGTGAATGTCTTCCAGCTACTTGTGCCTACTGTCAGGGAAAGCACGGAACAGCGTAAACAGCCAGGGTTATGTACAGTAAGTACAGTGAAACAATTACGGTGAGCTCACAGAAACAACTAATTTATGCAGGCAATTAAACTCTCATTGTTTAAAGTGAGCCAGGTGAGGTTCAGGGACTAGTTGCAAAAACAGGTGGAGCCTGGATTGAGGAGTGAGATCTTTGGTTCTAATGAATTTGAAAGGACAAGTCAAGAGAAAAAAATATCATAATTTGTCACTGGGGGGGGGAGGAGTGTGTGTATGTGTGACTAATTAGTTCCATATTTGCTAAAATGATAAACTGAATTGTCCTAAAGTGATTTGGGTAAATCAACACATAAATAAGGGAAGAATTAATTTCTTTGCCTGCTGACTTACTGATAATTGTGATTTGTAAGTTTTCAGGAGACAGGTACATTCTGTTTTCTATGGAAGTGTATGTTGAAAATGGGCTGTGTTTAACAGACAGTAGCATAGATGTCCAGCTTTTACAAGCAATTTACAGAATCTTACATGGAGTGCTCTCTAGTAATAAAGAGGTTATGCAGAGCAGCAGCACTGCAGTAGCATCTTTGTATGTTAGTGGTTGTTCCCTTTCATATGACAATGATTGCTTGTTTTCTTAAACAAATTACTGGAACATACATTGTTCTTCTATTTTCATCACAAGTTGACATGGACCTTAGTTAGACTTAGACAGACTTGTAGATTTCTTTTTCAGTAACTGTAAGATGAGCACCTGTACTATTAATTAAAAGAGCAGCAGGGTGTCCGTTATGATAAATTACTGTTAGTAAGTACCTGAAAAATATCGAATGTTTTACTCGGGGAATGGAAGTTGTGTACCTGACCATCAGGTAAATAGCAATTGGGTTTTTTCTGTCTTGAAGTGCAATGAGAGGCAGAATTCACCAGTGACATCCCCAGGATCTTCCCCTCTTGCACAAAGAAGAAAACCACTCCCAGACCCCCTGCAGATCCCCCACCTCAGTCTTCCACCTGTACCTCCTCGTCTGGACCTTATTCAGAAGGGAGTAGCACGGTCACCATGTGCCAGCCCTACTGGGTCACCAAAGGTGAGTCTTACTGAACCGTTATTCCTTTATAAACGAAGATTTAGAAATTGTATTGTTTTCAAGGTGAGCTTTGCATGTTTATTTTGGAAGTTGCACTTCTGAAATTTTCCATGCATGTTTTCTTTTTTTGGGAGTTTGCTCTGTCCAAAAGGTCTTTAATTCCTTGTAGCTTAGAAAAACTTTAGATTATATCCCCATTGGTTAAGTCCCTTATCTCCTTCAGCTGACTCTGGCGAGTGCCCGTCACACCTTACACAGTCAGATGTTTACGGCTACGTGTGCTGGTCAGATGGGACCTCTGTTTCTCTGTTGATTATACTATAATTGGTTAGGGTCAGAATTTTAAAGACATTGCTAATGGATGAGTTTTGTAGTAAACCCTGATTTTTGAAAATAAATAGAAATTAAAGTTTCCCAAAAATAGATTTCGAGGTCATTATCTTATTAAAATTACATGTTGTGCTCTGATGACAACTTATCCTCAATTTCCACAGCATCCTTACAAGAAAAATATGTGCAGATACACTGCTTTCAAAACCTTAAATAGCATATATTAGGAGTCCATTTTCAAGGAAAATAATACTGACTCTATAGCTAATAAATTGTATGCTGTGTTTTGTGAAACTAATGATACTCAAGATTTAATGATTTTCATGGGAGTGGATAAGCATGAAGGAGAACAAATACTAAGTTTCCTCTCTATTGTGAGTTGATCATTTTGTTGTAAGTGCTGTATAGGGAGGGGGAATTAGATTTAAATTTTTCATTTTTAGATGATGAGTTCAAATTCAAGATCAAGACATGACTTGAAAGCTGTGTGCTCATAATAATGCAGTATGAAGAACCCTATCTATTTTTTCAGGTTTTTACTTCAAGCTTGAGAAGCAACCTCTTTTTAAGATTCTAGTGGTTTATAATTTAGAGGGGAAAATAGAAGTTTGAATGGTTTTTCACCACTTCTTATATTATACAAGGGAATTTATAACACATTGAGGAGATATCCTAATCATATGGCACATCCATTAGAAATTAATTCTACAATGCCATATTTTTACAAAGTTTGTCTTTTAAAAATCAGAAAATCGGAAATTTCAATATTGCTTTAAATGTTTCAGTGATGTTATTTTGGAAATGCCTTTTTTTCCCTTGAAATTTCACTTTAAAAGATAATTGGGGGGATGAAAAGGAAACAAGGTGGGGGCAACAAAGAATAATTTCATACTTTGAAAGAACAAAAAGATGGCCGTTTAGTCCTTCTGAGACTACTGCTTCAGTCAAAAACTTCTCTTTTTCTGCAATGGAAAACTATAATTAACTATAAACTATAACGAAGAATTTGGAGGCAGCCATTATGTTCTTGCCTTGGCAGTGAGAATAACTTTTTCTTAACTAGCAACTGAATTAAACATTTATTGAATACACTGCATATATTGAATAATAACATATTAATATATTATTATATTGAATATTAATAGACCTGTAGGTAGAATAACTTTTATTTTCAGTCTGAGTAACGTGTTGAGGTGCTGCACGAAGAAGAATGGTGGGCTAACCTGTGGAGCGACAGCAAATGCTGTTGTTACTTTAAAACTTTTGCAACCTCAGTCTCTTCAAGTGGTAATATTACGCAGGCTTAGCAGAGTCCATGAAAACTACACCTTCCCAGGGAAATAATCTTCCCTGTATTACTTATAGTAGCTGGTGGTAAGAGAAAAACACTTTGTAAAGACCTGGCCTGAGCGTTATTTTGTAAAATTTTGTTAGTAATTCACTCCTAATGAAAATGTTTTGGGTTTATCAGTTTTGCTCTTAGAAGCTATACAGCTACTGACATATGGTTTATTGGTTTTGTTGTTTTTTTTCCCCTAATAACTTGGGTTCCAGCTTTCTAATATTAGTACATGTAATTTTGGAAGACATTTCACCATTTGTGATATGGTTCAATACTGGGAAAGGATGTACTCTGGCAAAGGTCGTTTGCAGATGAGCTAATTGCAAACATAACTGCATCCTGGGTGTGTTACCTGAAACACACAACTGCGGTTCACACAAGCGGGGCACTCTAACCGTAAAGAGTTGCGTTATCCCTAGGTACACAATTAAAACAGCAGTAGTTATTTTCTTTTCCCAGTTGCTCCCTAGTCATTGCTTTTTTGTGCTCATTCGCTGTCGCTAAGTCATTTCCTTTTGCACGTGGGTTTTAGTTTGTTCGGGGTTATTCAGCTTCAGGCAGTCTGTTTTTTCCAAACACTCCTCAGAATTCATTTCAGCAGCTGAAGAAGTGATGCAAAGGATTCTGGAAAAAAATGATGGGTCAGATAAACCTGCCTCTGTCCGTTGTCTTTTCTCCCTTCCACTCCTTCCTTGGGTTACTCATGCAACAGCCGACCTGGGGGCGTGCTCTCGGCAGAGAGGGCAAGGCTAACATTTCGTCTGCTTGCTGGTGGTGTTGTGACACCTTGAAAATATCTCGGTTAGAAATGGTAAAGCCATACCTGACCACGAGAGAAATATGCACATCTATATGTAACTTTTTTTTTTTTTTTTTAACCTGTGTTGCTTAGTCTTCTCCTTGTATGGTGAGGAAACAAGACAAACCTTTGCCAGCACCACCACCTCCCTTGCGTGATCCTCCACCGCCCCCACCGGAGCGACCCCCTCCAATTCCACCGGAGAACAGGATGAGCAGACACCTGCACCACCCGGAAAGCGTGCCTTCCAGAGACCAGCCCGTGCCCCTGGAAGGCTGGTGTCCCAGGGATGTGTTTGGGACAGGTCAGTTGGTAGGATGTCGAATAGGGAGCGATGCTTCTCCCAAACCAGGACTGACTGCGATTTCAAACATAAATGGAAGGCACAACCGCATCGGTTCTGATCCAGGATTTATGAGGAAACACAGACGGCACGAGCTGCCTGCGGAAGGTGCCAAGGTATGAAATGTGCTGAATGTGATGTGTGGGATCCTGGTCTGGGACCCCCCTGCAGCGCTGTCGTGCTGCGGGTAGCATGCTCTTTGTGCTGGTCAGTGCTTGTCTGCTGTTTCTGAGGCTGTTGTGTTGATCCTTGGTAATAAGCTGGTCCTAAATCAACAGTTTGTTAATACTGGGATTTTAAAAGAAACAGTACATGAGGGTCTAAGTTACAATTTTAACATGAAGTCTTCAAGAAATGGAGAGAAAATTCTAGCTGTGCTATAACCTTTTAGTAAATCATCCATACAGTCGGTGCATGATAATAATAAATCACTGCCGTAGTATAGTTACATAGTATCTCAGGTCCAATGTGGAAGCATCTTGTGCCAAAATTGTGTATGTGTTTCCTGATGGAAAAGCAGATGTTCCAGTTACCTCTGTCATAGGTGAGGTGGGGACTCGGTAACCTCTTCAATCTGTGATGTGTACAGTACATACAGATGATGTATACAAATGGACTTAAATTGTCAGATATATTGTGTGCATTAACATAACAAGCTAAATATTCTAAAGGTCAGTTGTGTGGTTCATCAGTAAAACATTATTTTCAAAAGAGCATTGAATTAGTCATGGTGTTCTGTGTAGTCTAATGGAAAAGATCTAGCCTGCCTTGACCCTTAAGAAAGAGGAAACAAATACATCTGAAGCCAAGTTACATGTGGAATTGCTTATTGCATCTTTACCACTGGCTAGATGTGTAGCATCCTTGAAAGTGCTGAGTGGCCCCAGTATTGCATTGTTTCATTTGTTATTACCAGCAACATTCTAAACCTTATGCAGGATAATTAGCATTGCAACTCCGTTTATCTTTTACAGTTGCTTACAGTGATGCACATTCCTTCAGCTGAATTTTTCTTTCTTTGTGCTTAAATCAGAGCTCCGTTGTATATTGTTACAACTTGTTCATAGCAGCTTTTGACTTCTCTTGGACAAATGTCCGGTGTAATGTCCGATAATCCATTTTCAGTGCTGAGGGCATTCTGAGTTGTCACTTGCAGCCTTCCCGCTGATTATCTAGCTTGGTTTGCTGGGGCCATTGGCTTGTCACTCACAGAAGTATGTCCTCCTGCCCTTGTTGCAGTGTATAGTGTAGGTGGCACTAACTATGGTGTTTCTTTTATCAGATGGTGGGGGAAGTGAAGGATCGTTGCTATATGTTAATTGAAGATATCTGGGGGGAGAGTGGAGAGGGAGTAGTTCTGGCGTTAGGTGGCTTCACACAACTTGCAAGTCTTATGGCTGGGAGGCTTAGGTTTGAAAGAGATCAGGTGGTGACAGCCTAAGAAAGAATTCCTAGTTCTGTTTCTGATCAGTTTTATAAAAACAGCTCAGTAATTTATTCATAGAGCAGGCTGTTAGCTCAAAGCTGCTCTTCTTTATTTTGCTTGAAGACTACATAGCTTGTGCTAGGAAGGATGGATACATGGTTAAGTCACGGTAGTTAGAAAGCGTAACTTTTTCTCTCTATTTGCTTTTCCCAAAGTCACAAGCTATTTAACCTTTCTATCTCCATTTTACATTTTTTTTCTTATATGGATGTTTTGGTTATTTTGAAAGTATGTTACTGAAATTCAATTAGTATCGGTAAAGAACATTGACATATATGATGAAAGGTGCTTAAGTCCATGATGTTACATATCATTAGAATGTTCGTTTATCAGCGTTGAGGCGAACCCCCAAAATTTTGCTTACAGCAGGCTGTTGATCAAAACGCTACAGCTTTTCATCTGATTTTGAAAGGATACTGTGTATATATCTTCAATTTTACCTTCATATGGCATTCCAGTTGTGGTCTGGCACAGGATTGAAGGTGATGGAATAAATACTTGTCAAATCAGAATAACCACTCTGTGTAGAAGTGCCGTTGTAGACTGAGGGAGTTACACATGTGTTGAACCAAATGCTGCTTTGAACTGTCATCTTCAGGTTATGGATCTAAGCCGTTTGGTTAAACGGAGCAGCTGACAACTCGGAATTATTGTTTCGGGCTGTATGCGCATTCATGAATGAAGCATTTAATGAGTTTTCGTCCCTGATTCATATATCAATTATATTATAATCTTTTTGCTATTGGTAAAAACCAAGAATCAGGCAGACAATCCTGTTACCCACAGGGTAGGGGGTGCATTCTGGCAGGCACTATATCACGGAGTTGTAACAACCATCAGTGTGTTTAGCGCGCTGTGCCTGCTGGTTTCCCAGAGTACTTCATCCCTCTCACTTTGATCAGTTTGCTGTCTTGAAATCTTAATTCCCCACCCCCCGCCAGCAGTTCACCTGTAACTGAGTAGTCCATCTAGTAAGTGTGAAGTGGGACTTCCTTGCTGGCCGAAGCGTTAAGCTAACGTGTTCTCCAGCTCCCAGGTGGGGGTGGGCTGAAACAGGTATGAGGGAGTCACTTCACATCACACCTCTGCGGTGTGAGCTCCTAGGACAGCCTTTGCCCGTGGCCTTCTCTAGGTCTGTTTGGTAACATCCTTGATGATAAACAGGAGGCAATAACCACTGTAACACTTGTGTGATTTTTAGGTCTTTTCAAACGGTCATCTGATAAATGAAGAATATGATGTCCCTCCACGGCTTTCACCCCCTCTTCCAGCTGCCTGCATCATCCCTAGTATAAAGTAAGTTAAGTTCATCTATAAAGGAAATGTGTTAATGAATGTTAAATAATAGCACTGATTCTTTGGTGCTAAAAGAGGAAAACCAAAAAAAAAATAAATTAATTACTATGACTAGGTGATGCATTTTCCATGAACTTTAATGTGGTGTTACAAAGGAAATGTAAATTGTATTGATTGAGTGGGAGCAGTTCTAATGTTAACTGAACATACTACATTTTTATAGGAAGAGAGAATGAATTGTGGGAGATCTTACTCCAGACATTTGGCAGTGGGAGCAGATGCTGTCTGGTTTTGCTTCTACTACTGCAGGAGAAGCGTGGTCAGAGCTATTTGTCGCAGGAGATGAGAGATTCCAGGGAAAGCGCTAGGGGTAGAAAGTGTGATCTGTGTGTGTCCTGCCCCTCATCTAGCCATGCTTTCTGCTCGTGGGGATTTATCCAGGGCTCACACCAGTATCTTGTCTCTGTTGTAGCTAAAACCCAACCAAAGAAAAATGCTTTATATAATTTCAAGTGGGGTTAACCTCCCTGAGTTCCAGAATATGATTTGGGAAATTTTGTCGTTTCCAGTTGCAGACTACTCTTGGTCTTCCAGTAACACGACTGTTGATTAGGTACCAAGATATTACTGTGCATGACAAGTGTCTTTGGACTCTGAATCACACAAGATATTCTACAGAACAAGAGATACTTAAACTAGAAAGCCTGGAAGTGCTATGATGTAGTTTTGTCAATTTTTCGTGGCTTTGTAAGGAAATCGAAGCATATCTCAACATTTGTTGTTATCCTACAGCTTCTTTCTAATGCGCTACTTGTGATTCTTGCTGTTAAATAAAATAATTGGGCTGTCACTACGTACTAATACTAAGAATTTTCTCTTTAGTCTGGAATTTTGCTGTATCTTCAGCACTCATTCCATTGTTGTTCACTTAGCAGTAACATAAAAGACAAATACATTTCAGCATTTCGTTAATATGCTGGGTTTTCTCTTCCTGAGCGCTAGAATAAAGGTGCGGTGAAGCGGTGGCTTTTCATTCAGAAGCATGTTTCCAAGGGGAACAGCTGCCAGGTTGAAGTTCTCCATGTTTAGTTGCTTTTCAGAAGCGAATTTCAGAACGTAATCCAGACATTTCTGTAAGTGCCTGTTGGGATGTAACCTGAGTGAGTCAGGGTGTCACAGGAGCACCCTTTGGCTACCTCGTGTCATCCATGCCCTTATCAGCTGAGCTCCTCGGGTTGACCACCCCTTCTGTGATACGGTGCGAACCCTGGGGTGTCCACGCTCTCAGTCAGAAGGAGAAAGCAACGGCTCTGCTAGACAAACAAAATACTTTGATATTCCAAAGCCAGTTGAGCTCCGAAGAGGGGAAGATTCTTACTTTTACTTTGTGTAGCGCTGAAAAAAACAAAACATTCTTTTCATGAATACCCCATTTTTTACTCAGACCTTTGCAAATGGAGCCTAGAATCAAAAGTACAGCACATACATACTCCATACACTGTTCACTGGAGAGTCCAGTAGCGATGTGGACAGGCATGAAATCCATGTCCCACCAGTGCAAAGCTAGGGTGGTCTTCAGCTTGGGCAGAAGAATCACCTTCGTTACCTGAAGCCTTCTGAACTGAGAACAGACATTCCAGCCAAGAGAAAATCTTCATTTGCTAAAACCAGACTTCTGAGGAAGAAAATAACTCTCATTTCCAGTTTGGTTTTGTACTTAACACCTTTTAAAAAATATACAGCATGTTTTAAGTTTTGATTTTTAAAATGTAATGAGTATCAATATATAACATAGGGATCAGAAATTAAAATTATCTGATTAACAACTACTAAAATGTCACATGGAATGGCTGTTAACAACATACAATAATTAATTTTTAGTTTTTCCTCAGAACACAAATGTGTAAATTTAAAATTTTTACTTTTTAAAATTTTTTAAAAATCAAATTAGGCTTTTGTTACCCCTAGAAAATACCCCATAATCTGTACTATCATGTGGCAATATGTGGGTGGAAAAATGGAGGGGGTGGGGGGAGAATTTTCAAAAATAGCAAGTTTAATAAGTTTAATGTTTCCACCAACCGTAACAATTGCTTTCCAAAAGGTAACCTAAATAATATTTAGCATGATTTAATTTGAAATGTCAGCAAGAATATTTTTACAGTGTATTTTTCCTCTTGTTAAATTGACTGCGCTAAGCCTGCAGAAATATGTGCAGCCGTACTCCGTCCAAGCTACTCTGGCTTTCCACAGCTGTGCTACTGCAATCAGTCTGGAGCAGGCTTCTCGTTTTTTCCTACTCTCCGATCTCTGCGGAGTTGTGGCTTCAGAGCCAGTTTGCTCCATACAGCTCCGAGGCATTTTATTCTTTCAAGTTACTGTCGTGAGTTTGTAATTCCAAGGGTTGGACTGAAGGATACACTGAGCGTGTATGAAATCAGTCTGAATCATGAGGCAGCGCAATGAGCCGCCGCTGGAACTTCACAGTTCTAAAATGTCCCCGATTGCCATGTTTGATCAGTTTTACTGAATGCATTACAATTATAACCTTTCTTTTTTTTTTTTTCTTTCCTAAATTACAGTAATAGAAAAGCACTACTGTCGGTCCTTTTCTGGAAATGGTGCTGATTTGTTTTCATTTTACTAAAAATTGTTATTATTAATTGTACTTCAATAAGGAAATGTTGGGCTCTTGTTCGCCAAGATTGTTATTTTCCACTCAGCCACTACATTGCCGGCCCTACATGTGAAAACAGTTAGTCTTTTATTGGACTGCTCTTAATTATGTCCGTTTATTTTTAGCCGTTTTGATCAAGTTGCTATTTTATTCTTGAAAAAAATAAGTAAAACTTTTGTGCCAAAGATACAGACACCTTCTTCCCTAAAACTTGGTGATTTTCAAATTGTTTTATTCCTGTGAGTAGATGCTACATCAATAAAAAATTGACCCCTGTGTCTTGAAAGTGCTTTATGCCCCAGTGATATTTTCTGGGAGAGTGTCTGGGGTTTCGAGTATGTAATGAGACATCCAGTTCCGACTGCCTCTTGTAGTATATGAATATATTGGGCAAATCTAGTTGCTTTGAGGTAGTTGGGGGAAAAGTGGAACTGAAAGGTATTTATCCTCGTGCTCTCCCTTCTGCCTTGCCAACAGGCTCTGGAGGTGTGATCACGGTTCCAGTAAAGACGACCGCGGCTTGGGAATCCCGGCTGCCTGGACGCGAGGCTTTGGCGTGGTGCCCCCACGGTGGTGCTGGAGGGGCACTGCGGGGGCGCGGGTTCCCCGCAGCCGGGGGGTGATGCGCTGGAGGGCACGGGTCCCTAGCTCATAGCCTGATGGGCCAGTGGATCTGGATGCATCGGGGGTTCTGTGCTAATTGTCATTGCTAATTCTCAGGCTTACTCTGTGGCAAACAGAAAACTGTGTCCTCCTCTGAGAACGAGCGAGAGCTGCTTTGTGTACATCTTGTGTTGCTTGAGGGCCACAAGCAGCTGACAAGCGCTGCGTTGATCCTGTGGTCCATATCACTTAACACTTCGCTGAAACAGTTTAAGGCATTGCAAGATTAAAGCTTTTGTCCGCACTGTCAGGTGGTACTCTGCGCAGGACAGAAGGGTTGACAGCAGGGAGCTGCTGCCTGTACTGTACACATGATGGGGCAGCAGGTCACCTGGCTGTGGTCTGGTCCCATGGATTTCAACAGTCTGTAGCGATCGGGATGTAGTAAGGGCACGCTTGGAGCCTACCTTGTATTTTGGTTTAATCTGAAAGGTGCTCACGTGGTGCGCTCCTGAGTGCAAACCGAAGCGTGGTAAGCGGGGGAGGTCGGAGGGTTCATTTCAGAAGCACGGTCCTGATCCAAACCAAAATACCTGGGACTGCAAGTTCATTGTGTCCGAGTCCTGTCAGTCAGTTCACCAGTACATGATGGAAAGGGAATCTTGCCCTGAAATACTTCTGAATGTGTGAGATGCTCGTTCCCTGGAGCTCTGTTTACAACTAAGCTGGACATGAGGTGACCGGGCACAAATGAATTCTCACACCTTCTCCTGTTTTGCCTTCGGCCCTTGGTGCTCAGTGGGATAAGAGAGATCGACATCTAGCCTTCTGTTCAGCAACCAGAAACACAAAGAAAGTCTTCGCCTACCAGAATGTAATTTGGATTTTCAACTTTAAAATATTTCCACTTAAGTAAGAAGAGGAACTAGAGAATATAGAAATACAGTGTGCATAAATACAGTAAAGCTTTGTCAGCTTTGTATTCCTCTGTACACAAATCTCCTGAAGTTCTAAAAGCAATGAAGTTTTTTAATTAATTATAGAAAATTTCACCAGCTTGATAAACAGATGCCTAAGTTTTGCATGTCTTCACTTCTAATGACAATGTTCATCTGTTTAGTTACAAGAAACTGTGAAATATTTGTCTATTTATCTTACTAGGTGGCTTTCTGTAGTACAATAGTTAGTCTTAGAATAACAGAGATTTAATAAAACAACTTGATCTCAAAGAAATTTCAATAATCACAGAGAAGAGGGGATAGATGTCTACCAGCACAGTGCAAGAGGTTTGGAGTCAAATATCATTACAATTGGAGTAAATTAGAAGAATGATACGATTTTTAAAAAAATATGAAATCTGAAATACTAGTAAAATATTATGAAAGTATAGACAATTTTAGGTCTCTGATGGAGACTATATTAGCTATATGCTAGTACTCTAACTCTTCTACTGCTTTACAAATCTAAAGCACCCTTCAAATATTATTCGCATAATAATATTTACAACCTGACAAGTATATTCCTTACTTTAAAGGTAGTGAGAGATTTACTGGTGTGAAGGACTTGTCTAAGGCTGCACTGTATTCAGAAGCAAGAGACTTCAAATTTAGGGCTTTAGTACTACCTCCAATCCAGTGACTTCTTAGCAGAGAAGGGGGGTTGTTTTTGCCCAGTAACAGGCTTTGAAGAGGGCTTCAAACAGTGCTGCTGACCTGGCTGGGTCAGTATTGGGCATTTCTGGTTGAGATATTAATATCTGAAACATTGCTGTCTGCAGAAGCCAGCAATTCAATTAGCGATTATTTTGAAAAAACACAGGCGCATGTGCGCCTGTGTGTATATATATATACATACACATATATGTAACATCTCCAGAACATGCTGGATTGCCATGTAAGAATAGTTGCACATCCACAGAAATGAGAAAATTTATTCTTTGTGGGCCTTCCAACTGTCTACCTGAGAACACCACAGAGTTCTTGTCCCAGTGCAGTTTTTACCGTCTGTTCTTTAAATGGCCGTAGAGCAGTGACACAAACCTCGTGTCTGCCTAGAAATCAAGGATGGAAAAAGCAATTTCCCACTGCTGTGTGGAAAGGGAGCTGAAAATTTCAGTAGGGGGGTTGCAGTTCGGTGCCATAAATATTCTTTCCCCCGTCTTTGGCTGGTAGGTCTTTGCAGAAGCTGGTTTCCCATCTTCCATGAACTTGTTCCTGAAGTCAAAATTATGTGACGGATTGAAGGACGGAGTGTCTGAGAAGTAGCTAGGGAGCTCGAGGCTTTGAATGTATCCAAACAAAAGCAGCACACATGCCCCCTTCTTTCTCAGTTCTTTTTCTTTCTCCATTTTTTTTGTTGATTTGTTTATTTAGTGACCGGCTAGTGCTGGTGGTAGGTAGTTATTCCTTTTTGTTCACGGAGTGCCCTGACGTCCTGAAGCCGTGCGGCATCACCTACCGTGTTTCTCCTCAGGTGTTTCTCCTTTGTGAAGGAGCGTGCTCTGTGTCAGGTGCTGTGTCTGTTGAAAAAATGAGGAGATAGGCATGGCCTGTCATTTCAGCCCTTGGCGCTCACGATAAAATCAAACTAGACCACAGTAAGAGAAAGTATGTCCACCGCCTTCTTGCAGTGCCTTCTGGTCCTTCAGAACTTCCCTAAATGATGTACGAAGTAGATGCGTCTCATAGTGCAGCGTGTAGTTCAGCTCAGGGGCCAGTAACCGTAATTGTAGGCCACGGATCAAAATGGGTGTAGATGCGTTGCACATCTTTATTCGGGGTCCTTCAGCTGTTGGCTTGTTTTTGTTGGCAAAAAATAAAGTTGCTCTCCATTGCATAATGTACTATCCAGGTGATTTTTGAAGTTACACACTTACTACTCTTCACGTCCAGCTAGTTTAAGAACCAAACTTCTGTTTGTGGTTTTCATGTGTGGTCAAGCTGAAGTCAAATGAAGTCTTTAATGTAAGCTTTTTTGTTTCAGGTATTTTGTGAGTTCCTTATTTATCTTGATGTATTGGAGTAACTGCTATAGATGTTCTATGTATAAAAGGTGATGCTGATTGTTAGACCTGTAACCTCGCTAGTTACATTTTTATCAAGGCCAAAAGATTTGTTGAGCTTGTTAATACCTAAAAAAATTACTTGCTCACCAAAATGACACTTTTGCCTATTCTGATCACACTCATATAACAGAAAACCAGCTAGTGGGAGTTAGTTTTTTAGTTTAAGAGAAATCTCATACCTAGCAGTGTTTTCCATGACAGAACTTGGTACCTGTAAATGGAGATTGTGAGGTCTGCCCCCTTCCTGGGTTTCCACTGCTTTCACAATGTGATATAAACCACTGTCTGCGGGGACAATGAAAGACAATTATTGTTTGGAGTAAGAATAATTTAAAATACAGGCAAGTTTTTGAGCATTTGGTAATGGTATGGCTGGAACAAGACTCCACTGAAAGGGTGCGAGTCTGCTGCCTCGCTGAGCCCTGCTAAGTAATGTTTGTCCTGAATTAACTGTTGCTCGGTTCTTTTGATAAGTGCAAACAAGTTAAGCCTTGTAAGTGCTTGTTTGGTACTCTAATTCTTCGCAATTCTCCGCTTTGTTGTGCTTGCTTAAAGTAGCTGTTTAACTCTGAGGTCAGCTGCCCTTTTCTCTGGGCATTTTTAGTGACAAAAAAGCCTTACAAGGTTTAGTTTGACGTGGTGTCAGTGGAAGAGAGTATTTTCAGTATTATAGTGAGGTCAATTATGTAATAGTGAAAACAGAACTGATCTTTTGCTCATCTCCTTAGGTGCCCTGTTCCTTCAGCAAATTCTCTGTCTGATAAATCAAGGGATCACACCGATGACGATGATGAATACAAAGTTCCTTCTTCACATCCTGTAATACTGAGCTCACAACTGCCTCACGGTCATAACATCAAACCTCTTGCTCGGTAAGGTCATTTAGCCGCCTTGAAGGCAACTTATTTCCCAAAACTCTTGCTTTTTCCAAAATGTAACTGGATTCAGCGTTTGTAATGCTGGTTAAGCTTGCCTGCCTTTTCAAGCGTCTCAGCTCTTCAAGCTTGGATTTCATGTCTCTGTTTCATTTGACCACTGCCACAGCCACAAACCTGCGAGGTTCACTTCATCGTGCCGCTGTGTGCCAGGACTGGGGGGAGGGGTGGGGGGTGGGGGGGTTTGCCTCCGGACACCGTTTCTGCAGCGGATCCTTTTTGTCCTTTAAACTGAGGTTTTCAAAACTGACCTGGAGATTCAGCCCCCCCAAATCTTGCATTTTGGTTTTAAGGAGAATCCTGACTGAAATTCTCAAAGTCAGCTTCGAAAATCTTAAACTTTCGCATTTTATATGATTTAAGAAGTAACGCAGTGAATTTGGCAGCTGTGTGTACGTACTTCTGTTCCCTTTCTGTCCCATGTGTACTGTGTCTTTTTAGCTCTTTGAGCCTCTCTCACAGCATATTTTCTTTCTGCTTCTCAGGAAGAGAACTTTTTTTAAAAAAAAATCAGATGGGATGTATCTTTTTTTGCTGTGTTCTAAAATAATATCTCCAGACTTTCACAGTTGTGAATTATTAATGGAACATGGCAAGGCGATGTGGAGCCAAGGGACATGGCGACTGAAGGCTGTGTCATTCTGGGTGAACTTCTTAGTCTTTGACTCATAAAAAAAATCTGAATGTCTGGAAATAAGAGAATAAGTCTTGGGGGAAAAGAAGGGCCAGTTCTCTACTGGTCTTGTAGGTCAAAAGTATGATACTAAAATAAAGTTTTCATGTAAAAAGTTCAGACTCTTCTGCTATTAAAAAAAATGCATTGACATATTGCCGGTTTTTCCTCTCTCTGTCAGAATGTGATGTCAAGGATCCACCATCATTAAAGCTCGACATCTCTCTCATCCCAAAATTAGCCAATGACAATATTTAGACCTCTTCTGTCAGAATTTAGAACAGGTGGAAGAAGGGTCATAATCTGATCACCCCTTGCATGCAGGTTAAAAAAATCTTGTCTTTTTTATTTCTAATATAACAGAAATATTAGTATTTCTGTTAACAGAAATGCTGATCCAACCTTCACTGCATGGAGGTGAACATTTCACAGTTGTCTGAGCTTTTTGATCTTGAGTACTTAACTTGCAATCTAGCATACGAGACTTTAAAAACCCAACCAAACAAAAACCAACAAAAATTATGGATTAAAATCTTGGTGTTGGCGAAGCTAAAAAGTGGGAAGCAAAAGAAATAATTCCAAGGTCCTAATCCTTGTTACCCACGTCATATTTTTATCTGAGCATGTTATGTTTTGCATGGGAATGTCTTTCCATACCATGCGAAGCCATCTAACAGAGGCTGAGTTTTTGCATGGCCAGGGTTACACAGGATGAAACCTTCCTTAGTCATCTGCATCAGATGGGAGCCAGATGCCACCCGTTGCCTTGGCTTGGTGGCTTGAGGGCTGTGTCTGGGTTAGTAAGCAGTGTGGTGCTAGAGGAGTGAGTCTGTAGAGGGGACCAGTTGATCCACACTGTGTGTTCTGGGAAGTTTTGGATACAGACCAACCCTAACATGGTCCTGTGGCTGGAGTACCCTTTAGTAATGTGGTCCCGTGGCTGGAGTACCCTTTAGTAATCGCAGTACGTTGGAGGAGCTCCCGCAGGAGGTCTTCTGAGATAACCTCATCCAGAAGCCCTGGAGTCTGCACATTCCGAGACCTCTGCAACGTAAACCAAGGTGCTGTAAGGGGGGGTGACTTGTGGTGGTCTCTTTCAATTCGTACTCCAGACCTGGACTGAAATGCTAATATCTAGATGCACCTTGAAAGATTCTTGAGAAAATAACCAGCTGGAAAACTAGGAACTTCTCGTTTTCTGGTATTCTGCAGAAAAGAGTTGAGTGCTTTCAGTTGGCTGGTACAGGATTTCACCAGGCCATGAGAATTATTAGTAGTCTGTAGGTGGAAAGCTGATTTCAAAGATTTTTTTACTACTTTTTGGTTTATTTTTTAGATAATATGCTTGGTCTTGTGCTTATTTAGGGGTTTTTTAGCATTAATCCAGGTCTTGCTACAGAGGAAATACCTCAGTTTGCCATTCAGGTTGCTCTATAATTAAAACCACTAAGTCTTTTTATTATATATTCTGATACGGATTTTAACTCAAAACAAACCATTTTCTTAAGCATTAAGAAAAAAAAAAATTCTATTGAATTTTTTTGTGTATGGATATATATGATGTTCCATATACTTGAAATGCCTCCTCCTAGCTAATGCCACTGCTTAGATGTGAAAGCTGAGATACAGGCTTTCAAAAAGAATTTTGATTCTGGTTGATGCTGTATTCTTTTAATGCACTTCGTTTAATCTCATGGGGAGGGGAGTGTCAATAAACTTTTCAGTATTAGTTTAGCGAAACTGTTAACAGCAATATTATTTCTTTTAATTGTCATAAATTTTTAGCACCTTTCAGTTCTGTTCCCCACTGTCACCTTCTCTTACCTCTTCCTAAAGTGTTGCTTCCTCAGCTCTTGGAGAGTACTTAGTTTTCAGTAAAGAGCCTAAAAAAATTCTTCTGGGTGTTTTATAATTTAGGAACTATATAATTCTTCTATCCTACCCCCAAATTTGGATTGCTTCTTAAGACTTTTTGCTCTTTCACCAGTAGATGTGACAATGCTAAAAATACTATAAGAATGAGACAAAAAATGATTCACAGTCTTTTTTTCCTGGCAGATCAGGTAATTGGTTTGTTAGAGCTGCCCATCTCTGCCCAGGTATGGGTGAAGTTCAGCAATACGGAATGGAGGGAAGGAATTTGAGCATTACTAATTAGGCTGCTATTAGAAGACTGATACATTATAACATTAGCTGTCTTTTCCTAATAAAACTTTTTTCCGAAAGGAAAAGGCAAGGACAGAGGGCTTGCTTGCTGGTACTTGCTCGCTGCCCTTCTTTCTGGTGTTGACTGTTGATGCAGACAGGTATTTCAGCATCATTTGTAAGCCGATCACTTAACTGGGCTCATTATGACCTGACTGCTTCTGAAGTGGTGCCATGTTAAATTATCTTGCTGCCTGTGGCTGGTTAGACTATTAAAAATGCAGAATAGATTCAAATTAAAGTAGAATAAATTCTTAGTGGGTGTAGGTGCTGAGGAGCCGAGGAAGTGTTGCATCTACTGCATTTGGGAGGTTGAACCCATCTCATGTCAAGGAGGGAATCCACACCTCCTCTGCCACCTCCCTGGGGCAACTCATTCATAACAAAATTGCTCCTGCCATTGGGGTGGGGGATGTTGTTTTGTTTTGGTTTTAGGTCTTGCAATTATTCTTGCATTTATTTCATTACCTCTAGTTATAACTCTTGGGGCCACAGCCACAATTTCTCTTCCTCTTTCCTGTTTATATATTCCAAATGATTCCAGACCTTTACTCATTCCTCCTATCCATATGGCCAAGGCTGATAGGTTTGTTAATGTTCGTAGTACTGGTAGCAGCCCAAAAGCTGAATTTTTAGCTGTATATAGCTCCAGCAGATTTGCCGGTATTTAGTAATGATGGTGCATGGTGCGTTGGGATTTCTATTTTTAAGCAGGAATTGCTTAGCATGGTGGCCTTTTTCCAGAGAAACTCTCTGGTTCTTTCAGGATTTGCAGGGTCTATGGTTCCAATGACAGGACTAATTTCCCAGTTCTTTTACATTTATTTAAACAATGATTAATGTTATGAAAAGGTTTTTGTTCTATGTTTTTCCCTGCATATTTGAACAGAGTCATCTGACAAAAATAATCTCCAATATTTTTCTGACAAGATTATAAGCAACTTTGTGTTGTTTAGCTTAGATTATTTTCATATTTAATTTAATACTGATATTTAATTCTGAGAGCATAATATGCTTCCATTAAAATAAAAAACCACCAACAACAACAAAAAAAACCCCAGTAGACTGTGGTAGAAGTATTAGCGAGACTCAGCTTTTTGTTACAGAAATTACCAGGTGCCTGTGAAATTCTTTTGACTGGTTCCATTTTTATTTTATTTTATTTTTTAATGTTTGGCTAAGAGTTTAGTTGAAATTTGCTGTTGCTAGTGGTGTCTTGCAGCATTCTGTTTGATTTATTTTTTGTTGTTTTCTTTTGTTTAATTACTTTTATGTCTACTTCAATGTGGATAACTACCAAAATCCACATTTCCTTTTATCGTATTTCTGCTAGGCAAAATGCAACAGTGGGAAGGTGAATTCGGACTGAGCCTGCGACTTAAATGTGTGAATAAACTAATGACCTGAGCTCAGAAGTGAGGACTATGTTTAATGTTAGTTCTTCTCTATCTTGTATCGCAGCCTTGAGTAAGTTGTTAAGCCACGCCAGCGCCTCACCAGGAAAACAGTACAGTCCTCCAAAGCAGGATTTTAGCGATGGTTAACCAGTAGCTGCTCTCAATATAAGAAAGCATAGATTTTAAAATTGGTGCAGTGTATCGCCTTTTACTTGTTCACATATAATGCACTGCCAGCTCAAGTACTTGGCCATTGTGGGAGTTAGTACCTGGATGGTGGGCTGACGGCTGCCTGTCCCGTGTCTGCCTCCAGGGTGTGTGAGAATGGGCAGTGTGCTGGAGCGGTGAACGGAACGCACGGTGCCGCTTCCGAGATGAAGAAATCAAAGCATCCAGAGTTAGGTATGTTTTTATTTTCCCCTATTTAGCAAGAAAACTTACTCTGTGCTGTTCTAGGGGTACAGCAAGAAAACATTCACTTCTTGTGATTGTGTCATTCAGGAGATGCCTATGATGCACCTACTGCTCCGGTACCTTTGCCACCTGCACGACCTCCTACCAGAGACAACCCCAAACACAGCTCTTTGCTCAACAGGACACCCTCCGATTATGATCTTCTGGTGCCCCCTTTAGGTTGCAGACTTTTTGCTGATTACATTTAATGGTTAACATTGCCTAGATGAACCAAATACCATGTTTATTGCAAAGAAACCAGTGCTGAGTATGTTAAGAGTACCAGAGGAGCTATGGGCTAAGCGTTACAGCTGTGAGTCGATAGTTGTGTCAGTGGTCTGTGCTTGGTGTCTGTCTGTAAGCCCTCGTGCCAGACAGACGAAAAGTCATACTCAATCTGTATTCAAGCTATAAAGAAAAGCAAAACCATTTCCCCTGAAATAAATCACGATTCTTTGTCCCTTAATAGGAAGTTTGAGGATTGCAATTTAATGCAAGAGTGGAGGGTTTTTCATATTGTAGCCTAAATAATTCTGTTTCTTTTATCAAATACAAAGAGGAATGCCATAGAGGTGGTATTTAGGTCAAAGAAAACTAAACTAAATTTGTAAGTTTTTCTGGGGATTTTTCCACTGTCAAGGGACAGTTCAAGACTCACTGCTGCCTCCAGTCGCCAAAAGCTCTCTTTTCCAGCCCTGATTTCTGTTCTGTCCTCCAATGCAGAAGTGGGTGAGCTCTGCATATGTACGGGGGCTGCGCCTGGCCACCCCCACCCCTTCACTGCCAGCCTCGGCGGCGGGGCTCTCTGTGTGTCATCACCCCATTTTCTGGTTCCATAAAAGCTTTTGACCATTTGCTGTGTTCCTGCACTGAACTCTCTCTGGTCCCTGAAGTGTTCCTGAGCTGCGAGAGGACACAGGATTGGAGGCAGAACAACAGATAAAAATTGCTCGGCTTGGTAGCTCCAGTCCTCTCTGCACCCCCTCTGTGTACGGGGTGCAGCCTTCTGCCAAGCCCTAGAAAATTCAGTTTATACCTGGGGTCAGAGCTTTAGAACAGCAGGTACAAATAATAGACGGTATAAATGTAGCAGATTCTATGTAGTCAGCACAGCTGTTTGAATATAAATATATTTGCTTAGCCACTGAAACGGGGTTGTTTATTCAGTGAACCTTCCATTGTAATACACTCTTTGCAATTGAGCCACCAAAGGAAACCTCTGTCCCCCCTGCCCCACCCCAGAAAAGAGATGGAGCACTGCGAGGGGCCATTCGGAGCGTGTGTTTGAAGGATTGTGCGTAGCGAGAGTCCGGCTTACGGTTTCATTGCTGGAGTCGCTGAACTGCTAGACAAACCCTAGGAGGAAAAGCCTCAGCAGCCAGAAAATAAAAGTTGAAGCTTCACTGTGTGTTCTGTGGGTCTTAATGAAATTTTGCTCATCTAATAATTCTTTTCTAAACTGCAGGCGAAGACACATTTGATAACTCGCCGCCCGCGCTCCCACCACCACCGCCGCCTGCGCGGCACAGCATGATCGAGCACACGAAGCCTGCTGGCTCGGGGAGCCGGCCCCCTTCGGGACACGAGCTCTTCCTTCATCCCGGTAGGAATACAAAGGAAACAGCGTATTTAATTGCATTTTCCTTTACTTCAGAAGCTTATCTGTTCTGAGATAGCGTTGTCATGAGGCTTCAGAAGAGTGTTTTGACTATATTTCATACTTAAAAAATACTAACAATAGAGGGGGGTTTTAATGGTGGAGATGAAACAACTCAGAGTATAAAAATACAACTTCTACATTATCACAAAGAAGCAAAATAAGGCTGCTGTTTCTCTACCATCCTAGATATCTTGGTAAATCGTACATTTCTAGTAAGAATTGTTACTTGTGAAGTGCCAAGTTTTCCATTCTAATCCACAGTACTAGTCTCCATTCTTTTGCCAGCTCTGTTGTTTTCTATAGTAAAACATAATGCCTGGGTTTTATTTTCAAATTGGAACTTGTGGAAAAACTAGAAAATCAGGGAATAGAGCATCCTGCTTGGTTAGAACTGTAGTAGAATTTTGCTGCAGATGGCTGCAGGTGCCGGTGGTCTGCAACCTCTTTGGTAAGTCACGGTTTCACCTTTCTTTCCCAGTGAACCGCTGAGAGCCTTTTCCAGTCGGTATTTTGCTCGTAAAAGGTGTGAAAGCTATGTTCATGATTTATGACTTTTGTCTTGGAGTTGAAAAGTGTTTGTCAGGTGATGCTAAACACATTTGCTGCTGCTGCAAGTTACAACAGGGGTGTTGTGGGTTGTAGTGCGTACCTGTGAAGTGACCTATTTTATTTTTTTTATCTCTGGAACCTTCCAGAGGATGTTGGTGTCTTAAGTTTACCTGCCCCAGGAATATTTTCAGTGATTATCTACCTTGTGGTGTGGTCAGATGCCTTCCTCCTCCTGTCCGTTCTTCTCAGAAGCTGTACGGAGAGGGAGAAGCGAGTGCGTTTCGGCGGCAGCATCACGGGATGGCCAGGATGGAGATGACAAGTGGTCGGGTGTTTGCCTGACCTCTGTGAATGACAGTAGCTGTGGGATGGAAGTGAGCTAGTTTAGGCTGGAGTGACCTTTTACAGAATGTTTTTATTATGTATTTTTTGCCACCAATCAAGGCCTGACATAGAGGAATTTGCCAAAACTGCGTACATTTTACAATGTACGTTCAGCTCAGTGTCTCACTTTCTCATATAATGCATCCAGGTAACAAGATTTAGCCCATTACAGGATGTAAAGGTTGATCTTCGTAAATACAGAGCCAGGAACGAATTTATTTTCTACACTTCAAACTAAAAATAATCTCATTTTCAGCAGTCCAGTCTGAATGGGTGCTTCAGTTGTGTCAACTGATGCAGGAGCACACACTACATCATCCAGGTCTGGTAGGAATGGAGAGGAAAAATGGAAGCCCTGACACACGGATGGATGCACACAGACAGTGTGCAGATTTTGAAGTTATTAAGTGTTATTTCCAAATAATCTTAAGAAACGTCACAGGTAGTGTTAAAAAAAAAATATTCAATAGCTTTTGTTTAAAAGTCTGGAAAATGTATCTATGGCCATGTATTGTTCTTCATATTGTATAGTGAATGCAATTTTATAGCTGCAGTTTTCATTAATCATAGAAGTGTATACATCTACTTAGGCATGCATGGTTGCGTGGAGTCATCTAATTTTTTTTTATTCTTACGGGTTTTTTAAATCTATATTACTTACTTTGCATCTTGTCAAATAAACTGCTGTAGAAGATTTATGATGAGGTTTTGATGATTGGTTTCCATACAAGTCTTGGGGGTGATTTCTCAGCTATCCATCAGAGCTTGTCAGATGAGAATAATAATCTCATCATCAACAACAGCAAAAATTTGCACTCACATACACACACTCATAAGTCCAGAGCAGAAGCCAGGTCCAGGATGATGTTAACATTTGCTCAGCTGCATCCTCAATAGCCAAGAAAATTAAAAAAAAGAAAAAAAGGACACAAAGGATACAATATACCAGGACTGTAGTTTTCTCTGATTTTTAAAATTCTGTTTCTGTAATCAGAGAGAACTGAAAAGCCTGTAAAAGCTTTGTAAAAAAAAAAAAAAAAAAAAAGCAAAGTCACAGCCTGTACTGGTCCCTCTAATATTTACCCATAGCTGGGACTGCACAGATGGGAAACCTGCCCTGCAGTTTTTGTGACCTGCAAAGCGTGGAAGTGTCCCCAGGCTCTAAGCAAACTGAAGAGCTGGGATGTCTCTGGTCATGCTAGTGCAGGACAGACCACCTCTGAGCCCCGCTCCTGGTTTTGTCACTTCAGGACATAGCGACGTGCCTGTTGGAGTTGAAATTCACCTAACTGTGGGTACCACTAGGTTTGCTTTAATCACAGCTCAGAGGTGTGAATTTCTCCTTTCTCAGTGGCTGCTGTGCATGCGTTGGACTTGGATGTATGCAGGTGCATGGACGTGCTCCGGGGGCACACCTCGCCTCGGATTCATGGCTCCTCCACCTGAAGGGAGGCTGCTTGAAGCCTAGCTTCTATGTGTCCCCCAAATATTACTGCTAATTAATTTAAGACACTTTTTTTGTTCTGTTATTACAGATCCCCATTTTGACCCGATAGCTGGTCACGTTCCTTTGCCACCTGCTCGTAGAGTAACTGGAGAAACTGTCAAAACAAACAGGACATCTCAAGACTACGATCAGCTTCCTCCCTCTTCAGGTAAGGTAGAAAATTGTTCTTGTAGAAAATTACAGCTTTATGAAGCAAATAACTCTCATCCATAAAGTCCAGCGAGGTTTTTGTTATTCTGGGCAATAAATGGCAATGGTAATACCGCTTTACAAAAATAGGAAAGCACCAAAGGATAAAAGGAGGTTAAAGTTCTGCAGTATAGGTGGAAGGGGCTACCTGTTGTCCGTGGGTGTAGCATGGCATCGATTTCCCTAGCTGCCAAACTGAATGCTTATGTCAGTTCTGGTGATCCTTGGGTTTTGAGAAAGGCAGGGATTTTTCCGCCCCTTCTAAAGCTTACAAGAGATCAGAAGTCCTGCAGGGACCACATGCATCTCTCTTCCATCTTTGTTTCATTGTCCTGAGAAAAAAAAAAAAGTAGCTTCACTCTTTAAAGTGTTATTTTCTCATCTGTTTTGCCAGTATGTTTGTTGGAACTTCTAAGAAAATTGTAAAATATTTTCTAATAAAACAAGAACGAAACCAAATTAAAATGCAGTCTGCTATTTGCAATGGAACAGGTACAGTAGAAGCAATTCTTCCCTAAGAAGAAATTCTGTAAGCAAAACTTACGGTTTTCCAGCAACATTAATAGTATTTAAAGGAAAGCTACTCAAATGAATTTAAATAGTAAACAGTATTACCTGTATTTCAAAATTCTTTCACCAATTTTTAGACAAATATCTTCTTTAGGTGTGCATGGTGTATGGGGAAGGGGGAGGATGGTCCCATCTACATAATTTTGCTGTGTGGGGAGACCACACAAAGAAGGAACTGAGTGATGCTTTGAACCATTATTTGTTCTTCAGAGAAGAGAATTGTGCATGAAAACTCTTTTCTAATATGTAAAGGAAGGGACTTATTTCTCTAGTCTTTCAGTTCTAATGAGCATCAGTGTTCAATTGCAACAGTCACAAGTGGAAAAATGATTTTTTTTTTAATAGTAATTACATCTCTTCTTCTCAAGAAGATGTAGTTTCTCAGAAGGTTCAGTAGTTCCACTCTGCCGGGGTAGGAAAGAAAGAATATATTTTTCCAACTCAAAGTACAGGGGAAATTCAGTGAGCCTTGAAGAATGCTACAGGATTTTGAATGAATAGCACATTTGAGAATTGGCGTGATGCCTTTGGTAAAAAGGAGAACTTTGGGGAGGATACCTCTACTAAGATAATAATGTTTATGGGGGGTTTTACCCCCATTGCTAGGAAAAAAATGATGGTTTATAATGTGTGGTTTTTATGTGACAGTGTGAGGGATCTTACAGTGATAAGCTGATTTATTTAGGGCATTTTAATTTTTTTTATAATACAAATTATGACAAAGATACAACTACCTATTCAGGCTGTGGAGTTTTCCTGCACTTCTTGCTAATCTGTGGTAGAACGATTTTTAATTTTTCTAAATGACTGCAAGATGCTCGCTACTTAAGATCCTGGAGCTTTCTGACGTTACTTAATAAACACATTTTCTATCTGTATGTTTGCCACAGCTATCTTCTAAAACATGTGTCAACCTTTGCTATAAATAACGTTTTAAATCAGCATGATGTATGGCAAGATATTAAATTTAATTTCAATTAAATGAAAACTATGTGATAGATCATGTCATAGTCTGGATTGGGAAGTTGTTTTTACAGTGGCAGTAACTCCATGGAGCAGAACTGCTGAGCTTCAGGATTAACTGATGCACCTTCATCTATGGTTTGAAAAGACAGTGCAGAGAGTGTGATGTATTCAGAACGTTTGTTTTTGTGTGTATTCTGAACTAATCCCTTCACTTAGGAAATCCTTTATTTCAGACCTTTTCTCTGGTGGTTCTTTGACCTAGGTGGAAAAGAAATGTAGTTCACTCTAAAATCTAATTATAATTTAGCCACTGGCTCCTTAGAGTAGCGTGGGGAGTCCTTTGCTTCAGTTTGGCTGTTTTTAAGACTGCTGTCAGGGTGTTGAACTGAATTGTTAACACGTAACGAGAAATTTATTCTAATTCAGCAACTTATTCAGTATTGAATAGTTAAGAAATAGCTCTCAATTATGCACCTAACTCTCCCAAAGGCACAGATCTCCAAACTTCTTAAATTTAATAAAAAAAATAAAAAGAATTGTTACAATAAAAGCGAGAGAAGGAGATATTGCTAATATTTAACATATTTTACCTAAGTGCAGCCAACAGTACGTGGGAAAGGTAGAAGAAAATCTCTAATGCAGATGCCCACTGTATTTTACTGAATTTAGCTATTCTGTAAGAAACAGATGGAAAGGGCTGGTTACGTATATTCCTATATTCATCTGCTGCCTGTTCGCTCACCTGGCCTGGCTAAAGCACTTGCATGCAAATACAAATTCCTTCGCAGGCAGGTGTTAAAGGGAGGGTGTCCCATATTCTTTCAGGGTGGATTTTAGTTAACCTTGCAGGAGGGGAATAATGTTCCGCAGTAATGCAAAAATTCCGAGATCACACCTAACATGCTTGAAGGACCCATTGGTGCAGTTACCCCTTCCTCACTTTCTGCTCTCTCAGTCACTGCAGAGCACAGAGGAGAAGCCTCAAGGGAAGAAAAGAGGGGGGGGGCACTTCGCAGCAGGGAGGGACAGACAGTCGCATCCTTACAAATACCCTCTTCCCACTGTGCCGCAGAGCTCTGCCCTGGCAGCTTTGTCCGTGCCTTTTAAACGCTTACAGCATGAGCCTGTGCCTGCCTCCCTGCTAACCCCCTACCTAAGGGTTAAAGCTAGTGCTGGATTACAGAAATGCGATGCTAGAGGAAGCTCCTTGCTGTGGAAGCTGTTAATTGAATTACCCAATTAGAAAATCTCTTTGAATTTTTAGTCGGGCATCCACGGTGGCTGAAACATCACAGAGGATGGGAGGCTGGGGAGGAAAGTCCTGCTTAAATACCTCTATCGCAGCGTCCAGATGGATATGCAGCTTAGGCTTAGTATCTTTAAGCTCAGGATCCAGTGTGATGCCCAGCTTCAGCTAAAATTTTATACGGATGTGAAGATACGGAAAGAGATGTCAGTGCTTAAAAAAATAATAATGGGAATTGAGACAGAGAGGGGGGCTGAAGATCTTCCAGTATCAGGGCTAAGGAGAGATGTCACTGTAGTGAGACTAAAATGCCAATGCTGCAAATCTGCTGACAGAATTAAAAATGACCTTTCTAAATGATGTGATTGCTTAATAAAGTTTGTTTGGAAGCTTCAGTACATTGAAGGTTTTATATAAGAAATAACTGCAGTTCAAAGCCTGTATTAGAATGGGTAGAACAAAAAATATCTCATGTAGCACGCACACAGAAGGGTCTGATCTATGCATAAGGCATTTCTTCTGCATTTCAAGCCCAGGGAAAAATGTTAAGTTTGCCAATTAATTTTGTTTCACCCTGAATAGAAATGAAGTCCATAATGAAATGTGCATATTAGAACATTTTTGAAGTGTTTGTGAAAGAAAACCAATTGTTTTTAACATAATGTACCATTATTTTAAAGGTAGAGTATATGCTTATGTTACAGTCTTGAGTTTTCTGAAGTGAAGTGAGAAAGTTAACTTGTTTCTGGTTTGGTTTTTAGTGATTATCCACTTTTCCTGAGCTGTAGATACTTTCTCAAACCTGTGTGTTTCATAGATCTTCCACAGCCTCATATCAGGTTTGCATCTGCTAGGATGCTTGGCATCCTATATATCCCATTTGCTAGGATGTTTGGCATTTATATAATCCTTCACATCTTGGGAGAGAAAAAAGTCATAACAAATACTAAATAGCCCTTGCTGTCTGCGGGTTGTGTCGTAACTATTTGCAAGGAGAATGGGCAGTTCAGTGAGAACACAATTAATCTTAGCCCTTTACTGTGAATTTTTAATCAAATTACCCTCATACATTTGGCATATGACTATCACCATCTTGCTACAAGTACCATTTGCTTGCCTTGTGTGAATTAAGAAATGGAATTAAAATTTATAACGATGCTCTCATTGGAACACATGGAAACTTAAGTTGAGAGAAGAATACCCCTTGGTTAGACGTGTGCACTACTGTGAACGGGTTTCATTCTTCTGAGGTGTTTAATGCACTCAGTTGACTTGCAGTTCTCTCTGTCCGGCGTTACGGTAGGGTAGCGTGTTGTAACAGCAATAGTAGAAATACAATATTCTTTCATCACTAAAAAACTCTCTCTGAAGTACTTAATGCTGCAAAGTGCCATTGCTGTCAGTGGAAGTAAACAGGAAGGATCACAGCCAGAAATTTCTCTTAATTTATCTATCAAAGTCACTGTTGATGGAACTTTTTAGAATCCCTTTTGAAGGATTAAAGACTTTTTTTAAAAAAAAATACTTTGCTCTTGAAAGTGTTTTCTGCTCTATGCCTGCTTGTATTTAAGCTTCTTACTGTGGAATGGTGAGGATGAAGAGGTTTCAGTAAAGTACCAAGTTTGAGCATGGACCTCTTGACTGAGAAGATTAACACGTTTGATTATTAGCTCTTTTCATCAGCACATCATGATTCTTAGCACCAGCGTTAACTGTGGAGGCAACCTTTCCATAGAAGAGAAGGAAAGGGAAGATATTCCCAAAGCGGTGCAGAAGAATTCTGTTCTCTCCACTGGAAATAATTGGACTAGGAAAAAAACAAACCCTGGGTTCTTTTTGAGGAACCAGTGATTTCCATACTCAGGCATAGCTGCTGTGCCTGAAATGAGCCGTGGCTGATGGAGCAGTCTGCAAGGTGTGCCAATAAGGGAAGGGTTTTTCTCCCGCACACATATTTGGCTAGATTCCTCTTCTGTACATCTTATGGCCCCCAACAAAATTGTGATCAAATTTGGGGGGTTGGGTTTTGGTTGATTTTTTAACCAGACTAAGAAAAACTTCTTAAATTGCGGGTTGAGAGTGAATAGCCTTTAAAACATTGACTGGCTATTTTCACCATCTTTTCTGTCTCATCGTGCTTTCTTCCAGCCTTGGATAATTCAGTGTAACCTGCATGTTTGCATCATATTGTTAAAATAGTGTTTCACTACATCGCTTGCATTTTGGATGTGCTTGAGGAATTCAGCTTCTCTCCAAATTTTAAAATGAGATGTATCGGTGAATTAAAATATCTCTTCGTGTATCTTTAGAGTTTTACTTTTTAAACTGCTTTGTGAGGCTTGACCTACTTAAAACGCAATTTTAAGCCAATTTATAATGATCTCTATCTCCTTTATTTGAAACAGATGGTTCACAAGCACCAGCCAGGCCCCCTAAACCGCTCCCTCGGAGGACTGCACCAGAAATACACCACAGGAAAGCGTACAGCTCTGACAGTTCCACGGAAAATGTGGATGCAAAAATTGCAAAACTTATGGGAGAGGGCTATTCCTTTGAAGAAGTCAAGAGGGCGCTTGAAATTGCCCAGAATAATGTTGACGTGGCCCGTAGTATTTTAAGGGAGTTTGTCTGTTTTCCTCCACCGGTCTCTCCGCGTCTCAACCTATAGCAGCATCAAGATCTTCTTGGATCATGTGAATTCTGCGTATACGCGTGTGGATTGGGGAATGACAGAAAGAAGAGAATGGAATATTTTTTCTTTCATCCTTAGTAGAAGGGTGTTTGTTTCCAGCCATTTATCAAAGACTCATGGCTGCTCTGATCAAGACTTATAAATATGCTGAGGCTTATGTATTTTTGCTAGCCATACTTTTTTAAATCAGGGTTGAACTGACAAAATAATTTAAAGAAGTTTACTTCCCTAGAACTTTTAATCTGTGAAATGCTTTTTCTTGTTTACAAGTTGGCAAGTTACAGTTTTCTAGTTGGTGCCTGTACCATGTTCCTGTTCATGTTCCCTTGTACCTGTGGTCAGTTCTGCTGTAGCATTCCCAACAGTTTCTATGCTGACCACCCCATCAACTAAATCATCACTTTCCAGAAGTTCTGTGTTTGTTGTTGGTTTGTTTTTTTTTTTCTCTTACAAGATGCTTTAATTGTTTTTTGCATTTCAGCTCATCTAATGCAAAAAGTATGTGGCCTTCACTACTGATTTATTTTTTTTCTTCTGAGATTCCTTTGCTTTTGAGAGAGGAAATATCTGAATGTAAAATGCATTATTCTGTCTATGAACTGCCTTTTTAAAGGTATTTTGACAGTAATGTTGGGCAGCTTTCTGTTTAACATGAATTCCGTGACCTGTAGTTCTCAAGGTCTTTTATACACCGTATCCACACACAAAAATCCCAACCAACAAATAAAACATTTAACGCGGCAGCAATACTGAGTTCTAACATGTAAAAGCTCTTTCAGATTTGAGTCTTTGATTGCAAACGTTCAGAAAAAGCCAAGTGCACAAGGCAGTCCTCTGTTTTGATCACACACTGCTGGCACTGTGCCAGCGGAGGCGTGCCAGGCTAGAAGGGATCTTTTTGAATCATGTGAATGGTGTTCAGGTAAATTCCAGTCCTAGCTTCTGTAAAGTATAACGCGGTTAACTTCTTGTTTGAGTGATTATTCTGTGGTTCGTTGTGGCTTGGATCAGTTTGTATTAACATGGAAACTTTAAATCTTTGATGCACTGTTAATTCCTAATGCTACTGTAGCAATATTTTTTGCAAAGTTCTTCAGTAACCACCTCCTCTGTACACTTCATTATGCTCAAGTATGTGTTTAATACCCAAATTAATTAGCTCACTTTCCAGCTGCTTAGTTGGAAATACATTTTTGGTTTACTTGGTTAGTGATACTCCGAGCTCTGACGTTTTATTTTTGAGTCCAAATTGATGCAAACCAAATTAAAAATCTTCCCAGCTGTCGAGAAGGGAGAAGGCAACTCTTCTTAGTACACTCAAGAGTCCAAATATTTCCAGAATAATTTTTAAATTGCTGCTGTCTTTTTCTTTTTTTTTCTTTTTTTTTTTTTGGGGGGGGGGGGGGGTGGTTTTGTGGGGTTTTTTAGGAAACTTTGAAATCTTTTTTTCTTTTATTACTATCAAACGGATAAAACCGTGTGGTAGTTGGGATATTTTTCATGTTTTGAGATGTGACCGATATGTGAGAATTTTCACAGTGTGCTAAGCTGGGTTTGAGGTGTATATTTATTGTTCCCTTTCAGCTGTCAGTGTTCTTCATTCTGAGCCAGTGGTAAAAGTTACATCATTTACAGGACCAGATCTCAACAGCAGTCAGTACATTTGTTTTAAAGATTTTATTCTTTTTTTAGGACAGCAAATGGCTGCATTGCAGGATTCAAAATAACTGGGAACACCCAGTGCAAATTGCTGTGATATGTCAGTCCATCATTTCATGAAAGAACTTATTCTTAAAACTAATTAAATAAATTATTTTGTAGCATCACAGAGCATAGTATGGGTATCATTGATCTGCTTCAGTGATAAAAGATGATCAGGAGGATTCAGGGTATGGGGAAAAGCATCTGTTCCGTTTTGATTTAAGCAGGTGATTCTGGGTTGATGTTCTAGACAAGGACATTTGCAGCTTCCTTCAAAGGTCCGTTCCTTGGGTACGGCTTATGAGAAGTTTCGGTAGAAGTTATAGTCTGTGCTTTTAGTTCAAGTAAATCTTTCCCCTGTGTGCGAGGAGAGTTTTGCGTAGTGTTGAACCCTCTTGTTCCTTTGTTTTGGGGGGGGGGAGTTTCACCGTCACTCCAGCATTTTAGCGATCTATAAATTGAAAGCGATTCAGGCTGTTAACTGAAACACTCTGGTTGGACTGGAATTGCTTAAATGAGGTTCTAGCGTAACGGCCAGCGCGGCACTGACGACAGTGAGAGCCGAGCCCTTTACAAGGACAAGCACACAAGCTGCACATCACGTTTTGAAATTTTGAATTGTAACCGAGAACTCATTTTCTCATTTTATGCAGCAGCTTAGTATGAATTACAGCCTTGTGCTTCAGCTGGAGGCTGGAACTGCTGCCTGACAGGTTTGGGGGGGTGACGTTTTCCTGCTCCTTTCTGGTTGTGACCACCAGTGACACTTGGGGTTTTGTAGCGTGTGTTAAAAAAGGCTTTATGAGCAATATACTGAGTTGGTAACTTGAAAAAGAATTCCATTAATCTTTAAATGAATGCGCTAATAATGCTTCTAAATAGTGGAACATGAAGACTATTTCAAACCTGTTTCGGTTAATAGTTTTGAAGTCAAACAGAGTGGAATTGCTTTGCTGGTGTTGATGTTTACTCTGCGGGAATTAATAAGCTTAAGATAAATTAATCTGGCTACAGTCTGGTTCTCTAAGCACATAGTCCTCTAAGTGTATTTTAACCTTTGAAAGGCTTACGGGTCTGAGCCTGGCAGCGAGTTACACACGTATATAACTTTAAGGAAGGCTGGCAGCAGTGAGAGCACTTGGATGAAGGAAGCTGGCTGAACTCGGGCAGATGTGCTATCCCGTTCCTTCCAGCGAAATGTCCTCGCAGGCTTTAGACCGTCATTCTGATGGCTGTTGGCCTCACCTTCTATCTCCTCTTGGCTACGTTGCTGCGTTTTAAGCAAACTGTCTGAAGCAGAAGTTGAGCAAAGTGAGTGGGCATCAGCAGCATGGATTGTTTCCAAAGATTATGAGTGGAAAAAAATTGAAATTGTGATAAAATAAATGAATACAATTAGCCACGTTAATGGCTTGGCTGCAACCCTCAAGTGACCACTGGTAACATTGGTTAACGTTCAGTATCTCACGAGTGCATCAGGCAGAGCTTTTTTTCCATAATGTGAATTTAGGAGGTTTTGTACCAGGATCATTTCTTTTGTTACATTTCTCTTCAGCTTTGAAGCTTTACTTTGCACTGACGACTCTGACCTGAAAGCATTTAAATTTGTGTCTTAAAGCCTGACAAATTTGGAAGCAAATGAACACCATATTCTAAGCAAATTCAGGTACTACCTGTTGACCTGGAATTTAGCGCTTTTAGGAATGACTTCTTGAAAAAGGACTTCAGTAGTTTCCATTTTGAAGGATTTTCTTTCAAATAACTATTTTATCTGAAAATGCCTTTTATAAACTTGTCTAACTTGTGGCAAACTTAGTGATGTGTTCAATTAATTTATATTTTATTCAACATTCTTTTTAAATTTTGGTTATTATGTAAGCTCAACTTCTTTATCTGTTCATGTAAGGTATTTTATAAAATTAATGTTAACAGAATGTTGGGTTGGTCTGTGGTTTTTCAAGACTCTGTCTCTCTGTTATTAAATATTACCCCTTTTCATATGCTGCTTTGGAAGCACAGCCTGTCCTGTGTAGGGGTCTTAGAAACTGTTGTTTTGTAAATCACAAAAATGTGGCCTTGTTCTAAAATGAAGTGAATCATTGCATTGAGACATTTGCTTTATTTCCCCATACGTTAGTGCATTTCTAAATTTCAGTAGTAAAAATTTATAAATTGGCAGCAGTTTTGGAATGTGCGTGTAATAGCTGTATGGAAGAAAGATGATAATCATTAAATATTTAGAATGCAAAGTGGTGAACATATAGTCCTGACTACACATTAATTTACAGGATTATTATTTCTTTTTCCTGAAGAAAATTACAATTCCTTTAGCATCCTGTGCATTTACAGTCTCAAGCGTAGTATTCTTAATGTCAAAAATATTTTAGGAGTGTGAAACTTTTTTTTTTTTTTCCTGTGACTGTATTCCAGCATTCTGAAAAAAGCGTAGAAAACCTAACCCCTCCACTATGCATGACAATACAACTACTCCTGTTTAAAGCCCAACACCATTCCCTGCAGGTCGGATTAGACCTTCAGTGATGAGATTTTCATGGTACTTCCTTCAGTCTGTGTTAAATCCTTGTCCATTATATAGGTCACTAGTCATACTAATAAGTAGGGTAGGTAACTGTTTGGTATGCTTGTCCTTAGTACTAAAGCAGCCTGTATCTTTCCCTTTTTACTCTTCCGATGTGAAAGCCAGCTGCCACTTTATTGTGTTATCGTCAAATTTTAGCAGCTGGGTACTCTAGGAATGTTGCAGGAATTTTTGTCTGATAGACCCAGTCATTGATTCTGTACAAGGTACCTGCCTCCATTGATCAGTTGCAATGGGTCTCCATTGGGAAAATTATAAATTTAGATTTTAAAACACAGTGTGTTAATTTGGCACCTAAACATTCCATTTGTCCTTGGATTATTTCGAGTCTGGCAGGGAAAATTCTTTCTCAAAATAAATCCTAAAGCCCAAATCTCTTAAATCACATATCAAATTTGTGACATGTAATCCCATAACCCTCCTAAACATTGTAAGGAATTTAAAGGCTTCACAAAAATGCGAGCCATGATGAGGTTCTAAATGCGAGCCATGATGAGGTTCTTGCTTCCTAGACCTGCCAGATACAAAAGCACAAGCCCATTGGATACTGGTCTTCGGACTGTGAAGCTGCTTGCACCTGCCTGGATCCATGAAGGATCTGGCCAGTCCAACTGCAATAATACTTCTTTGTATAAAAAAAAAAAAAAAAAAAAAAAAAAAAGACCCCACCACCTTTTTTCATTGCAATAACTGCCACGGCAGCCAGCAAGATGGGAGAGCAGCAGCGAACACATGGAAGGTAATTCTGTCCCAACAGCCCAAGCCCCGTTCTGCTGTTGGCATACGGGTTGAGCTGTGCTGAGCTGCCTGGGTGCCCAGTGCCGATGCAGGAGCGTCTTGTCGAGGTGGCTGCAGTTGTCAGTTCCCGCAGCCTTCCCCGAGCAGCCCTGTAGAAGGTTCGGACCGGGCTGCCAGGGTCTCGGCAGCAGGGACAAGTGGGAAGCAGCACTCTGCTCAGGACGATTTTCGATGCTGGCAAAACAACCCAGAGTTTCATAAGGGTTTAAGTGGAAACGCCGCTGCTTTAAAGCTCATAGTCTTGGTTGTTGAAGGGTGTGTGTCTGTACACGCATGCGTACGTGCCAGTCCGGGGGAGCACAGAGGAGAGAATATTCCAGCTGATGCCAGCTGGTGGAGTTCAGATCTAGACCGTGGGGCTCACCTCTGCTCAACACCTGCTCCTTTTGGAGAGCTGGACTGAATCTGCAGAATAATCAAGCTACTGCAGTCATCCATGTTTCAAAAGGCAAGTTTTCCTCCCTAGGTAGCTGGCAAGGTGCATATAATTTACTCCAAAATAGATAGTGTGCTTCTGTGTGTCTTTGTAATGATTAGGACACTGAAAGCAATAAATGTTCCCTTGTTTTCACTAGACCGCAATGCAGTTGGTGCCCCGAGGAGAACGTGTCTTTTGTTAACTTGCTAATTGAATATCGCTCGTTTTCAAATTCTGTACAACAGTAACTAGGTCTGCATCGCCAGCCGTTCAGAAATACCTCGAGGTAGTGGCTGCCGTGGTTTTCCGAAGGTATTCTCTTGCTTGAACGGGTGACTTCCAGGGGTTTCCTCTTGAAGTTTACATCTTCATTACCAATTCAGTATGGTGCATATAAAATTCTTGGACCATTATTTCAAAATTGTTATTCTCGCTACTTTTCAGGACTAGTACCACCTTCATTATCTAGACTCGTGCTGAAATTCAAATTCACCTGCTCTCCCCCATCACGGCTGGGGCCAAGTTCAGCCCTGCCTTTGTCCCACGATGGAGGCGTTGCTTTGCCTGCATCCTCAGCTGCTCCCTCCAAGATGTTTTTCCTCTCTCCCTCCCACCCGAAATCTCTTCACAGTGGCACCAGCCACCAGCACATCCTTCATCTCAGTAAGGACAGACACCTGACAGTTTCCATCTCAGCTTGTGACCACATCTGTATTTTTTTGTAATCCCTCATAAGCATTCTGCTACTCCGGTCTGTCTCAATCATGCAGATTTTTCTGTGACATACCCGAACGGCCCCTGTGAGCACAGTCATCCAAAATGGATCCAGAATTCTGTGAGAAAGCCTGTTTTCTTTGTTCATATCACTGGCATTTTTTCCTGCTCTCAGCCTGGAAATATGCTCTTGTGTTTCATGATTTGTATGTCAGGAATGGAGATGCAATCCACTGCTTATTTCAGCAGATCCCTGTTCTGCTTCTGAGATATGGAAAGAAACCAATAAAGCTCCCTTCTGCTAATAACAGTCCTTGTGTTCGAGGTGGCTGACGTCTCAATGCGAGAGCTGAGAAGGCTGTGCCATGAGTGTGGTTTGTAGCTTGGAAAATTGCAATTACATTTGATTACTTCTAGTACTGAGTGAGGGTACAGGTTGAAGGGATAAACGTTGTAAGACGTGTCAGTGAAAGTTGGAAGTCACTTGCAGATAAAGGTCACCAATTACCATGAGCGAGTGGTGCCAAAGAAATAAGTATCGTGTAGCTTGAAAATTCTCGCACAGAAGGGGTAAAAATGAAACACCAGAATGATTCCGCCCCTGAAAGGCCTTTATCCTTCACTCGGGTAACCTTGCTGCAGCTTGGGTGCGATGGTGGTAATTCTGCAGCTTCTTGGGTGAACCGGTATTTGTGAGCATGGCTGTAGGTGGAGGGTTACTGTTCCTGCAGGCTGTGCCTGGCGGATACACGTTGTAGTTTTCCCAAAATCTAACAGAAGCGGATCGTTTCACTTGGATCTCACGCAGCTGCCGGCGACCCACCCAGCAGGGATCCTCCAGGGACGAGGCAGCTGGCTGGGGAGTGAAGGGCTAAGAAGGTGCGAGGTGCCTGAGCAAGGAGGTGGTGCAGGTGGTGTGTTAGCACCGTGATTCATCTTGGGGGGAGCAGGGATAGCCGAACGGAGAGGGGGAGTAGGGGTGAAGAAAGGTGAGTGGAGTGAATTGGGTGGTAGAAGTTGGGTGCAAAAAGCAGAAGGGGAAAAAGAGTCTGGTATCTTAGAAAAAAACACTTAAATGTTTCAGAGGGTGGGTGGAGGAAGGAATTTGAGTTGTAGTGTGTAAGGATGCACCAAAGTGGGCAAAATCTTACAGATTTTGGGGCACATGAGTCAAACGAAAAGGGCATTACGTGCCTGCATCCATCATTCCCGGGGGATCTGCACCATAGTTACTGCCCTTATTTTAGTGTTTGCCCGCACACTGCTGCTCTTCACCCCCACCTCGCCGTGGTCTCTGGCGCAGCTCTGAAATTCTGGGAGGCAATCTGCTCCGTTCTCACAGCCATGGGTTGTTGCTGGTGGTTTGACACGTGGTGGTTTCCAGCCCCTTCAAGGCTTTTCTATGTGTTTTGAGGTTTAGTTTTAGCAAGGAGACTATTAGCAATAAACAAAGCTGGTTTGGAGTTAAACAGCCTTGTCTTCAGGCATTGGCATCTTTTCCTTTGATGTGTTGGTGTTGCTGAGTAAATAGTCTGGGGATTATTAGGAGAGGCAGAGCCTTAATTGTGTCTGTGCTTTGGGTTTATGTGTTAGATCCTGGCTGACCAGGGCGCTGCTGCCAGCTGCGAACCTGCCATCAGGCTGGCTCTTGGTTCCCTCTTCAAACACATCCCATAACAATTCCTAAGGGCCTGAGACCAAAACAAAGTTGTGGCTTCACTGCAAGCTGATATGCTTTTCCCTTTTTGTGGCTGCGTACCTCGCTGTATTCTCGTGCGGTGCCATGAGCAGAATGCTGTAAAACCCAACTTACCCAGGAACCCGCGGCGTTTCCACCCTTGCCTAGTGGTTGGTGTGATTCTCCTTGGGAAGTACACAAGGTTCCCATGCTGGGGTGCCCAGGACAAAGGTTAATTTCTTGCTAGCGGTGAGTACCACGGCGTGGGCTAACAGCTAACGCACAGCAGCTCCTGTTGATGTACAAACTGTCTTAGCGATGTGGATTGATGCTGCTTGGTTGGTTGAGCTGAAATTTATTTTTCAGTGAACTGCCCTTATGGGACCTTGTATTATTTGTACTGTATCATCCTTGTATTTGAGCTCTCTCCATTACAGTAATATCCACACCTCGTGAGGCTGCCTGGTCTTCTCCCTTTCAAAACTGCAGCGAGCCTGTCTAGATAGCTGTGTGAGACGGGGGGTGACGGATGGGGACTGGCTGTTAGTGTTAGTGGCATGTGTTTGTGGATAAAAGGGCTTTGAGGAGAAGCATTGATTTATTTTAATTTTTTTTTTTTTAGAAAATGTGTTTATGGTAGAAAAAATATTTTCAGGTTTTGGAAGCTATCACACATGCCTTTAAAAAAAGGAAGATGATGCTACTCTTTTCCTTGTTTTTTCAGGGTATATATTGAGCTGTGGCTTTGAGGGAGCCACATATTCTCCACCTGTTTTTCTCTTGTTTCTCCTTGGTTAATTGGCAACCAAGAACACTTCTGCTCCTTATATAGTTTCTGAAGCGATGCCAACCTACTGATACTTGTTCAACAGTTACGCTGTTTGAACAAGACATTGTTCTCTATCTCTTGGTGGGAAGCTGGTGGCAACAGGGTAAAAGGGTTTATCAGGAAACAGGGGAAGGAGAGATGCCACGCGACAGAGGTACCTGCAAAGGGCGAAAATGAAAACAGATGAAGAAAGTACTCTTTAAAAAAGAAGGCAGAAAGAAAGTGGTTGACTTGATGGACTTTCTTTCACCAGAAGTAAACGAGAAATGTAAATAACATTATTACCTAGAACACAAATGGTGATAGAAAATACCACGCAATAATTCTATTTAAAGCTGCTTTAAATTAACAGCAAGTCTCAGAAAGAAAGAATGGGCCTGTCATTTGTTCTTCATATTATAACAAAAATATATTTAGTTAACATCTTCTAAGAAGAAAATATTGATAAATTAAGAAGGTTTGAAACTGATAGTGAGAAATTTCACCAAATCTCGCAAATGACTGACTAAGCAAAGAAAATCTCATTTGTCGTTTGGCAGTTTTTGTATCCGGGCCCACCCTGAAGAACCTGTTACGTCTAGAAAATGTTTGACCTTACTACAGCCCAGGACCTCCTCTCAAGCCCTGGGGAGGCTCATAAGATGTGTCAGTAACGGGGGGGGGGGGGTTAATTTGGAGCTGGCAGTGGGTCTTCCAGGAACATCGATTCAAGCCTTTCCCAGCCATGTAATTCCCACAGCGTTAAGGGTTTTGTTTTATCCTGCACCAAGTGCCAGCAGCCTGCAGTCCGCTTCCACATCCATTCTTCCTCCACGCAGAACCTGAAACAGGTTATTCTTTAAAATGGAGGGATTGGTTGGTGGTTGTTTTGGGTTGGTTTTTTTTTCTCAGCATTGAAATCTGGGTTTCACTTTTCAATGTAGTGATGGAAATAATTTTCCAACTCCAGAGCAGTCATGCCGTGATTATGCTTTATGCTCATCAGTGGCATTAAATCATACAGACATCAGGCAGGATGCAAATTGCTATTGCACAAATGTAATGAAATTATTCGGGGGGCACCTGGGATACCTCGGTCTCAGGCGGCCCAGCTTCAGAAGTGACTGCCCGATCGTCCAGCATATTTTAAGATTTCTCAGTTGGCGCACTTAAAATTATCGGTGTGGCTAAAATCAGTAGCTGCTTTTGGTATCATTATTTAAACCTGTTTACCCAGAGGAACCCTGGTGTGTGCCCCTGGGAGGTGTTCCAGCGTGTAGAAGGGGGGAGAGAGGGGAAAGAGATACCCTTTCTCTAGTTTTATGTCCAATATTTAATCTCTCTAAACTGTAGACATTTTACTTTCTGCGGTAGTAGTAAAGATCATGTGAATTTTCTTGCTCAAGAAATACAGTTTCTGTGCATTTCCCTCAGTCTACATGCAGAAGCGCCTCCCGAGGTGGCAGAAATGTGTGAGCCAGGCTGGTAAGGTGGCTGCTGAAGGCGCAAAGGGGGGGGGCACTCAACATCGGGGTGAGACACTTGGGGACACATCAGACCATTCTTCAGCCACGTCCCCTGATGACGTAGAGCGGGGCTGCCATTAAAACTGGCCCGTAACCACCTGAGAAATGCTTACCGGTCTCGGGGCCGCAGGGCAGCTGGTTTGGTGCTGCGGCAGCAGTGGGCTCGCTCGGATTCAGGAGTAAGAAAGGGAAGAGCCCCGAGACGTGATCCGCACACCAAGCCCTACCCAAACCAGACTTCAACTATCTGCTGAACATGCCCCTTAGGTATCTGACTAAGGAGAAGAAAGATGAGCTCTGTAAGCAGAGAGATAACAAAGAACAGGAACTGGAAGAGCTGAAGAGCAAGAATCCCTCTGATCTGTGGAAGGAAGACCTTGCTGCCTTTGTTGAAAAACTTGATGCGGTGGAAGCCAAGCAAACTGAGGATGTGATGGCAGTGCTTACTGCTAAATTTTTAAAGGTGAAACAGCAATGCCATCATCTTGTGGCATAAGGGTTGTTCCCCATAACTGCAGAAGATGAAGGCACAAGCAGAGAAGAAAACTAAAAAGAATAATAAAGAGTGAAAAAACTGAATGTGATGAGAATCAAGAAGAAAACACATCAGGAGACAAAGAGCCTTCAGCCCTTAACAGGGCTCCACTTGGCAAAGCCACGTCCCCATGGGAGGGTGTGGGGCTAGAACCTGCCTTTGCGTTTAGAGAGCAATTAGACTCTGAAACTAAAAATATCAGATAATGACAGGGTGTTTGGCTGTGCAGGTTTGAGGTGGGGTGGGGTAGTGTTGTTTTCAATCCTTCACTTTGAAATTCTTCACCTTTAATTTCTTTTGAGTAAAATCCACAGTTTCTGAGGTGTTTCACGGTTCCCTTCCCCACTGGGAAGGGGGGACCTGGTTTCTTTATGAAAGCTCTACCACATTAATTTGGCGGGGGAGAAGGGGGGGGGGGGGGGGCTTCACAAGATTTGGTCCATATGGCTTTCCAAATGCTTTGAAAGCTATTTCAGGCATGGTGGTACCAGAACTCCCAGACACACAAGGAGGCATCCTTCGGGTATAAAGCAGCATCCCTGCGGCAAGCCGTGAAAGGTACATGAAGATGGTTTATCTCTCTAAGAAACCATCTCGGTGATTTTGCTGCACTTCTGTTTGTGCTGTAAGAGCATATTGTTTCTTGAGAAGCATAGTTGTAGCTTAATTGTGTGGTAATTGGAATTTAAAGACACAGCTGAAGTGTAGCTCATTTATTTGCGCTTCTGAAAGGGGAGGCTGGCGTTGCACATGATGCTGCAGAAGGCAAACTGGGAGCTGCAAAGCACCTGTTCCTCCTTCTGTCTAGGGGAGAAGAAGTGTGCCCTCTCCGCCGTTGTGCCATGGTGGGTGGGGGGCAGCCCGGGCTGGGGGACCTGCTCGCTCCCTGCAGCTGCCTGGCAGGAGGTGCCAGCGAGGTGGGGTGGTCTCTCCTACCAAGTAGAGAAGTGAGAGGAACCAGCCTCAAGTGGCACCAGAGGAGGTTTGGATCAGAAATTAGGAAAAACTCTTCCCCAAAAGGGCTGCCAAGCGCTGGCACAGGCTGCGCAGGGCCGTGGCTGTCACCGTCCCTGCAGGTCTCCAGCAGCCGGGCAGCCGTGGCGCGCAGGGGCAGGGCCCAGGGGTGGGCTTGGCACTGCTGGGTTCACGGTGGGACTCGGTGACCTTAGGGGTCTTTTCCAGCCTAAATGATTCAGTGATTCTATAAATGATGGAACAAAGTCTTAGGGGGTCTATTTTATTGTTTCTCCAACTACTCTCATTGGTGATTTGGGGTCATTTCACAAAGACAAAGATTAGATTCATTCAGTTTAAAGGAAGAGTCAAACCATCACGAGTTCAGCAGGAGATGTCATGCAAAGTTCAAAGGGTGGGGGGAAAGAATGGCTTTTTCCTCTCTGTGCCGGAAAAACAAAATATGTGTGGGCCAAGGGACAGGGCTTCTCATCACATGGGTGTCTGCAGCTTGTCTCTTTTCCCCTTTAACTATTCTCTCTATTTTTCTTTAATGGGCTCTCTTCCTGTTTTCCTGGATTTTCTGTATGAGATGCCAGTAGCAGTGTTGTCTGCATACCCACTGTGCTGGGGTAGAGAGTCTCAGAAACAAAGTTCCTCATGGAGCACTTGCTGTGGTGTGAGGAGAAACGGGAGCTAGAGCTGAGTGGCACAAGGATGCCCTTCTGCATAGGAACGGTGGGGGCAAAAAGGAGAAAGACAAACTGCTTAGGGGGAAAAGAGGTAAAAAACTTATTGCTTAACAAAGTGTTAAATGGAAGCTGAAAGAAAAGAGAAAAAATGCTCAGTATGTGTCTACTGCAGGAACATGGGTCTGCAGATGTGTCAGAGGCAAGTGTTGCTTCCTAGACACTGCTGGAATAGTGTGTGTTAAAGGGAAAAAACCGTGTTTCAGTACCTGCCCTTCTGGTCAGCTGAACATCTCTGTTGTCCGCACTTGTACCTGCCGATAGGCACTTTTTATTGGAGACCAAAATCAGCTCTTCTCTAACTGTAATATTTATCCCCATAATATGATATGGTGATTAGAATGTTATCACTGTATGGATTGCACAAATGTTATTGTATATACGTGTGTGTATATATATATATACATATTGGTGCCAGTCTGTTTATCCACTTTCAGATACCAGGATTGTGGGAGTGCACGAAGCCTAAAGGACTTGCAGCCTTGCAAGACTTAAATGGGGATTATGAGAAAGATGGGGACAGACTTTTTAGCAGAGCCTGTTGCAATAGGGCAAGGGGTAATGGTTTTAAACTAGAAAAGAGTAGGTTTAGACTAGATATAAGAAGAACTTTTTTATTATGAGGTTGGCGAGGTACTGGCACAGGCTCCCCAGAGAAGCTGTGGATGCCCCATCCCTGGAAACATTCAGGGTCAGGTTGGACGGGGCTCTGAGCTACTTGCCCTAGTTGAAGGTGTCCCTGCCCATGGCAGGGGGGTTGGACTAGGTGACCTGTAAGGGTCCCTTCCAACCCAAACCATTCTGTGGTTCTATGGTAAAAGCCATATAAAGGAGGAAAGTTTCATGTAAAAGCAGATCCAAACAAGTCTGTGCTATGGTTAAGGGATCTCGGTATTTCTAGACATGCCTTGTTCATGCACTCAGTACTCCAGCTCTTGCTGTTCTATTCCTTAGGTTTCTGTCAAAACAGTGAAGTCAGTGAAGGCTGACTTCTATGTGACTTACTTTTATTGATTTAAAAAGATCAAATAGATAGGAATAAGGTGCATATGCCAAAGACCTCATGATTTGAAAGAAAAGGCAATTAAAAGCTGATGATCTGGGCTAAAGCCATTAGAAGGGACTAATGTTCTAATTAATCTATGCATCTTGTTTCTATTAAGCTTTTTCCTAATGTAATGGAATAAACTTTTGCTTCTTATTCCACTCTGACCTTTCCTCAACCAAACTTCTACTGCCTCAAAGTTCCGAGTCTGACTGCTGAGGTTGTTTTTCTCCCCACCTCCTCCACCCCCCCCCTAGAAGACGTGTTGCTCCATGAGGAAAAAGCTGTCAGGGTGTTGACAACTGCAGTGGGTTTGGCTTGCTTTTTTCCTCCTCTTTGAGAGATTAGAGAAAACACAGGCATGAAAGATATGTTGCTATCATTCTTGCTGTTTATCTGATCCAGAACCAAGAGTCTTGTTACAGTGGTGAAACACGACCTCACTGAACGAGTTGCTGAACAAGTGGAGAATACCGGATAAAAAGCCAGGTCCTCTACTGATAATCTTGTCCCTAATGTAAGGCAGAAACATATATTAATACCCTACTGTGGCATAAAATAGGTATAAGACAAAGGAAAAATTGAGAAAATAGCCATAGGAGAATACAAGCAAATTAATATCTTGATGGGCACCATTTCTTCTGTATCAACAACTGTGCAAGGCAGAACAAGAATTTCAGCCAAGAAAAAATTTGCACGGGTACAGCACTGAGATGCCTTTGCAGATATTTGTGAAATTCAATTAGATTTAATTTGCAGGCACCTGAAATTTGGCAGTGGGGGAACTTTTCATGCCTCTAGAGACTTTTAGGATCTGCCTTAGAAGCTCCCTTCTCCCTTCCATTCTCAGTAAAATGAGGATTCGCGTTTCTGTTTTATACTCTCACAGCTCTCTGCTCACAGTGTTTGGCTAGTTGTCACCCCACACCTTCTCCGGTCTTGTGCTTCTTGGTTCACCTTCTATATTCTTAATGTATTCTCTAAGCTTCCCTCATCCCTTTTTCTTTGCTCATTGTGAAACTATTCCTCTGTTGTCAAGACCTTCCTCAGTAAATTTTGCAGTGGCGTGTTCCCACCCGTGCCAGCTATGGCAGCCTGGGTACCACAGCCGGTGGGAGCTCGTGCCCCTCTTCAGGATCCTGGCGTGTCACGGTGATTTTCCTTCTCCTTTACAATTTTCATTGCCTGGGAGCATTCAGCGACAATAATGCTTTGCTTCTTTCTTGCCCCTTCTGTCTTCCACAGCGAGTAAGTGTCACCTCATCAGAAGCCATTCATTATCAGCAGATAAGCAGCTGTTTGTACCGTTCTGAAGTACCTGGGTTCCTTTAGCTGCCCGGCCAGCTCTCTAGGTGTTGCTTTAAGTGCGCTTGTTTCTTGTCTGGACACTCAAATATCAATGCAATGTTGAGAACCTTATGCTTTTCAATGTGTCGGTGGTTTGTCTTTTTTTTTTTTTTTTTAGTATTTGGCAGTTGGAATCATACTTGTCTGTACATTTCTATAGTGCTATCACTGATTCAGTGTTCTCCATGATGCTGAACGGTAACTCCTAACCTACAGGCAAAATGTGAATGTGTGGGATGTCTCTGAAGTTAAACGGACTCTCGAGGGAGGATGAGGGAGAAGGTGCCCTGTGGCACGTGGTGACGCCAGCAGTGGTATCGCTGCTGGGGCTGTGGGCTGTGCCGCTGCAGCACACCGGCCCCGAGCCTGGGTGAAGGATGCTGCTCAAGGCATCATCAGCCGGAGAGGTCCTCGTCCCCTGTGACCATAAAGTTGAGGGAAGTGCAATTGCTGGCTGGGGAAGAATTCCCATCTTGTTCCCTGCATCAGCCCCTGTGCCTGCCTTACTCTTACTGGTATGAACTGGGACAGTGTGTAGAAGAACGGGTGGAGGGGCGCTGCAGTGTGCCATCTCTGGGAGCAGGTTTAAGCTGGTGATCTTGACTCGTTGTTAAAGGAGAGGGTTTCATTTTTTATTTTTTAATTCTGATATTTATTTTTTTATGAAAATGCAGATATTAGTACGTCCCGTGGGTTGTAGTGAAGTGTGGAAGGCTGCAGTGCTAGCTGTTTTCCTGAGATAAGTCAGAAGATATGAATAATAGCAACTCACCGGCTTGGCTTGGTGATTTTCTCTGCGGTGACTGTTAGTAGCATGTAGTTTCACTGTAAACAGGAGCCCACTGAACTACTCATATGAAAACCAGCTCGAATGTGTAAGAGCTTGCAGGTTACAATAGTGCAAAGAAACAATGTTAAACAGAAGGGATTCATTTTGTAGACTGGGAAAGCAATGGAGTTTTTCTAGGTGGTGTTTTTTCCTATAGGGCGGTTTGGGGTTTTTCTATGATATTATTTTTTTTTTTTAATCCACCTTTTAACAAATTTTCGGTTTTATAATGAAATATGGTATGTTTGTATGCTTTGAAATGATCCAGTTTCTAGCTGGTTACATCTTTGTTGTTACTCATCAGGGGAGGATTCTAGCTGCTCACTGCTGTTTGAAAAAGGTTGTTTAATGGTATGGCACCTCTTTCGTGGAATATCTGCACTATTTTAATTTGCTTTTTAAAAATATTCTTGTGCATTGTTTGGCTGCAGGTGGTTTGGTATCCTGACTCTGCCCTGAAAATGAAGAATTTGCTTTAAATGTGCTTTGATGGCCAGGTGGGCTCTGCAGCTGCGGTGGGTTCTGTCTGTGCGCTGCTGTGTGCAGCCTGAGCACTGCTATTCCCGACCACAGCATTCCTGCCGCTGCGCCTCCCTAACTGGGGTCTTTTCCTGGGAGGGTGCGGGTCAGGCAAGGACTTGGATACTTTCTACCTCCTGATGTCTGACTGCCTGTGCCAATCGCGTGCTTAAGGAAGACTGGAAGTCGCGTCACTACCCAAATCTATGGTCATGAGGTCAAAACCAAACGGGAGACAGCGATCAAATACAGCAGAATTGAAGATGGGAAGGAGGTAGAATTGCAGCAGCAGTGGAGATAAAGGATAAAATTATGGCAAATATATAAACCTGGCGGGAGAGATTTATGGCTATTGAGGTGCTTTGAAGGCAATTTAATGACAGGCCAAAAAAGGCTTTTGCTGGAAGACTGATTCTTTTTGCTTCACTTTCTATCAAGAGAAAAACTAGCTGGAGGGAGGCTTTCCAGGATGGAGATCAGACAAAAGATAAACGGGTAGGACGCAGAGGAAGGAGGGAAGTAGAGTCTTCCTGCTTGTGGCTGGTTTTGTTAATAAAAGAAGCAGCAAGCCAAAAAAGAGCCCAGGAGCTGGCTGACGGGTGGATGCACAGCTCTTCTGAAGATGGTTTAGCACCCAAGCATGGACCATCTAGTGTGCGTACCCTTACCCAAAGGCATGCCCTTCCCAAACCTTGCCCGTCTGCCCTAGTTACCAACTCGATACTGACGGGATATCTGTAATGCTCGCCCGCACGCACGTGGACTCAGGCCTCAGCACCGGTTCGGCCCTGTTCTTTCAACTTTCCCTCTGTGAAGACTTTCCCATCAGTGTTGGGAATTAGTTGAATATATGGATGGTGATTTCTCCCCTTGACCTCCAAACCGCTTGACCAAAGTCTTACTAAACCCCTATATATATATGTCCTATAAACCAAGGGGCCTCATGGTGTCCTCTTGCTCGCTGATAGCTGTGCTGAACACACCTGCACGGGCCAGGCTCTGTGTGCCTACGGCTTTCAGCAAAGCCCCGTCCCCTGCATGTCCACCGTCCCATGTGTGTGTGGGGGAGGGTACAAAGGCACAGCCCCTGGAGCACAGAGGCTTTACTGCATGTGTCTGAGCAACCCCGAAATAAACCTCTTCCCGCATACACGCTGGCTCTGCATGCGTTCTGTAAACGCGTGGCAAACACAAGAAGAACGGGCTCTCTGCAGGGCTGCCTGCACGCACGAGGTGCCCATGCCATGGCAGGCAGCAGAGGAGAAGCGAGAGGGGCTGCGGGGGTCTCGAGCACAGCTACAGGAGACGAGGCTACCTGGAGCAGGGCTGCGGGGTGAGTAGTAACTGTCCCAGCAATCTGCGGCTCCTACCCGGGTCACCAGTCTTGTAGTGCTGTTCATTAACCTGGGGGCTCTGACCAGGTGGGAAGGAACCTCGGCACGATTTTAACCTGAGACCCTTTGGGCTGGGCTTTCGGAGATGCCCACCACTGCTGCCTCCTCTTTCCCCGAGCCCGGGCGCGGTGCTGCAGGCTCGGTTGCGGCAGGGTCTCACATGGCGGCGGTTTGACCCCTCAGAAATGGCAGCCCCACGTTCCAGCAGGTGTTTTGTGAGTCTAGCGAGCCTAAATCAAGGCAGGGTGAACGAAGCCGTCCCTCTAATTTTCCAGCTCACTGTCGGAGGGTGTTTGTTAATCTAAAACTCTTTTACAGCTTGCAAAATATGGTCTTTTATGAAAATTCCTTTGAAATCCTTACCCATTGTCTTGGCATTTTGTAGAAGGTATGATTGTGTCCCAAAGGGTGGCTGAACAGGCTCCGTTAAATGGATGACAACTTCCAATCATCCTCTGCAGTAAGTAATGCTTCAGTTTCTCTGAGGTTTGGTTTTTTTCTCTTTCCATTTGATATCTCAGGCCAGAGAGCGGTATGCAGTCCTACCGATCTGAATTTAAATGAAGCAGACAGCTAACTTTGATTTGCTTCTGTCCCTTCCCACCTACACAAACTGACTTGCATTAATCATATTAATAAAAATGGAATTAAAATTACCAAGTTTTTAAAAGGCACATGACAGTGATATTACCCACCAAGTTACAAGTATGCATGCATATTAATTACAAGTTGTCTAAGATTTCAGCAGAAGCTCAAAGGAATGACATTTTTTCCCTGTACGTTGTTTTTAATTTGGAAAGCTCCCTTGTAATGCAAGATGTATCCTGTCCTAATGTGGTTCTCTAATCACAGCATGCCTTAATTTTGATAGATGACCCCCAAATGCTTTAAATCCACTAAGATTTGCAGTAATTAGAATGATTTTTTAAGACTGTTTCCTGAACTATCCATAGTGACATCCATCTATCATCAGATGGATTTGTTTACTCATTCCCCTTCCAAGAAAATGAAAAATCAAGCAATTTGTATTGAGAGCTTATCTTTGTTGCTACGTGGTGGAGGGAACATGTTATAATTTATCTCACTCTAGTCACTGCTCCTTTTTTTGAGGGATTGTGCTCTGAAGAAGTGCACATTTTTCAGAAATGTCCAAAGCCCTTCCCCTCCCTCCCCCGGTCTCCAAGTAGTAATCTTGCCCCAGTAGGGCTGCAAAAAAGTCGCCTCATGCATCCGAGTGCCTGCCAATGGAAATTTGAAGTGCAAGGTAGAATTCACCAGGTGATTTTTTCTTCTGTTCCATGTTTCCATTTTCTGTTTTTACTGTAATGCTTCCTTGCACGTACAAATCTAGTGTATACTTTGAGCGCAGGATATTTATTGACAGTGGCTGTACAAAGCACAGAAAGAGTGCTGAGGATGCTAGTCCCCTATTATCTCCCCATACCCTGTGCTTTTCTGCCCTCCTTGTGTCATTCTTTGTCGGTTCTTTGCGAAGCAGCACGTCCTTTTGCAGCAGTGTTTCAGTGCCTTGCTGGTGGTGTTCCCTGTCCCCCCAGCCTGCTCCCTGTCCTGTGGCGTTTTCTCTCACACCAGGCTTCCTTTTCTTTCCAGCCTGCATCTGCATGCTTAACCTGCTCCTCCAGATCTCTGCTCTCTCCTCCCCTTTCCCGCTCCTCAGCTTTCCTGTAGGTTTTAGTTCTCTCCCTTATTTTCTGGAATACATTCCCCGCTCCTTCGCTTTCTGCCACCGGCACCCCTTTGCCCCCTGATGTGGCTGATGGTGTTGCTCTGTTGCATTTCCCCCCATCCTTATGAGATTTCCTCCTTGTCCTTGACCCCCGGCCACCCATCACTGCCAGAGGAGTGCCAGAGGGCAGGATGCTCTCATGCTGCCATCCCAAGCCACAGGCTGCTTGCCCTCAGATGCCCTGCAGCCTTCTCAGTGGGGGAGCGGAGGGGAGCACCGCTGGCGCTGAGCCCCAGCTGCCAGCCGCAGAGAAGCAGCAGTAACCTTGCCTGGCTGGGGACAGTGGCTAGAGGAGCGGGCTGCAAGCCAGCACGTGCCTTTTCCTGACACACATGTGAGAGGGAGACCTGGAGCTCCGTCAGGCAGCGGGACTGATGCGGGAGATGCTAACTGTCACCCGGAGTGCCCTCTGGGATGCCCTGGCCTCTCCAGAAGCACAACATGTACTGGGCTTTTCTTCACTGGTGGCTGGTTTTAGTTGTTATCAACGGGGTGGCAAACCCCTGCGGCAGCAAAAGGGGACAGCAGGTCTGCATCACCACTTGCCAGTGTCCGGATTTAGGTGGTGAGGTCCTGACTTGAATAAGTAGGGGAAATAAATGTTTCCTTCCTGGGCAGGTTAATAATTAGATCATATTAGCAAGTAAAATCTGATTAGGCTTCTGATTAGGAAGGAGTAAGCCAGGAGTTTGAAGCTTGTTGTGTCAACAGAACAGATTAACTTCAGTCTGACGTTCTGCTTTCAATAAGAAAATGGTAATAAAATTATAGCGTCTGGCTCCCTCACTGTGGGCTTCCAAACGTGGTACAGGGCTTTGAGACAATTGCTCAGTCTCATAGGATGTGCACCAGGGCTGAGTCAACAACTAGGCAGGAGACTAAGAAATCATTTAATTGCAATGAAAAAATCATAATAAGGGAGAAGGGAAATCTTTGCCTGTAATGAATGAGGTAAAACTTGTACATTAGGAAAAATCTGGTAGGTTGCTGTCGTTTGCTTGAGGTGACCACTCAGGAGGGCAGATGCGCTGGCTGAAGGGCCCTGAGCTCGCTGTCCTGCAAGGCTTTGTTTTGCAGAATGTAGGGAGATAAAAAATGGCTAAGCCATCGCCGATCACAGCCTGGCTCAATGCTGGAAAAACACTGAACAATTCTGACAGCTGAACCTTTTTATTGGAAAGCATTAAAGCGAGCGGTGTCACCAGCTCCGTGTGAATGGGCTAATGACATGCATGAGGGACCTGCCGACAGAATGGTACCTGGAACGGTAATGCGGTTTGGGTTTTCACTGGGAGCATGGGAGCAGGTTTTAAGCAGTAAATAATTCTTGTCCTTTTTTTTTTTTTTTTTTTTTTTTTTTTTTTTGAGCCTGGGTGCTTCCAGCCAGGGTTTAGTAGAAATGGTTAGTAGACCTCCACAAATGTCATTTTGTCATTGAAACCAGTGTCACAGAAATTCAGTGTATCAACTGTTAAACCATATTGTAAATGCCTAATGTATTTATAAATAGAAATAATGCTTAGCTTACTTTTCTCATCAGAGTAGCATCTGGTGACAGTGTGATTAATCATAGGCTGCTCGGCATCAGTAGGGGGAAAGAAGCCTACTGAGGCTGCCTCGCTGCCCCGGTGTGGAGGCTGCGCTGGCAGGGAATGGTCTCTGATGGGAAGGCAGGCAGGCTGCTAATTCAGAAAAGAAAATTTCACCTGCTGTGGAGAATGACCAAGGATCAGAAGGGTACGTTTGTGCTGATTGCTTGATCTTCATGGCTAATAACTGTCTCCAGTTAAAACCCCCGTTCACGTGAACTGTGGTATTTTACATCGTACCTACGGGTTTCCCATGCCACAGGCATGTCTGAACGGGACGGCTCCTCCCGCGTGCGTGCTTGCTCGCACTAGTGCTCGCACTAGCTGGGGCACCAGGTGTCAGGGCGAGCATCGCGCTTGGCTCCATGCGGGAGGCTCTGCTTCGGGTGCTGGGGCAGGTGGCTTTGGCTGCTCCCCTCGCTCCTTTGCTTTGCTGCCTGCCCAGCATCAGTAACAGCACCCTGCAGGGGGGAGCAAACAGCATTTCTGCTGCCTCTTTGAATTTCAGTGTTGTGGATTTAAATAAACTCATTTTCTGTGCTACGTTACAGCTCGGCTACCTTTGCCTGCTGGACAACGGGTTCGTTTGGCTGTGAGCTCTGTGGGTTTTGGTCTCCCTCAGGTCACTTTGAGTTGACCTACAGGATGGAGCGAGATGTCCTGCTGGAATACCGGGTCTCGTGTGTTAAGGTCTCTGCAGGAAGCCTGCAGACCGTTGGAAGTCCACATCAAGAGCAATATGCTGCTTTCCCTCGGCTAAGAGCGAGCAGGGTGTACGTGAGAACAGAAGCTGCCTGGAAAAACCAGCTGGTGGCACGTGCACGCTTGTCTTGCAAAGGTAGGGAAGTGCTTGCACTTAACCCGGGCCAGGTGGTGGTCTCAGGGCTCCAGCAGTCATTTATCTTAGAGGGCACGTAAGCTGAAGGTAACGGGTGTGAGCCACAGAGCCACAGGGGAGTTGTCTTGCAAGGCTGCCCTGCGGTAGGTACCTGTATCAGTAAGACCCAGCGGAGTTGGGGTTGCTTCGGGACTGAGACCGAAACCGCTGAGCTTGGGTGCACGTGTATCCGAACTGGGACCAACGGAGCAGAAGTAAGCAGAAGCAGGTTGTTCATTTGGGAGGAGACTGGCGGGAGAAAAGGAGGTACCAGAGGAGCAAAAAGGTTCGCAAGTGGGAAACTGGAAAGTAAGATACAGATCAGGTAGAGAACGAAGGAGGGCAGATTTTAGGAACTGTGGCAGATTTAGTGTCGCTGTCCCACTGGCCCAAGGCCACCGGGATGCCAGAGGCAACCCCTGGGGCAACTCGCTGGAATGCCCACCAGGGCTGCTGTGGAAAGGCCTGGGGTGGAGGGGAGAGCCTGGAGGGGTAACTTCCACCTTGGTGTTAGGTGGTGTGGGGAGAGAAGGGTGCCAGAGGTGGATCCAGTAGTAGTTGTGTGTCATGCATAAGATTTAACGGCGGTAAATGGTAGCTCCGTAGCTGTGTGTAACAGCAAGCCAAATAATGTAAATGGATAGCCTTAGTCTGTCTATTAGTTAGTTAGGTTATTTGATTTATTAATTATTAGTAATATGTGGATTAATCAATAGGAATTATAGCCCCTTTCAGTTATGTCTCCAGCCTGCAGGTGATTCCAATGACATTGGATCATGTGTGACCGCATCCCTGTGGAACCCAGGACAGCATGGAAATGCTGTAAATGTATCTTAAATATCAGTCATATTCCTGCGCTGCTTGGGCTGTCTTCCATAGCAATCTGCAATCTTTTGAGTTCCTCCTTAAAGAGGATGTATTTATTGTAAAAGCTCTTTTATTCCCAGTTGTAGCTCGACAGTTCCTATGTGGTCAAAATTGTCTCAGTGTCGCATGTGTCCTGGTGAGTATTTTGGTTCCAGATTACGGTACCTGTTTCAGAGCAGGGGGTGGGGGTTGCAAATTTTTACTTGGGACTTTATGATCAGCTTTCCAAATCAGTTTGGATGCTTCACAGCTGCCATTGCAGACAGGTATTTTTTTCTGGGCAGCCTGTTATTTCTTTCTTCCTGTGAAATTCACAGACGTTTTAGTTTCTTTTTGAGAAAATTCTCATTCCTGATTGAATTTCCTTTGAATCTTTTCTAATGATTCTTGGTCAGCTTGAATGTCGTACGAGTCATTTCCCTATCTGTTCCATCTCGCTTCCTCAGTTCCTGACGGTTTCTCTCCTACCACCTCTGTCCTGCTGGCTTAGTTTTTGCATTAGCCAGAAGTTCAGCGTTTTTCCCAAGTGGACGGGTACCAGTGGTCCACTGTGGGTGTGCTCTCTGTGGTGCCTGCACACCAGAATGTTCTTCAGGATGGGGGAACAGAGAGTCTGGCTGCCCGCTTAGAAATGCTCATGCTCTGTTTCCTTGGATGCGTCCCTTCCATGTGCCCGGCCAGCCACAAGCGGACAGGCCTCCTATTTCAGCTGGGTTTGTTAGGGATGGTGAGGGATGCATTTTTGTGCCAGATTACCTATTATACACGTCTTGTGTCAAGATCTAGTTGGATGAAAGGAGTGCATTAAGATATCATTTGAGAAGGGTTTATTAGTTAATAATACCTTGAAATGTACTTGAATGCTTTTCATCATGTGAATTTATGTAAATGTCTTTGCATTGAAAGCTGAATTTTTGGAATAAAGGCAGTGTTAGGTATGCTGAGGAAGCTGAGCTCTTTGGCTTTGGTCACCACATCTCTGAGAGCTGGAGGCTTATCCTCTCCAGCCTGATTACTTTCACAGATCACAAGAAAGTTTTCTTCTCTCAGTTCAGAGATGAAATCCTTGTGGAATTGTACTGATTGGAGAAATGCAAATGTATAAAAAGTTCTCTTGGTACCTACCGCTATGTTGAGGCTGGATGAATGCCTCAGCAAGTTGTGCTCCAGGTTTTTCTGCTGGTTCAGCTGTTGGACCTTCCTTAAAACTTTGGAAGCACATATGTCCTGCTTAACGCCAACTCCCTGCATGCTTTCTGTAACAACTAAGGTTACTTTTCAGCATTTAATTCTCTATCCTGCTGCAACTGGAGCTAGATGGACTGGTTAATTTGAACCTACCTCTGCCCAATACTATGGATTGCTCCCTCTCTGGAGCCATATGAAAAGATTTGATGGTTTCTTCCATTGGAGCTAGAGGTGGCTGCTAAGGGTACCAGCTTTAGAAAGGGCAGCAGCTTTAGAAAGGGTAGCTCTCACTGCCCTGGGATCCTCATCCATTCCTGGTGATAGCTGCTCATACCTTTTAGTTAATGTAAACGTGGGAAAGCATACACATAAGAAGGAGACAGCAAATGACTGAATAAGCACTCCAGAGAGAACAGTAGAGACAGCGTTAGGAGGGAGCGCTGCATCTAAGGACTATATCCTTGGAGGGCAGTGACTACAGCAACATTCCCATGTCAGCTTCTTTTTTTGGCTTTTTTTTTTTTTTTTTTTTTTTTTTACATTTACACTTGGAAAAGCTTTGGCTGTTGCTAAAGGTAACTTTTAGTGAGTTACGCTCCTATTTACTGCCATTTTTACTCTTCCCTTCTCTCCCTCACCCCTTTTTTTTGAAGGACCAATGATTGATTTTGCAGGCGGAGGCAGTGCGGTGTGCATGGAGGAATGTCACTTTCTCAACATCTTCTAACCACTGCTGGCTTTTGTTGCCTAACTTGTACTTCTTACCCGTCCTTATAATACATGTAAAAAAAAATTCACTGAAAAAAATTTTGCTTTTCTACTGTTGTTCCTGATTTGTTTTGGATTAGAAAATCTGGCACTCAGCACGGTGCAGAAGACACGCAGCAAAGCCAGACTGCACTGCAAAATGGATTACTGCAAGGTACAGCAAGTGGGGGTTGGAAAGACATTGCACATAGAATTGAAACCACCTTATCCCACGCACTGGTAATCTTGCTAACTCTAATTTTATCAGAAAGTCTGTCTGATCTGATTTCCATATCCTGTTTCTTTCCATTTAGTGCGTGCAGTCACTTTGGCCAGTTGTGTTTGTTGTGTGTGTTTACTTCCTTAAATTCATGGAAATGAGTGTGATCCTTCTTTATTTGGAGCGATAAAAGCAGAAAGAGCTTTTGTATCAGCATCATCAAAATTGAATTTGTGAAAATATATTTTCTATATGAGGTTTTATTTGATTCTTTAATTCATTTCATTTCCTGAATTTAGATCCAATTATGTTCTTCCTTTTCAGTGTATTCTGTTGTCCATGCTAGACTAGCTCTTCTCGTGACAGATGCAAATATTAATGAGATGTTGGATCTGGTGTGTAGGCATTATTGAACACTTACAACATGATCTACATTTGTATTTACTTTCTGGCTCTGGAGAAAATGATCTGTCATCAGTGATGTACCCATGCAGGTGATTACTTGACTGCTCCGGTGAGAATCTCAGGGTAAAAAAGGTTGAAGATGATGTGAGTTTGAGCTGAGGGAAGCATTGCTCCTATTCTGGATTTGTAGTTGGCCTGGGTTATATAAACTTTATTATATAGAGAATTTTTCTGAGTGAGGTAGAATGTAGGTTTGTATTGAAAGAGGGACTGCTTTTCCCTAGAAATAGTAAATGGGTGGAAATGACTATATTTAAATAGAATTTAATCCGTTACTTTCTTCCCTCTGGTCTCTCAAGTCCAAGGCTGGGTAGTATGCAATAAATCTTTGCATCACAACTACATGGACTAAAATACACGAAAAATTATCACATCCTTACAACAACAACAACAACAATAACAACAACAACAACAACAACAGAAATTCTGAGTAAAACTCTTAGGCACATTGGTGCTATAGGTATATGTTATGGTATTACAGAGCCTTTGTAGTGTGGGTTAGACTTCGTGCAATTTTTCCAAAATGGGGAAACTCCAAGGGACTCCAGAACAATGGACATGAACATGCAGAAGCCCAAGCATGGCAAGGTGGGTAAGTTTCTATTCCCCCACCATTTCACAGCCCGTTTTCTGTTTATAGTTGTGTTAAACTGCTGGGTTTTATCTCAAGGTGCTCCGGCATTTCTGACCTAAACATCCTACAATGACCGGATGACACGAGGGCAGCAGAGACTCAGTCATTGCAGAGCAGGGGATGCCAAAGCCCGTGCTAGGGCAGGGAGCAGAGGGCGAAGATGCCTCGGCTCTGCCACCAGGTAGAGCGTGAGGACAGGCCAAAAACATCTGGGGAGGTTGGGTGTGTGATGAGAGGCACATTGCTGTTTTCTCACTAAGGAAGAAAATTCCCTAATAATTTGTCAGGCTCTACCTTTTCAATCTGAAATTCATTACTACATCAAAGTGAATGCCTTGCTGCTAACAGAGTAAGTATCTCTATTTAAAATGTAAATGAGATTAAAATGTATGACTTACAGGACATTTAAAGAATTCTGAGTGGCTGGGTGGATGGAGTTAGTCTTATTTTAAAAATTGACTTTGACATAATTTAAGTAATAAGCTTAGTTTCTGATTCTCTGAGAACTTGAAACGTAGCAAGTTGTTATTAAATGTGCGTGCTGCGCTACGTGTGACACATGCCGAGTTAAGGGTGGTGGTGGGTTGGCTGGTTTGCAACCCCGAATTATGGCAGCCTGCAGATGCCACCCTTTTCCTGAAGAGCGTGGGAGCATTTCAGGGGTTGGGAGAAGCACATAACTAGAAGTTATGTACCTCCTGTGTCCCCTCCATCTTCTGCCCGGAGGAGAAATCTGTTTGAAAAACCTGTAGTGGGCAATTCTTGGAAGCAGACACCTGGATGGAGCTGCAGGCTTGTCAAAAGGAAACCCGGAAAGCATTAGCACAGATGGGGTTGACACAGGAGGTCATGATCTCATTTCATATGTCACTGCTTAATCTTAGCTGAGATAATTACATACATATGGCTGTCTAAACATGAAGTCAACAGGAAGGTATCCAGCTACATGTGGTAGTACGAGTAAATCAGATTTAACTGCAACAGCCAGCAGCTGAGGATATTAGGTGAGTATCGGATGTTCCCTGATGAAATTTATATTTAAAAAAAACCCACAAATTTACATTTATTCATTCTTTGCCTGTCTCTATGGGCTGGTACCCATATGGATACAAGTCATGTTAATATCTCATCATGTTCAAGTAATAATCAATATAGAATTTTGAGTTACTTATTTCTATATGCATTTTCGAACATGACAGAACGAAAACTCTCTGTCCAGGAAAAGGTGTAATGTACTGCCTAAACCATCTGTAGTGCCGGGTTGGTGTTGGCAAGCTATGAGTAACGTACAGGTGTGGGTTGTAGGTACTACTGGCAAGCAGGCTGCTGAGCACTGCACACCATTAGGGCTTTGATAGCTGCCAACCCCGGCAGCGCTGTAAAACCCTAGAACAGAGGCTGTTTGCTAGGACTCAGCACCAGTACAAAGTGCCCCTGGTGCTTTGCCTTTTGTTGTGTTGACCCCAAGAACTTATTTTTTTTAATTTCAGAAAGCCTGGCCATTACCGTGTTTCCGTGCACGTGTGAGTCGTGGCTCACAGCCACTGCAGCGCAGCTGTGCGCCCGGTGATGGTGCTGGGGACTTACAGAGCTGCCTGGGCAGCCTGGGGGAATTTGGGCACGATGATGCCTTTGCAGCAGGCAGGCAAACGCATCGGTTTGTTCCGAGCTGGGCGGCAGGTTCCTGTACAGCCATGAACTAACACCGCAAACTATATTTCCCAACCTTCAAACGAGAGCATCAGCTCTCTCCTACTCCGCCTTGCTGGGCTTTTAACCCATTTGTCAGCAGAGATGATTTTTTATTATTATTGTTTTCTTCCCATGTGTATTAAACTGCAGTTGAGCTCTGGGGTGGCATACACAGTCAGATTTGAACAGCCCCCCCCCCCCCCCCCAGATTCATTGCCAAATTGTTTTGTTAACCAGGTCGCAAGGAGACACCTGCATGAGGAACTCCTGGAAGGCTTCACGTGCCTGCTGGGCACGTGCTTTGCTCCGAGTGCTTGTGCTCCCCAGGTCCTGAGCCCCCGGCGCAGGAGACAGCCCCTACCCTCCACCCACCCCCACGGAGCTGCACCAGCGGTAGGTACGTGCCCTCCCTCCTGCTCACACATGCTCTTGCAAACTGAGATTTCAGACAAGCGAGTGAAGACATACTTCGGTTTTATTGTTGTTTAGGCATGGATAGAAACATTAATTCTTTTGCGCTCTTGGTTCTTGAAACGTGCCTATCGTGAACTCGGAGCAGTGAAAAAGCCAGCTCCTAGGACTGACGATTTAAAGTGCATAGGAGATCTAGCAGAATCCCAAAAGGCGAGGAGCTGGGTTTATTCCTTTTTCGTAGCTGTGGAAGTTGAAGGACTTTCTTTTTTTTCTTTTTTTTTTTCATATTTCTCCTCCTCTCCCCTGTATTCCCCAGACAGTGGTATGAAAATTTGCAGCCCTTCCCTATGCTTTCCCTTATGATCCTGGGAGGTTTTCTCTCTGTATTTAAGAACTATCTGTAGTGTTACAAACAAAGACAGGTGATGTTTGCACGCTCCTGCGCAGGACTCTGTTACAACTTTGCCTGTTTAGAGTCGTGCCCACTGCAGTTTGGGTTTTTTGTGTGTTTTTTTTTTAAAAACGTGTATCACTTGGCAGTGTTCTCGCACTAAAAGAAAAAGATATATTTGTATATAAAGTAACTCTTTTGTGTGTTCACGTTTTATTTTGGAAAAACAGGTGTTTAAAAATTTTAGAATTTTTTTAACAAAATTCTAAAAAGAAAAAAATCACAATATTTACAGAGATAACAGAATGGCTTAGCCATGCAAAACAAATTACTTTGGTTTTTTTCCCCCCATTTTACTTTGGTTTAAATATTGACCAAGATTATAATTATTTTTTTTTCCTTTTTGCCAAATAAACCAGTAACAAATCAAAGTTTAGAGGCATGTAACAGGATTTCCCTCAAATATTTTATACAGCATAGAGTTTATAGGACATCTTATGTATTTAATCCATGCCAATGCACTACAGGAAGCTTTTATTAAGACATCAGTCACTACTGCCCAGACATTTAACATTTTACAAATTTACAAGTAACAGTGTTTTCTTCCCCCTAAATAATGCAAAAGTGGCAAAATACATTTCCTAACGTCCATCTTTTTCTTCTTTTTATTTATTTATTTATTTATTTATTTATTTTTGCCTACCGGTCTATAAAAACTTACTTTTTCCCTGGATATTTGTAAATGGAAACCTGATGTTCTGCTTGCTCTACCGTCCCTCTCCCTCAAAGCCGCCTGCTACCTTCTTCCCGAAACTAACCTTCCGCGTAAGATGCAACTTCTCTCCCCTAAGTACAACCTTCTGTTGGCCATTTACCCTAAAACGTTTCCTTATCAGTACCATTCTAAAAATTCCCTCAAGCATAAAACATGTTTATAAAGTTACAAACTTGAATGTAACTAAAGATACATAGACATTTCATTGTTACAATTATATGTACTGTTTGATAAATTAGGTACCAGTTAAAAACACTAAAATTATCTCAAGGTGCATTCAATATCTGTAGCATAGTTAACAAAAACACACAAAAAATATATATATATTCTATTTTTGTGGAAAAAAAAATGCAGCTTTGATATGACCACTTTTTAAAAAAAGTTTCCAATTCTGACTGATATCTTTTTGAAATGAAGAAAAGGTACAGTACTTTAAGGCAGCGGATAACATAAAGGAGTTAAAATTAATCCAGAATTCCAGTTCCTTATCCTAATTCTAACATGAAAGACAGCCGATAATGAAATGTGTGTCTTGCTTTAGAAGAAGAGGATTATCAGCCACCTCTGCAGGTAGGCTAGGAATTTCTCATTGTGTTCCTTGCTCAATAGCCAGACTTCTTCCTGGAAACTCTTGAGTCCCTCTCTGGCTGTTGCGCTTTGCATGGTTTTTAAAATGTTCGCTTTTGTTAACAATTTAGTTTATTTCTGTCACAGCTGTCACGCTTTCTCTTTACTGTGATATCAAAGGAGGAAAAAGGGAGTTTGACGTTTTCCTTTAAGACAATCTCACACTCTAGGTACTTGCTACAAAGCAGAGGCTTCACTGATAACAATCAGAATTAGACATGTACCTGCTCAAAGGGTGTCATAAAAACAATGGAAATAAAACCATTACACTATACATCAGATTAACAGCAACTCCCAGAACAAAGCCTTACAGTGTATAAAAATAGCTACGTAAAAAATTTACATAAAGGCAAACAAAAAGAAATCTTCAGTGCAGACATTTACAAAAAAATATTTCAAACAGAACACAACATGGTGACCTATTATCATGGCTGTTGCCAAAATTAGTTTGTGGTGGTGTTTGTTTTTTTTTCAGCTTGAGATAACTGTGTCTAAAATCCTTTGAAAACTTGGTAGTATGATCTGTTTAATACTTGAACCATGAATAGCTGTCACTTCTTTGTATATGTTTAAATACAATCCACGTTCATGCTTCAGTTGGTCTATATGTATTCTCTGAAAACAGGAAAGATAAAGCCAGTTAAAACATTTTAAAATACGTTGCCCAACAGAAGTACTTGGTGTCTAACCTTCCAGCAGCTACCCCAACAGTACTCTGTGCTGCCCTGCCACAGTGAGAATGCTTTCTTTCGTAAGAACAGCCGTGGCAATATTGTTCCCGGTAAACCCAGTAAGCTTATCTGGTAAGGAATGGATTTATGTCCATTTCATTTATGTAGAGCTGCTGATCTGAAGAAATAAAGTAATTAGAGTAAAAGATTGCACTGGGGGCACACGGTGTTATTTGAACTCCTGTGGCCCGTAAATACCCCCCGCTAACTTCAGCTCCATCTCATCAACCCAATGCTGCAATGTTGCAGAAGGTACCAGGTCCAGGAAAAACCCCACACAAAACAAGCCCCAACCAAAAATATTACATAACTTTCCCATAGAATCAGAGTAGAAATGCTAGGTATTTACCCTGCAACTTTTTCAAAACCTAAATTTACTTATTTTCCACTTTGAAATCATACAGAGGGTATAATTTTGATATTCCCAACTGCATTTTCCAAACTGGTAAAACAGTGATAGTGCTATCAAATGGCATACAGCAATGCGGCATCTCTTCATATATAATACTATCCCTCTAAATAATTCAGTGACTTCTGAATATCCAGTGCAAAAATGGTGCCTTGTACTTCAAAATCTCAAGACAACACTAACATATTGAAATTATTAATAAGGACAGCTGTCTTCATTTCTATTAGAAACTTTTTAATCTAAATATGGAATGTCATAATTCCACTATATGCCTTAGACCCCTGCTGCCTCAAGTAGGTAGCAATGCTATTTATTTGAGATCACTGAAAGTCAGGTCTGCCTGCGGCTTCCCTCCGGAGGAACCCCCAGCGCAGCTCCGCGGAACACGCGCTCCTCTCGGTTTTAGGAACAGCTGATGGCCAACGCAAGACACCCCTGTACGGTTGGCTGGATTTCATGCTCTTGTGCTACCACAGCGTTGCTGTAAAATGGCCTTCGTTGGGCAGAGAAATGGGCTCAGCCCTACTTTGGGTGCTAAGGGGAGACACGGCAGTGGTGCAAGTCTGTGTGAACACCGGGTGGTGCTCTTGGTGCTTTGTACGGCTCCTCTGGTGCCTCACAGGACTTCCGCCTCCAGCCAGCGAATAGGATGCTGTGTATTTTATACGAGGTAGCAGTCGGGGAAACTTTCATACCGGTTACTAGCTTCAAATACAGTGTCTCTTTCCAGGATATATTCAATAATAGTGTAAGTATGTGAAATCTTGAGTATAAGAATGATTTTATTCTAAGGAAGGTTCCATGCAGCAATGAATAAAGCTGACCAAGGACTTGGAAACTGTTGCTTTCAGTAAGGGAAGAAGGTTTGTGTGAACATTGCAAGTCATAGCTCAAAACCTTCTAAACTACACCTAAACTTACTCTTCATATACATACATACATGCACACATACACCACAGTGATATATTATACAAATTGGTATATTCATTTCCCCAAGTACATGGATAAAAATACAGCCAAGTGCTAAGTTATGTCTAAATGTCAGGCTTTTTTAATATGTGCATATGCAGGTACGAATTCTTAACTGGCCAGGGACTTGAGCCTGCCTGTCCTAATATTGCAGCTCTCAAAATCATCCCACTGCCTGCCCCCTGGAAGGTGAGCAACAGACTCGGGGCTAGCACTGCCAGCACCAGAGGGAAGCGGTGGACAAAGGGATGTTACATGCTGCAATATGAAACACTCACCTGGAATGACAACTGACACATTTTCTCTTAAGTTTCAGATTTATGATTGTTTTCTTCTAGTTTTTTGTTTTCTTCTATATTTCCAAGATCTTTGTCTACATGTTTTGATGCTGTCCTATAATGAAAAAAATAAGGTCATTTTTGCACATCTACAGCCATTTGTTCCGGCCTCACATTAACGACACCATCTCCTCCCCTCTCAGAAAGACAGAAAACCCTTACAGCCCTGTTGGGAGTGGAGCAATAGGTTTGCATATGTCTGTGAACAGGCCAACAGCACCAGTTCCCCCACTGGCGTGAGTACCGCAGCGCGCATTGCAGTAGGGCTACGTACATTTGATTTACCTCTTGAGGAATTCGGAATTATTCTGGGCTAGTGGACACCTAGTAAGGTTAAACCAGTTGTGCAGATCGATGTTTCTTGACAAATTGTGCAGCTTGTTTCAAAAAACAAGAGTTTGCTTTAAGGCATGCTAAAATGCTACAGGTGTGGCTAAAGTGTCTCCACGTACATGGCAACCTTTTGTGTGCTTGTAGTAATTGAGTCTCAGAGCCCGTGCCAAAGGGAAGCTCTTTAAATGCAAAGAAATTAATGAAAATTCTGGCAACACCAAAAAAACCCCAACCCCACTCTGCTTCAGATTTGTGCTGGCTATGACTGACAGGCTTTGGGTAAAGAAGAAATTGTGTAAATGTGGGGGGGGGGGGGGGGGGGGGGGGGGGGGGGGGGGGGGGGGCGACGCGGGGCGGGGAAATAGAGGTATGCCTCATTTAAAATAGTACGTCTACCTTAATGCAAGTAGTAGAGATGAATTAATGAGTTAAGTGCTTAGTTTAGCTTAGCACAATAAAGTCACTACGCCGTTCATTTAACGTGCGAGAAGCCTTGCTGTCTGCCAAGGTGAAAGATTCCTGCAGCGCTGCGATAACATTTTGAAGGCCGCAATTTTTAAAATGTAAATGGGCAAATGTGTTTGAGTGGGACAAAGTAAATCCCTTGTGTCAAAGCAGATTATCATAGACGCGTTTTCTCCATGGATAATTTGTTTCCCCTACAGAAAAGGAACGTCTGTTGTGACAGATCCATGCATATGCTCACCCTTGCTTCAGGGTAAAGACCCGCAGTGACGCTGACTTGCAAAATACAACGAGGACACAGGTTAGCGAGATAGTGTGACATGTCACGCTGACACCATGCAGGTACGTACCTCCCCAAACACCCGACCTGGATTTTTCCTAGTGGAGTGTTGTGCTGTGCGCATCCTCCATCTGAGCAAAGGCCCTGGCAGCGGCGGAGCACCGCCTGTTGCCCGGGGCTGAGGCAGCCCTGAGCGGCTCGGGTAAGAGAGTACAGCTTAGCCCTTGTGTCAGGGGAGCTCCCGAGGGGGTGCCACGGCACCCGCCGCCCCTTGCAGCCCTGCTGAATCTCTGCGCTGGAGGCTGAGGGTGGGACCATGGGCCCCACAACCCATGGATTGCACTGGACGGGACCATTCCAAAACCCTTCTGGCGTTAGAGGAGGTCATTTCCTGATGGCTCGTAAGTTTTAATGCTTCAAAGCTGCATTTACTGTCGGGTTTAGACTGCCTCTGTCACCTCTGTGTGGCTGATGGGGCGACACCTGTGCTGAAAACCCACTAACTGCAAAGAGCTGATCTCTTGCTTACAGCAGGTAAATTTCATTTTGAAAATGCTGAGATTGTATCACGAAGTAACTTGTTCGACAGGGGTAAATTTCTATTGTACAGTAACCTTCTCTTTTTCTTCTGGTAATCAAAACCTGAAACACGTGATGTGCATAGAAGCAAAGGATATGAGATGCAATGAAGAAGAAAATCCAATGCTTTGGTAGAGATTGACCTGTGATCTTCATAACCTTTTGCAAATCTCTTTAATCCTAGTAAAAAAAAGAAGCAACTGCCCCAAACAAATAAATACCTTAAAAAATAAAAAAATGTAAAAAAAAAAAAAAGAAATAGGTTTAAGTAGAGCACAACATTTGGCTCATCATGTGGGTAATGAGTCTGTTCCATAAATAAGTCTTACAGAATTGGAGGCAGTAGGGAAAGAGATGAAAGGCTGAGAGAACCAGGACTCGGGCAGTTAGCTGAGCCAGAGGTGAGAAAGCAGCACGGCACACGTCTGCCCCACGTAACCGCTCACGCCTGCTTCTGGAGACAGCAGAGCGGGCTGATAGACCACTGGCATGGCCCCACGATCCTTTTCTGGTCTCTTACAAAGAGTTTTAGAGTGCCCCAAGCAGCCTGAGTCCCACGTGAGCTGGCGCTTGCCAGGCAGGGCGCTGTCACCGGCGGCGCTGGCCTTTGTTCCATGGCTGAGGCAGCTCCATGGCCGAAGGAGGCCCTGCGGCGCCAGCAGGCTGCAGTTGTAGTGTGCTGTTTCAGTTCTGCCTTCGGTGAAACTCTTCCCCTCACTAAATGTCACCTCTGGCTTCCTAAAGCCAGAATGGGTGAAAACGGGAGATTTAAAAGGCAGCACCGTGACTTTGAAGGAGGCAGGCGATCCAGCGCTCGCTCTTTCAGAGGATGGTATATATCGCTTGCTCGAAATGAGAGCAGCAGCCGTTCCTCACGTCTGACAAGCAGATGGATTTAGATTCTCCGTGCCTGAGACTGAAATACAGCAGCTTAATTCTGGTGGTTCAGTGATCTTGCTGGAATTTTTCTTTTTGTTTTGCTTTTTTTTGTTTTGTTTTGTTCCCCAAGTACTGATACCTGGGCAGGTTCACCACCTCCTCAGCACAGCCATACTGCTGCCTATTTTAGTGCTCTCTAACTAGTGTCATTAAGAGACAAAAGAGCAGTTTTGCAGTGAGCTGCAGCGGTGTGACCTGCTGGTAAAGCGCTGCCAGCAGCCAGGGAACCACCGACCCTGGCACGGCACCAGCCCTCGGCGTCTGACAGGGATGGCCTTTGTAGCAGAGAAATAGCTCAGAACATGATTTCCATTCCTTCCTGAGGTGACTTGAGGCACAGGACAAAGGGTCCTTTGCCAGCTTAATGCTCAGCAACAATTGTTCCTTGCTGTTTTTTGGTGTGTTAACTCTATTTGCAATTCAGGAGTGACTTCTCGATGATATCTGAGCAACTGGGCAGCGTGGTCCGACTGGGCAGAGACATTCCCCAGGATTTGCCCAAAAGGGCTAAAGAGCCCACACTTTGCCCAGGCCATCTCACACGCTTCAACATTATCTCCAGCTCCACAAAGGCCGGCCCTTAGCACGCTCTGGCCACCTTGTTCTGAAGAGGGAGAAGCTGGCTGTATGGATACGAGTTTACTTTTGTCCCTCAACTGTTGGTTGCTTTGTTTTTTTTATAATAATAATTCATTTGTAAAACATGGATCATTCTGAACTCTTTCTAAAATTATGACTCATATTTTACATTTATTTATGCTTGCTCTTCAGGAAAATAATTATCCTCAGGGAATCCTAATCAAAACCTCTCTGTAAGCACTGCCCCAGTGAGGTTTTTAGTTTTCTTTAGAGTATGTGCATGTGTGCTGAGGGGCTGTTATTGTCATAGATTCAGTTGTGATACTGTTGGTAGCGTTGTTTTTAATACAAGACACCATTTTCCATCTGAGTGTTTTGCCTGCTGTACAGTAAATACAAGCTGTACATGGATGACCCAGAAATTGTTGGGCTTTAATTCCTGATTTCTTTCAATCTCACCAGCCTAGGCCTCACCCTCTTGAACACTGTTCAAGGGAGAAAATCTGCAGTGCTCGTTGCCCTTGTTACCCAAGCTTGCCATAATGATGGGAAAGAAAATACACATCAGTGCAGCTCTGAGTGCTGAAGCCTGAGCCATGGATGCCATTAAAGCTTGCATTACGTTTGAAAGGCACGTTAGACACTCAAATGCGCTGTTGCAAAAGATTTTCTAGGAACTAATGGTTTTATGCATCCAAATCTGGACTATCTGCAACCTCGTTCCATTCACCCAAATCTTGCCTTCCACGTCCTTCAATTGTTCTCAAGTATCCATCAGAAGGAAAAAAGGCAGAGATATTAGAAAAAGATTCCAGTCATCGAGAAACGACGATTGAGTTGAGTGATCATTTTTTAATTTGTGCCACTTCCATAGCAGATCTGGGACCTGAACTGACACTTTCAGAGATGTCTGTAACTTTGCCTTTTCTCTGGAAGGGAACTGCACAAAAACCAACACAAATGCTGAGTCTTGTTCAAAACATGCAGCAAGTGTCCCACACACCTGGCCTGCCATGTTTGGATTCGTATGCTTATTTCCCATAAAGCATCAGAAAAGCAGAATTGTTATGCTTCAAGTGTTCAGTTTCAGAGATACTAGCAACATTCTTGATTACCGTGACCCAAGAAGAATTTCAAGAGTTTGGTGTGCTCTGAGTATGAATAATCTTTAAGACTGCTGCTGCGCCTCCATTTGCCCAGCTGAATTTTCCTTCACTGCATTTTAAACCACTTTAACCCTGATCTAGCCTCACGTGACTCAAGATCTATGCACCTCCAAACCCAAGGAGAAAAAATGGGATGAAGGTCTAATATACCTACAAAGCTTCAATGCCTAGAGAACGGGAGATAAAGGGTGCTGGGTGCGTTATTTTCTTTCTAAACCTTTAATTTCTGCTGTACTCTCAGCTGTTTCTGGCAAGGTGAAAATTTCCTATATGACAGATTTACTGAAGACAGGTGGCCTAGAATCACTCAGCTGAGGTCTGAAGCAAAAATTTAAGAAGATTCTGAAGTGCTAAGTTATATTCTGCTCGGTGCAAATTAATTTTAAATACCCTGTTTGGAAAAAGGAGAAATCTGTAGAAAACCAGTCTTTGGCCTTCTGCTCAGATGAAGGAGAAACATGGCATGCTGGGGTAGGCAGCCACAACTCTTTACTTGAGGGGGCTGGCTGCAGGATGTGGAATACAGATGAGTCTCTGATTTATGGGGTAATATTCATAGTGAAAAGAATATGTGGCAATAATCAGCTTTTGCATCAAGTGGAGCTGAGGCAGTGAATAACTATGTAAGTGATTTACTGTGAATATATTCCAAGGCTACAAGTATAATTCCTACTTAGTGTGGATGACAAGACAATAGAAGATTATACAAACCACAACACCAACAATGAAAAAAAAGTAATGATTTTCTTGCCTCGGCAGACCTGGAAAGCTCTGTGCTGCTGCCTTCTCAGACTTTCCTTTGGCGTCACTTTGGGGATAGAGATGAGGTGAGTTACCGTTCAAGGGTGGGTTCAAAAAATAACTACTAACTGGTGGCCTGTAGGGGGATGTTGTGATTGGACAGGGGTTGTGTCTAAAGGTGCGAGGTCCTTTTTGCAAGGTCCACGTTGATTTCTAGGCTCTAATTTGTAATGAAAACTTTTGTCAGAATAGGCACTGACGCTCTGCTTGCTCTTGCAAGTATGGCATGCAGGCAGCAGGGAGGGTAACAACGGATCAACTCATACATATACTGAGAACAGAGGATTGTCAAGGAATGATGCATCAATTCAGAGACCAGCAACCATGTGTCAAATATGGAGGCTATTTAACTATAAAGGGATTTTCATTTTGTTCCCAGTGAACCTAATCAATTCTAGCTCTAATTTTTACTCTAAACTTGTAGAAGAGAGGCTGAGCATGAGGAAAAGAAGTGTTGCCTGTTTAGAATATGCTTTGTCCTATCTTTGAAGCTGAAAACGTTACCTTAAGTCATGAACTCATCTCAGCAAAGGACATGCTACGTCCTACGATTCTTGCTAGTTCTCCCCACGCTACACAACGGTACAAGAAAGGATACGTTACCTTCTCTGTCCGTCTAATACCCAAACCACCTCTTCCAAAAAAACCCCAAACCCAAACCAATGAATGAGTTTCATGATTCCACATTCTCATATTTAAAAAGGAAAGACAAAAGAAAATTATTCTAGACATTACTTACTATGCTAGTAGCAAAGTGTGGGAGGAGCTTAACATTATTATTACTTTTTAATTTCTACCAAAAGAAGCATAAGCTTTGCAAAAAGTATTTTCTTTTTCCCACGTAATATCTTAATGTGATTCTGTGCTTGGGTAATTTATAGCAATTCTTTCTTTGAAAAACTTCCAAAACCTGCTCAGTTATGGCTGTAGTAAAATCCTTATGTATTACCCAAAAAGAGTATTTTGAAACAGATGGAGGATTCCTTGTTGTACTTTCACATCAATGAAACACGTTTTGTTCATAGTAAAATCCCACTGGTATATTTTAGTCTCATTTGATCTAATTTTAATGAAAGGTCACAGAAAGAACAACTGAACTTTAAGATTGCTTCTGTACCTGTATTGATTTGTGCATGTTACGTGTGACTACCTTAATCTTCCCTGTCACGAAGCAGCTGTAAGGAACCCCTAAGAGAGAAGCCTGCCCTCAGTTCTCCCTGGAGACAAATGTGTGAGGATAAGGCCACATGGCATACAGTCATGGACACCTCTAAAAGGATGGGAAATCATGCTTTCCTTTTGAGATCATCCAGTTTCTTTTCTAAAGTGAGCCTGTGTGACAATAAAGAAACTTGAAAGCAAGCAGCTCTCACTGGCAAACCCCATTCTACGCCTGGTGTGGCTAAAACATGCCAATCGGGATGATAGCTCCTAGGGTTTGCAGCAGCCCAGGACTACCTTTATCAATTTCACTTCAGAGATCTCAAAGCATGTATGAACAAATGAATTAAGGATCTCTCTTCTCCCTGAGATAGTTGACTTATTCTGCAATTTATTCCATGTTTACAGCACACGAGCTACCCTAAACGAAGGCAGTTTCTAGTAAAGCCACACAGACCTAACGCCCCACAATGAAGTAGCAGGTGCTATATTTAAATGCAAGAATCAGCACAGGCTTAGCTGTCAGGGAGGAGAACCTCATGACAGGTGATGATCTATGAAGCCTTGGAAGCCCACTTCCAGGAGATGTGTCCTGTTAAGCATGAGGACAAGCCCACCAGAGGTACCAAGTTTCCTTTCTCTATCAAATGCCCCTACTGCAACAACCTTTCCCCACTCAAACTACGGGAATGCTGCATGAAGAAAAACAGGTGAACATACATTTCTGCTTATTATTAATATTTTTTTCCATTTAGTGTCAAGTTTTACATAAATGCTTACTTTGATTTCTTCACATAGAGCCAGTAGACCACGCCTGCAACCAGAGCAGCCAGCAGAAGACCAACCACAATCCCCACTATTAGCTTTGCCTGGTCATTAACCTTTTCGCTATTGTCATCTGAAGCAAAGAAGAAAAGTTAATGAGGTGACCTATGATAAAGTAAAGCATTAAAACATTTCTAAAAAATTTCTATCAGAAACAAGAAAAGAGTCAGAAAGTCAAAATTTTTAAAAAATAAAAGGGAGGCATTGTCCTTAAAAACACATTTAAAGCTTCAAGAAGATCACATTCTTACTCAATCGTGGCACCAGCTACTTCAAATTAAGTCCCGCTTTGAGGGACTGTGGCAATTGTTCAGTGACACTACAGAGGTCTTGAACTGAGACAATCAACAGCAAGGGTTATGGAGACAGAAAACCATACATACCGTTTCTATCCTCTGGCTCATCGTATTCTGGAATACTTACTGAAATGAAAAACGTTAAAATTAAAGACAAAACGTGTTATACCTGAACATCACCTTTAATCGCAACAAGGCAATTAACCTTATCTTTAAGCAGAAGTCTTTCCTTTGTAACTATAATATATCCAGTTGAAGGTTCCTATTCAAAGCCTGTAATAATACTCTCAGAAATGTTTCTGACTGAGTATTCCTGTGCTACCCTTCCACAAATCGTAGTTTCTCACCACCTTTCATCATTGAAAAGCAACATCCAATTAAAGCCCAGTATGGCTCATTTCTGTCCTGAGACAAGTCCTACCAGTGATAATCAATGGGAATCTTGAGGCTGAAAAATAATGTTAATTTAGTAATAAATAAAGACTTTTGCCTCGTAAAGAATGTATTATTTTGCAATGGTTTTGTACTATTATGCTGTAATGTTACTCTGTAATATTATTTACTTCTGTAAACAATATAAAGCATACATGAGCTAGCTAACCAAGAAAGCCATGAAGACTAAGTGACATCACCCAGAAAGCTATAAATAAATTTTATGTATTCTGATCCAGAATGGATTTACAGTTGCTTAACTTAAGATAAAAAAAGGTTAAATATCTTAGTATCAACGTTACTATGCAGACTACTCTTCATATGAGTGTGAAGTGTATCGGATGCTTTATATAAGACTATAACTTTTAAGAAAATGGGCTTTAGAAGGCACTCACTAGCAGAGACATTCAGGGAGGTCACAGTCCTTTCTAGCTGATTTTCTGCAATGCAAGTTAAAGTCACATTTTCCTCAGGAGCAATTACAATTTTACTGGAAAATTTCCCATTAACATATTTCGTCTCCTCTGTCTGAAAAGGTAAAAAATGAGTATTAGTCTCCTTGAAAAATGCAAAGAACAATACATGCATCACCCATATTACGCACTGAAACTGCTCAGAGGGAAATAACTTTCAACCAGTATTTCAGGTTTCCAAACAATAGCAATAGAAATAATGCATTATTTTATTAAATGGTCATTTGAAAGAAAACACTTCGGCCAAGGCATCCAGTTACAGCTACGTTTTGTACAGTGCGCACTGTCAGACCACTGACAAAGAGGCATTTTTAAGAAAGTCACCCACATGCTGTATTTGCTTCTGTTTCTTTCTACTATTTCAAAAATATTCCAAGTGACCAAATTCTTAAAGAAAAAGCCAAAATCAAAACTCCTACGGTCTCATTTTTTCCCATCTTGCTGTTTTTCATTTATGTCTTTGTAAGGAAAACAATCACTGGAAGTTTTCCACTTTCTAGCTTTTCCAAGCTGTTTCCACACTACGTGTTATTTTGCCAAACTGCTTGTATTTAGTACCTGCAGCACCTGCACTGCAAAAATAGTGATGTGAAGGTGTTCCTTACGTTTGCTGTACATCATTCTTAGATTAATACAATGCCTAGAGAAAATTATTTTCAATCATTTATATAGCTTCAAGACAATTCCTGCGCTATAGCTTGGAGTAAATAAGACAAATTTTGACAGCTATACGTAATTTCTGTAGGCTTAAAGCAAAACCGAATGGAGTAACGAAATCTACAGGAGCACTGTGCATTGTACTTCCAGTCTCTGACTGTATGTATGTCTCATTTATTTTTCCTGCCAAGGCAAAACGTGGCAATGCCTTGCATGTGATTTGGTAATCAATATGAAAATACTGCAGTTTGTTTATTTTCCAGATATTTTTCCTGCTGCATATGGGTACTCCTCATTTCTCCCCCAGGATGACTGCATTATGCTATTGTTGCCAGTGAGAAACTACAGGTATAACCATACAAAAACAACTATAAAAATTAGGATGAAAACTGCAAAGCCCATAAGGAACTGCATTGTCTGTATTTTCTGTCTTGTACTTGCCACATTTCATTACATTTCACCCAGTTAATGCCTACATCAAGTACCCATTTGCTTTCTAATGCAGGTTCTATAGTTAAATCATTATTTGTAAATTCTTTATGCAATGGGAAAATCACCATATTACCCAGATAAGATGACTAAGTGCCTTAGCTTAAAAATGCGTATTTCATTTGTAAACTTTGCTTTTTCCTTCCAGCTTCGGCTTGTAGCCAGCGGGTGTTCTGTGCCTTCCCCTGCTCTATTCAAAAGACCTTTATCATCAGAAATCATCCATGTGAGTACTATGTAGCATCAGCTACCACTTAACCTTCGCTTAGGTAAATGAAAAGGCTTAGTTTCTTCAGTCTCACTACCTGGAAAACGTTTCTTGATTTTAAATTGTACCTCCTATGCACTATCTTTTGGTGAATAAAGGAGTAAGATAGATACTTGCTTTATTTATGATGCTTCCAGTGCCGGTAACTGTCCATTGCACTGCTGGTTTGGGGAAACCTTCCACATGGCAGATAATTGTTTTAGACATTTTATTTGTGTTGGTTTTCTTTGTCATTTTGATTTGAGGTTTTCCTACAAGAACAATATTAGTGTTAACCATTTTGTTTGAAAAGGACAATTAATAATCATAGCTATCTGCTCCCTTACCTTCCACAATAAGTTTAAGTGTCTTTCTTTTCTTTAACCCTTCAACCTCCTGTAGAGTAGTTTCGCAGATGTAGTTTCCAGCATCTTGATACTGAAGGCTTGAAAATGATGGACTTGTTTGCATTCTGGTATTGTCCTGATAAAGTAAGGAGTTAACGCCTGTGAATCCTAACTCAGAATACATTAACTGCTAAATTACAAACATGACTGCTATCAACAGAATTTTTCATGTGCTTGGGTAGATTAAAGCCTAATTCTTAAAGTGTTCCCTCCTTAGTAACTACATTGGAGTAGCTGACTGCAATGTAACGGCGTGAGAAGTGGGAACTACCAGAGATTTATAAAAGCCACCTCTCTACTTCTCGAACAACGTCACTGGCAGATCAAGGACATGGATGGGAGCAGTTATTAGTTCTGAGCTTTTATAGTAGGCTGGCCAAAACCCCTGATGGTACAAACTGCTTGAGACACAACCTGTTCTCTAGGACACGCTTTTGAGATCAACATATGCTACTGAATGCCCATCAGGTATCGCTATTTTTCATTAATTGAAATCTACCATCTGTGATAGCTACCTTCGCCACCAGCCACTGAACACCGATTGCTAATACCTGATCGCTCAGCCTGCCTTGCCCTTTTATTATGTTTATGGGACCCAAGACCAAGCTTGCCTCTGAGAAAACATCTCAGGGATCCGAATTCCTCCAAAGCGGCTTTCCTTCTCAGAGGGACCTGATTCCCAAAGGGCCTGGTACAGACCTTTTCAAAAGTTTTATTTGTGTTACACTAGGCATTACTTCTCTCCCTTTGAACAACTGAGTCGGTAATTACAGTAACTGATTTTCAGTCATCAGCTGGAGTCAGTAGCTCTCATTTTAGCCATGTGCTAAATGCGTTTTAACAATATTCTGTAAAAAGCCCATCGAAGGACTCATCCCTTCCTAAGCAGTGAGGCAGCAGCAGTAATAAGCAGAGGCAAACACTCAGATGAAGTGTGAAGTAGATGAATTACCAACCTTTATCCAAAACACAGTTGCATTTCTACTAGAAGAAATCGTGCACGATACAGGCAGGGCCTCTCCGATCTGTTTTGTGACTTCTCCACTAGGAGTAAGCTGCAAATCCAAATCTGGGATAGAAAGAACATTTGTCAAAAGTTAATCTCAGAAAGCCTGGCCCATTTCAAAGGCTTACCGAGGAAAGAAAATGTGACTAATTGCACTCATTAAATTCAAGATACCATTTCTTCATTAAAATGTAAGTCGATTTCACAAGTAAGGGAGAAGAGAGAATTATTCTACAACAGGCACTGCAGAACATCAACGTTTTTGCTGTAATTCTAGGCTAAAAGGAAAAGCACAAACTCACAAACCACGAAGCAAACGGGTAATTTTTTTTTCACCTTGTATTGCGGAAAGAAGGATAGAGGAGGTACAAGAAGCCGCAGGAGAACTTCATGTAGCACCATGTGCATCTTGGTGCATCTTGCAGGGGGAAGCACAGGCTGCTACGGTGGCAGCTCGCTACGGGCCAGGCAGAACTGTATCTGCAGGGGAGGGCTTGTGCGGGGGGGCAGATTAACCTGAAATCCATGTGTGGAGAAGCAGACAGGAGGACAAGGGGTAACTCCTAGAATCTGATAAACCAAGTTGATGTTTAACCCCAGCATCTAAAGAGGATAAGGACAGTCAAATACAGGGTGTGTATTATATATATTAAATAAATCATATATATCTCTCAAATAAATAAATAAATAAATAAATAAATAAAATTTTATATATAGATATAGATATCTCAATTACAGGCATGATACTGACTGAAGGGGTGAGAAGTCTGAATTGTAGGGTTGGAGGGGCCACACATGAGGCCCTTTGATTTATTTTTTTCATTCGTAACTTCAAAAGCCATTTTTGTGTAACTCGGAGTCCAGGCTTTGCCTGACCTGTTTTGGCTCCAGGGGAATTGCAGTCCGCGATGGCTGCGTTTGACACCAGGCAGGGTGACAGCCGCTAACAGAAAGATCAGGAAACACTGCTCTAGATTTTGTAACTATATAGATTTGGCAGGCTAGTGATTTCTTTTTTTTTTTAAAAAAAAAAAAAAAAGAAGAAAAAAAGATCCTACACTAAGAAAGAAGCAGTTTGCCAAGTTAAACCTCTCTTTTGCTTCCCCTCTGAGCGCCTTGCTTGTACGCCAAGTTGCCTGGTCGAATGCCTACCCCAGATGCACCCACGCACACGCTTTCAAACAGCAAGTGCACATCATTTTATCACAAATATAGTACTTGCTCGGAAAGTACTGTAAAACATCCTTTCAGCTTTTTAGCAGTGTTTAAAAAAAGCTTGAGGCAAAGCCACAGTCAGTAGAGGACAGGGCAAAGTGTGAGTCTTCCTTAACAAAACAGGGAACTCGGCTCCCGGCTGCATTCAGTGGTTGCCCTGGGAACACCGTTGTACTTAAAGGCAGAACCCAGGGAGCTACTGCGGTCCATCCTGTACTGTTAGCCTGCACTATTATCTGTGGTACAAGCCTAATGCCTCGTCCCAGAGCTCACATGGACTGTAATTTCATCTCTGCACGCGTAAAGCAAAGTTCTTACCAAAGAGATAAAATGGCATTTTGTTTCTGTATGCCTACAGGGATTTCTTCCCCTGCCTCCCCAAAGTTGAAAATGCAACCAAACTAACAAGGTTCCCCAGATTTTACCATTGCTTAAAAAAAAAGAAAGAAAAACAAAGAGAAAAACGAAAAAGAAAAAAACAAAAACAAAACAAAAAAAAGAAATAGAAGACTCAACCAGTGAGCATTTGTATCATGCTGGTTTTGGCTGGGGTAGAATTAATGTTTTTTCACAGTAGCTGGTACAGGGCTATGTTTTAGATTTGTGCTGGAAACAGTGTGGGTAAGTCAGGGATGTTTTCATAATTGCTGATCAGAGCCTGCACGGAGCCTCTTCTGCCTTTCCTCCCCAGCAGCGAGCCGGCCGGGGGGCACAAGGGGCTGGGGGGCACGGCCGGGACAGCTGCCCCCCGCTGCCCAAGGGGATATCCCAGACCATGTAACACCACGCTCCGCACATAAAGCTGGGCAAGCAGGAGGGGGGACACGCTGGGAGCGATGGCGTTTGCCTTCCCCAGCCCCGTCCCGCGTGCTGAGCCCTGCTGCCCTGGGGGGGCTGAGCCCCTGCCTGCCGTGGCAGGGGGAAGGGATTCCTCGGGTGGCTCTGCTTGGGCACGCCGCTTTGGCTTTGCCCGTTGAACTGTCCTTATCCCAGCCCACGAGTTTTCTCATTTACCCTTCCCATTCTCTCCCCATCCCACCCAGGGCAAGCGAGCGGCTGGGGGGGCTGAGCCGCCGGCTGTTATACAGATTCAGATGGTGTATGGGATGTTTCTTCTTGCTCTGTTACTCTAGAGCACAATACTACCAAGGCAGAGAGGTGGCTGAAGAAGAAGCTAAGATTTTATTTTATTTTTTTCCTCAGGGTGACCTTCCTTTATCATCTACTTAAAATTGTTGTTCTCTGAAGCAAGATTGCACCTCAGACCCCAGAAATCACCAAAGACCCTACAGGAGGGATTTCTCTCACATACGCCCCAGGAAGCAGAAACTCATTAAATTTTTGGCCTTCATCTCGGTCAAGACTGACACTGAGCCCAGAGCGATGCTCCAGCCCAGCCTGCCTCCAGGGCAGCACGCCTGTGCCCCCCTCCCCTTGCCGTGGTGTCACTGAGGCTGATCCCTCTCACACTGCGGTCCGGGTTGTTATAGAAGTTCAGGAATATTTACAGTATGCGAGATGAACTGCACAGCTCAGAGCAGTATTTGCAAGGTGATTTATAAAGCAAGTACCAAATTAAGCTACTGCTTAACATGGCATCCCCTCTAGGAACTTTACATAGAGCAATTTGATTGGGATTCATATTCTGCCAGTTTATCTGTAGTGTCCACAAAGAAATGCGATGTAGCTACTTTTACCTCTTGACTTATATGCTCCGTTAGTAAATAATTTCTTCTTGGTACAGAAGTATAAGGAGAAAATATTTCCTGCATACGGAAAACTGTCAGAATTAATTTTCCTTGCCATTGAAAGAAAAATTTTGTTGCAAGAATTTCCCACACATTTCCTGTTTGGCTTTGAAATGATCTTCATAAACAAACTTTTCATCAGGCACCATTTTCAATATGTGCTAGCTCTTCATGTGGTCTCACTTGAAGCCTTGCATTGATTTCAGTGCTGTCTTTGCATACCAAGTAGCACAGGGAAGAGACAAAGAGCGCGTTCTGCATGTATTACCACATCATGTGAGAAAGGTATGGAATTAATGTGGGGAAGACTTGAGCAAAGGTTTCCATTTTGAAACCCTATTGCACATACAAGGACAGGCTCTCGGCATTTCAAGGAGGCCTCCAATGGAATACTGGGCTACAACTGGGAGAACTATGCACAGCACCTGCCTGTAGTCTGAACTGCCTAAAGATACTGGCAGAAAATCAGAAACTTCTCCTGGTATAATGAGAATAGATTATTTTTTCTATGCAACATTCAAAAGGTGATTTTCCCCGTATTTGCAATGAGGCTGTAGCACAAGGAAAGGCTACAAAAAAAAACCCTAAATACATAAAATGCTAAACTTCTAAAACCTTTAATTCACTCGAAGGTTTGCAAACCTATCTCCCCAGAAAACACGTTTTAGCAGAAAAGAAAGCATCACCAAGAGGAAGTCCCACAGCCCTACTCCACGCTGGGTTTTACGTGCGGAAATAATTTTAGCAAGGGACAAAGGAAAGGGGACGTGGGCTGAACCAGCCTCCTGCTCCTTCCTAGCTGAGGGAAGCAGCGCCCGTCCTCCACTGCCAGTCGCTCTCCTTGCCTCGCTCAGGGTGTGCTTCTCCAGCAGTTTAAGCGCTTGTAAACAAGGTTTTGCTCCGGCTCGCTCGCTTTTCCTTCCTGGCCCTGATCCTTGCTAATCTGGTCCTCGGCCAGCTCACTCAAGGAACAGTGCTGGCAGAAAATTAACAACCTAGTGTAAAAAACCCCCAAAGCCACGACAGAAATCGTGTTGGGTCTCTCCTGCTGTCGAGGGGCAGATCACGCCTGCCGTGAGCACTCGGTTCTGCCGCTTCCAGCCGGGACCCTGCGCACGGAGCTGGAGCTGGAGCTGCCCTGAGGGGCCAGGGCTCCGCTTCTCCCTGGTGCCCGGCGGGGAACGGGGCGCCTCTCTCCTTCCCCCTCAACTTGCTTTACAAATCATTTCCCTAAACATTATGGGTAACTTGGATGCTTTAAAGTCAACTTCCAGCTCTCTGAGACTCTCATAATTTACATTCATCTCAAAAAAAAAAAAAAAAAAAGAGCTTGGTCTTGAGCCAGAGTACTTTGTTGCAAATATATTTAAGGGCTATAATGTGTGCTATAATGTGCTAATGAATTTTCATACCAGCAAGAAGCTTTCCCTACCTAGACACTGAAAGGAACCAGTGTAATTATAATGCTCAATAAAATCTGTTTGGGAAAAAAAAGCACTACAGTCGAAGTGTAAATTAAATAGTTTCACAAATTTAAACTAAAATTATTATATTGCCTGTTTCTTGTTGTGTTTTTGTGGTTGTTTGTTTTGGTTTGGTTTGGTTTTTTTTTTAATGAAAATAATAAAAAGCCAAAAGCTAAAGTTCCAAGACTAGATGTCAAGAAGCGAAAAGCCCGGACTCAGAATGAAGGCTTCTTCAGTGTAACAGCATAGACAGGAATGTTCATCCGTATGTGAAAAGGTAAGCAATAAAAATAAGAGGGAGGTAAAAATAGGATTTGATAGGCATCAATAAATATTTGAAGGACAAAAAACATCATGGAGGCATAATAAAAACCCAAAAATATAAAGTACACGAGAAGGAGAAAGCACTAAAAATTACTGAGTTATGCTGGAAAATTAATATAAAGTTAGCAATTGAGAGATGAAAGAGGACATTATAAAGCATCTGTGAGTTTTATAACTTTTTGAGAGGAGTCCTCACAAGAAAACACATTACAGAAATGCTTTAGCCCAGCATAAGGCAAGGCATCGAAGTAGCTAAAAAGCCAGGGCATGGCCCGGGCATTTCAGAACTGCTCCCAGCCACCGCGCCTCACTCGGGCAAAGGCTTTATCGCAGACGGAGGTGAGGTGTAAGAGAAACAAACCAAAGCAACGTGAACCCCAAGGGAAGCAAAGCAGCAAGGTACTAGATTGTACCTATGTGTTCTGAGTAGGTGCACCAGCCGCCAACCCTGGAAAGCCTTCTGTCAAGAAAACACATGCTTCTCTTGTGTAGTAAAGCTCTTCTCACATGCAGACAAAATAGCAAAGAAAGGAAAACTGGTTGTTATATATAACTTGGAGCTGAGGAAGCCATTCATTAGAGTAACTATTTATGGAAGTACAAGAGACACGCAATCCACTTGGAGCAAAATAAAAGGGTCAGTTATACCACAGCATTCTACCAGCAAGCTACCTTTGATACTGGGCAGCTAGTGGCAGCAGCACAGAGCTCTCTTCAGATCTTACATACCCTAATCTTGGCAAAGAGAAGGGACAGGCAGGAAAACAGCAAATGAACTTGTTAAATGAAAATTATTCATTAAATGCGATAGTGTAATTATTCGTGTACAGGTATATTCTGCATGCATTGTACCCTTTCCAAGAAAAAAAATATTATCAAAACCAAGCATTCAAACACGAAGTCTCTTTTCATGTGTGGTATAACTCCTGTGCAAGCCTTTAAATTTCATTATCCATCATGTCCCTCTGAATGTGTAAACTCTTAAGGGTATTTATGCTACTCGGAAGACTAGGGACCATCGGTGCTTTTAGGGGAAAGCTGATCCCACTGGCCTGAGTCCCCTTTCGCAGCCTGCGGTGGTACAGCGAAGTCCGAAAGAGTTTCTGCTCTTGTCTTCTCACATAAAGACGTTAAAAGCAACCACTGAAAAGCAGCCATTGCTTCAATGGTTCAACCAATTAAATGGCTGATTTTAAAGTGTTGCTGATAAAAGTGTGAGTAAATACTCCTGGTATCCAGCTAAAGCCACTTTACTGCACTCTGCAGCTCTCGTGATTCTGGGTGAAGTTAAAAGGAGCAACCCCTCTGATGTGGACATAAGGAATCCCTAAGGCTCTTCCCTAGGCTCCGTACACATCAACCTCGCTGAGATAAGATGAAAGGATATTAGACTAATGTGAATTTGACTGTGAAGAATGACCTTCAGTGATAGCACTGTTGGCCAGCTTGCGTGTTTGAATATGTTCTAAGGCACAGCTGGAGGAGAATAATTTGCCACATACGTTCACAAGTGAAACGTAAAATACCAGTTTTCACTGTATGCAACAGTGCAATAATATTGTATACTGTACAAAGGTTGCATAAAGTGAATCTTTATCTAAGCCAGTGAATTGAGAAAGTTAAAGTTTTCAAACAGAAATACATTAGAAAAACCAAAAATGACCCGACAGTGCTTCAAACCAACCCCACCGCCCCGTTCTGCCATAGGTTGACTGGACTGATCTGCCCAAGTGAGGCAGAGAGGGACCATCCCAGAGCGTCCAAGCCAGGCTTGTACCTTAACCAGCAGTGCAAAATGCAGTGACTCACAGTGCACGGTGATGGTGGTCGAGTCCATCATGCTTTTGTCAGTCAGAGAGCACTTGTATTCCCCTGTCGCATTTCGCCTCACATCTGTCATTACATAGGTATCTGAGCTTCTTATACCTTCTGTTTCTCCCTGGGGATGGAAAACAAAACATGTATTGTATACGGGCCTGCTGAAAACATGAGGTTTTGATGAGACTGTTTTTTTAAAAAATTATTGTAAGGATGGTAAAATACTCCAAAATAGGTATAGACACAGCATCGCCTAAGTGTAATTACCTATTAATAGCACTAAGATTTATTTTCTGCATAACACCATAGTTTTAAAACCACCTACAATTACTCCTTTAACTGAATGACTCACTTGTTTGAAGCAGATATTAAAAATCAAAATTTGAAAGTTTAGCAGAAAAAGGGAGAAAACAAAAGACTGAAACAGTCTACGAATAAGAGTGTTGCAGCAAAACAAATCTTGTTTCTGAATCTGCATCTGGAACGATGCATTCCGTTTAGGAACAACCATGACATGACGTGTGCTGCATTACACACCTCTGAACAGCACCAGCAAACCTTGCTCTGTCCACAGCATGGTATGGAGCCTGTTAGGGTATAGGCTATCTTATACACAGTTATCCATGGAAACTGGTGTGTTGAATTAGCCACCCAGCATTGCTTTCTGGCTGCCCAGTTCCCCAGTTTCCCTGGGGTTACAACCAACTCACTTAGATCAGCTTTGAAGCAAGCACAGAAGGAAACCCTAACTGGTATCTCTGAATCCAGCAAGAGATTGATGATACCCACGAGCCTTGCAAAGAAATCACTAATTCCAGCACTCCTTGAAAGAAAGGACCCGTATCAGGAAGCAGGGAGACTGGAGATAAGACAAACCCAGGTGTTTAGCTGGCTTGCTGTGATAGGGGAGCGGGGACAGACACCACAGACTTTTTTCCCTGGCATCTAGTGTGTTCCTAGGATGACTCGCTGAATCTAAATGGCTGTTCCGAGATAAGAGGACTTCAGCTCCCAGTTTCTCTGGCTGCTTCTTCAGCAATTGAGACATGCCAGGAGCCACCCAAAGCAGATGAGGATTACGTTCAAAGGGCAACATGCAGTTTTTGAAATAACTGAAAGCATGCCACTGCTTTTGGCCTCTCTCAAGATCAGCTCTGCTCACGACTGCAGCAGGAACAAAAAAAATGGGATGTGATATAGAAGAGACAAGCAGGACTGGGAATCTTGGACTATAAAACCACATCTGTCTGTGGATTTGACCAATACTAAGATTAATGGTACCCAAGACTTTATTTTTCTCAATCTGCATCCTATGCGTTTGACAGATTTGTTCTACGCTTTCTCCTGTGCTGTCACACTTGTTCTTTTTTGTGTTGTTATGCCATTAAACAATTAATTAACTAAAGAAAAGAAATTGCACAAAATGTTTCATCTGTGAAGTCAAGAAAATGGCTGCACTAATTTCCTGTACTTTCACTGCTAGATCTTTGACTGTTATGACAACATATGAGATGGTTTTATTCAAGACACTAAACTGGTTTAGTCAAAACTGCTTCCTATCAAAATATCTGATGACGGGAAATGAAACCTGGCAATTTTTAGTAGGTCCTAACCCCAGAAAACTTGAGGTGGGGTGGGGGAAAGAAGAGTTTCTTTCTCAAAACATTTTGCCAGCTCAGGTGAGGCGCCCTCGGAGTCTGACATGATGGCTGATGTCTGCCCTCAGGTTTAGTCGCATCGAATCGCTTCCTTCATCTGTTACAAAATCACGGCTACACTGACATGTAGCAATGTCTGCGGGAAGGGATGATACAGAATATTTCACCGTGCAGTGACAGCAAGGCAGGCCTTACCGGAATGTAGAACAGGAACTCCTGCGGAGGAGGGTTGCCGTTCCCCAAGCACTTCAGAGTGATGTTATCACCTTCTTTAATGGTACTGCTTTGTGGCAGCACTTGAATGGTCACCTTCTCTGTTGGATCTGTGAAAATAACGTATATGTTCAATAGCTTCTGCCAAAACCCCACACAGTAACACTATGCATATGTATGCATGGCTGAAGAGTATGTGATGTTATCATCAAGCAGGTGAAGGTATTTGCATGCACAGATCTTTTATTAAAGAACTGAAGTTAATCACACTTTCTGCATTTTTTTCAATGAAGTGCAAAGAATCCATATGGTATAAAATTCATTCTTCTTCACCAAAATACCTGTAGCTGAAACAGCAATGAGTACAACCACGTCACGTGCTTAAAAAAACCCAACCTGATCAGTATGAAGAGTTTCATGTGCGATTTCATTATGACGGATTAACTTGTCCTCTGCAAAGCTCACTGTTTGGAGGACTGCAGCAATCAGAAAAATAACTGAAGCTGTCAACGCTTCGCATTAGTACTAGATAATAGCCGCCTTGCATTAAAAAGAAAGAAATACGAACTAAGCGACTACGTTCAGCCTATTCTATATGCTGATCACTACAGGCTTTCAGAAAGATGAATTTGGTGAACATAATGGGACCCTTAACATAGTCAACAGAACTGTAAATGTAACATACTTCTGTCATGTTCAGTGAAGTTGAACTATAACTTATATTTTACTTTGGTGATTTTTTTTAAGGTGAAGACAGAGTGTACTTTAATAGATGCTATTCTTTCTAAGTAGAAGCCTAAATATAATTTTTCAAAAACAAAGTGAAATGAACAAAATTAAAGGAAATAATATGGGCAGATAACTCTCACTGTTTTAATTTCAATGAATAAATAAAATTCCATCAAAGATGCCAGTCTTGCATTAAGACACAGTACAGTGCACCTTATTAGACACTAAAAAAATCTACACGGCAGAGAAACCCTTGCCCGACAGTTGATTTTGTGTGTTTAGCGAAGCGTGTGCTCTACAGCCCTTCCAGCCCTCAAGGCATTCATCATCTCTGTCTTCTGCGACAAGATTTCTCAATCACAGGAGCTGCGTTCTGCTGTGGCCTCTCGGTGTCTGAGAGCCCTATCACAGCACCTCGCTCCTCCTTGTTGGAGGAGGGGTACTGGGCTTCAACAAGCCCCCTCCTCCCTCCTCAGATGCACCAGCCTCGGCTCCCTCCCACCTCCGAACAGCTCCCATCTCCGTAGCTTCAGAGCTGAAGCACAACTTTGCTGGCCTAGGAAATGGAAGCCCAGCATCGCTGCTGGTGTGGGATGCCACGGATGCGATGAAGCAGCTGGCCAGGAAGCACACGCATGCCTCTTGGCTGCTGCTGCGCCACAAAAAAAAACATTTTCAGGGGCTTTGTGGAGAGCGAGCCTACTGCAGAAACCCATCTCTACTTCTCTTGAGTTTATGTGAAGATGACCAAATGCAAAAAAGTTATCATAAAGGATGTCTAGATATACCCTGGCATTGCTTAGGCTTTGTCTCAAGACTGAAGAGGGATGAATTATAATGAGGAAGCCTTTAGGACTTTCATTTGGAACAGGTTTTTACCACAGAGATGAACAGAACTGGATTAAAAATGGACACAGTTAAACAAGAATGACGCTCCTGCAAACCCCCAGTCTCATGTCGGAATACCTTACCCTTTTATCTACTGCAATCAACCAGAAGCAAATTTTTAGTATCATTCTCTAAACTGGGGAGGGGGGCGGGAAATAAAATCCACAGCAGTAAATAGCAAAAGACTAATTACATTGTTCTCCAAGGTGAAGAGGTCACCCTTCTGAGGAAGACATGACCTGATGACAGGAAGACACAGCATTCAGTGCAAGGCTGCGCGCTGCTCGGCGTGCAGAATGCGCTCCCCTGCCATCGCCAATACGGGGAGCAGCACAGAGAAGGTGTATCTTCCCTCTCAGGGGCACACATCCCTGGCTTGGCCCATCCTACCTTCAGTCAGCCTGAGATTCTGTTTTCTGCAAGAGTAAAATCCTGGCAGCCAGCACCAAAAGGCTGCTACTCAGTAAACCTGCTATCCCAGACCCAGCCATGACTGCGTCGTTTCAAGGAAAACACCACTGCTGGAAGAAGCATGAGTACAAACTGGTTTTGACTCTAACCTGTTACGAAAAGAAGTTTATCCATGACGAGACAGAGACTTCACAACAGGGCGCGACTGGGAATTCTGCCTCACAGACATGACCTGGGATCGCTGATCCATGCTGAGCAGAACCCGGCATAACAGGTTCTAAATAACTTAGATATCTGAGATCTACCTAACTGCCCAGCTCCAAGCATCCTCCTGTCTTACTCCTGCTACTCTTTGTAGTTTGCTTGCTACAGCTGCAACGCAGAGCTGGTAACTACCGCTAGCTGAGCTAGAGTTATCCAATTCCAACTAGCATCCAGCTCTTCTCACACTAGGTTACAGCAGCTGGCTGCTTCCACAACGTCAGCTAGCTATTAAACACCTCGGTACTACAGACTGCACCAACCCAGAGCTGACCCCCACCAAACAGTCAAACTGAATAGGTGTATCTTCAAAAAATACCTTGTGCAGGCATAGTTTTAAACATGCTCTCCCCATTTCTTTAAGACAAATGGGTAAGTTGCAAAGAATGAACAGCAGGTCTTCTTTATGATTTTTTTTCTACTTGCTTCACAGATACAAAACACAATAGTTTTGACAGACAACCTGAAAAAAAAGGCGGAAAAACTTCCATTTCTTAGAGTTAGAGTCTGGTGTTTTTTTTTCATCTCCATTATATTTGACTCATTAAAAAATCACATTTATTAAGAAAGAAACTAATTAGGACCACTCAACTAAATTAAAACCCAAAACCAAATCAGACATGTTGTTATCATCAACTAACATCAATCACAAAATTCATCTGTCGAAGCTCTGGACGTCTGCTAATAAAGAGTTTCACAAATTCATTTGGAGAGGCATTTGAGCAGAGTAAGGAATTGAAGTTACTGCAAATGAAAATACTCAGAAGGGAAATTGGGTTAGCCCGTACTCGACAGGCGAAGTTCACACTGGAGGACTCTTCAGCACTGAGGGTGTGCCTGTCCCCCGGCGCTGCCAGAGCAGCAGCACAAGGATACTGCCTGTCTCTGGAGGAAGAACGGTCTTAATTAAGTTGTTACTAGACCAGGCTTAAAAGAACCAGTCTAACAATCATTAAGTCTTTAACACGGAGCGCACATGCTATCTGGTGCGATTCTGCAGTGCTGTGCAACCTTCTTCTTCCCTCGCATTGGGCAGTCCACGACCGCAGGTGCACGAAGTACGTGCATCACAGAAATCTGCAAGAGCCACATCCTCAGCAGGTGAAGTAGCCGAATGCGTGAAATGAGGACAGCAAAGCATCTCTCAGCAAGTGATAGCAAAAAATGCTTTCTGGTCATTACACTTCTTCCCTGTGAACATCTGCCATACACAGCAGGAGTTATTCATGGCCATGGGGCTCCACAGATGACAGAAAAAAGAAAAGAAACGCAACAGTGATATTTGGTACCCAACTTTAAACTAAAAAAAAAAAAAAAAAAAAATCTCTAGCTTTAAAGTCCACAGGCTTGAAATCTGTATGTTATTTCCAAGGATAATGGCTGCTGTTCCAAAGGTTTTCTTCCCCATTAGGAGTGACAGTTGTCATTCTGGAGAAACAGCTAGTGAAAAGAAGACCTTCATTTACTCCAGCTTCTCCAGGTGAAACCAAGGAGCAGCTGCTCCAAGGTTTGATTTCATCTGACCAAGGTCAAAACCGATCCCCTGTTCTGCAGCCCAACAAACATTACCTGTGAAGAAGCAAGCAACCACCTAGGTAGAGCATACCCTGCCACTGCAAGCCAGGGGATTTAATTTTCAAGCCCATGGGGCACATGTGCTAGCTGGAGAAATCCATTGCCTTAGCAATCTTTTTTGTTTTCAGCTGGATCACAGAGCTGTCACACCATGTCTATTAAAACCCTATTAGATGCCCAACTGTATACTTAGAGCCTATCACTCCCAAAACAGAGGCTTTTCTGTTGTAAGCTGAGGTAATACCTGAAGTGTGCAGAACGAGAACATGGGGCTGGCCATATTGCCTATCTCCTCTGCATTCCACTGTGACCTTCTGCCTCCTACAGTCCTTCACAAGCATCATTTGACAAGACTGAAATGCTTCTTCCCCCCTTTCTCCCTGCTACCACCCCCTTTCCCTGCCCCCTGCCTGTTGTGGCCACTCAAAGGAGAATTACGATTTTCACATTTTCACATGGGTCAATAGCACAGTAAGGAAGTTCCTTTAAGGCTTAGGCCAGTTGGAAGGAATTATTTACAGAAACACTCTGCTTAAAAGTCTACCAATACTCCAATGATACATTTTAAATGTAAAAATCTGCACCTTACAGCTGTAGAGAAGGTGCTGTGCTCTGCGCAAGGCAGCCTGCGGCATTAGCTGTTTGGTGCTGACTTGGGAAAAATGAAAAACATTTGACTGTACTGAAACCCGCGTTGTGTGTTCATTGCATATTTCAGGGGGCACAGGAAGTCAACTCGGTCAACCACTCTAACTTCTGTTCGAGTTCTGAAAAGCCCCTTGCACTGCAACTTTTTGTGGTTACCCCCTTCCCCTTGCCAATGTAATCTCAACATTCAGTGTTTGACTGTTAGAAAGAAAGAAATCGCAGGTAAATCTGAAGATTCAAATTTAAAATTACACAGACAACGTACTCTGACCATCTTGCTGCAAATGAGCTCTGAAGAAACCAGCTTGGCAGCCAAGCAGCAATGTCTCTGTAATTTTTTAAACTGTCTCCGATTTTGGTCTGTGTGTCCCCGTCCCCCCCCCGCCCCCCCCTGCCCTGCGGCAGACCTCCTACAGCAATAGATGCTTTTTAATAACTTACAGTGAACGTCAAAGACAACTGGTTCAGACTGTATTGTCTTCTGGCCTGACGGTCCGTAATACGTCACAATGCAAGAAAACTTGGCATTTGCATCTTCCTTTGTGGGCATGTACTGAAGAGATGATGTCATGGTGAAGAGCCCAGTTGCTTTGTCCACAATCTTTTGCAAATTTATGACCACAACTGAAAAGGAAATACTGGTTCAGCGTCACACAGGCAGAATTTGCAACCTTTTTCCAACATTTTGTTGCCTGCTCTGCATTTGTTATCAGGCTGCAAACACGCAAGCAACATGACAAATTACCCAAGAGACTGCACAAACAGTTTTCCTTTAGTATTGCCACGGACATATACCAGCAACGTTTTAGCAACAACATACCCCTAACATACTGTACATTTTAAATCAACTCAAAACAAAAAACTAATTGCAAACTAGTGTTTTTTTAAATACAAATCGCAGCTTAATTTGTAAGACAGAAAGAAGGCCTCAAAGACGCTGGCAAAAAAAATTTGTAGGATTGTATTTATGACTTAACTTTGTAAGCATTCTCTGGTTTATAGACGGTAAAATACTGTGGTCTGATCAGCCTGTCAAAATGAAAGGTGAAAGGGAGGGAAAAACACCGTTCTTAAATATCCTGGAGAAAATATACCTGTATAAGGAGATGATGAATACATGATCCACAACACAATACCGGACAGGTACGAAACCGAGACAGCTAATACACGAGCAGAAGCTGGAAATCAGATACAGGTTTCCACTAGCTACACAGACTCGAGAAGAGCTTTGCACTAGCACCACCAAAGGCACCCCTCCTCCCCATGATGCGGTTGTAAAGCTGGAACTGAAAGAGGTGATACGGCATAGCTTGGGTGCTCCTCAAAGCCCCAAACTTTCCTTCCAGTTTCATCTTTCCACGTGAGTAGTTTCCTCAATGGAACAACACCTCTGACCAAAGTAGAGCAGCCCCTCTGAACACAGCTCTTGGGGCATACCCCTGCCTGTGCCTGGCCACTACAGAAACGTACCTTCATCCACAGGCTGCAGAACTCTCCCATTTTTGTACCATGTAACATTGCCTTCAGGATAACTGTCCCTTGCAACGCACTCTCCGAGCTGCAAAACAGAAAGGAATTAGTTGCTCTTTTTCTCCACTATGTTTTAATATAATTCTATTTTCGCTTATGCTGCTTTGGGTAAAAATTGCCAGAAAGTTCAAATCCTTAACCCCAATTGTTTTTCTTTAATAGGACACATCCCACCAGCAAGGCTCAGGCATGCTTTGGAAGAGGGTTCAGTGGTGGCTCTAAGCCCAGGACGGCCGCTGTTTGCAGAGCCGGGCAGGGCTAACGCAGCAGCAGCAAGGGAGCTGCTGTGCTCAGCCTGGCCACGGACCACAGCTGCGCAGAGGCAGGTGGGCACGCAGCACACGCACCCCCCAAGCCTCAGCCCGCCGCCTCTCTGTCTTGGCTGTGAACTTCAGGCAACCATCAGGCACGTAACTCGGGAGGAGAATGCTGCTCTTACCATTTGTAGCTTCTCTGTTTCTAAGAAGTCTGCTTGATGTAAGATTTCTGGTTGAGAGGGTTGTTCTAAAACACAAACAGGATAAAAGTACTAGTGAAGGGAGCACAGACAGCTGTTTGAAAAGCAGAAAGTTACTACAAGATACATAGACCTTGAGGCTAAATGGTACCATCTGGCCTGGCATAGTCTTACCTACGCTTTGCCACTAAAAGAAGAAAAAGCGAGATACTTCTACCTCAATATTAGCAAATGGATTGAAAAGGAAAAGCCATCACCTTAAAATGTGTCATACCTCCTGTCATGAGTTCCATGAGTTCCATGCATTCTGACAATACGTATTTTAGCCAGGCAGACTAGTTCAGCAGCTGGGAGGAGAGAACCTGATCTGATCTATCTGATTTATGTGATACACATGCTGGAGGAGGAACCAGTGGTACAGAAACTATAGCAACAGAAAAGCGGCCTTACTGTGGGTAGTACTGTGGCTGAGCTGCCACATATAAAGGAACAAAATCAACCTAATCATTCTTCTAATGTTTATTTTTCCTAACTGGGATTGTTACGTTTCAGAAATCCAGATGATAGAGATAAGTGTAATTACTTCAACTGATTCTGAGTTAGTTATGACTCTCTTAAAAAAAAATATTTTTTTCTTCAGTGTCAGTATGTCTTCTTGTTTACCTTTATTATGGTAGATGGACCTCTTAGCTTGCCAAAGTGGAGGATCTATCAGTGTTTCCATCATAAAAGGCTACTTTCTAGAGACTATATAACTTGTCTGTTAAAATAGTTTGGCCTGAAGCCCGGAATGCAAATCTTCATCTCCAAAAGAGACAGTTTTCCCCACACTTTTAAAAGAAGAGCGGAAGAGTGTGTGGGGGGAATCAATGTTTATACAGCCAAAGAAGCCTCTCCACCCTAGCTATACTGCTTAAGTAAGTGTACTTTATACTTTTACAGACTGAAACATCCTTAACCATGCCAGCTTACAGGACCTTTTTCCCAAATCAAGCTCCCTATGAAATAATGTGCTGGGATGTCAGTAACCCCAGCCCAAAGCCAACTTCACGCTATCTGGCCAAGATCTCCGCACCCTGCTGAAGTTGCTAACGCACAGGTGCACCACGCCAGCTGCGGCAGGGGTGGCAAGCCTCCCGTTTCCAAAAGAATCCCTTTGCTCTGTGCGCATCTGCAGGTATGTGTATGTGTCGGGATATGTGCGAATGCACAGATATTCTTCGCTTGGAAGATTATGCCACGATGCAGCAACAACAGCTCAAAAGGGAAATGAAAGGCAACAAAAGCCATTCATTCGACATTTGCAAACAACTTTGCTTGTGGCAAAAATCAAAAAGAAACAAAAGAAATAGCCAAAGCTATACACCAAAACCATTGCAATTTCTTCAAAGGGCTAATAAAGGGTATTTGTTTTTTTAAAGATATGTGCATTTTTATTTGTCCTTTGTTAGTTTTAAAGGAAAAAGGGTAACCTATTTTCTCTAAGAACCTGTCCAGGGCAAATAATTTCATGTCAATTCAAGCAAATGTGGTTTTACAAGACCATTAACAGGCCCCTCTGGTTCAGATCTTTGGGTCGCATAAACAGGCACAGTTGGCTGCCTGTCACACTCACCCACTGATCGAAACCACAAACCACACCACCATCCTCCCCCCTCCTCTGCTTTGCTTCCTTTCCCTCCCTTCATCTCCCCCAGGACTGGTTTGAGAACACAGACCTTTCGTGCTGGGGACCCCCTGCAGGGCTGTGACCAACGGGAGGACCCCCAGCTCCATGGTCCCTGTGTGGTTTTTTGCATGCTGTGGTGACGATGCCGCAGTTGGGAGCCCACCACCTGCTCTCCCTGAGCCGCTCTGAAGGGAACCGCCTGCTGCCAGACCCCCTGGCCACAGCAGGGGCTCCAAGGTAATTTACTACCAAAGACATATCTGGCATTTACTAGCTCTGCGAGAAGAAATTGTAAACTTGGCAGCAGTGGAGCTCACTTTGGTGGGTTTGCAGCTTCAGCACACTGCTTGTCTCTCAGCTTAAGGGCTTGCCAAAGTACTTTGCAACTCCATATAGGCCCTACAATACAGAGGAATAGAGCTCACTGCCTGCAAAAGCCAGGCATCGGTGTGGCTGGACCACAGCTCCTGTCCGCTGGGCTGCTCCACGCTGGAAACTAGCCATTGATTTTCAGCAAAAAGATGCTGACAGGATCCATCTGGAAAGCTGGTAGAGCTTGTTTGAGTGGTCCGGTGAGTGAGACTAGCAGGTGGTACCTGTGCAATGAGCCATTGCAGCTCGTTAGTTCTGAGTTAATCAGGTAGCACAGCTGAGGACATGGCAAGCTCCAGCGAAACAGAGCCTCCCTCACCACTTCGGGGATGCAGCTGAGTTTCAGGGGCGCAAGACTTTGGTTTATGAGGGTTCACACCTGCTGCAGCCCTGCTCTCTACCTGTGCTTCAACAAGTTAAATAAACTCCACAGGTTAAATAGACAAAGCTTGCAGGCTGCTCTGAACTCTTTTGTAATTAGAACAAGCAAAAAAAACCCCCAAGAAAACCCAAAAAGCAGGCTCAAGGAAGTTAAATGCGAAGAAATGTTCAGAGAACCCTACATAATGTTGTGAATTCAAAATGAAGAACTGCAAAGGTAACCTCTTCTTGCAGTGCTCAGCTGGCCTGTAAGGAGCAGCTGGGGGAGCTGGGGGTGCTCAGCCCAGGGAAAAGGGGGCTCAGGGGGGACCTTCTCGCTCCCTACAGCCACCTGACAGGAGGTGGTGGCGAGGGGGGGTTGGTCTCTTCTACCACGTAAAGAAGCAACAAGACAAGAGGAACCAGCCTCAAGTTGCACCAGGGGAGGTTTATGTTGGATATTAGGAACGTCTTCACCGAAAGGGTGGCCAGGCACTGGCACAAGCTGCCCAGGGAGGTGGCGGAGTCACGTCCCTGCCATGCAGCCATGGCACTCAGGGACATGGTTCAGTGGTGGCCTTGGCAGTGCCGGGTTAACAGCTGGACTTGATGGTCTTAAAGGTCTTTTCCAATCAAAACAATTCTATGATACTGCATGTGTGGCATCCTCCATTCTTATCTTTCTCAGTAAACAGAAGCTTTCTCTATTAGTATTAATGCATAAAATAAAATATACAAGCTGTGCTCCACGGCTGAGTTAGCACTGTGTTAATATTTAGTACAGTACACAGTAATTCAAGCAGTTAGCATTTCATTTCACCATATACCACTGTCTCATCTACATATTTACTGCTGTGCAATAAGTAAACATGATAATTCTTTATCATTTCCTCCGAAGCACTGTGTTTACTATGCGTGCTCCCAGCACACTCCTCCCTGTTGTCACTAATTCGATTGTTCTTGCAGACAAATTGAAAGTGAAAAGAGGGAAAGGAATTACTGTTGACTCCTAATCTAGCTTCAAACTCATTTCTGCCACTGACAGACTCCTGCCGTGACACCACCGATGGCTCCCTGACACCTTCTCCCCGGGAAAAGCGTAGGGCTGCCCTTCCAAAGCGTGCAGCCGGGTTTTCCAAGCACAAATGTGGTCTCTGAAATGCCCAACCCTGCAGTCAGCACGTTCCCACCACAAAGGCTTACTTTGACTGCGTAAACCAGCATCTGAAGAGTGACAAAGGCCAAAAAAAAAAAAAAAAAAAAAAAAAGACATATAAAACAATCAAGCTGAAGAAGACAGCCACTGCCGTCACCAGGCAGCATCAGTGCTAGCCAAGGGCTGAGGGCCACCTCTGCGAGGGGCTGCATCTCTGCTCGGAAGTGGCCAGGTTTGTCCACGTTTCCATCGCATCGCCTCGAATGCCACTAAACTTTGCCACGGATTGCTGTTCCTCCTGGTGGTTCAAGCAGGGGACAACATCAACATTTGGCGCTGGCAACTGGTTTGCCAGCCCCTCGCTGCCTCCCTCCCCGCTCATACTGCTGCATACTGGCTGCTCGGAGATGCTTTAAACCTCGCCTCGATCTAATCCTGCAGACCGCACACAGTTAATGCTTCCCTCCTGCAGAAAAATTCGCTCGGAGAACAAATGGAAAATAATCAGTGCTAATTTTACATTTTTCATTTCCAAGGCCAAATGACATCACATAAGTGAGTCATTATCAAAGCCTAAAATTCTCTTTGAGCCAGCACTTATCATGAATAAACTGCAAGTGCAGGCAGTCCTGTTACACAAATGCCACCAGTAGATTACATTTTTGAAAGCCGCAGAAATTGCTAGTCTTAGTAATTTACTCAGCCAAACTTACTTTCTTGGCTTTAATCTTTCCCTTAAACAAAAGTTCCTGTAATTTACGATTCAGATGCTGATGAATGTTAACAGTAATAACAACTAGATTTACTTACTGAAGACTTTGACTATCGTTGGCTCTTCAGAAACATCATCTTCTGTAACTAGCATACACACAAATCTCTTTTCATCGCTGATCCGTGCGTTCCTGATGGATAATGTATAGTTTTCTGAGAGACTCAACCTGTCTTTGTAGTCTGGTACATCATCATACTGTACATTTTTTTTTGTTGATGATCTGAAGGCAATAAATACTGGAGATCCATTTGGCATTTCCTATAATAAAAGGATAAACACCTCTGTTTTGCATAAATATTCATTTACAAGTTCCTGAAGATCTGCAATTGGTACGAGCCCATAATTAAAACAAAATCTGAAAACTACATCAGATGGTGGGGTTTTTTCCTGATTAATTTCTGCTGCACAAACAAGAAATACAGTGTAATACGAGAGGTAGTTTAAGACTGCCGTGGCACATATTGAGAACATCATCAATAGAAATAATTTCAATCCTTTGGCTCAATCTCAGCATAGCACAAGACTTTCTCTGATGAAGGCTGGTAGTTCTGGCACCACATGCCTCTGTCTTTATGAAAAAGTATTTGAAACAGAAGCATCTGTGATCTAGGCTCAAAAGCCTCAGTTCCCTATTTTTTTCCCATCATTGTTTTACATATTCATATTGTTTGTCTGGGATATTCCGACTTCATTCCAAATGCGAGATTTAATCAGGCATAACTGCCTATTTCATTCTAAATTAGTTTTAAGATTCTTTTTCTTCCCTTTGTTTTTAAAGGACCCAAGAGTTTGTGGCATAGGAATATACATACAATCAAATATTGTTATTTATGCATGTCAGGATAATCTGCAAAATATTTTCTAGACAACCTCCTTATATTAATCAGTATGCAGGTGCCATCCTAAGAAGGAATACAAAGCTGATGGCCTCACACACACCTCCCGCAGCTAAAATTTGTATTTACGAGAGACAAAGTTATGGGTGGAGTTCTGTGGGACTTGGTTCCCCACTCCTTACACACACCCGCAGCAGGGACAGGCAGTGCTTGCCTTTGTTTAAAGTGAGGTGAAAGGCTGGCTCCACCTTCACCTTCAGTGTTGTGCTGGGGGCTGGAAGGGGGTTTCATTCCCTTTCATCCCCTGCACCTCGCAGCACTGATGCGAGCAGTGTTCCCAGCACAATACTGCAGCTTGACTGTGGAGCCCACAAAAAGCATGATGATGCTGTGACAAGAGATGAGTGGTGTTAGAGCTGGGCAGAGAGCAGGAGGCAACAGCTAACGTGCAGTTTAAATTCCCTTATAGTATTTCTCCTTCTCGCACTTTTAACTCTTGGATTACTCTAGATGTCCGTCACACAGGAAAGAAAGCATTGCCTTGGCTCGATACACAAGAAGTCGGATGTCAAGTGCAAACCAGCCCTTAACTCCGTAGGGTTATGCCTGCTCCTGCCATGGGGGGCAAGCCTCCCAGTACCCCTGGGCTCCCTGCCAGGAACCCCAACCACTACTCCCAAGGCAGCAGAGCAGACCATAGAGTGCCTCCTTCCAATAAAATAATCACCCAATGAAAAAAACCAACCCCTAAACCAACCCTCCTTCCCCCAGTACAAACAAGCATTGCTATGCTGGGGGCTCTCCTGGGAGAACGAGTATCACTTCTTGTGTAGGCTGTGTCAACAATTTCATACAACAGCAACTACACAGGGGGTTTTTTTGCATGTTAGCTTTTGTGTCCCTTTCCAGTTAGAAGAAGCTGTAACACCTCCATTTGCTGCTTGGTACTTGTCTGAGATGAGCAATCCAAATGAACGAGGAAGAGATAATGCATTTCTTTTTCCCAAAACAGCTTTGCATCTTCATAGAGATGGACTTGTGTCTTTCCAAGAAAAGTCAGCAGCCTGCACACTGCACAATGTAGGGACTGCATCTTCTGAACGCTTATGTGACACAGTTTCACCTTCCCTTTTTGAAGAAACGTTCTCTGCAGACTTCTGAGTTCATTTCCCAAAGCATGTTTGTGGAGGAGGAACTCCTGAGCAGACGAGGGCTGCAAAAGCTGCGAACCTCCAGGTACGAGGGAAGGAGCTGAGTGGGATTACAGACCCTCCCAGAAGCAGACCCACCGGCTGTAGGCTGGTGCATGCCATTTACAGAGAGAGAGAGAACTACATATTTTTTAATCCACTGTTGTAGTAACAATCACCTGCTATTGCTGGTAACATTTTGGTTTGAGGATGAGAGAAGGTTTAGATCAACTTCACAGAAACAGGCAAACCAGCTGTCCCGATGGCAGTCTAAGAAGCAAAAGGGTTTTGACGTTGCAGTGGGTTTTTTTCCATGTATGTTTGCAGGTTTCATTTGACTTTGATATGTTTATTCCCCTTTTGGCCTGGGATACGGATGGCATACAGAAGTGGCACATCCCACGGTGTTTCTCCCACAGGCTGACCAAGGCGACCAGGCGAGCACCCAAGTTTCTGCCTTTGTTCTCTGAGCGCCAGAAATATCAGAGAGAAACCACCAGCAACTCTGTTCAGGTCAGCTCTGCCCTCTTCTTCGGGGTGTGTTAAACACAGCGACGCACAAAACGCTGCCGAATGACTGACAGAACTCAGGGACGGTGCCTGCCCGGGGATGGAGGCAGCCCACTGCAGAAGTACGCACACGTACAAGGACAGCTCTGTCCAGTCAGCCAGGCACCGCCGGGTAACATGCCAGGTCCCTAATACCGGTTGGCAGAGAACTCCCGGATAATTATTTCTCTTAAACAATGAGATTAATTCCTCAAACCTCTAATCTAGGCTTGGCAGAAATTATGCGGATTGGGATCTTGCAGTTTTACAAACACAGGAATAAAAGCCTTTGTATCTGAAGCAGAAATCCTACCGATCGGAATCTGACAATCTCATACACAAAAAATACATACCTTCTTATACCAGCTCTAATGAATGTAAAGATAAGCTATACTTACATATTTCCATTTTCCAAACATAAGACCATCTGGTACTTCTAGACGACAAGGCATAGTGATGGTATCTCCATATACCGCGTTTACTGTGTACAATCCCAGAGCTAGAGCAGAAAGGGAAAGAGAGGGAACAATTGTAAGTGTTTGCTTGAATTCCCGAGTGCCAGCTAATGTTTGGTTCACAGCTGTTACAAAAGAAGAGCCACCACCCTTGCCAGGGGTTATTTCACAGCACGCAGGATTTATCCCCAAACCTCGGACAAAACAGGATCCTGCCACTGCACTTGTGCACTCCAACATTGTGACCTTTCTGGACCCACGTTTCCCACAGCAGGCAACAGGAGCCTGGTGGATTTCCCAACTTGGATTGCACTCACTCAGCTGGATGACCACGTACCCTACAATCAGTATCCACATCTATTGTCTCACAACTTGTGAAGAAAAATCCCTAAACCTTTATTTTCTTCATCCACAAAACCAGCAGCATCTGCCTGGAGAGATTACACTGCAGTGCAATACTGCGAGGAGGCCAGCAGGCAAGCCATGTCCTGACCGCTGCACGACATTAAAAAACTTAGAGAAGAAAGAAAGAAAAACGAATGTTATCTAAATGCTGGGTTCCCTTAAACTTGGGAAACAAACTAGTCTGCACATTCAGAATTTGGAAAAATGAAGTCAAATGCTTCTATGAATTATTTAAGAACAGCTTTTTTGGAAACCTCAGCACAATGTTGTTGTGCTAATGCATACAGATTTACAGAATAAAACTGACCCACTTATTTTTGGTATCCAAAACATGTGAACTGAACAAAAACAACAGACCCTAAAGTGATGAAATGTTAAAACAGAAGAAAGTTTAAAGGAGAAGATGCTACAAGTTGGTGCATTCGCTATAACGCAACTTTGCTTTCCTCCTGTTTTCCCTAGTTGCCCCTGCTCCAGGTGATGCTCACTGCTCCTTACACCAGAGGGATGTTTGCCCTCTGGTGCTTGCCCAGCACCACTGAGCGAGCGTGCTGGCTGCCTGCTCTCACTCACATGCCTGCGGCTCTTGCCAGGGTTTTCTGCCCAGAGGCTCAGCATCTCCCCCTTCATTTGCAACTGGAGCTGCAACATCAAGGGCTTGCTGCCAAGGAAGCCTTACTTAGGAGAGCACAGGATGCTGGTGATGTAGCCAGGGCCGCAGAAACACCCACTCCTAGAGACATTCATTTTTCTGGAGAGTCAGACTTTCCTGCTAGAGCTGGAGAAAGCAAACCTGTTCCCACATGCCCCCGAAGACCTGAGCCACAGACCCCTTAACCTTTTCCAAGTCCTGAGGCAGCCGCTGGCGTGACTGACAATGCCATTGAGTGTATATGTGCACTATATAAGGAGGTTTTCCCAAGGGATTTTATTTTTTTTTAAAAAAACAAAATCATGTCTTTTCAAAGAGCCAGACACTGAATTCCTTGCCTACAATTTCAATTAGAAAGACTCCAGAGCGTTTTCCTCAGGTGAGGACTTTGGAGCCCACTGTTTGCACCAGCTCGTATTTATCATTTGTACCACACAGCGACAAATGAGGCTGTGCCTTGGGCTGTGTGGTACTGCACCAAGAAAAAGTAGTCCCAAATCGTTCCACAGGGATGCTTCCAGCCTGGATGACATCACATGGCAAGGCAGAGAAGCAGGCAAGCAGGCTGGAGCTCAGTGGACCAAAGGAGCGCAGGAGATAACAAGCAGCACAACCCACAGGTATCTTCAACATCCTTTCTTTTTCACTGCTCCTTTTCAACTGAACAACTGCTAATCTTCTTCTCTTCTGTTACAGAGTCACAAACGTACTTTAGGTACATTATTCACACTATAAGGACTGCACGCTCTAGTTTGCTGCATGGGTTATGAAGACCAGCTCTTTTCTAAATGACAGTAGCAGCTGGTCCACTAGATGGTGCTGAGGAAGTGCAAGCTTCAAAAATTAAACTTTTTTTTTTTTTTTAAGAAATGGGTAAACTTCAATTTTCTAGAAATAGGACCAATGTTTTAATAAATCAAACTATAAACAAAAGTAAAATTCAAAGCTGGAACAAATTTTCCCCTTGGCCCTCTCTTGCACTGATCCTCATTCCGATCTCCAGGAGAGGGATAACACAACTTTGGCTTTGCAGGTTGGATCCTAATTTCCATTTCTGCTAGAGCTCAGTCCTTTTGGGGTCCTCCCTCCCATGGGTTCAAAACTGCAAGAAACCTGCGAATATATATTCAATTAGCAAGCTGGTTAGTAGCCATTAAAATTCCAGTCAAATGTCATTTAGTAATTTGAAATTCTGTAATGGTATTTGGCATTGCACATGGAAAACCAGAAACTGCTGCTCCAGCTAGGAGATACTCCTTGTCATTAGTATCTGGTAGATACTAGTATTAGCAGAAACCAAAATGACCCTGGGGGAACTGTAACGTTATGCTGTCTAGACACCAGTTTAACCCCTGCAAGTCACTACGGTAGCAATCTACACTTCCAAAGACCTGACAAATAGCCTCATGAGGGTGCACGAAACTCTTTCTGGAAAGGATTTTACATTTATAGCATTCAGAGCAGGTAATCAATGAATGGCCTGACAAAAGGAAAGACCAGCCTCTGATTTTAAAAGAACTCTTTCATCTCAAAGGCGTTCCTTCAGTTGGACAAACCAACCCAAAATCATGTATTGCCACAAATTCTGCCTAAACTAAAATCATTCCTTTTTCTAGGGATTTGTTAACACAGAACCAGAAAGACGCAGGTTTTATTTAGATACAGATAAGTGGTCCTCAGAAGAATACAAAAGGTCCTGCTGTAATATTTTCTCTTCCTACTTCTGGAGCAACAAATCTAGGAGGTTTAAGGAGTGCAAACTGGTTGAGTAACTGAAAACTTTCACTGCGGGAACTGCAGTAATCTCCACAAAACAACTCTGCAAACCTATCCATTTAAGAAACAAGCAAACAAACCACCACCTCAACAAATTTGGGAACTCCTCTCTCTGTTACTATTAGACATATTTGTAGAATGGTGGGATGAAATAGAAAATAGAAGAAAATGATTGCTTAATGATATGACAGTGCTTATTACCATCAACCACTGTTTTCTGAGAGCCCTGTACACAGTTTCCAGCTCATTTTAACAAAAAGAAAATGAAAGCAGGATCTACAAATACATAACAAATCGCTCCATGTCCTAACACAACCCAGGGTCAATGTCAAGGCCCTTGTATCTCATTAACTGCGGGAGGGCACAAAGACAACAGTAGGGAATAACGCTACAAGAAGTCATGGGATGGCACGCCCTGCCTTGCTGTATTCCTGATGCATTTTCTGTAGCTAATTAAGAGCTCAGCCAGCCCCCCTGCATGGCTCTCAGATGTCACCTTCTCAAGCCGAGCCAGCGCTGTTAATAACAACGCTAATTCAGGGGCAGGATCTTGCCCCGCGGACGCCGGGAGAAGCTCTGCTTGAAGTAGCTGCGAATTGCACCTACATCCCAGGTTAATCCAGCTCACTCTGCTTCCACGTCTTTACGTGCAAGTCCGAGCAGCTGGAGGTTTAACTCATTTCCCCCTCCTTCATCCAGCGCTAACGGAATTCTGAGCCAGATGAAACCTTTCCACTGATGTCTGGACACCGAGGAAGAAAGCAGCAGCAGCGGGAGGTGACGACACAGAGATGCCAGCAGGACAGTGCTAAATTGAGATGATGTTTGCTGTTGATGGTTTTAATTACAGGACTTTCCACATGCCCACGGCAGTGCTAACAGGCATCCTTCTTTCCCCCGCTCTTTGCCTGTATCTCACATGGGAAGAACCAAACAGTACCCACATATTTGGGTGACAAAACAAAACAAAACAAAAGTAATCTGACTACTTGATCAGAGGCTTAAAGGCAGAGGAGGTGCTGTTGTTAGGTCCTCACCAAGACTATGTGATGCAGGTCATAATTTAGACTAATTATTTTTAAATCAATGGGATCACAGAAGAGGAATGGATAGAAGGTGAGTATCTAAAATTCAGGAAGCTGATGTTTCTCCAAGGAACTAACAAAAGCTGTAGGAAGTGTGTGGAAAGCAGCCCTGTTTTCTACCTCTGCCTTCCATTTGAAACACTGAATATTCTTCATGTTGCAAACACCCTTTTTAAGTGCCTAAGAGTAACACTTTCGTGACAAATGTAGAACAGAACAAGGGCTGTTCAAGCACCCTTTAGATGCAAGATTCAGGGGATACTATGACCCTGTATCTGAAAAGTATGACTAGCAGAGGTACTGCCTGAAACCCACCCTCGGTGCTCGCCCAGCTGCTCCCTCCAGTTCCTAAAGCAGCGGAAAACCAGGTGGCCGAACCTGCCTCCATACCCTGCAGTCGGCTCATTTAAATTATGTTTCACACCTATGAAGATGTCCTGTACTTCCTTTCTGCACTGAATTTTTTACTGCTGATGCCCGTGCCCCGGCAGGTTCAGCAATGATGCTTCCTATTACGCTTCCTGGACCCAGGGAGCAAGGTCTCGTTACCAGGGAGCAGCGGGACGCGCTGGCTGCCACAGTTCTTTGCAGCAATCAGCAGCAGCAAGCCGGGGAGGTCAATTAGCAGCTTCTGGAATGGAAGTATACAAACCCAAGAGCTATTATGTCTATTTAGCACCTACTTCAGAAACTGTAGTTAAGTACTTTGGAAACCCTAAGTTAGGATGAGCACTTCAAATCTTTACTTGAAGTTTCTGGTCCTCCCATTTGATGTCCAGGTAGCCAAGATCAGGTTGTACTTAACACGGTGCGGGAGGTTAAAAAGCTTTGCCTCATGAAATAAACGTATTAATAAGCTGCTTGCTATTAGCCCTGAAGTATCAACAGGTGCATTTTCCTTTCTGCCCTCCACTTCCTACAGGGATTTCAGCTATATAGGTACACACATAGATCCTCTTGAGCATCTGCTTACGTATCAGCTTAAATTATTTCCTTTAGGAAACACCAGTATTTGACAAACCCAAAAATTACATGTTCTTAAGATCAGGAAGTTGCTTTTTAGAATCATACAATCATTTATGTTGGAAAAGACCCTCAAGACCATCGAGTCCAACTGTTAACCCAGGACTGCCAAGCCCACCACTTAACTACATACCTAAGCACCCATAGGTGATTTTTTTTTTTTTAAACAGCAGACCTTTTTTAACCACCTCCAGGGATGCTGATGCCACCACCTGCCTGGGCAGCCTGTGCCGATGCTTCACCACCCTTTCAGGGAAGAAATTTTTCCTAATATCCAACTAAATCTCCCCTGGTGCAACCTGAGGCTGGCTCCTCTCATCCTGCCGCTTGTTATCTGGGAGCAGAGACCAACCCCCCCCTCACCACCACCTCCTGTCAGGTGGCTGTAGGGAGTGAGAAGTTTCCTGCTGAGTCTCCTCTCCACGCTAAACACCCCCAGCTCCCCCTCACAGGGCTTGTTCTCCAGACCCTTCACCAGCTTTTCCACTCCTCACTGGTCATGCTTTTATTAAAAGTAACTTTTTTTATTTATTTTTTAAAGACAAAGCAGTACATGAATGACAGCTGGGTGTAGGTACAATGCAAAACACATTAGTAAAAACCTCCTGCTTTGAACAAGAATTGACAGCAAGTACTTACTGTCCTAGCTGTTGATATTGATACGCCTTAAAGTGGATTTTAACACTGACAAGTAATTTCCATTAATTAAAAGCACTATTCAGAGAAAAAATTAAGAGAGTTCACAGGCTCACACGAGGGTTGAGGTTGGAAGGGAGATCTGGACATCACCTGGTCCAGCCCCTGCTCCAGCAGGGCCATCTACAGCCAGGTGCCCAGGTCCATGGCCAGATGGCTTTTGTCTATCCCCAGGGATGGAGACTCCACCACCTCTCTGGGCAACCTGTGCCAGGGCTCAGTCACCCTCACAGGAAAAAGTGTTTCCTGATGTTCGGAGTTATGTCTTGCATTGCATTTTGTGCCAACCGAATCTCGTCCTATTGCTGGGCACCACTGAGACGAGCCTCGCTCCATCTTCTTTGCATCCTCCATCAGCCATTTGTACACATTGATGGGATCCCCCCGAGCCTTCTCTTCTCCAGACTGAACAGTTCCAGCTCAGTCAGCTTCTCCTTATAGGAAAGATGCTCCCACCCATCATCTTCACGGCGCTTCACTGGACTCTCTCCAACATGCCCATGTCTCTCTCGTAGTGAGGAGCCCATGAATGGACACTCTGCTCCAGACTGGCCTCCCCAGTGTTGATTAGAAGGGAAGGATCATCTCATTCAACCTGCTGGCAACACCCTCCCTGCTGCAGCCCGGGCTACCATTAGCCTTCTCTGCTGCAAGGGCACTGCTGGCTCACCTTCAGCTTGGTCTCCAGCAGGACCCCCAGGACCTTTTCTCCAAAGCCGCTTCCCCGCTGGCTGTCCCCCTGCCGTGCTGCATGGAAGCTGGGCTCCTCAGACAGGAGTCAACATTTAACTGCTGCTTCTCCCTCTCTTTTCCTTGCCCGGCAGAAAGTTGCTTTTTCAATGAGATGCTTAGTAGGCTTTCAAGACTTCCACAACACTGAACACGGGTGCAGAGAGAGCAAACACAGCAAACTTGTCATGAATCTCATGTTTCCCCACTTGGGCCCGACAGTCAGCTGAAAGGGAACGCTAAGTCCTGTATGGACAGAACGAGCCTTTAATCATCCTTTTTGCTGAGCCACCACAGCCTGGGAGCCAAACACGGCTCCGTCTCAAGTCTGCGGAGCTCTGCAACAGAGGCCCCGGTGCCATTTCTCCAACGATCCCACCCTGCGATCCCGCTTGCTCTGCTGAAAACAAGGCTCTTCACACCCGCTGCAACGGGCACTCTTAGCACAGCTCGCACAAGCCGCGCCAGGGACACTCATCTTCTGACACAGCACAAGAAAATACAAGGCACACTTCAGGATGCCCCAAAAGGCTGGTTAAAGCAAGCGAAAAAACAAGGCTTGTGCTATCAAAATTCATGCACGTGATAGCCCCCATTTCGGTTTGGTGCCTACAGTGATTCCTGGTTTCATATGCTGGGCATCAAAATAGGGAAGCAGGGCAAACACTTCCAAGAAAAATCAAACATTGATTAGCGTCATTGTACAAATATGATTAAAAACAAAGGACTGTGTGTTTGTGGATATGTTATATGATACAGGTTCTATAAACAGTATATTGTTTCTTATCTCCACCTGTTTAAATAGAGAAGTGAATCCACATGTGGGTGACTAAGACTTTAAAAGGACTATTAGTTACAAAAGCACCATCAGCATTATCCAAGAGGGAAAATAACTGCAGATAAACATATCCAACACTATTTAGTATTACAAACACTTGTAAAACAACATAACAGAACTTGCTGAAGGATTTCTTATACTTTGTCACAGTATCCCTTCAGTGAATTTTAAAACCTGAATAATATCAGAGCCCAGGCAATTTTAACACCCAAGGAAAAAACAATCCTTTATCCTCTCATAAGCACTGACACAGTGGACAGCAATTACCCTTTGGAATCATTGCTGCTAACTTGAGCTCTTTGAAGATGTGAAGTAACTGAATGGGAATGCACATTTGGGGTTGGTTGGGGGTTTTTGTTCTGGTTTTGGGTTTTTTGTTTTTCTTAAGACCCAATTAAAAGCATGTTTACGACTCTGGAAGATGCTGAGGTCCATTTGACAAGTTGGTCAAAGAAACACCTACTTAACTCCAAAGACACAAGCAGCCAAACCCACACATGCAGGAGCACTTGTGTGCTTAACTCTGACTTGGGCAAGTACTCAGGCAGGTTAGGGACACGGGGCTTGGCACCCAGCAGCGACGAGGCATCAGGCAGTGTGCATCAGGAAACAGGCAGGGCATTTAAAGCTACAGAGATACTGCAAACACCAGAGAGCAGGTATTAAATGCCAGTAGAATTCAGCTATCACCACCCTACATGAAGCGTTATGCTTGTTTAAAACACACGGCTTTCCTTTAAGAATGAGGAAAAAATCCTGGAGGAAACAAGTCAGCACTTCAGAAATCCTCTCTCCTACGAACACTAACAACTTATATGCTCCTACTCCTTTCGAACTCCATATAAATCAAATTTTTGCTTTACAGTACAAAGAAATGAGCTATAATTAGCAATCAGCTGAGATAACTTGTCCCATCTGGCCAGGGCTGCAGGGGCTCCACCACCTAATCAATACAGGAGCCCTGAGCCCCCTCCTGCACAGGGGCCGAGGTCACTGCAAGCATCTCCCCGGAGCTCTGCCCTGTAGTTCAGCCATGCACGGCACGGGACGTCCAGCTCTCCAACACGTGCACATCGCTTGGCTTTCTGTGTAACCCTAAGTGTGACTCAAGGTTGGGACCTCCACACGTTTGGGTCCAAAACCCCACGGAGCACTTCAGCCACAGTCTTCAAAGCCCTACAACGTGACCAAATAAAACTCCGGGTGCTGTGTGCCTGCTTGCAAGCCAGACTACTCAACTGCCATCCGTTTCACTGACGGCTATTTCTGCTTCAAGATTTCAAAACATCCAGCTGTTGCAGTATTTTGGTGGTTATTTTCCCTGCTTCCCGCAGCAGAACACAACTTTTGCATCTGTACGCTTCCCTCCTGTAAGCTTTGCTTGTAGCTTGATTTCAGACGATTTTAGCACAAGCTTTTGAAAAGACTGAAGGAAATTTCAGCCTGCAAGACAGAAGTCTTAGAAAGTTATGTCCTTCCAAGAGCAGGTGGGGTTGTGCTACAGGGTGTAGTTTACAGGGGTTATCAGCACTGTAAGCTTTACCCTAGGGAGGTTTCACACCAAGCATTTCTCTGAACATTTTCTATCACCGTCATTGCTAAAGCAGTACACAGGAGAGCATGCAGAAGAAAAGCAGCATCAGTCTGAAGGTACCAAAACACCTACACAGCATCTGAATAACAGCAACAACCTTTTGTCAGAGTAGGAACTTCAAACGTTATGTCTAAAGCAATAATCATTACAGTAACCATAACCATCAAAAGTTTCTAGAATTTCTGATAGGTATGCAAAAGGAATTTGTACATAGCCATGCTGCTCTAAAATTTGACTGTCCACCATTAAATACATTACGGTGGTCACAAAATAAAATGGAGAGCGCTTTCCAAGTCAGCAAAGCTTTCAAACTACATAAAAAAGCTGTTCCTAGCATTAGCTTCTGCAAAGCTTAAGACCAAATAAGCAGTTCAAAGCTCAGTAACTGATACAAAACGCTACCACAAAATAAGTTGCTTGTGTCAGCACATCAACCTTCCCACCTCCCCACCTCAGCCTCTGTTCCAACACCTGGTTCCAAGAAGACAAAGGAAATCACTAAGACCAATAGCTCTGAAGCAGGACCAGCAAAGCTCTGGTTTGCTTGGCAGCAGCAAGCGCGTCTCTGCTCTGTGATCTGGTCCCTTTCAAATCAGGAAGGCTGCAAAATCTGCTGGAAGGAAAACCCATGAAAGCCACCAGTGCCTTTGCGCTGCACGGGTTTTGTTATTGCAGCGTTTCCCTTCAAAGGGAAAGCCCTAAGCTTCTTTCCACAAGCCACCACCCCAAAACATCACCTGTGATCTCAATGGCCTCCTAATCACGCTATTTTATGGAAAGCCTAGCTTTTGGCTCAGAATGACGTAACTCTGTTTCTGGATTCAGTGCTAATCCAAAAACAGTCAGATTCGCATTGCAGGCTGATTTGTGGGTTTAAATTTTTAAGACCTTTGAGTAAATCTTACTGCTTTTAAAAAGTTACATATGCAGCAGTGCTGTTCTAAGTAAGAAAAAATGTAGAGTAATTCCATGCAAATATCTAAAAATAGGACTTAGGGGGAAAAAAAAAATCCACCTCCTTAAAAATGCTTGAATTAGTATAAGACTAGTAGAGACAATGTTTCCTCAAGATACGAGTGGAACCACATCAGAAGACACGTCCAATATTGGCAAGCTGCGGTCAGCATCCGAAAACCCAGCCATGACTTTTATGAGTGCCGTACAGTGGGAAAAGGCTCTTTCCCACAGTTGATGCTGCAATTGAAAGGCCGCTGTTAGTGATTTACTTTGGTGCAAATTTTTACAAAACATTGCTTAGGATAGTACTCATAATTCAGAGTAGGAGCTAAGATGGCTAGCATATCTTCTTATAAATGCTTCTGTTCAAGATGTAGCCATGACTAAAGGAACTATGATTAACTTCTTTTTTAACATACTAGAAAACTGAAAATAACTTATTAAAATAGTTACCAACATATGATGAGATTTTTTTCACAAGTGGTCTGGCACATCTGCCAGGGAAGTGAGTGGTAGCTCACACATCATAGTTTGACAATACAAGCTATTGCCAAGAGATGAGCAGCAAATGTGGGAAAACAGTGTCTGAGTCAGTACTGCAATGAGTTTCAGCTTTAAAGGGTATATACCTAATTAGGCAAAATGGCATCAACAAAGCCTTTGTAGCTTGGTGAACTGCTCACCCTGGCTGAGGTTAGCCTCTCGCTGCTCCTGCACCATACTTCTGTTACGCTTCCCGGTTGCCCTTCCAAAGCACTTTGCCATTTGCTAGAACAGCTCCAATTGTTTTTTATCTTCTCATTATGCTAGTCAGCATACTGACTAGCTGTGTATCCAATAGCTTAAAGGGACTTAAACATTTCTATTAAGTCAAATAAAACCCGTAGCTCAAAAATAATTATCTAAAATCCCCTATTATATTTTGCTACAAATCTCTTTTTTCCTTTTTCTTTTTCTTTTTTTTTTTGTTTAAAAAAAAAGTCAATAGACAGCATGCTAAAAAAAGAGCTGGCTCGCTTGCTTTTTCATAACTTGATATTGACAGTGTGGATCAATATACCCCACAGGCTAATAGTGCAGAAAAAACACGTAATTTATACATAAATGCTGAATAAAAGACTCAATAGTGTATGTTTTTGATATCAGAACTATGACAGATTCTGTTTTGGTTCTCTGAGCAGAGTACACTGCCCCGCCAGCCTAGATCTGAAGCCAATGCCAAGCTGGCAGAGCATCACGGGAGAAGCCTTCCCAACAAAGGAGGATGAACTTGTGCCGCTTGTGTCCCTCCCCTTGCAAGGGAGCCCTGGGACACCGGGCTGCACCCATGCTGGCACCACAGCGGAGATGACTGTGGGGACCCGAACCTGTTGGCTCCTTCCAGGGCACCAAGAAGCGAATGGACTGTTTCCTACCCCAGCCACGAACCTCTTCTCACCAGCCTGCACGGAGTTAAACCAACAAGAAACCAGAGGCGAGGTGACAGGGAGGAGGGAGGTCGATGCATCCCACTTGGTCGGCTGCGGTTTCTGGGGAGGCACAACCACAGCATCATGGAAAAGTTCACCGTTATCACCGTTTCATAAAAAAGAGTCGCACACCTCTGCCCCTGCCACAGGGTGCTCCTCTCCAACTATGGAAAACACAGGGGAAACTCCAAGTTTTCCTTCACACACATTATGATCCACATACGCCAGCAAAGTACGCGCTAGCTTGGCTATATACACGTGTCCCTTCTAAGCACATCCCTTTAGGTTTTGGTCTGTGAGGATCCACAAGCAGGTTAAGGGGACAGGGAGCAGATGGACCTTCCACATACATTTTTAGGAGCTGGGCACTACCCAAGAAATGTAGTTTTGATCTATGTTTGATTCTATTGATCAATGCTCTAACACACGTGTCAAAACAAAGGAAAAATAGTTCAAGCAAGCCCCTAGCTTTGGAAAAGCGGCTGGTAAAGCAGCGTCTGCTTCCCTCTGGCATCGGCCAGATGCAAGGACACGCACAGAAAGAGACCACGGCATCACAGGAGGGTCTGACTCTGAACCCAGCTGCTCCCACTCTAACACACGGAGGGGCTCTGCGGCCACGTGGGCAGAGCCAGCAGCAGCATTGAAGCTACCTGGGTTTCCTCACCTGCCTTCTGCACCTTTCCTACTTCCAGTTACTGCAAATTGTGTGCTTAGCGTGCCTAAGTATAGTAACAGATAGGAATTATCCACACCTCCCACTGCAAAGGTAAGCAAAAAACCCACTGAATTTCTTGGTAAATGAAAACTTAGTATATTTTACAAAAGCTGTACTTCCCAAAATGCATATGGATTCCTTACATTTCTTTAAGCATGAAGGAGTCTCAAGAGAAAAATCAAGGTACAAGCAAATCAGAGGATCATTTTGCAAAGTGGGGGAAAGAAATAAAAAATATCACCGATCATTCTAGTTAAAAGTAAATAAGCGCAGTGGAAAAAAAAAAAATCAGCAATTAGGAAAAACAAGGTAATGCAAAAACAATTTTTTTTTTTCAGAAAAAGAAACTAACGTAGTTAAATCAATGCCACCGCAGCCTCCTGTGCAAAGGAATCTCAACAGCAGACACCGCTCTAACCCCTTCCCTCTGGGGAGCGTGCCCGCACGCTGCCTGCAGCCCTCTCTGCAGGGGCGGCACTGCCCCCCTGCCTGGCAGGACCCTTCTAACTCGAAAATTAGTGCCTGACAATTTCTGCATCATGTAATTTTTTGAACCGTGCTGCTTGTTTTTCTACTTTGAATCGTGATCTGCTCTGTCAAGAAATCCTAAAACAAAGAAAAAGCCTCGCTCCCTACTGCTGAGCGTGCTCAAAGCCCCTTCGCCCAGGCACTTGCTTTCTCATGCAAAACCATCGTGGGGTTCAGCTCCCCAGCTCCTGCCACAGCCTCGCTACCCACCACCAGCACCCCCCACTGCAGCCACCAGGCTTTCCAGCAAGCAGGGAGGAATCCGTGGGGAGAAGGTGTCATTTCGCTTCTCTTTCTGTATCAGTGCTCTGGAACAGCTGCAGAAGCCCCAGCCGTGTTCCTGTACCGACCCCGTACACCCCAGTAAGTGACAAAGGAAGTGTTTAGTGGATGCCAGTTTGATGGGTGACTCGGAGAAGTGGGCAAAGCAGCTTCCAAGGCACTCTGCTGAGAGGGGGCACCCGAAATCTGCATCCAGTGGTGCAGCACAGAACCGTGCTTTTCCCACCTGCCCCTCGCCACGGCACCCACAGCCCCGTCCTGCCCCGCTGCCATGCTGCACACACCTGCCGCCTCCAGCAGCATTTGTTCCCAAAGAAAGCAGCTACATTCCAACAACGGAGCAAATCCCAGCCTCAGACTGTAACAGGTATAGTGTGTACAGAATATTATTTTCAGTGAATGAGCTTCATTTACTTGTGGGGAAAACCATGTGCTAATCACCTCAGAAAACAAAACAAAACAAAAAAAAGCCTTACAGAAGATACAACTCTGAAGGGCACAGATGAAGGGCAGATATAGCCTTCTGTAATGCCAAGTAGGTGGAAAAATGCTTTCAGCAGAAAACATCCAGCCGTTCTAAGTTAGGGAAGGGGGCTGGTACAGGGAAACCCCCAGCCTGACGAACCATCAGGCGGCTCTGGCTGGCTGGACACCCCCCATGGACACCCCCCAGCCGGTGACTGCTTTGGGTGCTCCATTTTCCAGCAGCCTTCTCTACTGGTAAGGGAGAGGACAAAGTGAGGGAGGTGAGATGAATGCAGCCTCCCCAAATCATCAACAGGTCTTTGTTACCTGGAGACAAGACCCACCATTTCACTGACAGCACAACAGCACAGGTGTGAGGGGGGGAAGCTCTTTGGAAGCATAATGCTATACATCCTTATGATTTATGCTAAAATAAGTGACTGACAGCTCCTCTGAGGCTCTCTTGAGATTTAATGGGTCCTCGCAGACATGGCTTTTTAAATTTCAGCCCTGGTAGCCGCACCTGTCTCCTGCTGCAGGAGGATGCCCTGAAGCAGCTGTGCGCCTCCACCAGCGGGAGAAACCAGCACCACCTTTGCTTCGGAGAGTTTCATCTCTGCCTGCCTCCCTTCAGCAGCATGCTGAAAACGAACAGGTGTGCCAGCAGCACAAGCTGCACACTACCTGTAAGAAGAGTTAACGTTACAGAGACTCTGATTCAGCGGTGAAACCTAGCTACATGATATGGAAATAGGTACGGCTGGTGTGACTTCAGCGCCCATCATTTCTACTCGTGGATATCACTGACATGTGCAACGGTGTGAAACGCTGCCAGATATCCGGCTCTGTTTCCACCTTGTATGCATTTACATATGCATGTGCATACATAAGCTAGCATCGGATATGCTATTACTTTTCTTCTTTGCATGAATTCTTTAACGTTTTTACAAAAATAATTGCTTAAAATAATGTTGCATATATAAAACAATGCTGGAAAGGACCATACAGCTGCAGCTCAAATCTGGTGGATGGGCTCCCGGTTACAATGATTTTCCAATATAACACCAGACCATATAGGTACCGTGCAGTTATTGAGCACATTGCTGTAAGTCTCAGCTGCCCTCTGGAAAAAAACAGGGAGGGTTAGAATATGCAAAGTACAGTTCCTATTCAGTTTTTAATTGAACATACACATTACTTCCTAGAGTTTTAAACTGTAGGCATTGCTCTCTGCAAATACAGTGCTGCTATAAAGTTTAACAGCAGCAGCATATATTGTAAGGCCTCTCTACAGTCCCCAAAAGGGAACCACAGTTACCGCAAGCGTGTGCAAAGAGAAGCAATACATAAGTTCAATCTTTCAAACATTTATGCACATAATTTATCTTCAAGAACAAACAGTCCCACAGCAGGAGGGCACAAAACATCAGCATTACTACTAGAAGACAGTTATGCTGACCCAGGCGTCCCTCCCTGTCACACATATTGCGGTAGCTCCCTGGCAGTCCAGGACCCCATTTATCAGGTAATAACGAGGCACGATCAACCGACTGCCCAGGGACTGAGCCCAGCCCACCCTCAGGGAAGCACTTCAGGACTCCTGCAGTGCCCCCCCTGCCCTGTGAGCCCCCCGACTCCAGGCACGCAGCACGCACCTCTGCCAGGAACAAAACCCGGCACCTGCTTTGCAGGAACAGAGAAAGTTTGACCCCCCGGCTAACACAGCATGCCGGCTTTAAGGGAAGGCAGGCGCGACATGCCGCTTGTCCCGACAGCCCTGAACGGCAGCATCAGGAATGACAGCAGCCGCACGGACCCACGTGCTTGCAAGTTCAGATGTCGAGGTGAACGGCCGAGTGCACAGCGATTCCTTTGAGCAGCCCGCCCCAGTTAGATGCGCGGCTCCCAGCGCAGAGTGGCCGCACTCATGCTGTCATTGGAACTCCGCAAACATGTATCTTAGCATCCCCTTATACCCATCAGAAACACTCTGCGGAGAAGGCTTTAGCTAGCGTGACAGCTTCTGCAGCACGTTATGCTACTGTAAACTGCATTAATGCCCAGCTGCACTTTTAAGTGCAGTTCAACATGCTGTTTTGACCTATCTATTTGCGCCATAACTACCCATTTCCTTATCTAGGTGCTGCTGCTGCCTGCATTGCCGCTTCTCCCTGAGCAGGAACACAGCAGACGGGCTCCCCCGTTGTTCTGATTTGTGGCAGGAGCTTTTACCTGTACGCGGCTAGTTACCTGTTTTCTGACACTAACCGCCTACTCAGAGCATTAGTGTTTTGCAACAGCCATCGAAGACGAGGCATTTGCCATGCAGCCCACACACTGGCCAAGCAGGCAAGCTACTGCCAGGCTGAAGCAGAGCAGCGAGGGAAGGGCAGAGGCTTCATGAGCATCCTTATACCGCAGCACCGCAAAGTAAACAAGAGGGACCTTCTTTCCTAAGAGCCATCTTGTGTTTTTTGCAGAAACAGCATTCACACAGCACCCAGCGAGGTGCCACTTAGCTTTTGGTGAGCACAAACCATCCCCCAGTCAGTCTGGCACAAGCTGTCCCGTTGTGCTGTGGCTCTCGGAGCCATCGCTGCCCCCAGCCCCCCCTGGTCACTGCTCTGCACCAAGAGGGACGTGACCACGCCGGGTACCTGGCAAGAGACACTTCCAAAAGGCCAAAACAACCTCTCAGCAACTTCAGGCCACCCCTTACCCTCAGGAGGGGCGCGAGGATGGCTCAGTGGGGCAAAAGATCTGGCCCCCAAAGGCAAAAACTTGTTCTGTCTTGTGAGGAAGCAGAAGGTTTTTAAAGTGTCTCCAGTTTCTGTAAAAACTTGCACTAATTAGCACACATATTTTTAAAAATGCTCCTATGCCCAATTATTCTAAAGAACGCCTGAAACCTAATTATTAGTTCTGGAATCCTTTTTCTATCTTGGAGCCAGATGGTGCCCTTCCTAAAATACCAAGGCTAGAGAATTATTTATGTGAGCTTTGACCACGTCTGAACAGCTCTGGGAATGATGTATGTTTTTAATGCCCTGATACTGACAACAAGCCTTTTTACTCTAAATTAATGGGAAACAAGTGTTGCCCAGTAAAGATAAAAGTGACTTTGCAAAGTTTTATTCTTTAGAAGTTGCCTTTTTTAGGAGACCCGTGTCCTTGAGAAACATCAGCATTGGCTTGCCTGCCAGAACAGAGGGATGCCACGGCACGCATGTGCGCCCACGCCGCGTGGGACGGGCTGTCTGCGTGGGGGGAATCAATGGTGTTTGGGATAGTGCATCTCATTTTAGGCTGGACTTAATCGGGTCTTGCAGAAAACCAAAAAACCATCAAACCCAGCCCCACCACATACGCATGCAGACAAAACCCCAGAGTAACCTGTGCCACCCTCCTGCAAAGCAGCAGCTGCCTTTGGCTCCTCATGGGTACAAATCTGCTTTTTAGGCTGACTGGCTTTGTTTAATGTTTATGTGCTTTTCTTTTTCTGACATGCATTCAATAAGCAAAGTCAGTCTGGAAAATAGATGTTCACAGCCTAAACCGAGCTACAGAAGAGGGAAGGGGCTGGGTTTTGAGACCCGATGCGGATGTCAGGTGTAGCCCCCCACCCCGAAGAGGGCTTCAGCGCTCCCCCCGCTCACCAGCCAGTCCCCTGTCACTCCTTCCTGGGAAGAGCAGGATGGGTCCCTCTGAGCAGGAGCCTGCAGCTCCTGCACATGAGGGCTGTGAACCTGGACCTTCAGAAGCAGCGCTCAAAAGTATCTTTTAAAAAGAAGGCACTCAGAGCCTAGAAATTCCAAGCCTTCCCCTTTCAGACTGCTGTTTTCACCAGCGAATCGCAATGCATTTTCCCATGGACATGACTGCTTTTATCCTTGCTTTAAACCAGCACAAAAGAAAGGTCTGCAGGCATGCAACGCCTTGCTCACTATGGTGTGGAAGGCTGCCAGCTGCAGCAGAGCCAGAATGGGTAAAAAGAAGCGATGACATTTGGCAGGAAGAAACTTTGAATGGGGTGACAGACCACCAGGCTGCAGGGCTGTAAGAGGGTTTCTGCAGCACCATTCACGTTACACCCTTGGCGCTACCCTAAAGCACCGTTTAATAAGCATCATGCCTCTGCTCTGAGGCTGAAGCACCAACAAGTCCCTAAAAGTAGCTTCACACCTGAACCTGCCTTCTGTGCACCAACAGCTGCTCCAAGAATTAATTTTTCCTCTCTCGACAGTCCATATAAGTACCTGAAATTGGCTGCTGCAATATTGAAATGAGTCCAACATAAAATTAATACCCATCATAGCTATTTAAAAAAAAAAAAAAAGCCCCTCAACATATTAACTACTTTACAATCAAAACAAGGACACCTTAAGTCAAGCTGAATGCATCTGAGTAGGTTTTCATTATCTTGATTTATCTTAGGTACATGTCATTTCTTTCTCATTAAATTGCAATGTGAGCCATTTTGTATATAAAAAATAATAAAACATATTTTCTTCTCCAAATGACTAAAATGTGGTAAAAGCCCACACAATACTTCCCTTGCCTTGATGTTTTCCAGAGTACCATATGGCTTGTCTGAATCCCTCAGCAAGAGTTTTCCTGAATTCAAAACTAATTTGATTTGGCAGCTTCTTCTTTAGAAAATGTAAATTCCCATAACATATTTTAAATTATATTCTATTTAACAAAACATTGTTTTCTTGTCATAAGTATGAGCAAGCTTTTACACATTTTTCATTTTCATTGTAAAGGTAAATGCTTCAGCTTTTAAGAACTGGCAGTAGTGTTATTTCCAAACAGTTCCTCTGCACATTACTAATAAAGGGATATTTTATAGCGGAGGCACGGAGGCACATACATCTCACAAATTAGGCACCCCAAAGATCTGGAGTACGTGGTAATCTCTTGCTTAAATAGCTGTGCAATCTAAGAAAGAAAGAAAAACAAAGGAAAAGAGCCTTATTGAGAACCCTTTTCTTCTGCAGGCAAGCTGCAGCACCAGGCTCCACTTCCAGCAGGGGCAAGGTGATCAGTCTGGGCTGGGCTCGCCCAAGTCCTGCTACAGAACAACAGCCTTCCTACGACTTGTCTCACAAACCAACCGAAGTAAGAATATCAACAACTAAAGGCTTTCTGAAGCTTATGGGCCGAAGTGAAATGCAGTAAAATATTCTGGTTTTGCCTTGGATTTCACACCAGGCTGAAATCACTCCTTTATTTCTCAGGATGGATACAATAGCTACAAGAGAAATTGCTTTCAGAGAATGAAACAGTTTGTCATCATAGAGTGCTTCTGTACTCCTAAAAGTAACGGGCACACAGTTAGTACGATACACCCTCTTCAGAGCTGTGTTAGAGGCTTTTCTTCCCACCTCAGGCAGAGGAAGCTCAGGCGCTCATGCTGCTGACGGGGTCCCCGCAGGAAGGCAGCGCGTTACCAACTCGACAATTTCCATTAAAGTTTCACAGGGAAATACGAGCCATCCAGCAGCATCGTGAAGTTGGGGAGAACAAAGGGGGAGAAAACCAACCCAAAAAGAAAGAAACAACCAAAAAGGTTGTTTCTCAGCGGCCAGCTGAGAAAAACTCCCCAAAACAAGCTTACATTGACAGGCTGCCAGAGCATCCCTCCCGGAGCAGCTCGCAGGGCTCCCGGGAGAGGACAAGCTCCCACGGGAACCTCCACTGGCTCCAGAGGACACACTGATGGGCACGAAGCCTCAGCAAAAGCAGCCGTTATTAGCTCCACTGCCCCTCATTTCCTTAATTACCTCCCCACACTCCCGTGCCCAACCGTTTCTGTGCAGAAGGGTAAGCTGGCTGCTGGCGCGGGGCTGCTCAGCACCAGCTCTTGGGAGGCAGGCACCCGGCAGCATCGGTCCCAGCAGGATGCAGACAGCGGGAGAGCACAGGGGAGCATCACCCCCCTCCCTGGCATTTGAAGAAGACGTCCAGCTGAAATGGTCCTCAACAGACAGGGTGAGCTACGACTGTAGACCTGTTTTTTCTAGCCCCAGCTATTACGGGATAAGACAGCGGCATCCTGTTCTAGCAGCAGCATCGCTTCATTAATGCTATTATTTGAAAAGCAGGAAAACAACAGGAAAAAAGGTCTTCAACCCCAAAACTGACATCCAGGGAATTCAGCGGGTGCAGCAGCCTTGGTGTATCAAGGCACAATCCCAACCAATCTTGCAGAAGCAATTCTAATTAGGCAGGAAATGAAGAAGGGTTCCTTTCAGGCTGGCTGAAAGAACGGTGGATTGATTTAAATCAAATCACTGATTTTAATCATGGATTTAAATCAACGAAGCAGGACACCTTGATTTAGCTCATCAACTTTAATCTTGTACTTTTTACTTTTTTCCTAATGAAAGCTCATTCATTTTGTTAAGATAATGTGGGGAGTTGTAAAAAGCACACACTTCATGTTGAAATGGATTAAAATTTTTATTCTCACTCAACATTGATGACTTGTGACTACAAAGCCTGAGCTAATTTTTTAACAGTTAAAAAGCATCACTTTTAAAAATCATTCAAATTTGAATGCTCGCACATGAAACACATTGCAAATTATTTTAGAGACTGTAATAAATCTCGGCCTTGATAAATACAAAGGATTTCTGCTTAGTTTTCTTCTAAAGCCACATAGGTAAAACCTCCAACTTGCAACAGCCTAGACTTCAATCTATTTGTGTCAAAGAACATTAGAGCCCAGTAAAAGTAATGCATTGCGTTATTTAGGGACACCTACTGATAGTATGAAACCTGATATTACTCATATATTACTCATATAACTGATATTTAAAAAAGCTGTCAGGATACTACTGCAGCCTCCATTAATTAAAAAAAAAAAAAAAAAAAAAAAAGGAAGAGGAATGTGATGGTGGTGCTATCACAAATACTTCAAATATGAGAGAAATTCTGTCTAGAAGCTACCCAGAAAAAAAGCAAAAAAAAAAAGGCAAAAAAAAAAAAGCTTTGTAACATATGAGAAAAATAATCCAAAGCAAGTGTCAGCAAAAGGAAGAGGACATGTACAGACAGTACTTGTGCTGGAAAAGACCTGAGGGTGACAGAAGAGCAGAGTGCATTTGGTGTGCAGATACTTGTAATCCAGCGTGGCAGCTGTGTAGGGAACAACCAAGTTATTCATAAGAAGGAAAAAACCAGACTTTAAAATAATTTAAGGGATGTCTCAGGAGAGTGGGCTGACAGACACGTTGTATCTGGCACACCCAAGCATTACCTGTGTACGGTGTTAAGGTTTCATTTAATATTTTTTCCCTTTTTTCCTTTATTTAGAGTCTTGCCAGAGCCAAAAGTTGTTGAAAACACTCACTTTGTGCTGGCACGCAGCAAGACATACTTCTTTGTATAACGCTCTGCAAACAAGGTACCAAGTTCCACGAGCTAGATAAAAGCGCACAAATCTTGTCGCCGAGCAATATCTCATTTTAATTGTATGTACAATGCTGGCTGGTTTTATTAGCGAAAAGCTCCCGATGAAAAATACCAACTCTTAAGCCTTGTGAGCTACTATTTAAATCTCCACCAAAGTGCTAAGGCTCTGCTAAAAATGAGCCAGCAAAACCCGGGGAGGCTTTACTCAGCAGCCCTGCCCTCCACAGGCACCCGGAGCTGCCGTTTCCCACGTCCATGTCCCAGGTGCCTTCCCCCACCCCGCCCAGCTCTGCAAAGCGTCGCAGAGAGACAGGGATGGAGCCCGTCCTGAATCATTCCGAGCCAAAGCAAACCTACACAGAACTTACAATCCACCCCCAGAAGATTAAGTATGTTTGATTTGCTCAGCCATATTCTACCTCAGCAATCTCTGAGGATAATTTTTTTCCCCTTTTATTGACAGTGTTTTTGAATAAGAAAAGATTTACATTTCGATTTGAAATGTTCAGGTACTTTTCCTTAGAAACTATGGGAACCCAAAGCACTAAGTGGCAATCTGCTAACCAAGACAGATACAGTCATTCCACCTATTTTTTTTCTCCTCCTTCTTTTGACACAGGAAAGAAAAGAAGGATTCTTTAAACACCACTTGAAAGCACACAAGTGATAAGAACAGTCAATCCAGAAGGAACATTCAGAAGAAGAAAAAACCCCAGCTATGGTGGGTAAATGATGGAGATTTAACAAAACCTCCAGATTGTTGGCCTTCGGAGAGTATGGGTCAGATAAAGTACAGCTTAAACGGTAATGCAGAATTTCTTCTGCTTTACGATTAGGAGATTCAGCTATTCTGTTTTGTGTATTTGCTCGGGAGACAATTTTCTGAGGGCTGAGCTACATACTCTATGCGCTAGCAGGACTCTGAGTAATTGAAGTTGTCTACTTGCAGCTCCAAGAGGTTAACAGCACACTGCTGCGGGATGGCTTGCTGGGTACCACGGCCTCGGAGCGCTGGAGACGATGCGGATGTGCAGCAGCCTTTGCAACGTCTTGGCCTGGCCTTTCACATAGCAGCAGCACGTAACTGCGGCACAAGAAACATGCTCCAAAATCACGGGCGCAAGGCCAGTTACGAGTGGAAGCGGTGGCATCAGGAGGTAAAACAGGCTGTGTAACTACGGACAGTGCTAGTGTATCAGCCTGCACACGTCTTTTGCAACGCTATCTCCCCTCCCACGCATCCCAGCAGGATCAGATAGAGCAGTTTACACCACGGAGCAGACATATTTTTCAATATTGGATTTGTTTACGTCACCCTCCAAAGTCATACACCAAAGCTGATGTAATTCGGTGTGGCTCATTCAACCTTGGTTTCCCCTTCCAGCAGATGGGAGGGAGAGGAGGCAGAAAAGCACTCTCAGTGTCAGCACTTCACTTTCTCCTCTCAGTCTTCACATCTGCATCTTTTAAAATTACGGGTTTCAACTGCAAGTAAATCCTCAATGCATTCCAAATCTTGAAAAACCCCACATGCTATCTATCCAGAGAGAGCTTCCATAAATCACGCTATTAGAGCAGGACAATGAAATCGGTTCAACTGCTGTTTCTCAGAGCATTGAAGATGCCTCATGGGATACTCTATCATCTCATCTTAAACACAAATTTATCATACAAATGAGAAGAAAAATAACAGTCAGCATGCACATCCACACCGCTTACGAACCTCCGCCTGCAGCAGCTCCTCTGATAGCAGGACAGCTGCACAGCCTTATAGCCCACGAATGCATCTTTTAGCCCCTGTGTTTATTTTTTGAAAATCATTATGCTTGCTAAAATTATCTACTACAGAGAAAAAACATTAAACCTTTTGGTAACCGATAAAGCTCCAAAAGATAAAAAGCATCTATTCAGTGAAATAATCGCTGCTCCATCCGGTTTGGGCATCCCCAGTGGATGCTCCTGTATCTGCTCGCTGCTGTACTCAGCACAAACCAAGGACAGACTTTTCCCGGTTTTCCATCACAGCCAGAACCACTATGCATAGTCACTTATCATAACAGAAACACATGCTTAGGAATAATTACTTAAAAACACCTTACTCTGTACTTTTCACCAGATATTACTTTGCAGATTAATTCGAAGCAGAAAAGCTAATGATAAGATAAACTAGGGACTTTGCCGTTTTCCCTTGGGAAGGAGGCTCACTGTGTGCTGACACACCTGCTCCTGCCTCTTCCTCATTTCTTCTACTCATCTGCCCCAGGAACAAACCCACCTTCTCCTCCAGATGCAGCCACTGGAGAGGAGCCAAGCATATTAGCACGCAGCCTCGTGGCCCGGCCGCATTCAAAGGAGCAATGCGCCAAGGACCACACGCGCACCATTTTCTTTTCTACCTCACTTCACATTGTAATAGCAGCAAAGATCACATGTAAACAGGTATCTTCGGTCCTATGGCTTTTTAATCCTAGGTGATGGTTTGTTTTGTTGTTGGGGTTTTTTTTATATGTCTTCTTGTTTATGCCTTAGTACCTGAAGCTAAGAAAACAAAACAAAAAGCTTCTGAATAATACTTTCCTCAGAATTATGGTTCATCACCTTAGCTGGCAGTCTGCCTTTCACCAAACACAGAATGCAGCAGTTCTTATCTTCATCATCTATAGAGGATACGCCATCTTAAAGAGTTTACACTCTCCTGTGATAACAGTTGCTTTTAAACAAGTGGATAAAATTGTTTCCATTTATAACTAGTTTCGCTGATATGAAAAAAAAAAAAAAAAAAAAAAAGGAAAAATCCACATGAAAGAAGCTGTATAAATGTGAAATTATGTTAAAGCACTCATTATTCCTAGCAGGAAAAACAAAAACAAACCCAAAAGAAAAATTCAACTAGAGCTTATTAGTGTTACACTGAATATTTTAGGCCAAATAATGGATTTTTAATAGTTGATTGCCTAAAGAAAAATATTTCAATTTTTTTTTTTTTTTAATTATAAGATTTACACATTCAGTGTTAAAAGAAATGCATGTGTAATCTTTTTCAGACATTGAAGTTCTAGCTATCATCTTTCTGGAGGGATAACTTTAAAATTTATAAGTGGTATGAGCTGAAGCCAACAAACCTTATTTTAAAATAAACTCACATTGCAAATAATAAGTTCAACATTTCACAGATACATATGACATATTCCCAGATGCTGAATGATTTAAATACGCATGCCATTAAGTGTACTCTTCCTTCCCTGGTTACAACATTTTATAAGCTTACTATCCTGGGGAGAAAAAACAAAAACAAAACAAAACAAAAAAGTGTTGCAAAGACTTGAAAATCTACTTTTTGGCATATTTTGGTACTTGTGGGCTGGAAACCTACCGGCACTTACAGGTATTCTGTAACTTGCTTTTGCTGCTGTTGAAAAAACCCGTTGGTGACCAGGTTGTGACTTCTCCCCTCCCTGTCACCAGTCTAAAACAACAAAGGGATCCACTTCAGCTGGTCCAAGGCAACCAGTCACCAGTCCGGCAAGTGGAAATCCGGACTTACAGAGAACTTTGTGCAGTTCTGCAGAAACCTACGTGTAACTAGGCAGATGCCTATGACGATGTCAAATCTGTGGTCTACTAGGATTTAGCCTCTGCATTATTCTATCAGGTACAAATTCCTGTAAGGTATCATGGAAGAAGGAACAAATAATATGAAATATTGACACCAGCAGATGAAGATGGGAGTCTTCAAAACATTACGAAGCTGTTATATGCGCTCAACTGAAGAAAAAAAAGTAGCTGGAGATTTTCTATTTAGGATTTCTGGAAAAAGTGGGTTAAATGTAGGTTATGTACGTAAATGTAGGATATGTATGTGCCTACACACTGTTTATGTATATATACAATCACACCATAAATATGGACTGATTTCACTGGAAATTTTCTTTTCTACCTCACACTCACGTATTACTGAAGCTCCAAATACAATTAAAAAAAAAAAAAAAAAGGAACACATTAGTGTACTCATTACCATTTCTTCAGATTTCAGCCTTCAAGTTTCCCCTCCTTAAATGCACGAAGAAAAGATGAAATGCAGCAGTTGTGGCTTGGCTTCTGATTTTGGTTGCAGCTGCATAAATCGCTGAAATTTAAGAGTTATTCCAGGTCCATCCTAGAATAACTAAGATCAGGCTCGACATTTTGAATGTTGTCATGGATGTTTTTAAAATCATAGTGGAAAACTTTGTTATGGTCACCAAAACAAAACATTAAAAGCCAATTATCTCAAATCCATATGTCCTTGCCCCACTCCCTGCTCTAACCAGTCAACCCAACCCAGCATTATCTTTCATGCTGCTTTTAAATTAATTCTTTTAAACGCGCCAGTCAGTTTTCATGTATAGCAAGGCAAAAAGACTTTATGTAAGCTGAATACCTTAATTTAAAAGATTTACTGCCAGGAAAATTGTGTGTTCCATATCTAAAGTAACAAGCAGAGCATCAACAGAAAGCCACATCCAATCTATGAATACTACAGAAAGGAAGGTCTTTTGGCTAAGGATTTGAGCAAGGAACAAGGGCACTAGTGTTTTTATTTTTTGGTGGCAGAACAAGATGTTGTGCATGCAGCACTTGGGGAAAATTGGCAAATTGCTTGCAAACCTTTTTTTTCTTTTTTTTTTTTTCCTTCTTTTTAACCAACTGGAGAATTTTGTGATTAAATAATAATAATACATTCTATTAAAAATCATTATTCTGTTAGCACAGTAAAATGATCTAATGCTTGATTACTGATATGCTGTTCAGGTTTTAATGCAAGATCTAGTTTGAAACTCTGCTAGGTTAAACACTGAGGTTGCATACCCTATAAATGATGACTACCTCTATTCTGGCATAAGGGCAAACACTCGTGTTTCATTAATGTAAAACAAATTATTTTCTAAATCATTAGAGTCTCAGTATTAAACTATAAAAACAACTCTTAACAAAACATCCATAAAGTAGACCCAAGTTAGCATGCAGAAAACAACACATCCCCCCCCAAAAAAGCTTAGCAGTAGTAGTTTTGTGGTACAAAAAATGAAGGAGAAATAAAAAAAAAAAAAAAAACAACCAAAAAAACCACCACCAAAAATAAGTGTCATATGTGAGAATGTTTTAATAGGATTAGGGAAAATGGTGAAGCTCCTCAACAGGGAATCTCTGCTCTACATTTAAGAAAACAACTTTTTAATTGCTATCCATGCAGAGTTTGCTGCAGCTCAGTACATCGGCCTAATGGAGTCACCTGTGCCTTGGGTCTGCCTGCACGCGCCCCCGGGGAGGGGGGCAGCCAGGGGGGCAGCCCGTTGTACAGCCCTCCAGGCTCCCACCACTGAACCTCAGGGGTTAAAACTCAAGATCTTCCTTCACAGCTTGCTTTAGTTACCCAAACAACATATGGAGTTAAAAGACTACTCAGCTGTATAACGAAAAAAAAAACCAAACAAAAAACCCCAACAAAAACCAAAAAACAAACCACTACATTTTTTACAATAAGAAATTAGGTGAACCAAGACACAGAACCAATTTTATTTACCGTATGAGTATTTCTAAAATACAGCTAAAATTCACACAGATAACTCTGCCTTCATATGGCTATTTGATTTTTTTTTTTTTTTAATTATACTAATCCCTAACCCAGGTGCCAAGTTAGAAGATGGAAGGTGGACAGAAGTTATCTGACATTTTCCTCAGACATATATAGTGCACTTATATATATTTATTGGTTGCTGAGTGTCAGCTTTACCTATAGATCACGGAGCAGGTTGGACCTGTCCTGTAACATCCTTGAAGATCAAAATGAACTCTATAATAGGCCGGGTTTAAAACATAATGTCTACCTAAACTTACACCAATAAATAACTTGCTCATGCCCACGTGCTTTGGGAACAAAAGAAACCTGGACAAACCCATGTGGTTTTGCCCAAAAGTTTCTCTTCTCACGCCCTCAGTCGTCACCAAGCACCTCCCATACCCTCCGTCCAGCCCCTTTCAGAGTAACGCACCGCTGGCTTCACCACAAACTAAAAGAGATATAAGGGATTCGGTTGACTTTTACCAAAACACGCCAACACCCCCAGGTTTAAGACGGACCAACGCAGGAGGCAATGTCAGAGGCCCAGGGCCACCCAGGCACATCAAGCTTCACCCACCCCTTCGCTGCGGGATTACAGCACACGCGCTCCTGGGGCCGACCCTCCTGCCACCCTAGGGATGGATGCTACCCGAGCAGCCGCCTCGGGAGTAACCGCAAAGCACGGTATTTAATCCAGCTCCAACCGGCGTTGCAAAATAACCTCCTGTCAATGCACAGTTAATATTAAAATTCACCAACTACCACAGAAAAATCTGATAGTGATGACTCCGTGAGATTTTCTGGGGTTTTATGACATGTCAGCATTATATATCTGGGGAATAAATAAACTGAACAAACAGGATAATAATTTTTTGAGTGATTCTTTAAGTCATTCTATATGCATTATAAGTTGAAATACGGATTTATAAACTGCTTCTGAGATTCTAGCCTCTAGGTTTAATTGCAATCAGTGGGGAAAAAATATTGTTATAATTTGGTGCCCAACTGTGAAAACAAAATGCCATTTTCTGTTTTGGAAAAACAAAAGAGATTTTGCTTTCAGCTCATTCTTCATGAAACATGAAGTCGGAAGAAGCAGCTTTAAACCGTTGCTTGTAAGTGTCACTTGGAAGCATGGCTACTTAGAAAATTAAACCCATAATATATTATATTACAAATGCAATTCCAGGTCCCCTAGGTATTAACCCCATGTTCTAAAGACAATTTAATTTGATTGGGCTGCCTGTCACAAAACTATGGAAAGCAAGATTTCATAACTTTTCCACACTGATCAGTTCTTCCAACAACTTAACTGCTATTCCACTTACACATAAAATCGCTGTGTGCAAATATCAGAATTACTCCTTTTCAGTCGCTTTTATATTTTCTGTTCAAAAATTATGTGACAGCAAAAAGCAGTCAGCAGAGTAAGCATTAAAACACACGTATAATCTACTTAATTTTACAGAGATGTCTTTTTTTTTATCTGGTATCACAGATTTGCAATCTTCCACACTGCTCAGATAAAAGACAGTCCCATTTCTCTCTGCGTTTCAAACGCCGGCATCAGTAGGAATGTCTATTCTAGTGGGACGAAGCAACGTGAATACTCAGTCTCCAGCGCACGCGCAGCTCCAGGGCAGACTGCCGCATCACCTTGCTAACAGCACAGGGGAGAGACGAAGGTAAGACATTGCTCTTGCCATCTCTCCTCCTCATTGCCCTTAGAGCAGCTGTGGGAAGTGGCATCCAGCAGGCACTGGAAGCGGGAATGGCATGCCACGTGCCACCGTGCTGGGGCTCCTCTGTGTGCCCAGGGACCTCCGGTGGCACACGTGCCACTGCACAGCAGGTGTCACCTGCAGAGAGGAAGCTGGAAACCTCACTCTACAGTGGTCTTCCTCATGAAATTCCAGAAAGGGGCAAATCCACCTACTAAAAGGGGCCAAAGACTGAAATCACCTTCTCCAGCAAGACTAACCCAGGGGAGGTGGTAAGAGCCAAGAGATGGGAAGGGGTAAGAGCCAAGAGATGGGAAGGGGTAAGAGCCAAGAGATGGGAAGGGGTAAGAGCCAAGAGATGGGAAGGGGTAAGAGCCAAGAGATGGGAAGGGGTAAGAGCCAAGAGATGGGAAGGGGTAAGAGCCAAGAGATGGGAAGGGGTAAGAGCCAAGAGATGGGAAGGGGTAAGAGCCAAGAGATGGGAAGGGGTAAGAGCCAAGAGATGGGAAGGGGTAAGAGCCAAGAGATGGGAAGGGGTAAGAGCCAAGAGATGGGAAGGGGTAAGAGCCAAGGACAGCTTTCTACTTCGGGACAGCACATTTCACAGATTCAAAAAATCCTGAACCCCTTCACATCCAGAGTTTGCAGCAACCAGCCAGAAGCCAGCGCTGGAAGAGTCTGGTCAGAGAAAAGAGACACCAAGAGACACAGCATATTTCATGCTTCTCTGGGTCTAGCTTACACCAATGAACCCCCCCTGCAAGGTCTCCTGTTAGCAAAGCCCCACCGATGTTACCACCACGCTGCAGAAAAATGAAGCGTTAGGAAGGATGCCCGGTCTGCATCCTCTGGTGCGGGATGATCAGCCATAAGCAAGCGATCCCACTGAACACCCAGTGACGTGCTGTTTTGCTCAAAAGGTCCAAAGACTTACCAAAGTCTTTTTTCTCCTTTTCTACTACAAAGCTGCTTTTAGGCCACATTTGTCTCACCTTTGGGCTTTCCATCAGAGAAGTGTACAAAAAAGCAGCACAGCTGGTAAAGCTGTTCCTAGACAATAACTGTATTATTTTTTAATAGAGAGGAATAAATAAAAAGTAGCAGAAACTACAGAACAGTAAGCCTTAATAAGCCATAGATATATTTTAGTTCAGCTCATTGTTAACAATGAACATTTATAAATCAGACTCGTCAAAATGGCAATTCAATCAGAGATGTTTTCTGTACGAGCATGACAGCACAGCCACTACTATAAATTTTGGAAGTTAGTATTACTTTTTGGGTGATCAAAGTGACATATAATGGAGAAATCTCATTTCCTGCAGTTGCCCCTCAATCCCACTGAGAAGGTCCAGCTCAGCATCCCAAGGCTAAGCACAACCAATTGCATAGCTACTTAGGATTATTATGTCCCCACGCAATAGAACCTCCCTCAAAATTCTGTTCTCATGGATAAGTGATATTCTGCAATTTGGTGCAAACTCCTAGAATCCTCTATTAATTAAAAGTTGCAATTAATGTGTTTAGAGAAAGGAAAAAACCACACCCAACGAACCAAACCAAGATCCACCCCAACTCAGCAAATTCAAAGCTGCAATTGTCAAAATAATAATAATAATAAAAACACAACAAAAAAACCAAAACATCTCTTTCTCACTATAGGAAGATATCTTTTCCTTATTATATGATATATAGGATATTCCTAGAGAGAAAAGAAAACCTTTCTACACATTTAAAAATTCCATTTTTGGAATCAAAACTTTTGAACACGGATTTGCGATAAGATACTGAAAACACAGATTAACCTTAGCTGTGGATTTCTTCAGCTTGCTCCAGGGATTCAGGCCCCTCACCTCAGAACACGAGGCGACGGGAGCCAGCTGGAGGGCACAGCCCTGCGGGACTCTGCCAGGCAGACACACGTGCTGTAATTCAAGAGCATTTTCCCCAGCCTTGGTAAGGTGTCCTCGGGGAATTCCCCACCCACTGCGGGATCCCCAAGACAAGTTGTCGATGGCTCCAGTCCCCACCGTTCTCTCACTCTCTTTTTTCCTGCCCGGTTGTGGAAAACTGCAGAGCACCAAGTGTTCCCTCTTTGTGTACATAAACCAGGAGCTGAGGATGCAACTCAGCCCCCATTTCTCCAGCTACAATCAAACTGGGACCAGACTCCTCTCTGTCTGGAAGGAACACGTGACATTAGCAGGGGGAAAAAAGCACAGGGGACTCATTACAGACCCAACCCATGTGCTTCTTCATTAATATCAGCCTCCCCACATCTCACTGCACTCTAAAAACAGCGTTAGAAACATAAGCTATATAAATACATATATTGTTTTTTGCTGTTAAACATGCCTGAAGTCCTCTGTGACATAATAAACAGTCTTACTAAGGCCCACCACACAATTTTTAAAAAGAGCAAAGCAATGAATTATTTCTTTACTTCACTTAGCTGTACTGTCACGTCTGTCAGGAGCTCCATTGATGCTCCCAGTGCTCCTTTGGTTTTCTGCTTGTTGCTCACAGGCCTAAAACACTAACAGTAAGGAGCTCCGAAAAGCTAGCTCTTGCCAAGTACAGAAGCAGCACTCCCAGTTCCTCTGGTGTGCATCACCTACGACTTTGTTTTATCCTGAACTTTTTGGAAGAGGTGGGAATACAAAGAAACATGAGCAGAAAGTCAGTCCAAGATGCACCTTTGGGGTTAGGCAGCTCTGGGTGCAGCCATACCCGCTGTGCACCTGAGGATACTGCAGCATCACGGACCCGTAGAAAAATCTGGGTTGAAGGGACCTTTGGAGATCATCAAGCCCCTTCTGTTCAAAGGAGGGCCCAGGTGATGTTATTCACGGCCCTGTGAAACCAATTCTTAAATATTTATAGTGAAATACTACGTTTTTATCTAATTCTCCTTTTCAAATTAGGTAACAAGTGTAAGAACATTCAAACACCAGATGGGTGTTGACTTTAATGGAGACCTTTCATTTGCACTGATTTTCATTTATTAAGTCTTTTCACTTAATAAATGAAACGAATTTACTTCTAGCATAATTTCAAAACAGAAAGTAAAAGCAAGGTTAAAAAGTTGCTTCAAACCCACCCAGTACCTCCCTGCTCTACAGTTTTACAGTAGCGTGCAGATAACAGTGCCAATGAAGACACGGCTGTAGAGACCTGAGCAAAGCATCCCAGAGACCCGGTGTTCCAGGTGCCATATGCTGCAGAACCCAAGCCACCGCACTGTTTTCCCACTGGGGACAGAAAGTAGCTGCTGAGCTGTTTGATAATTATTGTGAGACGGCAGAGACGGAACTCGAATACCTCTTTTGTGTTAGACTTGGGTCTGCCTAAAGCTTGCTGCCATCAATCAGGTTCAATGAGCGCTGGATCACATCCACACCTGAGAATTTAAGCAATTTAATTAAGGCTTTGTCAATCTCAGAGTTTGCTCAAGAAGCAGCTGGCCATTAACTGCAGAGGACAGGTTGTTCTTTTACACTTGTAAGGCTCTCCCTCCAGGACACCAGAACAAACATTTTAGGTCCTTAATCTACAGTTAAGGTTAATCTGTTTTAACAATTTCCTAATCAGCTAAGATGCGCCGGATATCGATGAGAACAGAAGCAGAACACAGCCTTGATTAACTGAAGGGCAAATTAACTTTTCATCTGAATCCCGGGACACTAGAAAAAGAACAGTTGGTAGAAGTGGGAAAATTTGCCTCCCAAAGAGTAAGGAAAGATCTGAACCGCCAACTCTGAGCAGAACAAACAACTACAGGAAAGGCACTTGGAAAGAGAAGAATTACAACCAATCAAGGCTGGAAGGCTCAAGGGGTGGTTCCATTAAGAAACTCAATGTCAGATTAAGACCACGGGGAAGAAAGATCTTCTGAATGTCAGTTTTGTTAAAAAGAGTATTTTAGGGAAAAAAATAAAAAAGAGACCAGAAAGAAATGTGACTTCAAGTTGTGAAAGAAGGCTTTTTTTTCCCCCTGAACTCTGCACCTGATTGCTGAAATAGGTGCTATTTGCACTTTAAGTAGCCACCTCCACAGGTTTTATCAAAGCCTTTTAGTGGAAAACCAGGTTCACCATCTACTTGTTAGGAAGAATTATGCCAGTAGTGTAAGAGATGCCTGGACACGTGAGCAACAGCTGGGAGGGCCTTGCATCTGCTCAGGTTGTGATTAACTATGCTGAGCTTGATGCTGGGGAGCAAGAGAAAAAGACACTGCAGCCAAAAGATGAAGTCAAGAACATAACACTTGATCATGAAAGAAATTGTTCTGTAGCATGTACACAGGCAGGATGCAACCTATACCATCAGGTGTGTATGAAGAAATGCCTCACTCCGTTGGCGTCGTAACCTGCCACCAGCCACAGCATCTATTATACTGACAAGCAGCATTTCTTGTAACATGATCTGCAACAAATCAAATGGAACATCTCCAGAATAATTATGAGGGGGGAAAAAATGCTGATTCACTATTTAAGTCATGTCACTCTAGAGCAATCTGAAATTTGCTGTTCTTGTTACTGAAGGTTCCTCTCATAAATACCACTGAAAGAAGCAGACGCGAGTATAGCATTGGCAAGAAAAATGTCAGTACAAAAGCTGAGGAAGTAGAAGCAACTGAATAACAAGAGGTTAGATGGCAAAAAAAATCCTTCAAATGATGAATTTTTAACTGAATGTGATTCGATACCAAACACTAGCAAAATTAACAGAAGCCATGAAAAATTGTTTCATGCTATAAAATAAAATTTCAAGGAACACTGGAAAAGCTTAAGAACCCTAATTTCTTCTCACTGTATTAAAATTGCTAAATATTTGGAGGATTTTAGGCTCCCTAATCTTTAAAGAGACTTCTGGGTACTGTAAGTCATTACAAAATTCTGTATTAAGTTTTTTTAAGAAGATTCTTGAGACCAGCATCTTTTGCGTATCTACTGAAACTGTGGTTTAGTAAGTTGAGTTTTGTGAATGTTGTTGCCTGTGTGTCTTAGCAATCTCAAAATCCTCTTTTTTTTTTAGTGTACAAATTAATTCTGATTCATGAACAGTCGTCTTGAGCCATACAAATAAGTTGTTTCTACCAGCATCTGACGCATACAGAAAATCTACAACAAAAATGCAGCTGAACACACTACCACTCTTGCTGTTTTTATTCACGTCGTAAAATTACCATTTCAGCTCCTCAAAAACTGCTTTAAGCTACACTTTTCTCACTTTAAAAGGTAAGTATTAACAGGGCATTTAAAAAATCCATTGATTTTTCAATATGCCGATATGGAGTTTACCAACTAGTTTGTCATTAAAACAGAGTCATGAACTCATAAACTCAGGATATTTATCACACTGTATTTTTGTAACCCCCAACAGAACCATCAACAACCATTTTTCTATTCTAACAAAATTAATAGAGCAGTAATCTCAGGTACGACTAATCTCACCTAACTGTCATTACCTTCAATACGGGCTTTTACACCACTCCAGTATCACCTTTGAGCTCAGATGAGACAAAAACAGACTTCTAGGGAGCTAATAATGAACTGCCTTCCTTACAGCGACTGGTGCCCTCTTTGCTGTGAGCAAACACTCTTCAGACAGAGCTGCCTCAGATGACACGTCCCCAAGCGGTCCCATAAATCCCCCTGACTACTCTACTCAAACCATTTGTAAAAAACCCAACAACCCCCCCGAAACAGACAACAGTCACGCAGTGACTTATAAAGCAGTGCTCAACAGGAGCTAACAGCCGAATACACCGTGTGTAAGCTAGCCGCTCCTCCCAGCCCTGCCTCGCACGGTGACACTTGCACGCCCGAGGCTCCCACAAGCCCTCCCCAAGAGCATCTCTAAGCCATCCCTGAGTAGCTACGCAGCACATCCACGCTCGCCACTGCTACTCAGGCACCAGATCTCCCTCAGCGTGACACCAAGTGACTCTGGGCATCCCGGGAGGTCCACGTACACAGAACGACAGCACAGTACTACGGAGCCTGAAATATTGCTCACGTATTTACCACTTTTTGGTTCACATGCTTATAAAAATGCATCCTCACTTCTATCACACTGGTACAAATAAGATGATTTTGTACGGTCACTTGTTTGCAAGCTGAAATGCTGAATACGCAGTTTCATTATTTTGCAATTTTTGCAGAGAAAAAATAAAGGTTTCCAGTAAAAATGCTGTTAACTTGCTGCAAGCACTATCAGTATCTTTAAAGTTATACAACTAGAAAAAGAAAAAAAAGAACCCCAAACATTTGCTAAATCATGTAATAGATCAGTGTTGAGAATATTACTTTTCACAAAAAAATTAAGTGATGGATTTCTTTCCCTAAAGACCAGCAGGTATTTCACAGCTGTTGGATACAGAAGAAAGCACTACACACGCATCTCAACTAGTCCGTGGTATTAAAACATTTATGTCATTGAGACATCCATATATAGCAAACTATAAAGATTCTCTAGATAAGTTAAAGATCTCTACGTAATTTTTGAAATATATTGTTACTGTAAATCACCAAGATTAAAAAAAACAAAACATGCAATGGTTTATGTTGCTGCTTCTAATTAATTTAATAGCTTCAATTTCCCAGTGAACTTTTGTGACCCTGCAGATTTGGCCCTTATAATACGTAAATAAACGTTGTAAAGTAAATGAGGAAAAAAAAAAATCTGTTTACAGTTTTAAGACTGCAATAATTACATACTTATAAATGGCTGATTTTGCAATTTCTTCATGATCTTCTCTTCCTGATCTAAGCTCTCTTTCCGCTACACGTGATTTTAAAAATTTGCTAGCATTTCTTAAAGAAAAAAACCAAACAAAAAACCATCACCCAAACTGATCCTGACTGAAGACTATCTCCCAAAGTGGTGAAGCGCTGAGGGAACTTGCTTTGAGACACAGCCAAGAAACCTCCATTTCCAGCATTTGTTCCGCTAGTGAATTGGCGGTACTCGGATCAGTATCCATTCTCTGCCCTTTGGCAGGGGGGCAGATCTGCATTATTTACTACCCAGCTATTCTGCCCCCCCCCCCCCCCCCCCATCATCCAGATCAGGTATTTGGATGGATGCAGATTCGCAGTACTGAACAGGGGAATCAGCCGTTCCCCACTAATTTGGGGGACGCTTCAGGAATTTCATTTTCTCACACATCCGCACAGACTGAATGATTGTTGTCACTGATATCAGTAACTTGATGAACTTGATTAACCAATATGTGACCCTTCACATGGAAGGGTAAGTGCTGCCATTCTTTTTCTTTCGGGAGCTGTGGTGGGTTGGTCCTGGCTGGGAGACAGGTGCCCACCCAGCCGCTCAGTCACTGCCCTCCTCTAGCGGGATTGGTGGGGGGAAGAAAATAAGATGGAAAAAATAACTTGTGGGTCAAGATAAAAGCAGTTTAACAAAGCAACAGCAAAGGTCACACATGCAGAAGTGAAGGAAAACAAAAGATGTTATTCCCTACTTCCCATCAGCAGGTGATGCTTGGCCACTCCCCGGGAAGCGGGGCTTCAGCACACGTAGTGGTTGCTCCAGAAGACAAATGTAAATAACAAAAGCCCCCCCCCCTTCCTCCTCCTTCCCCTAAGCTTTTATATCTGAGCTTGCATCATACAGTACACAATATGCCTTTGGTCTCTTCGGGCCAGCTGTCCTGGCTGTGCCCCCTCCCGAGACCTTGCCCCCCAGCCCACTGGTGATGGGGGAAGGCTGGAGACAGCCCTTGCCATGCGAGCGCTGCCCAGCCGCAGCCAGCGCCCTGCCGTGCTGCTGGCACCTTCCCTGCTGCCAGCGCGAGCACCGCACCGCCAGGGCTGCGGGGGGCTCGGCCAGACCCCACACAGGAGGTCACAAAAGTAACATATAGAAATTATCGTCTTTCTCCCCCATATAACCATGGATAACTTCTGTGGTACCACACATTTTCACTCTGTTTAACCTGATGGTAGGGAATAATACCGATGATATGAAAACGGAGACCCTGACCTACACCTGCATTTTCCTCCTACAGCAGAAGAAGGAACAATTGAACATGATTATTTAAGCATAATCTGTACTGCCTTCCAAGAATCAAGGTTGGGAAAAAAGCAGAGCCGGTGCAGATGACATCAACGTGCTGTATTAAGTTTGCTGGACATGTACTCCCTCCAGAGTTTTATTTCCCTCTGCCCTATACTGTTGCAGTCATTTTGGGAGAGCTGCGCGTAAGCCAAGAGCAAACAAATCCTTGTTATGGCCATTGTATTTCACATCCCTCCTGCACTATGAAAGCTGTCCCTGTCAGGTACATGACAACAGACTGTAAAGGTTTGGGGCGTGACTTTACCCTGGATGTCTTCCACCGCCACATTCGGACATTAAACTTGGTAGCCGAGTTGCAGCATAAAAGCAGTTTCTCCCAGAAGGGCTGGATGCGTGGAGAGGAGTTGGCTTTTTCTTCCGTGTCTTGGACAAAACCCGAGTGCACGACAGAAGGCAATCACAAAGCCAATAGGCTGCGATACAAAGGGTTTGCATAGGATTTTATTTTTTTTATTTGGGTAGATATTTCTTTTGTAGCCAATTCTTTGTGTCATTAAAATGAAACATCCTATTTCAAAATCAAGATCTGTGCTCTTGAACACGAAATGAGAGCAAACAGACCAGGAGCTGCCTCTGTCACCCCCCTGCCCTTCCATTCCAGTTGATGGGAAATGCTTCAAGAAGTCAGAGGGGAGAAGAGACAGGACTTTATGGAGACTCAGGACACAGCTGACTTCCCTTGTAAGAACTCTGGACTAGAAAGAAGTTAACTTTGTGCGGCAATTAAAAAAAAAATTTAAAAAAATGTTTGGGGGCAATTTTAAGTGCACTGGTTGCACCTTGAGAGATGCCAAAAAAGCAGATTAAGACAAAACATAGCATACTTACTGGCTCACTAGTATGTCACCTGGTCAGAATTAATTTTCTTATGCAGTGGGGCTGCCTAAGAGATGAATTCCCAAAGAGACAGCTGTCCAAAAGCCCAAAGAGTCTCCTGCTGGTGAACTTTAAAAGCATGAACTAATCCCCACCCTGGTTCTGGCCAGGACACCTCCCAGCTCTGTCTGGCAGGAGACAGAGGCAAAGCTCCAGGTCACAGAAGCATCAAGAGCTTCAGCAGGGAGTCCTTTGTTCCCAGTCTTGCTTTCCAACACTGTACATCATATCAAACTGACCGCTACCTCTTCTCTTCTCTGTAGGTGAGCCCAGACCGTACTTCCTCACTATCAAGTTTCCAAAACTAAAGTGGGAAAGGGAAGGAACCCAGACAGCACATCCAGCCACATGTTGCTCTTTCTCCTGCCCTTTGCCCTCCCCAAGCAACAAACTAGATGCTCTGTACAAAATGAATGCCAACGAGCTTTCTGTAGATGCATCTGTTCCACCCACCAAAAGTGGATACGCACAGTCATAGCAGAGGACAAGACCAGAGGTTTCACCTGATCTGGAAACTAGCTATGGAGAGATATATATTAATTAATTACACCCTGCTTTATAAATCCAGCAGACAGCATGACACGTGCTACGCTGGTTTCGACGATGCTGGAGAAAACAAATTAGCTGACAAAGGGAAAAAATTGCCTTTTCATCCTTTTTTCTATTTGAAATTAATTGCAAAACATGTACCAGTGTATTGCAAAAGTGCTTAAGTCAATATAAAAATTTGCACATGTAAGGACCCCCATGTATTTGATATATATTTCATACCATTTTATTTTTTAAATAATAAAAATCTTTTGAATGAATCTGTTTACAGGCATTTTTGCTACATCTATATAAGCTACCTAGAAAGAGCAATATTACCATTTCTATTTTTTAAGCGTAGAAGCTGAACAAAATAAAAAAGAAAAATGAACTGTTCAGCAGAGGTTTGAGCTTCGAGAGTCTGGACTTCATACCCAGCAGTGATGAACTTGCTGGAATAAGAATATGGAATGTTCAAGGTCACATGAGACCACAGTTCAGGGTGTTCATGCACAGGGTCACCAGCCTGACAGACACATAAACACTTCTGCAAACATCTTAGGTCGCCAGCCCGACATCCGTGGGACCAGCAGGTGGGAGCGGGAGGGGAGGTGTGACCAAGGCCCACGCCACAGGAAGGCAGCACCTCCCGCAGCCGAGGTAGCCCCAGCTCTTCTCATTTCCAGAGTAGCTGGAAAAGCAATGCAAATAGTGACTCCCTCTGTTTGTAATTAACAAAAGCTAAGTGTTAAGGATGTTACTTAACAGACTGAAACTCACAAGGTGAAGGTAATAGGACCTGACCTCCCTGCGTTAATTCCAGCAGTTATCAGGTCCTTCAACTTCACGCTCCGTTTCAGACCTAGCGAGCCATCCATTGCTTTCTGAAGAGGCACAACAGGCAGCCCAGGGTGTGCAACACTTCATTTCAAAAAGGAGAAACAAAATGACAACCCAGAATATTTAGTTAATACATTCAGATCACATAATCCCTAGATTAAAGCCCACAAATTTGAGAACACAGACATATTTATGATAAACTACAGATCTCTGAAAGCAAGGTGTAAGACTCTCTGGACTATAGGTGTCCATGTGGCAATAAATCTATTTACAGTGCCAAATAATTTTTCCAATTTACACTGCTGAGCCCTCGGGAAAATCTTGCTCCAGTTATTCCAAATCATCATGACCCAGCTTTGGCAGATGTTTAGGAATTAAGTACAACGCTCATTATCTTATTTTGATGTTGAATCCAGATGAAAGTGGGATATAGCAACCGAAATACAGAACTTCTTCAAAGTAACACCACTGAACAATGAAATAAAAATTACTGGCATATTTAGAGAATGTTGAGCACTATTGTCTTTAGTGATGATATTTGTTCTTGCGATTGCCAACAACTTCTCAGGAAAATCCTGACATAACAAAAATTTCAGGAGTGGGAACAGAACATTTGCAAAATTACAAATTTGCAAGTAAGACCTATCAAGCTTCCTAGCATAAAGACTTTCAAACTCTATACTCTGAATCATTTTTTCCCAAAGAAGCAAAGTCCAAAGACAGAAATCTCTGGTCACAAGCCCACAGGAAAAAAAAAAAAAAAAGAAACAAAAAAACCCCCAGACAATTCACTATACTCTTTGCTCCCCCTGCCCCCCCACCCTGGAAGGACAAAGCGCACAATACCTGCCAGCATAATGGCTTATTTCAATGCAACCACTTAGACAGTCTATTTGTCAGTGAAAGTAAGGGCTTTTAAAGACCCCTACAAACTAAATACATCAAAAGGTGTACACTGTTTTGCTTATATTGATGTTTTCATACAACGTTGTTGGAGGGAGGCACAAAGAACTCATGGCCGGCTAGGAGCGACAACCTTAAGATTACACATTGCTATGTAAAATAGAGGCCACGCTGGAAAATGATCAACAATTTAGAGCATTCTCCTGACAAAACACAACTGTCCAACATAGTATATAAGTATATACAGTATGCAGGAATTCTCCACCTTGTCTGCTTTAAACGATTCAAGTGACCTGGCTGAAGTCATTCCTCTTCTGAAAAACACACAACTGAGAAATGGTTCCCAGTAAACAGGGGGGAGGAAACGCTGAACGTCACGTTCCAGTGCTTTGCATTGTCGTTCGTACCAAACGGCCTCGTTATTATGAACGTAGGCTTGTCTATACCGAGCACTCAAGAGTCACGTTACCGCTCCCTGCACAGAGGGCACCCTTGGAGGTTTGATTTCAAAAGCCAGGCACCACAGTGTGTATTCCCTGCTGACAAGAAGTCAGTCAGAGCCTATTACATGACTCCTCAAAGAGTGGTAAAGCAAATGCAGGAAAACCCCCAAAGTGATCAGATAAAGGATTTTGTTAGTTAGTTTGGCACCAGTGTGTCTGGTACCGAACGCTGACAATACGCAACCTACCGACTACACAGTATCTGATTCCTCCTGTTTTGTGTCAACAAGAAACGTCTGCCGTGACACAGGCACACTTGGTAGTAAAGTATGGTAGAAGAGAGAAAGTCGGGGGGAATGCAACACATTTCCCAAAGGCATAAGGGAACCCCTGAGCTGTGCCGGGATTGCACATGGCCAGCAGGCTGCCGCTCGGAACAGAAAGTCACAGCTCAGACCAGCTCCGAGTGTATCACCCTGCACCAGCATAACCTAGTTTTCAAACACAACTTGTCAGACAACCCCCCAAACCAGGGCTTCTTCAAAAAGTCTTTTTCTCCCTTACAATACATTTCACATAATCTTCACATATATCCAATATCAAGACTACGAATGAAGAAGGGAAGCAAAGAAAGGAAAATAATCCAGAGATTAACCTATTTCACAGAATCATCCCAGAGTAGTTCAGGGTGGACAGGATCCCAGGAGGTCTCCAGCCCAGCTCCCTGCTCAAAGCAGGGCCAGCCAGGAGATCAAAGCAGGCTACTCAAGGTCCTACTCAGGCAGAAGCCTCCAAGGATGGAGCCCGCACAATCTCTCCAGGCAACCCGCTCCTTCCCAGTGAAACTTTTCTACCCTCCCAGTGAAAGTATTTGTTGTCTTTGCTGCCCCATTTCAATTTAAGACCGCTGCCTCTCATTCTGCCCCTCGGCACCTCAGTGCTGAGCCCAGCTGCCTTGTCTGCAACCTCCCCGTCGGGAGGCTGCTGCCGGGTGCCCCAAAGCCCCCTCTCCTGTGCCCCGGGGCTGTACGAGCCCCACTCCCTCGCTCACACACACACCCCCCGACCGCTCCAGTTTATCCATGTCTGTCCTGTACCAGCAGGTCCAAACTCAGGCGCAGTATTGTAGGCGTAGCCTAGTGAGGACCAGGTGAAGGGAACCAGCACTTCACTTGACCTGGTGCTGTTCTCCTGTTACTGCAGCCCAGGACACCACCCTCTGCTTCAGGGGTGCAGCTTGTGGTCAGCTTCTCTGTCAAGATCTCTGAGAGATCCTGGTGAAAACTGAGGGAAAGAAGGCTTTGGGGACTTATTGTGCCTGACGACTTCTTATCTGTGTCCATTAACTTCTCCTTTGCAGCCTGCCCCTTCCCCCACCTCCCCAGCACCACCCTTTCAAACTGAAACCCTGATGTGATCTACCTACTTGTTTCCCTGAATAACTGGTAGAAGCATTTTCATGCTTGTAGGAGGAGGTGTGGGGGAAGGGAACATCAGTTTAAGGACCTGTTAAGGTCACTTGAGATCCCCTCAAGATCTTGAGCTCCATCACGTCGTGGTTGCTACAGTCACCGATTACATCACCAGTCAGTTTCCCCTTGCTCATGAGCACTATTACCCCAGCTGGTCCATTAGCATCCACATTAACAGAGAAAAGTAATTCTAAGTCTACTTCAATACCAATTTTAGAATTTTAGGGTATTAAATCTTGTGTAAACAATGGATTTTGTGAAAAATGCATTTAAGCTGCCTTTAGACATTAAAGTCTCTTAGTATTTGGAGTGATTTGTTTTAGCTACTTTGCTCAGTCATATACTTGGGGCCATAAGAATTCAGATACAGAGCTGCACTCGATAGCAGTGGTCACTGTATCCAGACTTACGGCAGTAATGAGCCTTTCAACATCTTGAGATTAGTCCACGTATTAGAAAAATAATGTAATATGAACTTCCAGACTAAGAAACACTTTGGTATCGAAGCTCGTGGCAAAGCACAGGGAAATAAAGACTAAGCTGGAAAATACTATCATCGGTATTTCACCTCTTTTTCTTTAGTTTATCTAAAGCAACCAGATGCATACCATGAATAAAAAAAGGCTATTTTGCAGCATTTCAGTGAGTATTAGAAAAATATACACTTGAGCCCACAAGTAAAATATAGGCAGAGGAATCCGGCGTTTGAATATATGGTAGTTTTGTAGGTCACACTAAACCCCTAAGAACACAAAAAGTGTCTGAGTCTTCTTCCTTATATTAATAGCACACTTGGGAATGAGGAAGGGTAAAGGAGACTATTTCCTTCACAGTTAAAACATTCTATAACTAGATTACTATTAGCAAAAGGCTTTTAGCCCCCCACCCCCCACCCCAGACAGCATTGTTTTTTGTGTGACAGAGAGCAACCTTCCCACCCAGCCCAAACTAACCATCAGGTAGAAGCAATAACACTGCTCTTTTATAGTGGTGCCGTCCTCGATACTTTTTTTGGATGAGGCTTCCATTCAACATATTCAGCTGTACCTGATGTAGATGACTGTCTGTTAGGACAACGGCAGATGACCCCTCTCTTTTACCCTGCGATGGGGCTGCATCGATTCTGCAATACCACCTTAGCACAGTTTCAGTTCACAGCCTGGCATTTTTGTCAGTACTGCCACTTCTCATTCTCTTTATCGTCCCACTGGATGAAAGCCACAATGGGTTTTGCTCATCTACAACAAACACTGTCATATATGGAGCCTGGTGTCCTATGGAAACAAAGCTTATGGAATCACACTGAGCCGTGTACCTGTCCATCCGTCATCTGAGCTTTAATTTGGACTGAAAGCATCTCAGAGTTGAGACACAGCTACCAGCCTCAAGGATCTTACGTACATACAATCTTCTCACTAACAGAGGACTATATTAAGCCCATATACATTTTAATTTGTTCCCCTTCAGAGAAATTAAGTCACATCTGGCTGATTCTACTTGGAAGTGGGTCAGGGTTATCATGGAGAGGACTGCAGGGCTTCAGCGGCTGGAGGAGGCAGAAGCGGGGTGTAGGACAGAGAATATGAAGGTGTTTGAAAAGAGACTACATTATTTCTTCTGCCTACAGATGAACATGTTGAATTGGGAATACACATTAACTAGCATATTCTAACCAACACGACCAAGATCTACAGAAGCATGTCCTGAGTTGTATCTTCTGGGAAAGATCACCCTTAACAAATGATCAGAAAGTTTTTGTAAGAGAACTCCATGGAAGAACACATGGGAAGGGGAAGTGATACTTATTTATCAGATCTCCAAGTTGTTCTTACCTGCTCCATTCTCCTATAGATTTCGTTCACTTACGCTCTTGCAATCGAAGACTTGGAAGCACCAAAGCACATGTGCCCAAGCGCTCTGGGCAGCACCTCTTGTGCGCAACACCAATCTGAACGCACTCTCATGTAAGTGGCTGGGGTCAACATGTGCTATGGCACCATCCTTTGTTTCAAAGTGTTGCTTGCTTCAGCCTCCATAAATCTTAGGACTGGTTGTTGTTCACTAGTCGTTTCTTCTTGTTTGTTTGAAATATGTTTGGTTTTCATGATTAATAGAAAAGAAAAATCACATAGGTGATAGGCTGCAACCTCATCGTCATCTTCCTCTTGCCAGCAGAAGACACTGTGTTCTAAGTAGTTCTCTGTACTGTGCTCCTAGCAGAATGCAAGCCTTCTGGTCTCGATAGAAACCATATGTTCTTCAATTTTACTACTAGAAATGGTGTCCTGGGTAGAGTACCCTCACACTGGCTCCATTGTCACCCAGATACAGCCCTCGTCCTGCTCCTTCTTCTGGCAGTTTCACAGAAACACAAACATGTGCATACAGCGCTTCCACTCATGCTTCATTCATCCAATCTTCATAAATTTGACTAAATTCAAAGCATTAAGACTTGAATGCGCAGTTCTCCTTCCATGTTCACCTAACTGTTACAAAGTAATCAAGACTTGTCACTTTTGAAACCAGTATTTGTTACAATCGTGGTATTTTGAGGGTCTGAATAAGAAAGTAGGCATAAAATCCCAGAACCAGCCTCTTCACTCTCGCCCAGACATCCCTGGAAGAACTTCAAAATCTCTTTCACACAGGGGCACATACAAAGACCCCACACCCAAAATGCCTCAGTAGCTGTCTTTACTGTAATCACCCGCAGCGCCAGGTAGCTTTTCTGTGTCTAGAAATGGTAAAAATCAAGCCTCCCATTGTACAGCGTTAATGAACTATACAACTATTATGACATAACTGATTTCACTTTGGTCTTTACCCTTGTACTGGTACTCCATAAACATGTGATCATCAGTACACTTGAAAAGACTTATGATAACGGTTAAGGCACAAAACCTTTCCACTATTTATACGACACACCGTTTCCATGTTTTTTGTCCACTTTTTAGAATTGCCCCTAGACCTTGCACCTAGACCCTAAAAGGCTAATTAGTTCAATTAAGCTAATAAAGAAGAAAAAAAAAAAATAAAGCCTATCTCAACCTTCACTTGACATTAACGAAAGTGTTTACATGGCACAGCTCCTGGCTTTCCTAGCCAGCAGAGCCTCTGCAACACAACCGATTAATTAAACAGTGCTGAGAAGTTAACACTGAGGGTTACTAATTAATTGTATGTTAGAGCTGTCTAATCAAGTACCCAAGGCACTAAACAAATACAAAGATAAATTATACACTGATTAACACAATTATTTATAGTTTTATTTTTAACTGCTTGCTTGCCACATAGTAGACTTCAACCTGAATAAACAAGCGGGGAGGGTGATCAGGATCACTTACTGTACTTCCCAGCCGGCTATTATGTCTGTTTTCCCTTGAAGTGAAATATATTATTATAAATCCTACTTTGTGCATGGCCATCACATATGCATATACGCTGCATAAGCAGCCATACCCCATTCATTTATCACGTATTTTTGAGTACTACTGCTTGCTAATGCATGTCTCCAAGGGCTTAAATTCCGCATTGCAAACAGCTGCTAGCCTTCATTAAGAGAAAGCAAGCAATCTCCTCTAAACACTACAGCCTTATAAGAGGACAAGATTCAGACCCAGAGATGATCAACAGCTTTTTCTTTAATTCACAAGCTCTCCTGTCTAACAGTGAATCTCTCGTTTCCAGGATCTTCGCTTCAGTGTTTGAATTTCCAGTCCCAGAACTGCAACACTTCTCCATCTGGTAAGGCTATTTTCATAGCGTCCTCTAAACCATCACGTAACTCCTTTCTCCATTTGACAATACCAAGAGATGAATACTAAACTGTGCCATCACTCCATGGCCTCTGTGTTGTCCTTATACACCACAAAATAAATCTTTTTACTTGTAAGCACTGCGACAAGTTTATTCACCCTTATCATGGCTCAGACAGGTCTTTTGAAGAAAATGTTTCAGGAAAGGCTCTGAAAGAAGGAAGTTGCAGAATCATTATTTTCCCCCCATGTCACTGAAAACAGAAGTTTGACTCCTGCAGATGCATCATCAGTTCTCCTCCCAGATCTGCCAACCCTGTCTGACTCAAGAGGCCAAGGAGAAGGCTCTGCCCCTTCTGTATCCAGCACCCACCTCTCTCCTCTGACAGGGAGGGGAAATAAATCTGTGCCTCACAAAAGACAACAGTTACTCAGAAAGTCCAATGGCTTTTACCCATCCCCTAGTACTTTCCCTGGGATATCCACTGTTTCATAGAAAGATTTATTAGTCATTTTAATGGGGGAAGCCCTTTGTCAGTCTGTTCTTAATACAGTCAGCACAACCACCCAAGTACAAACGTTTATTCTTGTCCTGTACTTCTCTTTTCTTATAAGCCCCCGTATAGCCAATGTGACCACAATCAAACCGCCCATTAAACTTCTTAACAGTGAGACAGTTCAAGCCTTCCTTCTGCATCTAAACAGACCCATTTCCCACCTATATTGTGCTAGTTTTAAAGGACTCCCTGCCACAAGACCGGTTTCAGAGGCTCAAGCACATTGTGGCAGGCAGCCCTGTGTCCTCCAACAAGACCCGCAGCGAACTATGCGTCGCCTTTTTTCCCCGTAGAGCTGGTATGCATGAGATTAACAGCTCCAGCACGCTCATCTTCCCCTACCCTCACATAACTACTATTTGAAGCTGCTCGGGGGGGGTGGTGGGCAAAAATACGACAGCCTCAGGAAGAGTGGATCAGCATGAAGTAAAAGAGAAGGTCAATGGCTGATTGATGTCACCACCGAACATTGTAATACAATATTAAGATTTTGTCAATTTACATTGATAAAAGTCATGAATGTCATAATAGTGCCACGGTCTATTTTTTCTTCATGTTAAAATTACCTTTAGAATTCATCTTTGCCCTTTTTTTTTTTCTTTTTTAAATCTGGTTGCAATTACAATCAATTGAGAACAAACAACCCCATCCCTTATCTCCTGAATTATGGATTCTGTGACATCAGTGTAAATTATACATTCAAAAAATCTGTCTTTCCTTGTTTCCAAAAGTGGTTAATTATACAACATTGGAGAACTGTCTTTTGGAAGGCTAATTTTCATAAGAATCTTTAAATGCGCAATAGCTTGTGTCGTTTAGAAAGCAATTTTCACACAGCAGAACAGTGGGAACATCCAAAGAACACTCAGCTTCGTGCATGTATTTACCACCCCTGTACAGATGGAGCTCACACTCACGTACCACCACCATTTCTCCAGCCACACACTCCCAACCCCCGTGAGCACAGCTCTCTCCGGCACCCTGCATTTCCAAGCATTACACGAGTGTGTGCCCTCCCATGAAATTTTAGATTCAACTTTAACCTGTAACGCTTGTTCTGCACATGCTAACATACATGCAACATGCTGAATGCAGGCCACCCACCTTCAAGAGCTGCTACCGCTCTCCAAAAGCCCCATATTTAATTCACCAAAAGGCAGGCAGCAGCTACTTGTAAAAGATGTTGGGTGGCCATCACTGTTACAACAGAAATGTGTCAATCCTCTGCCATTAAGAAAAAATAAACATCTCATTGTGTATTTGCTTTATGTCCAGATGAAGAGATTATATAGGGGGGGTTCTAACTTTTTCTCCTAGACTGGTTTAGCATAGGTATTTATTGTCTCACACTGTTAGTGTCACGGCTGCAAGTTTAACTGGTTTCCTTCATTTTGACACAGAAAGGTAAGCTAATTTTATGGTAATCCAACACATTTGTGCCTTCCTTTAATCACATAGCACCTTTTATTCCACTTCTTTAAAACACACTAAGGAAAAAAGAACATTGTTACTTATCTTCCAGGTTTCTGTGGCTAATAATGCTCTCTACCACCTTCTCCCATTTTCCACACGATGCTGTGTTGCAACACCACAGATCTCCCATGTAGCTTTCTGCTTAATTTGTCACAGTGTATTTCCAAAAGCTAAAAGTAAATGGCCTTCAGGTCATCATTTAAACTGTTTGTGCGACCAAGGCACTTTTAAAAGCCTATGCGGATTTGCCCTGCGGCTGATGACAGCCCTGGCAGCACACATGCCCAACCAAGAGCATCACAGAGCAGCCAGGTAAATGCTCCCAGCTGCAGCCAACAACACCCAGGCACTGCAGAAGTGCACAACCTGCAGCCAGGAGACTAAGTTTAGAGCAGAGCTCTTTCCTCCGTCAGTACAGCCCCTGGAAAATGTGTCAGATCATGTGTCATTCCTATTTCAAATGCCTTTCAAATGCTCCATGGTTTCAAAACACTTTTTAAGGGCTTATTTCCCAGGGGCTGCTGCTCTCCCGGAAAAAATACAGTGAAACAACTGAACGAGTGCACTTGATACAGACAACTGCAAACCTCCACGTATTTTTCCCATTCTGGGGTAAGGAATGACTCCAAGCTCTTTAGCTAACCTGCTCAACTGACTTGCCGTAAATTTCCCCCACAAACCTGCCTGGACAAGCCTTTAACAAGAAACAAGTTGTGTGCACGTTTTACGATGCCATGAGTCAGAGCTGTGCTGTAAGCGTTAAGCAGCTATACATTGCTTCTTGACTAAGTGTCTGAAAAGGTTATTACCCCTGTAGCACATCAGGAGGGGGAAAAAAAAAGGAAGGTAAAATAATCCCCTGCTTAGGGGTTTGTATGAAGGCGGCAGCCTGGTATTTAAGCAGCAACACAAGGCACACAGCATAAGTAACCTAACAATCTTCACAGCACACACAGGCTCTTCCCAATCCTCATTTGAGAGACAGCTATGAAGCTGTCACTGCTCTTCACCAAAGCCATACCTTCTTAAGAGTCTCCAACAGCAAAGCCCAAATATTAAATCCAAAAAACATTCATATGGATCAAAAGGCAGAATTTTGCATAAGGCTGTTTATGCTAAAGCATTTAAGTTTTGACGTTTCCACGCAGGAATTTCATAAGAGCGTATCTGTGGGTGGGTTTTGATGGATTATGTATCATAAAGAGCAGAGTTATTAAGAAAAAGCTACAGGTGAGCTCAAGATTTGTGTTTTTCATTAACCAAAAATGACCTGAAACTTAAAATTATTGAATTCAGCATACTGCAACCTGGCACTACCCTCACAACCTTCCTCCTACAATAACAGATCTAATTACATGTCTTGCTATGAAATTTAGTTACAATACCCTTTGAACACAAAATTAGCTTCATTGTTATCCTTATTGTATCATCGCTAAATTGCACCTGTGCAAGTGCCCAAGTGCTCTAACTGAAGGTTTATAGGATGAATGCCTCGGAAAGTAACTGCCTGAACTACATAAAGATGATTGGGGCAATTATTCTTGGGTAAAAGTGTTTAACACAATGTCAAAATCATACAGCATTTGTGCATTTAAGTACGCCGTCCCTGCTGTTGCCTACAACTGTCTTCCATCCAAACAGTGAGGTTATTGTCAGGGAAAACAAAGTCTTCTAGCTTTCCTAGCTTTTTTTTTTTTTTTTTTTTTGCCCCCTCCCCTTCTTTTCATGCTGGTGCTAGACTCTCACTACAAGTTAGTAGGCACTTGCAATTTGCAAAATAACTTGTAAACAGGACTTGCAAAAAAATAAAAAAAGCACGGCACCTTCTGTAATGGAGAGCTGAAATTGTAGCAAAAATCCTGCTATTCCAAATAAAATTTGCTTTGGTTTGAACTTTGAACTCAGTACTTGTAAGCAAGAAACTTCTGTTCGTAAAGGAAACCTTTGCAAACCTCCTAACGCCCTAGATACAGGCACGTTAATGAGAAAATGATGTTGTTTACATACTTAGAAATTTCAAGTTTGTCTGATTTTCCTTTTTGTTATGTAACAGGACTGTATACCAATGGGTCTGTACGAATAAAAGGAAAAAAATAGATAGTGTTTGACACCAGTGTCACTACTGCAAACACACACCAGTAAGCTTACATACTTGTACTCAAAGGTCACACTGAGAATTCAGAACCTTGCCCTGTTTATTAACCAGAAGGTTTTCCTGAATAGCAGCTTACTGTTCACGCGTGTGAGGTTAAATACTGGGACGGCGGAACAAAGCAATATCTAAAGTAGATAGTCTAAAAACACTGGGTTTGCAAAAGTAAAATTACTTTCTAGTTCAATCTACCGAAAATGAAATGCTTCTATTTCCGAACAGGTTAAGGGAGAGGTATCCTCCCGCATTTGATCCCCAGATGTAACCATCTAATGATAGATAAGGATGGGGTGGGGTAAGATCCCACAGGCTGTGCCTCTATCAGCAATCAAAGCAGGGCAAGGGCACAGGCTCCCCGTGTCTATGTGCCAGTTGAGTTCCGCATGTGCTGCAGCACAATGTGGCCGTGCCAAGGAACAATTCAGGCAAAACTGTCCCAGCAGGATGCCTAGCCGTTGGATGTACCCCATGCCCTGCTGCCTGCCCTTTTCGCTGGCTAGTATGGATGCTGCTGCATGAGGGAGGGCAGGGAGACTAGGGATGACTGCAACAAGCCTAATGGGGAGGAGGGAGAAGAAGCAGAAAGGCAGATGGTAGGAAACACCATGGTTCTAGGGAAAGGAGGAGCATAAAAAAGAAGTGGAAAAGCAGGGAACTGCTGCATAGGAGAGTTCAAATATTTAGTCTTTGAGATTAAAGCTCATTAACAGCCTCCCCTCCTTCCCCACCTATGCACATTAATGCTTTAACCTAGTTTCCAGAAGAAAAAAACCACCCCAAATCTTACAGACTTTTACTCAAGGTCATATGAACCATCCAGGTCTTTGAGTTTTAAAATGGAAAAGTAGGTGTTATCCAATTTCAGAACACTACCACAGCAACCCTCTGTCTTCATGTGACTATGACATGGCTTCGATTCTGGTCAGTTCAGACTTGGGGTGGGAGAAGTCAATAAACAGAAAACAAAAAAGTGAAGTGTAGATGCATTGAACTATACTTTTTCTAATAAACCATAAACTAAACCTGTGTATTTACTTTGCAATTTAAATTATTGCTTCGTAAGTACAACAGTAAGAACTTCTTAGCAGGACCACTTTATCCTTTGTGTATTCCCATAAGTAGGGCTTATCGAACTTCTAGACTTGGCATAAATTATTATGGAGAAGATTTACAGGCTTAAGAGGTATTTTTTTTTCTAATTTATACAGACTTGATAATAATTGTACTTCACTTTTTAGTACATGGCATTTTTATTTATGTTTCTTCTACAACACAATTCAAAAAATGGAAATACAAAATACTTTGCTGGGCTGAGATTAAAAACTCAGAAGTATCAAAGGAGCTAAGCAAAAAATATAACGTGACCCCATATTTTCCAGAGTTACACAAAATTGCCAGCATGTTCCAACACACAGTTCACATATTATTACCTTCAAATGTTTAACAATTCATATTAAATCTTATGTTGCTTGAGTGCTTCTCTTTGTAGCTATACTAATTACTGTATACTTTTTAACAAGGGAATCACAAAAAACACATTTACACCTTTACCAAACAGCAAGAACTCTCAGACCTACTGTAATTTGAATCATACAGTGAAAAAAAACCAAGTCTGCTTATTACCAGCCTATCTTTCTTAATAGACCAAGCGCTTTCATATTAGCCAATTGCTATCACACACAGCATTCTAGCAACTAAACCCAGACATCTGAAAACGCTAAACTAGAAACGTTCCCTCCCAGCGCCCAGAGTAGTCCATGCCATTATGCAAGAATTCTCATTTCAGATGTTATGCAAAAAAGCACTCAATTCTTCAGAGCAACAACACGAACATATATTTTAAGTTTTACCATGCTAGTTTACATGAAGTCCAACAATCAAGAAGCCCACAAGAATTTATTCTGGAGCATGGTTTTTTGCATCACAAGACATACCGCTAAACTGGAATTTTAGTTTTGCTCAAATCCTAAGCTGATGTTATACAAATGGTTTAGCTGTACAAGTTCTCTGCCACGTTCTTGTGAAGTCAAGTAAAGTTGACTGGCATTTCACCATGGTTACCATCAAAAAGAACAGATCTATTGTTAGAAACACACAAACTGTTCAAATAGATGGTTATTCACAGTCGTTTGTAGTACGGTATAAAAATCACAGCTCCTTTTAGGAAAGTCAGCCCCATCTTAAACAGTGGGTTTGGTTTTATTTTGGTGGAGGGTTCTTAACAGGTGGCAGGATGGTTTAAATCCAAGATTTATTTATAGCTTGTGAATTTAACAGAGAAACCATCTGGGATGGAAAAGTTAGAGGGAGCAAGAACAGCACTTCATCATGTCGTAAGTCCAGCAACAGCATTTGAGTTTGCTCCCCTGGTTCTGTGTTCCAAGTGACATCTCTCACTACCCAAAAATTTTGCTCCAGCCCATCTGACCTGGGCCAAGAGAGGGCACAACAGCTGTCACACTTTTATGCCAGAAAAGCTGCTTCTAAGTGAGTGAAAGTATTTCTCTGTTGGCGTCTGCCACAAAGTTTGCTCGACTCTGGACATGCTCATTTTCAGCAAGAAAAACCATGTCCCCGTCTGTTTCTGCTGCCCCTGCCCTCCATGAGGGCTAACCCCTCCTGCCGCCAGCATCAGCCACACCGCCACGTGCTCTGCGGGGCAGGGAACGCCGACTGCCACATGAAGATTGATGAAATTCTGAGGGCAACATTTCCAAGAAGGATTTTTGCTAATCAAATTAGGCATTGTGCACATAAATGATAATTTATTTTTTATCACTCTTACGCATCTGCATTCTAAAATCCCCCCCCTTTTTTTTTTGCACAGCCCTAGAGAAGAAATCGCAGGTAGTTACTGGAATACACTAGGCGAATAGCGACATAAAACATGTTAAACCACAGCTTCTCAAATGTCCTGCAGGGTTGTCAGGAGTCACTATTCACATTCTCTGTTTTTCTCCGCCCCCCCCCCCCTTTTTTTTTTTCCTTAAACCAGAATTATTGCGGTTTTCAGCACATTCTGCTCAAGACAGCCAGCTTTAGATATCTGTCAGTCTTAGTTGCTTTTGTTGATCCTGCACATTCACGTGGTAAGAAAAATTCTGGAAGATCAATAATGGCAATAATAGCTAGAATCAGCCTGATTTTTCACGGGTATGTAATTAAAAGAAAAAAACCAACCAAACCCTTAACTATAGCTAAAGTTGCACATTTCTTAACATAAGGAGCTTAGGTGACAGAAGCCAGAATTCCTCATCTTCGTCCAAGGTCACAGCTCATCCCTAAGGAACCCCCCCTGGCAACCCCCAACAACTCATCCTTAGAAAGAAAACGTGCAAGGAACTGCTGAGATACACAAATATCTCCTCACCAGCCAGATGTTATGTGCCTTCTTTAATTCCTTGCTAATTCTAAAGTCATTCACGAGTGGAACGCACCAAGGCAGTCCCTGTTCAGCCCTACGGCTGCCAAGGGACAGGAGGGCACCTTCCAGCAGGCTGCCAGGGTACACCTGTGCTCTCCACCTCCCTCACCATTTTTCATTGACCTAACGTGCAAGGTTTCAAGTATTTTCATTTATAGCCCACAGATCTATTTGCTACCAGTGTCCATTTCGTCTATTCAAAAAAATATATTTTAGTTTTATAGTAAAAATGGGAGAAACTGTTTATTGAGAAAAAATTACATTTCACTGTTTTGGTCATTGGTCAGAAAAGATCCATTCAGATTCAGTATCTTTCACTACACTAACATTTTAGATGGTACTAGAGAATTCAAAATGCATTTGTAACCTAAGCACACACAACTTTTAGAAAGCTATAAAACTTAACCTTTGTAGGATATGAATAGTGCTTCACAATAGCTTTTAAAATGGCTATTAAAACTTCACACTTCAGATAAAAAACAGTCTAAAGCTTTGGATCCTGACATTGCCTTTATACAACGGATTTCTTCCTGCAATTCAGCTGTGTAAAAAACACCCACCTACATTCTAAAGGTTACATCTTTGGACCTTCAAAAAGTAATCTAAGCAACTCCTGAATGCGAAGTCTGTCGAAGACAGGAAGAAAATCCCCAGCAGTAAGAAAATAACTTCAATTCCTGCCTTCTCTGCTCACTAATATAGATGGAAGCCAATCAATTAAGACTTTAGTGGTGTTTTTAATTTCATGAAAAGCTTTTTCTGCAGCTTTCAGATGGCAGAGAAGGAAACATCCTCCCATTGCTTCATTGATTTGTAACAGCATCCAAAAACCAGTCTTTGCCTCCCCACCGAGAAGAGATTAGGAAAAATTAACGAACAGAGATTTCTTCTGATAGAGTTGTGAGCTAGACTTCCAAAAGCTTTTCGTTTATAAAAGCACAGCCTAGACAATTAACTGACACTGCACCAAAAGATCAGAATACCATAGCAATCAGTTAATCTAATAACATTCACTTTTTCGGTCAGACCACGTTTCCACATGGGAACACAGAGGGTTCTTGGGCTCTCCTAGGGGCAAAAGAGCCTCACATTGTACCGTCCGTGCAGCAAGCAAGGGCTCAGGCTTTTCTCTTCATACAGAAAAGCATTAATAAAAAAAAATAAACCCAAGACATAGGGTTCATGTCTCCAAGGATCCTGCCTTCCAGCAGAAATCTCTTTTCTTATGTGAGATTCACGCAGGTGTGCTGCACCACCACCGCAATCTACTGTTCAGAAACAGGAACAGTATGTGCGTTGACACAAACCGAAGGTTTGAAAGAGAAGAGCTATGGCAGGGCAGAAACTGTTTTATGATTTGACAATTCTCTAAGCAGAAGCCCATTCTAGAAGTAACCCCCACACACAACCAAATTTGCTGGTTTTGCTGAATGAAAGAGAAAAAAAACCAAACTAAAACCACACCCAAAACCCCCACTACCCACCAATTTTTTAGACCTATCACAAAGAATACCAACCACCAAACAGGTAAAGTCGTACACTTCTATTCCTCAACTCTTGGAGGTGTTTCAGGCACTCGGGTTCAGTTTCTTCAGCTGTCTGGAGCAATGCTAGGGCATCACAGTAGCTGCAAGACCAGAAAGCCACAAAAAGCCACGATCCATTCAGTGTCTCTCCTTGATGTTCTGTTTCTGTTTGAAAACGACTTCTGGGGGTCGAGATGCTTCCTAGGACTTGACACATGCAGGCTCCACTGGTGCTGCAGCAAATGCTAATGAATACAGAAGGAATGGCTGTTCAGCTCTCTCCCTGCCCCACAGGCTGGGTACCAGCCAAGGGGATGTGGGCTCCCATCTCCAGCTCCCCAGAAAGTTAAACCATGGCTCCCACACGAAACAGCAATCACTCGATTTGCCAGGCTGAGCATCTTTACCTGCTTTAGGAAGTTATTTTTGTTTTACTCACATTTTGGAAGCATTTCATTTCTAGTACATCGGCTTATTTTCACAAAAGACTAATTTATTATTATTTTTTTTTAGTTTCTGGGTTAGACAGCTGAAGTCCAAAGTCTTCATCCAGATATATTCCTCTTAGCAGAAAGATCTCTAACCCGATCATGTTACATATACTTTCTGGCAGCTTTATTTGATCACTTTATCTGTCCTTTCCTTCCACGTCCTTCCCACACAAGTTGGGAGTGGGGAAAAAGGTGACAAGAGATCCTATTTATTCTTGTAACAGTCTCTTCCCCTACAACCATAACAGCATGATTTATAATCTCAGTATTTGAGAAAGACTTCTCAAAAATTCTTGCAATCATGTTAAACATGAAAGATATGTCCAGTTTCATCCCTTCAGGTTTTTAAGCTCTATTTCAACATAATTTTGGAAGCTGGAGATATTAACATTACACTTATTTTACAGCTAGATGCTATTTCAGCATAAACTTCGTCTTTCCACCTTCTCATTAACATTTACTTCAGCATAAGGGAAAATGCCAGAACTGAATTTATCAGCTAGCCCCAAAAAGTGAAAAGTCATATTATATAGCTCATGTAATAGCCCAAAGCCTAAACCTAAACCAGAGATTTACAGATAATTTTTTTCTTTCTTTAATAGCCTAATTTCCTGACTTTTGTCTTAAACTGTTAGTGGGGCAAACAAAACCATCCCCCACACTGTATAGTTTTTACTCATGAAGAGTGATATTTACTACTCCCCAGGAAAGTCAGTGCAGCAATTTTCAAAATATTTCTATACTACTTCTTTATTATTTAAAAAGAAAAAAAAACACCTTAAGCAACGAAAAACCTAAACTGAATAGGCAAGTTGAAATAAAACCAGTTTAGCACTTCAAACCTGCACATTCTCTGTTTTATAAGAGAAACACTGTCTGCACAGGCTGCCGCTGCCTGCTGCTGCAGGAAACTGGCTGTCATAACCAAGGAGGCTGGGATTCCAGCAGGACCAGCCATCACTGGTTGCCTTATAATTTATCATTTCACCACCAATTTGCTTCTACTGGGAAGAAATGAATACCAAAGCAGAACACTCTACTTACCCTGGTTTATCTCCCGCATTGCTTTGTTTTAGCAATCAAAACTCTTGGGTTTTTGTATTTTCAAAGTCAAGCATCAAACTCCAAAGCAGTAAGCCTTAGAACTATTACAGTATTGTTTGGGTTGTAGCTTTTTTTTTTTTTTTTTTAAATCTAGAAATCTGAAAGAAGCAATTGCTTCCTCTGCAATTTATTAAGTCACTGAAACAGCCAGGGTCAGCTAATGTTTCACAGAAAAAATATGTAATAACAAATATTTTGCAATAAGCTATAGAAAGGCAAACCTAAAGCCAGCATGAGTCTCGTTACAATGTCATTTTTGAAAGTCCAGCCATGTCACTTCGAAGAATTATGCATATTCCCTATTTACATCAATTTGTGGACAGGATTTCCCCTCTCCCCTCCGTGATGATAAAATTTTTCATTTTTATCATTGCATTCACACTAACTGTGCGGGTAGTGGCAAGAAATGATGCATCTTAAGAACAGGAAAGGCATTAGTCCTGATTTCATAATTACAAGGGAGTAGACCCCGGCTGTTTGAAATCAGCTCTTCACATCAGTTCACAAGTGCACAAGATGAGAACCTTTCTTTCAGCTAAGTGAGAAATAGCACAGCATTGCTTTACTGGCACTCAGCGAAATGACTGCTTATTTTCAGTAACACTGAGGACAAAATACTCTGTGAATACACAGAGTATCAGGGGAAATACGTTCAGGATCATTCTGCTCACAAGATGCTGCTTGGGGATCAATAGCCTTCCACAGTCTTTCAGTTGTTTTACTTCCCCAAATATTCTCCATCTTTGAAAGAGTAGCAGCTGTTACAAATGCCTGTATCCTGAAATTTGTAAAATATATATATATATAAAATATATATTTTATGGCATCCTTCAGTCTCCTTGCAGTGAATGCAGCCACCCTACCTCACATCACTACTTCATTCCTTTGGTCCCTCAAGGTCTAGTTAGTTATTCAGCAGCAAAAGGAGCAACTCATTTATGTTTTTAAATGTGTGGGTGGGGAAAATCTGGATGTGTACAAAAAAAAAAGTGTGTCTTCTCACAGAAGTGTTACTGGGACACTGGAAATACCAATTTTGGTTTCTTCACTCAAGTCAGAAGTTTGCAATGAGTCAGATTCCAGACGCCTTAGACTCCTCCTGTCCTACCAAAATGCTGTATGTGTGACTGAAGTTAGCAGATCTGACATTCATAAAAGAATATAGGAAACTATATCGTACTGATTTCTCATGTGGTATTTCTCACTATTCTCACATACCTTCCTTTCTCATTTACCTCCTACCTCTCTCACTGCATTACTTTTTCTGAGTTTACACTCCATAAATTTTTCATGCATTAATTTTATCCCTTAATATAACTGCTATTTTAAAATATCAAAAATTAGTTTTAACGATACAGAGCAATAAAAATATTTTCTACTTCTGGAATGCTGTAAAAAGTGGTTACATGTTTACCTTAAAAATTCCTTTTTGTTCTTTGTCTTATAAAACTTCTCCAGACTCTGTACCTCCAACTACATGAATTCTTCTCCTATTTTCATAGAACAGAAGGCCAGAGGGGTGGGATGTCACCTTGGACATTGTAACATCACAAAGACAGTGAGCTAAATTATGTCCTAAGGTGTCAGGTATTGATTCCGTGATCTAGGACATCCTAGATCTCAGGATGTGTTTGGGTAGCGAGACAGACACCCTTTCTTCCTACCTGAAGCCAGTTGTACATGTGTAGGTTCCTTCTGATCAGCTCTAGTAAGCATATATTCTTGCATGCATGCAAACTAACAGAAAAAAAATCACCGATGACCAACAGAAGGGAAAGAATATACACAGTAACATCTGAATTAGGTTTAATTCGGCAGAGCTGTAAGAAAAATCACGTGTAAGCAGACACAACTAAGTCATTGGAACAGAAGTCCAACACTTTAATGTGCCTTAAATACCCATGAAGTTTCCTGTGCACATCTGTCTTGTTATATTCACGATATTTTCAAAGCTCAGTCATTTTTTTCCTTTAATAAAATGTTCTGTCTGTCCCATCCCCCCCAAAATAAATAAAAAAACCCACAACCCACGAACCACTGTATTTGTGCTTATAAAAACATTTAGGTTGCAAAAGACCTTTGAGGTCGTCAAGTCCAACTGTTAACCCAACACTGCCAAGACCACCACTAACCCATGTCCCTAAGCTCTTCATCTACACATTTCACACTCATTAAACATCTCCAGGGATGGTGATGCCACCACCTGCCTGGGCAGCCTGGGCCAATGCTCAACACCCTTTCGGTGAAGACATTTTTCCTAATATGCAATTTAAACCTCCCCTGATGCAACTTGAGGCGCCTTCCCCTTGTCCTGTCACTTGTTATCTGGGAGCAGAGACCGACCCCCCCCTCGCTACCACCCGCTGTCAGGCGGCTGTAGGGAGCGATCAGGTCCCCCCCGAGCCCCCTCCTCCCCATGCTGAGCACCCCCAGCCGCCCCCCCAGCCATGTGCCCCAGCCCCTTCCCGGCTCTGGACACGCTCCAGCCCCCCTACGTCCCTCTGGGCCTGAGGGGCCCGAAACTGAACCCAGGGCTCGAGGTGCGGCCCCACCAGCGCCGAGCACAGGGGCACGGGCACTGCCCTGGCCCTGCTGGCCACACCGTTTCGGATCCGAGCCAGGGTGCTGTTGGCCTCCTGGGCCACCTGGGCACACTGGGGGCTCATGTCCAGCCGGCTGCTGACCAGCACCCCCGGGCCCTTTCCATGGGGCAGCTTTGAGCCGCTCTGCCCCCAGCCCGCAGCACTGCGTGGGGTTCTTACATTAGTGTCTGATACTAGACAGATGAACTAACCCAAAGTTAAGCATGTTTCAGGTAAGATGTGAGGAAAATACTGCACCAATTACCCAGCGTTAGTCAAGACAACAGCACCATACATCTCATAGCCAAGTCAACAGCTCTACTACTCCTGTCGCTACATTCATTCTCAAAGCAAATTTCAACAAGGATGAATACTAAGTTAACCACATAGGAAATGAAGCCTAACCACAAATGGGAGGTTATCAGTAAACTGCTTGAAATACCTGTCTCGACACCAAAATTCTTTATTGCAATTCTCACCAATGGTCTTTGCAGTGTGTTAATGAGACCCGCAGGCTAAGCAGGGTGGGAGAGATGTTGTCATCAGAAAAAAGGAGAGCTGCACTTGGAAAGACCTGGGATTGCCTTAGGAGTGGAGGAATAGAAATGGGATGAAAGTTAACAGAAACGTTAGGTCTCCAAGGGCATCTCTCTTGTAAGCACTGTACAAGTAGACAACCCTAGGTGTGCCAGATAGTGACACAGCAACTATGGGCTGACAGCTCAATGGAAACAGAAGAACCTAAATTAATACTTTATGTCCCTAGGTGTAATGTCACTGTACAATAACCACAGTGAAGCCTCATCTCAACAGCACTTTTCTGATCATGTACTTTCAAGAAAACCTGTTTTAACTTGAATAAGTAAAAAAAGACTGTTGACTTGCAGGAATGGAGAGTCTGTCATATGAGAGAAGACTAAGAGAGACGACTTTGTTTTCTAAACATATTGGGGGCAGAACTGTTTAAGCCACAGTTCAAATACTGCCAAAAAACTAAAGTATTACCACTGCATTCTGACAAGCCAAAGTTTTTTAGCCTCTGAAGGGAAGAAGCAATAGCAGAAAACTTCATTTTTAAAAGGAGTCACTGAATTCATAGATGGAATTTATACTATTGTCTGTGACTATACGGGCACTGACTTAGTGATCCAAGATGCTCCTTCCCATCTTAAGCACGCACCTCTTTCATGCTAACACCGCTATAAATCTTCCCAAAGGAAACTCTAGTGTAGGCTTCACCCAAACACACCATGCCCTCTGGCCTGAAATTAGCAGTGAACGCTTGAACTGAAAACGTAAGACTCCTCTGAGTCTACTTCCATTTTCCAGTCTGCTGAATATTTAAACAAATTTCCCTATAAGGAACTTCTCACTGCCCAGCCACTTATACATTTAATATAGCTCTATCAAAACTTGGTTTCTGTATCTCCCTGCTCTCCTACTCCTCACTGTTTTCTTGCTTAAAATACCTATTTGTCCCTTCTGAATTTACTGGACCATAACAACATGCTCCAGCTTCAAGCAGCAGTTTCAGAGGCTGCCAGCAACACATGAAGTGCCCGGCACCCTGGCACTTCTCCACGCCGCACTAGGGATGGACACACCACCAGCCCAAGAGGGCGTAGATTCATCTCGGCTCATACTTCACACTCTGCCTTCTCCCCCTTTCCTGTTCTTCCCTCATAATCTCGAAATACATTGCTGGAAGAAAGGTTTTCTGAAATGATGTTTTAGAAGCGATATGCTGCTGTTTTTCTAGTATTCAATAAGCCAGTCAAACAGCAAGTATTTATTTGTCTGCATCTGATACATGCAATGCATTAGTGATGATGATGTTGCTGCTGCCAAGCTGTAAGGTTTCTCCCCAAAAAGTGGTATTAAACTAACTTCCAAATTACATGCTTAATTTTACATATCTTCTCCTACATGTTCTAAAAATATACAGAAATACTTTTTTTGCTCAGTTGGAGTAAATTCAATCTAATTTGATTCTGTAGATTTAGGCTTGTTAGTGCATTGTCGCTGCTTAACTCACATCTCATACCAGATATTGCCGTTTTTCAAGATCACTACAAGTAAAATACAAAACCTGTTCCTCTCCACATCAAAGAAAAAAAAAAAAAAAACAAAAAAAAAAAACACCCAACACTTCTGAAACAAAGTCCTTATTCAAATCTGGAAATTCTAGATTTGAGAGGGGTAGAGAAAACCCAAACCCCAACAGCACCTTTTAAATAGAAACCTAAATTTTGAACAAGAAACCTAGAACTTGGCCTTATTATAAATAGCGTGTCTCTGGAGGCTGCAGTACAGAAGAATGTACCTGCATACCATTTTTCTAATTGGGTATCCAATGCAAAGTTTCTACTTGTTCATTCAAATGCAAATTAAACTAGCTAAGGCACAAATGCCCAGTCTGAGACACAAATCCAATTCTAACAAGGCAGTCACTGAATTCTTAATACAGACGATTCTCTATACTTACATATTTACATTTTAATCTAGACAGAAAAAGCAACCCTGACGAGGCATATGCAAATTAGACTTCGTGGTCCTTGATGTATATGATAAATTAAAATAAACCACAAAACCAGCAGACAAATAGGAGCTCTGGGATTTTTTTTTTATTTCTGTTTTTTTAAACACAGAAATACTTTAAGAACATCTTTAAGAGACAAGCATGACCGTTTTTGTCACTTTCTGTGAAGGATTTTCCTCCCAGTGAAAGAATTGCAACCCCAAAGCGATGATCTCAGACTGGTGTTCCTGGTATGACCAGAGGCAGGTGAAAGGAGAGAAGAGGTCCTTGATCTGAACTAGGGCAGCTTCCTACTCACAAATTACTTCATGCTTTCAGCTTCTGGAAACACTTCTCAAACTTCAACTAATTAAGAGCTGAAGTCCTTCAAATGATCACTCCCACAGACATCCAAGTAGAAGGGCTTTGGGAGGCTTGTTCCCTGCACAGAACCCAGCCGCCTCTGCAGTAGCCTGACATGCTGAGCCACCCCAGCAGCTACACCCCACGCTCAAGGGCTCCAGGCACTGAGGAGTGCAACCCATACCTCCATTTCCAGCAGATGCCCACAGCTCACAAGCAAGCAGATCCTTCCACAGGTTATGTAGCTGCTTGTGGTGGGCTGACCCCGGCTGGACGGCAGGTGCCCACCCAAGCTGCTCCATCACCGCCCTGCTCAGCGGGACGGGGAGAGAGAAGGCAACGAAAGGCTGGGGATGGAGATAAGGGCAGGGAGAGCACTTGGCAGTTACCAGCATGGGTAAACCAGAATTGACTTGGGCAAAATAAATCTAATTTACTGCTAATCAAATCAGAGTCAGATAATACAAAGATAATAATAAAAATCTTAAAATACTTTCCCCTCACTCCTCCCTTCTTCCCAGGCTAAACTCTAGCCTCGAATTCTCTTCCTCCTCCTCCGCAGTGGTGCAGGGGGACGGGGATGGGGCCATGGCTGGTCCCTCACACGTGGTTTCTGCTGCTCCTTGCCCCCATGGTGAGGGTCCTCGCCCCCTGCCCCAGCCTGGGGCCCTCCCAGGGGCACAGCCCCTCCGGGCAGCCAGCTCCAGGGGGAGCCCACTGGGTCCGCAGCCCAGCCCCAGCCCGGGCTCCTCTCCTCACGGGGCCACAGGCCCTGCCAGGAGCTGCGCCAGCGCCCTGCGGGCACCCCCTGCCCCGGGGGTCCTGCCCGGGCTGCCGGGGGCAGCTGCTCCCCCGGGGGCTCCATGGGCTGGGGGCACAGCCCGCCTGGCTGGGGGCTCCCCAGGGCTGCCGGGGGGGCTCTGCTCTGCACCTGGAGCTGCTCAGGCCTCACTCCTCCCTCCTAGCTGCTGTTGCTCCAGGGGGAGTGTATGTTTCCCCCCCCCTTCTTAAATACGCCATCCCAGAGGTGCAACCACCATCACCAGCTGGCTTGGCCTTGGCCAGTGTTGGCTCTGTCTCAGCACCAGCTGGCACTGACTCCATCAGACACAAGGGAAGCTTCTGGCATCTTCTCACAGAAGCCACCCCTGTAGCCCCCCTACTACCAAACCCTTGCCACGCAAACCCAATCTACTGGTCACAGAAAGCCAGCCCTCTCCAGGGGAACACTTCTCACCCCGCTTAAACCAGCACTTCACAGGTGTGTGCATCAGCACTCCGACCTGGCCCACCAGTAGCCCACTTCGGTGACAGGCAGCGCAGCTCTCACACAGCACAGTGTGCTTTGACAGCAACAAGCCTAGGCAATGCAGTAGCTTAAATAATCCACCGTTGCCTTGTGTCTCAAAAAATCTGTGTATCCTGTTTGATGCCTTGTGCTCACAGGTCAGTAAACTTCACCAGGTCCCCACAGACATGCTCTGATCTTGTGTTGGAAGCATACAGATGTCATGTCACTTTGTTTCAGAAAGGGCATCTAAATCAAAAGCAAAATACATATGTCTCTTCCCTTCACACACACATACTCATCTTTGTCCTGCTTACAGACTGCTGAATGTAAAGGACTTCAAATACAGTGGTCTCAGCTGACCTGTAGCCATGGAAACCTAATGATCTTTGGAAATCTGTCAAACTAACAAGTGTTAAACCTAAAACAGAAAAACAAGGAAGGAATTCCATACAGCACTGGAATGGATCACATTTGACCATCCACCATGAGTCTAAATTTAGCTTTACACCATCCAAAAATCTATCAATAGACTTGCATAAAGATTAACAAGGTAAACACAGCCTTCCATTTAAGCAAACACCATCACAAGCTAAACTCAACCCTGTACTGAACACATGCTTTTAATAAATTATAGTTTGATGGAAGAGAGGTTTATATGGTCCAGTTTTCCCATTAAACAGCCATATATACTTTGTCCTATAAATTTGCACTTAGGTAAATAGTTTCATGAGTACACTTTGAGATATTTTCTCCTGGTCTCCATACTTTATTTATTTGTAACCCCACCACCCCACCCCCCTTATTGCTGTTCTTTTATCACAAATCTTCCCGTATAGTGATTTGTAATTCACCACTACACCCCCTGCCCCGCCCCCCCCCCCCCCCCCCGTAGCTCCATGATCTGCTCAGACCTTTTTGGCATTAAAAATCAGCAGAAACACTGGACATGCTGTGATATATGTAATTCAAAGTGGAGGAGAGAAAGTGATTAACCAAAGTTTGTTGCATCGTATCTTTTGCTTGGGTGCTTTCTGGAGAATTAAAGCATGCATTAAACTAAGCATAACATTTTTGAAAGCATACAATTATCCATAAAGATCTCGTGCTTAGCTTTATTTTTTTTCCCTAACAATATTTAGTCCAACTTGCAAACATCAATAAAGAAAACAGCACCTATGAGTATCTAACACACCCACTTAAGGTACTATATCCTCACTTACAAACTAGCCTAGTAAAACTTCTGAAGGGCAAAACTAAAACAAATGCTCACCAGAACACAAGAGCAAGAGCAAAGTACAGCGATCAATCTTAAACATATCAAGCCTTCATAGTCACCAAAACATTGTCTTGAATGTATCAGAGCAGGTCACTGCTAAGTACTAAAAAAGCTAAAGGAGAGCTTTCATTCCAAACTAGAAGAGATGGAAACACCTATACTAATTTAGAGTCATTTTGCATGTACAATATACTAGTCCAGAACTATTAAAACAAAACATTAAACTAGTGAAGAAGTTACACACGCAACACACAAAGCAGGCATCCAGCCACAGCAATCTCAGAGGCAGAGTTGCCACCTTATAATGGGTCAGAATTAGTTCTCCAGCATTAGAAATCCTTAGGGACCTCCCTGTTTATTTAGCACACCTAATAACAACAGCAAATACAAAGAAGCCTCACTATTTGCAATGGCAAAACTTAACTGACACGTTTGCATGAGTTATTCCTCTGTGAGGATTCACACTGCTACAAAAATGAAATAGTTCTTAAGACCAGCAAAAGAAATTAAGACAAAGATAAGCTTTAAGATAGGATTAAAAAAACCCAAAACAAAACACCACCACCACACACACCACACAAAAAAACCCAACCAAAAATACCCCCCCAAAAAAAACAGAGCAAGCAAGCAAAACCTCAGCAGGAAAGTTGATTTGATTTCAGTTGACAGAAGCTACACATCACTTAACTTCCACTAAGGACACCACTGCCTATAATAAACCAGCTCTGCAATTTGACAACAACGTAGTTTTGAAAGAACAGTACATTACGTGAAGAAACCAGTATTTTTCTTCAGTTCCTGAAGTTTTACAAGGACTATCAAAGGGATACAAGAGACTTCAGTCCCTCAAATGAAAATCTGGGGGAAAAAAATAAATCCTGTTTTACTGATGTAGACAACTTAATTGGAAGTGCTGCTGAAGTGACCTTCCAAGTGATGAAAGGTAATTAGGTTGCTCCACTTTCACAGCATGTAAATGAACTAAAGCAAGAGAAGGTACTGGACAGCTTCCTCAGTGCTTAAAACACCCAAAGGTGTTTTTGAAACTGGCTGTGAAGGGACATATAGTCCGTCTCTGAAAAAAGTCTCTTTAAGAGGACAATTCAAGAGCACACAATTAGCTGGAAACTCTGCATCCTTAGAGCAGCTTGATGTGCCCCTTCATTACCTTGCCTGATGAGGCAAGGCTGTGAGAGCGCCGTACTGAAACAGGGGAATAAACAGCAAGATTGTAAGCGACTAGAATGGGAGAAAGGGAAGCGAGGAGAAGAAAAGGAAAAAACAGTCAGGCACCAGTCTCCTCAAACTGTGGAAAACAGCAAAAAGTCTGAAGCAGCAGTGTGCTTTTAAGGACAAGTGTCTTCAAAGTGGCAGGTCCAACTTTGGCAACAAGTCACTCGGTAGGAAGAAAAAAGGCTCAGGATGTCGAGAGACAGACTATGCTGGTGCAGAAACCATTGCTGTGCCGTGTATGCTCTGCTTCATCAAGTTCCAGTTCAAAACATCATCTAACTTGTATTTACAATACAAAAAATGCAGATAGTAACAGTAAACTGTAAGCCATATCAGGCAAGCAGGAAACAAGTCACACACTATATGAAAATACAGTGATCAGGAGTCCACACATACCACTGTGACTTTCTCCTCCTTTAATATGTATCTACTGTATGTTAATAGACACAGGAGAATTTCATTGATACGCCACGAACACCACTGCTTCATTGAAGGCTGTGGAGGTGCTAGATGAAGAGCACAACAAGAGAGGACCGTTTCTTTGTACATCTCTTGTTATTAGCATATAAAAAACCCAGCTCAAATGTATTGTTATCCCACATAAAACTACCCACTGGACAACAGCAGGTAACAGTGAAATTAATGAACTTTTGTAACAGTCTTGCCTCTCTCCCCAGGCATTTATGTACATTATCTTTAGAAGGAAAAAAAACTCTAGGGGAAACGAAATGTCTTCTCCTCCAGTCATTTTCTTGCAATAGACCCTTATCATACATCTATAGGTAGCTGACACTACTCCTATACAGGTAAATCAAAAAGAAATCACCCACAACTGGCTTTTGATTTGATCAAAAGTAGGTTTTGACTCTGACATCTTTTGAGTAGAAATAGAGGGGCAACATCTAAAACTGAAGACAAAGCAACATCCTCACTATTTACCCAGAAGTGAGAAATTACTTAAGGAGCTTTTCCCAAGAGGCCTATCCCAAACGTGGCACTTGCAAAGACCTTTGAGAAGCTGCACCGACAGCTGAAGCAGAATTTAAGCTTGTCTTTCCACGGTTTGTGCAATCACTCATGTATGATCACAGAAATAATCCTCCAGCTCTCTCTGAGCTGGTAGAGAACTGTCCAAGCATGTTGTCACTGTGCCTTACTACTTCTGACTGATCACCATCAACTAAGATATCCAAAGAGCTACAGGAGAAGGAGTACAGGTTTTCTAGAAAGAAGCCACCTGTAACTGCCGGCAAAGGCCAACTCAACAAGCCCCTACACGCATTCACACAGATGCTCTCCAGCCAAGGGACAGGCTGCTCCACCTGCTTGAGCAAGGCGGACATGGACTCCTTCGTGCCCTCTGCCCTCACACACCGAGATGAAAACACAACTGACAGATGAGGTTTTCAGTCAATCGTGATGCAATATGCAGCACCACAGACCTGGCTGTTTTGTCCAAGGAAGACTATGAAACTGCTGAGAGCAGCTCCCACCTGCAACACCATCCTACATCCCCGCCAGCTGTAGCCTGGCTGCCAGCCACTTGCTTCTGATCAGCGTGAACCAACAGTCTGCCGTTTGTGGCTCAAAACGTTCAAGCCACTGTACTTTTGGCCAGACTCTGACAGAAGGTAACAGAAGTCATCCCTGAAGGACGAAGCATGGCTATACCTGGGGGAAAGCTCCAGCAGGACGGGAGCTGCACAGTTCTTCCCCCACACCCTCCAGCGTGTAAAGTCAACCCCAGAGAGCAGGTCGCAAGGCACACTGCATCCAGTGCAGATCGGAGACTGTGAGCACAGCTGTAGCAAATGCTCCCCACTGGAGACAATTATATATTTGAAATGGTACCGGGTATAACACCAGAAAAACCTTTCACAACAGCAGGCACACCAAATGCTTTTCCTCATAGAGCTCTTGAGCTTAAGCATGTAGGTTTTCCCATCAGTCATTCGGACTTTGCTATGCTGTGCAAACATTCCAGTGCAAATTAGGCAAATGGATCAGAAAGTTCAACAGTAACAGAGAGATCAGAGGATAAATTTCTGTGGTATAACTTACTACTATTTTACCTCCCAGTTCCAACTTGTCTTTCAACAATGACATCAAAACTATTTCAGTACTATTCAAAAAGCAACCTTATACTGAACAAAAAATTATATATTGAAGTATCTCCATTTCTGTTATGCTTACTTGTAACACACTGGGGCTTTTAAGTGTAAAATAGGTTTCCCTCCCCTGCCAAGATTATTTTTCTTCCAATTGCATCTTCTTTATTCCAACTCTTTTCTAATGACAGTGATTCAGAAATTATTTCGAGTCAAACCATCAACATTAGACCATAACCACATTTTTCTTGCCAACCAGTTGGCTGCTGTTTTAATACTCTGAGAAAGGTAGGTAAGTATAGCCGTGTCTATTTCACAAACCTGTGGAGAAATTGAAAAGTATGAGAAGCAGCAAAACTCTGGAAAAAATAACTATGTATTTTAATACCTGTTAGAACATTAATGTTAACAGAAATGGAAAGCCTGGAAAAATATATATATCAGCAACCAGAGAATATTTTTATTGAATCGTCCTCTTAAGGTGCATGACTGCCTTCCTAAGCAGTTTGCTTGGCCATTCAGTTGTTTGATCACTCCTTCCCATACAAGATACCCTGCATCCCAAAGCAAGGGCAAGAAAAAAAGGCACCTGTGGAAGTACCTGCTAACCTGTAGGGACCAGTTTACAAAATGCTCTAGTACCACTTGCTTTCCTTGCATTTAACTTGTGCAGCTTTTAAGGATAAAGCAAACCAAAGAATTTACATGTAGCACATTAGAGTATTTAAAACACATTCTAGTCAGCATGCCTAAACCCATACCACATTGAAGGTGTAAAAATGTTTCCTTAGTGAGACAAAAGAATGGAGATGGCAATGTTTGGATCATCATCTCTGCTGTATTGCTCTCTTCTACTCTGGGAAAAAAATAATTGCCAAGCAAATGCTTTTGCCAATGATTTTTAAATTAAAAAAATACTTTCATAACTGATCATTAGGAGAAATTCATAATGAAAAACAGGCTTTAATAATATTCAGTAGACAGAATCACAAGGGTTTATTGGTAATAAAAGCCTTAATTACAGACTCAATTATTGATAGACATATAAATGAAGCACAGTTATATCACTTTTATAAGCTGTGCAAAATACAAACTAGAAAGCAAAGAAATCATTCCTGGGCTTTACTGCCTAATGCCGGTAAGAGGTTTTTTGTGGTTTGGTTTGCCTTTTTTATTATTATTTATTTATGGGGAAAAACAAAATAAAAAGTTCTACAACAGCTCTCACTCCCTCTGCTCTTCCTTTCCTTCACCTTTCACTTAGCTTTTCCATCTCCATCCAATCTGCCCTTTCATCCAGTAACAGAGTCCTTCACAGGCTCCTGAATTTCTTTCATTCTGTCATTTTAGATGATGACAGGAACGACTTCCATCAAGTTTTCTCTGTGGCCAGACGTGAGCCAGTGGGTTACTGCTTCTGCAGCCCACCCTGTAGCAGCACTGCTTCAGGTGCAGCAGCAGCATCTGCCAGTGGGACAACCCCACCTGGCCAGGACACGGATGAGGAGATTGTGCTGCTGGTGCTGAACTGCTGTAAAATCCAAAAGCCTCCCCTCGTCTCTATGAAGAGCAGACCTGACTCTTATGTCCTCCAGTCCACACAGGACTTTCAGAAAGTGTCTTGCAAGTCTCCAACCACTTCTGTACAGCTTGGATGTTCAATAAGGCAGCAACAAATCTTGAAGGAAAATCACTTCATTTACAACGCAGCTGTGCAGCACCTCCAAAAATCAACTCCTAGCACAGCCTTACACACACGCAGCTACCATCTCACCACAACAGAGTGCTGTGCTCATTTGAGGATCTCTGCACAGCCCCAGGCAGCGCTTAGCACCCCAGAAAGCCACTGCCAGGAGAAACCTGCCCTACCCTGTAATCCTCTGCTCAAAGAGTTTGTTAAACCCTCCGTGTGATCTAGATTCCCTGACGTAATTTCCTGCAAGAAGCTGGTGCAACTGGATAAGACTTGCACAGTCTTGGAAAACAGCGGGAAACAACCCCAATAGAGATATTGAAACCTGAATAAGAACCGAGGCAGTCAGGCTGGCAGAGGTTGCTATTCTTAGCATTGCTTCCAGCTAAATAAAGATTTCCAGATAATAAAGGTATCAAGTGTACCTAGAAAATACTTTGTTTCACTGCTGCCACAATGTGCAGCTGTCAGTCAAGTTTCCCAGTAAGTACTTAGGACACAAAAAACAAGAAAATTCTGCAGCCTTAGAACAACTGATCATTGCCACAGATTCAAATAAGCGTTATACATCACTTCTAAAAACAGAGGCGCAGACAGGCCACTGTAAGTCAGATAAAAAAAAAAAAAATCATACCAAGACAGAAAATCCAGTTCACAAGAGCCTGACTAGTGCCAATGACATGCTCTTTGAAGCACAGGAAGCCAAAATACACTGTGATTCAGAAACTAACTGGTCTATAAAAGCTAGCCTTGAATAAGAAGTAACAAATAGTTGTAGTAAGTAACTATAAAATTAACTTAGAGCAGGAATTTTTTTTCTTATTATTCAAAAGAAAGTTGAAAATAAGCAAAAAATCAGGTACAATAAGCAGTTGCAGTAGAGCCTACAGTGCTCGTGGAGAAACAAATAAAAATGAACATTAAAAGTGGTACAAGACCACCAGTTCTACCAAAAATTACTTTTACCCTAAGCAAAATAACTGAGAAATATAATCAAATCAAATATCCTATTGGTAAATAATGCCAGCCCCATGTGACCTGGCTAGCAGAACAACTTGATCCAACCATTTCTGATAGCTGCAATTTCAGGTATTAGGCACCTTAAAAAACCCAGATGATTACATTACACACAAGATCTTTTTTTAAAAATCCTTCAGTGAAAGCAAGCTATCCAGAGGTGCACAACTGACAGGATATGCTGCCAGCCAGGAGAAGAGCAATTGCAACAAAGCCTGCAGAAGCCTCCAGAAATACAATCGTAGGAGAGAGTCAATAAGCAGACAACAATGCTACAACATTTGAACAAAAATAAAGGAGTGTTTGATAAGAAGGTACTTCAAGAATAGGGATATGAAAGCTTGCATATGAACAGTGAACACTGGCTGGAATGGACTAGCAGGACTGGAAGATTAGCAGTTTTCTGGCACAGGGCATTCATAGCCAGTCACCAGCTACAAAGAACTTTCCCAACAGGGACCCAAACTTCTCTTGAGTGCAGAAGTCAGAGGAAAATAGAAATAACAAAAAAAGAAGCACGTTACCTTATGTTACTGTCCCACTTATCTGTAAATTCTGAGTGACGATGTGGATAAATGAACCATGCAGGGTTGCAAACCTCCTTTAAATTCACAAAGCTGAAAGTAAAAATTAATTTATGCATACAACTGGGGGAAAAAAAGAAGTGTTTGACTAATGAGAAAGTATATGCCATCATCTGTCATGGGATGAATGCAAATCGTGCTTAGATATTGAAGAGCTTGATCCTCATCTTTCACAAGCCAGTTTAAAAGACTTCAGGGAAGAGAAACATTTCTCCCTCATCTCCCTAAAACCCAGTGTGTAGAAATCCACTGAGATAATGTGTAGGCATTTACTGAAAATTATTACAGCTTCTAACCTTTGCTAACAAGTTCCAGGCCTAGGTAATTGATTATAAAAATGAAACTGCATTTACCATTTGCTAACTTCTGATAAGCAGCAGCTATATAATTGATTCTCAATTTCACTACGCATCCAATTGCACCGATACAAAAGCCTGTATGTGAAACATTGATATTTTATCTAACAGTTCATCTGTTTCACGGTCTACTCTCCCTCCATGAATGAAGATTGAACTAAAATCACCACAAAAAAATGTTATTGACTACTTCAGTGTACTCGGCATCATTACTGGGTAAATGACCCAAGACAAAATGAGATGCAAGGTTATCAGAAGTTACTACGTTTCTAGGAGGGAATCTAGGAGTCAGGAGCAATCGTTAGTCATTGTCCCACAGGTCTCCTGAGCACATCTGTGTGTCAGAAATCTTGCAAATACCATAATCCTGTGTTTCTCCTGGCATCGTCACTGAAAAGAACACCCAGGGAATGGGCATGCTGCTCCCACAGCTCCAAAGATACAGACATCCACCTCCCCACTACCTTCCAATGACTTCATGACTTTCTCTCAGAAGACAGGCAAAAAATACTCCAACCTTTATTTCTTCCACTTATTCTCATAAAAAAATTCTGCTTTCCCTTCTCATTTCTTCTTTCAACTCCCATTCTCATTTTTCTCCACGTGCTTATGGAAAAAAAAAAGCCACAACCCATTCAACACATTTCCTCTCTTAAACATCAGCAACAGTGAGGCTCCACTCATTCTCAGTTTTCTCCTTCAACACCTACAAAAGGACTATAATCTCTGAGGCACAGGTTGGTAGACAAATTCTGATTAATTAGCTGTAGCAGAATAGTTTGTTAATATAAACACAACTCGCATCAGCACGTATACTCCTGCCAGCATAACAAATAATGCTCCCTCCTCCTCCCCCCTTTGCTTTGCTTTTGACAGTGCAGTCTGCTCACATAGGTGCACCCATGCTAGCGCCTGGGCTAGTAGAGAAGCATCAGGGAAACATACATTATATTCCTGAGCAATGTGATCCTCTAATAAAATACTCCCTTTAAAGTCTGTAAGATAATTAGCCCTGATCATTCTACCTGATATTTTATCTGACATGTTTCCTCTCTAGATCTTCCCAAAAAAAACAAAGCTTGTGTTTAACGACCTACAGGGATAAAAGAGCAGCATCCTTTTCTCCTTTACATCATCTCCTGCTGGCCTAGAGCACAAGGCTCTCCACATGGACAATCTCACAAACAGGTCAAGGCAAAGGACTTACAATCCTCATCACATTCACTTCTGATGGACTCTGACTTCCTTCACAATTTATAGCTGATCACTCTTCTCCATGCCTTAATTATTCCTAGGCTGGGAAATTCTGCAATCAAAGAACTCTGAAGTGTTGTTTGAGATGACAGATGAGCCTGTGATTAAGAAATTCAGGTTGTCAGGCTATTACAGGCATGGTTAGAGCTTGGCCAAAAAAAAAAAAAAAAGTTTGTTTAGCTCTGTTCAGATCTTCACTCCAGTTCTTTCTCTAGCCTGAGCCCAAGTTCAAGTAGAAAGCACCATGCCTAAAAATCAATCTTCCACTGATGGGCCAGTTGTCCAGTGCAAAGAGAAAACAGGGTACACACCAGTGTTTTAATTACCACCACTTTCTCCCAGTAAATTTTCTATAGGTCTTGATTTCTAACTCAATTTCATGTACTGTGAGCCAAGATTTTACAGGCTTCCGCTTACGTGAAGACAATTTTTTAATGATTTAAGTCTCTTGTAAGTAGTCATGGTAATCCTTCCTTCATTTATATTTTACAGTCCTCCAGCCTGATGAAAATGGAATTCCAGGAATTTGAACAACCTAAATAGTCAGTCATTATTCACAATAATCTAACAAAATATGCTTCACTGAAAGTTAATATTAAAAAAAAATTCAAGTTCAAATTAAAACTATTCTGGAAGTTTATTTGAAATAGCAATGACAATAAAGCACTACAATATCTCATTGAAAATTGGGGCACAAACACCACATGAATGGGACCATAACTGAATTAGTCTACACTGCAAAATAAAGAAGTAATCATCACAGGATTTGATAGCCATGCATTTAAACATATTCTAATCTCAAAACTAATAAGAAGGCATAACTATAAAAATAGATCTCTCATGTTAAGTCTCATAAAAGACCCAAAACTGCAAATCTGCTCTAAAGGATTTCCTCACATTTTAATTAACAATCATAAAAATACTGTGATGAGATAATCTCAGTTTATATAGAAGCATTTTCTCCATTTAAAATTATACTCAAGAAAGCTTAGTAAGCTGCATATTCCTTGCTGACAGGCACAAAAAACCCCCGTATCTTTTCTCATATATTATATATATGAAAAAACCACATGTGCGCAATTTAAAAGCGAAGGCTTAAAAAATCAGCCGAAGAGGTGAACTTGCATCATACTCAGGAAGACTGAATTAGATCAGCCCCCTACCTAAACTGTTTCTTCGCAAGCTGTGCTAGCCAGGAGTCCTCTGCAAGGAGCAGAAAGATGCTATGACTCACAGACGGTACCCAGCATCTTCTGCAGCCTCTACACCATCACTTACGGCTTACTGAGTCCTCCTGGGCCCCCTCTGTAGGGACCCTGCTACCTTTAGCCTAAAAATTAGGTCCCTAAGAATATATATGAATACTTGAATAAATTAGAAGCTGGGTATTCAAACAGATGCTGGATCACGGCCCAGAACTATTGTGTCATTTTCTGCATTTTGTGACTTGGCACAATTGCTGTGGTAGGTTGACGCTGTCTGTCAGCTACCACAGCCTGATGCTCCCACTTCAGTCGGAGGCAGCATGAAAAGGCTCAGACTAGAAAAAATGGTTGGCAGCTGCAATTCCAGCAGCAGTGGGTCACGCAGCTACATTACAGTGTTCATATTAAATAACTAATGTTCCAGTCTGGTTTTATGTGTTCTGAAGAAACTAAGGAATATGGGCTGCTCCGTCCTAGAGATGAGTTCCTCAGCCACGTTGAACGAGGGCAGCATAAGGCGCACGCTACTCCAGAGAACATCTGGAATATGTGGAGATGGCTCCACAGGACACGTAGGTCACCCAGTGCTTACACTCGGTGTACAGCACTCTTTCCCTGACACATCACCTTGTACATCAAGCCTCTTACAGGAACTAGAAGAATATGGAGGGGTTTTCCTGTACAAAAAAAGACAGCATGAACAGCTTCTCAGGCCATCCATACTGACCAGGAGCGGAGATGGAGGCTGCCCAGAAGACACACGTTACTCCAGGCGGTTGCCCTACGAGCACAGGCTGTGCAAGCCCAGAGTAGGAGCACTTGAGCTTTGAGGAATCTCTGTGGGGAAGCAAATGTCTCAAGGCAGGGACTAACGCCACATTGTATGGCTGACATGGGGAACACAAAGGGCCGAGTGGGGCGGCCTGGTGGGGGGGGGCTGCCTGAGGGGCCGGCCTGCTGCTTATGGCAGGTGGGGGAAAGGGAACCCACCGAACCCAGGAGCATGTGGCGATACAAACGGCAAAGCAGGCGCTGTGTCTCTTGAAATGGGGTTTCCCTGGTGCCCCCACCTGCTCTGCTCCTCTCCCTCAAAACACTTCTAGCAACAGTTCTCTCCCGTTTTCCAGAAAGCTCTCTGCTCATTTCACTCACGAGCAAAACTCCACCTGCCCCGGCAGCCGCTTCCCCACCAGCCACAAGGGCAAGGACAGCGCACGCCGGCCCTGCGGAGCCACGGCCGGGCCCGGGGCCCCTTCCCCGAGGGCCCGCTCCCGGACCCCCGCCTCCCCACCACCCTCCAGCGGCAGCGCAGCCCCATCCCAAAGCCGAGGTCCCTCCGGCCCAGCGTTCCTCCACAAGCTCGCGCTCACCACGTACGCAAGCCTCACACACACCAGCCACAGCTCCTCCTGGCCACCAAAATGGCCATCCCCCGCCAAGGCAGCATCCTTCTGCAGGCCTTCCCAAGCGATGCTCCGTCCTTCCCCGTCTCTGCTGCGAAGACCATTTTCCATATTACTTCTTTTCACAGGCTTTAGGGACATGCCTGGTTTAACATGCTGGAAGTAAGCTCTTTGCCATTTATTTGCACATGCCATCCCCTGCAGAGGTGCTGCGCTGCCTCTTTGGCCCAATTCACCAGCTACAGACAGCAAACTTCTCCTTCAGCTGGTTCGTATGTGCTCCAGTCAAAAACATTTGCTTCGAGCAGTGGGAGAAAACTGAACTTTTAAGTATAAAGCCAGTCCATCTTCTTTCTCACATTAATACACCCTGCCAAAGATTCAAAGTGCTGCTCTTGCAATTCTAAATACTCTAGCTTTCCTTAATTGTTCTCACCTCTAAAGCCTTCACCCTCCTAAACCTACAGATCAGAGACATACACTGCCAGTGACACAGTGAAGTTTAGCAAAAAATATGTTCCATTTCTCAGCCTCAAATGTTCCCAAATATCTTTTAAAGTCCAAGTGCAGTTTATAAATCAAAACCACCTCTATTGTGTTATTTTGTTTCCCTTAAACCAAAGAAAGAACTTACACTTTTTTTTCCTTAAACATTTGCTGCTAAAAGAATAAAAATCTGTGGGTAAAATTTCGAGTATTCCATTTCTGTATCTTTTTCCAATTCCTACGATCTTGGAACAACAAGTTTAGACTCCCCTCCAAATAAAATGGCAGAAAAGCAGCAGCTTTTCCAGTGTGAATCTGCATGCCAATGCACTCCACAAAATTTTAAGCTTCCAGTTGCATGTGCCATCAGTAGAAGAGATCACACCTGGGTACATACAAAATACAGCACCTAGAAGGCATAGCTAGAGCCCACACAAGGGCTTGGTCCCAGGGCTAAATCATATAAACCCACTAATGCTCCTCAGCTGCAGCAGTGGCCGCTGGTGGGGGCTGACTCTGCCAGGCTGCCTCGAGAGTCACTCATCACCTTAGTGCTTCCCTGCAACAGAGGGAAGAAGTGCCATCTCTGAGGAATCACTGCTCCTGCCCCAAGTCCTGGTGGAAGCTGAACCTCCTTAGGCTTTCTGACCTGGACACGTGCTGTTCAAGGTCAGGTCACACAGCAACTCCCACCCTCCAAGTCTTGCAGGGCAAAGCTTGGCTACCCCTGACATGGGGAGAACTCTTGAGCATACAACTCTCATCAGGGATAGCTGCAAATACAATTTGGACAAGGTTAAGCATTGTGGACTCACCAACAGCGTGTTGGCAATAGCAATTATCGAGGATGTGCGACTATTGCAGAATTAGCCCACATAAAATTTTCTAGCCTTGTAATTGCAACTAAAGTTCTACCGAGCAGCCAAAGGCCACAAAGCATTCACTGTTTGAGGCGTAGCTCAAGCAAATGACACGATGCCACAAGAGACCTAAAGCTCAGATTATTTTTCCGCCACTGAAGTACCAGAGTTTAGGTTAGACTTCTCAAATCCTCTTAAAAGGCATGCTGTGGTACTTCCAAACTGGCTTAAGAGCCCAGGATTGCTGACATGTCCTAGGGAAAAGTGGCTCTCCTAAGCCGCTGTCAGTCCCGATTGTAGACAGAAGGAAACTGTTGTCAAACTTCACTGTTTGAAAAGGCTGGCACACAGTACCACTTACTCCAGAGACCATGATTACTTTCCTCTTTCATTAAATGATATTAAAAAAAAAACAAAAAACAAACTCCAACCTTCAACCCACATGCAGTCCTCCATCTTCCCTGAATAGAAGGAATCAAAGCAACTTTATAGGTTTTTTTCCTTTAAAGTTGCCATTGAGAAAGCTAATGGGAAACTGCCAAGCTGAACATTTTATTAGCAGATGGAAGTTTTAGGTCTTAACCTCATACCTGGAATTAACACAAGCCTGGATAAAGCTGTTTGTCTAGTATCTATCCTTACTGCCTTTCCTAAAGAAAGAGTAATGGTCCACCTTTATAGAAAGAACAGAAGAAGAAAAAACCCACCAACACACCCCCACTAAATAAACCATCCAGACTTTATGAAAAGTTTTACTAAGAAAATAAAGAATTTCATTGCAATAGTCCTCTTAAAGCATCTATTACCATTTTCAATTAACTGGGTCCCTCAAGTTTTATGTAGTTTACTACACAGTCACAGAACTTGCAGACCATGAGCCACCAATCTCCTTGTGTGGTTATGAAAAAAGTCAGTGCTGTACAGTATGTCCAAAAAAGTAACAAATATTTACTCCACTGCACAAAGAGAGCCTCCTCCCAAGGAGCTACGGCACCCACCACACTCACCACTCTGCTCTTCCACACCTACAAGAAAAGCTTCTCAGAACAATCATCACCGTTTAGGGATGGTGACACCTCGAAGATTAGCACAGTTGAAAAGCAAGGAAAAGCAAGCTATTTACGGGGGATTTGTGAATTTGAATCCACACCTAAGACAAGGCACCCCACCATAGCAAGAGGGCTAGGTTTTATATACGCTTACACAAAACTTCCAGATGTGAAGCTCATACATGGCCCTCAGGAGCAACCATATATAAAGCTGTAACAGTAATTCACTTCAAAAAACAGTTTAAAAGCACTACTTCCATCCAGAAAAATGAACAAGCTTTCTGGGCTGAACCATCAACTTCAGTCTTCAAAATAACTCCCACATTTTATAAAACTGGACTGCGAATTCCAGCTAAAACCAATTTACCTTCTTCTTCTCCTCCAGGTGCGGGTATGACCCCTCATGACACCCTGCTGCTTTCTGGACGAAGCTTCTGGCAGCTCACGCTCGCCCATTCAGCATTCATTAAAGAAACACACTGCATTATTCATTCCTCTGTGCCCTGTGCCACTGATGCAATGGAAAGAGAGCCAAAGATCACCAGCATACCGAGTATGCTGAAGCCCATCCTTCCTTATCACTGCTGTACTTGCAGATGGACATAATGATTAAAAAGTGACCTACTGAGTGCTTTGCACACCATTCAGAGCAGGAGGAAAAAGAAAATAATAAATGGGACGCTCCTAAAGCCAGCAGATGCCTTTCTGCAGCAGTTCAGAGGGTTAGCGTGCCCCCAGCAAAAGCGGGTAATTTCTCACGGCTGGGAGGAACACAGACTCTTCCCTTCCCCTCCCACACAGCGGAAAGGAAGCGGCCACCACGGTCACTATAGGCGACCACCATTACAGAGAGTTTCTGACCTCTGGCTCCTGAGTGGCACGCTGCCCAAGAGCGACTCCGAAGCTGCCATCACCCAGCTGTGCTGCATGGTGGCTGCGGCAGTGCTCCAAGCCCCAGTCCGTGGCTGTGTCCAGCAGGCTCTGCAGAGCCTAACGCCACCAGCATGCCCCAACACCCTGCTACATCCCCACTCTCACAACAAGACCTCTGAAAAAAACACATTCCTCCCCGCCAATCCTACCCCTCTGGCTCTCAGGCAGACATGATACACCTCTTATGGCCCTCTGATATACCAGAATTTTGATATATAGGCCGGAAAGGTTACCTTCCCCAGTCCTACAGCAGCTTCCTTGTGGCTGCAGACAACAAGGGCTTACGGCTCTTTTGAGATAAAGAACTTTGTTTCTTACAAAGCAGGCATACGCTACGTTAAGATGCATAGAAGATGCCAAATACATTCCGTGAACCTAAACTAGAAAAACTGTTAGCATGCTTTTTTCCACATCCATGGTTATCAGCTTTGCAACTTGCCACTTACTCTCCACTATCTCAAAAGCTTTAGACTCCTCCCCCTGCCACCCTTGGAAGCTGTGCAGAAGTTTTGGATTTAACACTGCGGGGCACTTAAAATGATAAGCAATGACAAGAAATGACCTGCAGACACAACTGAATCTGGCTGAAATACCAGGACCTGAACCTTGGCAAACCTGCAGGTGAACTTCCAGCAGCCCCAAGCCGACATCAGAGAGTCAGGCAGACACTGAGGAATTTGCTGCTGTAGGGCAGCACACATTAATCGGGGTTAAACCTTTTGGGTAAAGGTCATACTAAGGACTTAAACTTCAAAGCTAAGACAGAACCTGTTGCATCATTCAACAGTAGTGTGATGAGCAAGGTCAAACTAAGCCGTGGAACAGCTACCCCTCCAAAAGGCAAAGCCCTGGTACAGAAACCATGTCAAGAGCTAAATCACTACAGCAAAAACATTGAAAGCTTCCAGAAAACATTAACAAAAAAAACCCCCACTTATAATGGCAACAAAGATGCAAAATGTAAATTTATGCAAGTCACCATCATTATTTGCTTATATATTAGCAACTGTTTCAAATCATAGAACAGTCTGCACAGCAAGCTCTGCATTACCAAGAGTTCTTGTCTGTACAGAAACCTGATAGTAAGAAACATAAATCACTCATATAAACTGGAACCTGGTGGGACATTCATATTACTGACTTCCTTATTGCTTCTGTGGGTAAGTAGGGTTCAAGACTAGCAGTAAGTTGTGCAGTAGTTTGAGAACTGAGGAGTAATATTACACAAACGATAAGTCTCAGTCATGAATTAAAGTTGGAAAAATTATCCCCTTGCTAACCTTTCAAGCTGTCAAGTGTAAGATGCAAATGTTTTCTTGATTTACATCACCAGTTGTCAGCACACTACTTCGTTGGCAGTGTCAGAAACTTTCAACTTCCCCAATCTGAGAAAACAAATCCCATAATGCTATGTGAATGAGTTGTAAGATAACACTTCCCCTATTGTCTTCTCCATATGCAAGCACTTAATATACAACTTGATGTGCAGTATTGAGAATGAAGGAATCGACTCAGAAACCTTCTCTCTTCTGATGTTACACAGCTACACTGAAGTTCCCCAAATCCCGCCTAAACATTCCATTCTTTGTCCCTCTTCTTCTGTTCCATGTATAGCTTTGTAGGTAAAAGCCATTAAGCTCATCTCTGCTCTTCAAAACAAGTAGAATAAACTAACAAACAGATATGATTTTATCTGGATGAGTCACAGAACTCATTTTGCTAATCTACATTTCATGAAACAAAATTCCATGCCAAAAGGGAATAATACCCAGGCTAAAACTCTAGACAATCAACAGCAAAATAATTCAGGCACTGCAATTAAAGAACCACATCTCACAACTAACATTAAGACCTCACACCTGCATCTAACTGCTATTTTTAAGCCCAGTTCAAACTGGGTGTTCTCTGTAAGCTACCTAGTTACAGAGGCTTATGTGAACACTTACCATTCCACTGCACAGATAAACCACATCAGCCCTCTCTTGCCTCTCAGCCTTAGCAATTCTTCCTGGCCAGCATGATAAACTCACTCAATTCAACACCAAGTTCTTTAAAAGTAAGTTCTTCCACTTTGATTTGAAAAAAAAAAAAAAAAACCCAAAAAAACCAAAACAAAACCTAACCAACCCTAAACCCACCCACAAAAAAACCCCACAGAACCCCAAAAACTCAGAGAAAAAAAACACAACAAAAACTTAACATGCCAATCGGTTGTGTGAAATGCCCCATTTAACTCTAGACGTATACAATCTACATCTATTTTGTTATCCAATATCTAAAGTTATTTTCTTTAGTTCAATCAAAAATATGCAACTTCTGTGCATTGTATTTGTGCAGGATTCATCTGACTGAAGAATAATGCTGAGTTCATTACAAGTTTAATTGAAGGTGACCCAATTTAAAGGACTTTTTGTTGTTGTTGTTTTTTAGAAGGGCTTGTCCTTAATGGGGCTTCATAATTAGTTTCAAAATAGTCTGATAAGAAATGAAATTTAAAAAATAAAGGATCCAAGAAAAATGTAAAATCCTAATTTTGCAGAACAGTTATCAGCTTTCTGTATGTACCTGTTTCTGCGTTAGAGACACGGAACGGGTCAAAAGTATACCAGCACATACCTGAACTGGCTTTCTTTTACAATAGCTTAGAATCCAGACTCCTTTTACAGAACAAAATACATATTCCAGTTCTCCTTTACGAGCCTAAAAGAACTTACTGAAGGAGTCCATTTTGTTAAACAAAGGTCCTATGTGATACATCTTCTAGCTTTCTCTCACCGCAACAGTCTATCTGGTGCAATCATCCTATTTGTACCCTATTTCATGCAACACCACTCTTGGCCCATTTCATCTTTAGAAAGTACCCTCTTTTTATTCTATTTCTTTTTGAGCTTCTCCAGGAATCTCCCCCCCCCGAAGACATGAAGAGGTCATTTTAAAACCCGATTCTGTGACGCACCCATTTAAAACACACAGTGCCTTGCTGCAAAAGAGAAGTATCTCCAACTGAGTCATCGTTTGGGGGTTGCCTGTTACATGACTGGGATTTGTCCTTCCTTCCCCTTCACACAACAGGAAGCCTGTGGTGAAAGTAAGACGCCTGCAGAAACAAAGCCTGGTACCACAGAACACTGCAAAGAAACAAAGACTTTTAATACAACTTTTAAGCTGAAACCAGAGGTCTGCAAAATGCGGAGACACACTGCTAACAGTAAGGTAGTGGAGCTCCCTCTATTGAACTAGCTGCCATAGCTCTTCAAGCTTAAAAGATGCCAACTCTGCTCAGAATCAATGTTTTGTTAAAATGAAAAACCGAAACTCCCCAGCCCAGACAGCTGGGATGCACTCATCAGGTACACTGTACGAGAGAGCTAGCCGAGGGAAGGGGACAGCCACCGCCCAGAGCTTCGGCCACATGTTGAAATATCACCAACCTGCCAGGGCTCCAGCCCGGAGGACTTCTGCTCTCCATGAGATGGGAGGAGATGTTTAAAACGTGCCTGCTGTTTCAGTGCTTTCCCTCAGGACCAAAACTGCTGTGACCGATAGCCATGTCTACTGATGCCGGGAGGTGCTGCAGATGGGGCTACTGCAGCACAAAATGCAATGCGTCAACGCGGTTCAAGCATCTGAAGTTTTTCTTCACAATAAGGGGTTAACCATCCGGAGTACAATTTAATTGAAAACAGATGATACGGATATATAGACTGCTGAAACCACTCATTAAATCACCAAATGCACTTTTTGCTTGTTATCAAGGGAACAGATCAGTATTTCCACTGCTATTGAAGGCACTTCAAATGCTTTCTAACCAAACATTACAGAACTGTTCTAACCCCTGATAACCTCTAAAAATCATACCCTAAAGCTGCAGGCACTCTCTCTACGGTTTTATCACTTTCTCCCTTTTTTTTGCCTCCAAAAAGAGGCATATTTCTTAACAGCAAAAATACCAGTTCAGTAGAAGCAGCAGTTGTTTTAATAAGTAAATATTTATTTGCCTTTCTGGAGACGTAGATGCATGATAAGAAAAGCAATTTAATCTAAAGGCAGGCAGGTATCCTCAAAAGAGTTGCCATTTGGAGCAGAAGATTAACATCCACAGGCGTAGGACTGCCTGTGATTCAAGCCACCCTCAATAAAACACATGGGGGGAAGAATGAAAACAAAACAAAAACAAAACCAGAAAAAAGGAAGAAACTCGATCCAATGGCTGCCAGTAGTAGATTGTCAGCATACTAGTTATACTGCAATCTCCTCTCTAAAAGATAAAATTAATTTTCAAGTGTATTAAAGACAGGAACATAGAGCCTCTTTTAATATCCATCCTGTTCTTATTAAAGAAAAGATACCAGGATAAAAATGTGTAGGTCAAAGCCTTGTCTTCAGGGAAGATAAGGCTCAACAATTTCAAATCAAGGGGAGTTGTTAATACTCAGTTTTTCCTGGATAAATCACGTTCTGCTCAAGTCAATTCTAATTATCACCCTACAGCATTTGCAGTTCTTGAAGAGTCTCTCATTTGAGCATCGGTGCATGGAAGCGTAACTATTTTTCTTGAAAGGAGAGGAACTCAAGAGAAATCAGCACAGTGCAACAGGTCCTCAATTCTTTTACAAGTGTGGCCTTGCAGTTTACATGCATTTTCTATTAAAAAAAAATAAAATTATTGTATGACCAGAGGAATGAGCTATACGCTAGTCAACCAATAGGAACTTTGAGGAGCACTGAACACAGAGTATGTAGATCACAGTTTTTGGATATTGTACTCTTTCTCAAAAAACAACATGTAAAAGTCTAGCCCTGTATCAGTTTGCTGAACTAAACTAGACCATACTAGAAAAACCATATTGTTAGTGATGTGAAAAAACTGTTTCCACAATCAGCATGGTAGTATTAAAAAAAAAAAAAAAAACACACAACCTCCCACATGTGAAACAGCAGTGGAACAAGTGCTGCAGACCAACCCTTGAGCCAGCTTATCTGTAGCCATCACACCTAGGGTCATGTAGTGCAGCTCACAGAAAGAGAAACGGAATATTGATCATCTAGCATTAGGAGGTCTTGTTACAAATTATAGCTCCTACAAAGTTAGCACATTCAGTCTCTCAAGTGGTAATAAGCTCAAAGTATATACAGGTAGGCTTGGCTCCTCCGTAGCTGTTTCTTACTCAGCAGTCTGCTTTTCTTTCACTCAATCAGTCCAAAACTACCCTCCAGCAGTTTTAGCAAAAGTTTAGCAAAAACTACCCTCCAGTATGTCCCTGTGTCAGGAACCTAAGAAAAGCCCACAGTGGTGTGATGTGGTATGACTAGCCAACACGCTAAAGCTATTGCCACCACAGTAGTGCTTATTTATGTAGGAGGTCCTTCTGCACCATACGTAATCAGGTGTGACGTCATGGAAATCTGCAGTGAGGACCCTGACAGCTTAAACTATAAAACGCACTACAGAAGTAGGCTATTTGTAAGAAAATAGAAAGATAATTTTATCCTGATCGCAGATGTAATCTGCATTATGTAAAACACAACGCTATTTTCTTTGGTTTCCCCTTCACGTGTCATCGTGCATAAATATTTAGAGATTCTGCTCCCCAAAACTTTCTGCTGGAAATAAGCCAACAAATAGCTTAACTTCTAATACAAAGACAGCTGGAACTGTTTACCCTGGGATTACACATTAGCATCCTAGGTTACCTTCAGGAAGGAGTATGGATGGTACCGTAAGAAAGGGTATTACTCTTACAAAGGTTGGAAAGTGGAAATAAGATATCTGTGGTAAGTCATATTTAATCCCAAGATAATTATTTCATGAACATAATAATTTCTCCAGTAAAAATCAATGGGCTGAAATTTCAGAGATTTACAGACCTGAATGATTTCTGCTGTTGCCCTCTGCCTTATGAGAATTGCTAAGAAACCCAGCAGAGCAAGGGAGGAGCACAAGAAGGAAAAAATAATTTATGTTGAGAGACTTTTCTAGCACATTCAAAACAAAAAAGAAAGAACAAAAAAGATTGCAAACACTTCCCAAAGCAAAGAATTTAACAACTTACTGTTTTGCTACCTGTGCGTTGGATACATAATATATCAAAACATATATACATGGTGCAGACATTTCCTGACTTCGCATTCAGAAAATCCATGTGCACTTCAGGTCTTAATACAGAAAGCCAGTTTCTGCAGGTCAGCATCGCACCACATGTACTAGGGGAAAAACCCCTTAGTCAGGAGGGAGAACACATGTCATGTGAATGAGAAGACCACACATTACAGCCTCACTACCCTTACACAATGTGGGGATATGTAACAAGTCTTCACTAATAAAACATAGTACCAGAGACACCGAGCTTGGTACTTGTAATTCACCAGAAAGCAGGGGGAGAGGGAAGCTTTACAAAAGGTCACGATTAGCTCCTGATTAAGAGTTAACTTCCTTTTCACATAGTCATTTCCTCTAGAAAAGTATGAAATTTTAATTGGTGTTCTCGTTTAGTCTGACCTAGACTCAGTCTCCTAGCACCAAATGCAGACTTGGACACCACCCCACCCCCCCTTTTTTTTTTCTCTCTCAAGTGTGTATTTTCCTCAGCAGTTTACCTTGTCAAAAAAGAACCTCAAAATTTCTCATGGGGATCTACAGTCAGCTTGAATATTGCTGGAGATATCTACACCTGACGCACATAAACTTTTAATATGCTTTTAACAGCTTATCTATTGCTTTCAATATGCAAACTTGAAATGGCACTCCCAAAAGCCAAGCAACATGATAGAGTAATATATCCAGAATTTGTTGTAGATGATAGCAAATTAGCTATCACCTAAAATAGCTGAGATAGCAAGGAGAAAGAAACGTGAAGTCTACAGTCATATCAAGAGCTTTTTATGGATATTTTAATATTTAAGTACCTTTTACACACAGAATAAACAGGGAACTAGAGGCTTAAATCTTGTATTAGGCTTCCCAGGCATTTTCAGTACTGCAGAGAAAGTTTCTGAGCCGAGGTGGGGCTGGTTCCTCCCCCTAGGTCTTTGCTCACACCGTTAGCCCGAGCTTCTCCTTGAGAGGGCAAGGAAGAAATGGAGAGCAGAAAGAACCAGGCAGATGGTTTTACCTCCAACCAATTATTTAGATCGTAGTGGTCACATCCCACCTTTTTATACATCTCCATCAACACAACTCCTGAGATAAAATATTTTATGGCTTCACGTTTCATTCAATGGGAGAATGTAGACAGTCACACAATCATTTTGTATTTCCTAGGATAAACCTCTCCATGGGGGGGGGGGGGGGGGGGGGGGGGAGGGGGGCAAGTCATGCTGCTTAGAAGCCGAGGTGCTTATCTCTCCTGGATACTCCACATGCCTTTCAGATCTCATAAACCAAACAATCTCTCCTGAAGACTTTCTCTATATTACAGAAACCAGTATCTTCTGTAAGTTCTGCCACCGAGACTGATAATTTTTATGTCCTACGGTGATTACACGCTGTAGTTGCCAAAGCAAAAGCCTAGCAGAACAGCCTGCCATATTGCTTATGGTTCCAACATCGCTTTGGGTTCTGTTTGGAGCTTTTTTCTTTTTACTATTCTAATTGAAATTAAAGCTTTGGCAGCCTTACTTTATGGCTGTAGCTCATTTCCTACTGAACTAGAGCCTGCAGAAAAGAAACATTAATAAATGCAGCAAAAAAAAAGCTCCGTTCTGATCTTCCCTTTGGATGAGAAGATGCTGCCTGTAAATGGTTAACGGGAAAGCACACAGTAACAGGGCAGAGGCCAGGAATGAAAAACCACCAACTCGACACTTCTGCAAACCCTTCGCGGCAGCGAAGGCAGGCGCAGAAAGGCAAAGCCATTCCTTAAAGCAATACAGAACGTTACCACAGGCTGACGCTCTTTCTACAAGAATAATGAGCCGGGCTCCGCGCTGAATGCAGCACTCCGCACTTCACAGCTTCTCCCTCAGACTTCACTTTCACGCTCAATATTTACAAAATAAAGCCTACAAACACCTCATGGCCAAAATATTCCCGCAACAATCAGGGTCTTTAGCACTCCCCGCGCCTTCCCACTTCCCTAACGCCTCAAGAGCGCTTTCACGGGGCGGCCGGGAGGGGGTAAGTGACCCACGCCAGCCCGATCCATCCTCACCCCACGCAGCGCGACCGCCAGGCGTGGGACCCGCGCTGCCCCCGCGTGCCCCCAGCATCGCGCCCCGGGTAGCCCCCGGCATCGCGCCCGGCAGCCCGCCCCCGGGTACCCCGGTACCGAAGCCGGGGAGGGAAGGAGCGGCCGAAGCGCCCAAGTTGGAGGCGGCTGGCCACGGGGACGTGCCGCTCCGAGCCGCGGCTCTCCCGCCCGCCGCGCGCTGCCAACGCCCCGGAGGGACCCCGCCGCCGCCGCTCCCCACGGGGGGAGGCGAAACAGCCCCCCCCCCGCCGCCCCCCCGGCTGGGGCAGCCCCTGCCTTCCCCTCGGGAGAGGCGGCAGCAGCGCGCCCCGGGGGCGGGGGCAGGAGGGGACCAGCCCCGGCCGCTCCCCGCCGAGGCGAAAGGGGCTGCGGGGCCGGGAGCGACCCCCGGCGCAGAGCCCCCGGCTGACGAAGGGCGGCCCCGCGGGCGGCAGCGAGCGGCGGGCGGGCACGGCCACCCGCGGCCCCGGCCTCCCCCCCCGGCAAGTTCGGTGCGGCCGGGACAGCGCGGCCGCGGGTGCCGCTGCTCGCGGCGGGCGGGCGCTCACCGGGCGGCAGGCAGAGCGCTGCCAGCAGCAGGCACAGCAGCGGCGGCGGCGGGCGGCGGCAGGAGGCGCAGGCGGCGGCGGCGGCGGCGGGGGGCTCCATCATCCCGCCTGCCCGCGGCGGGACCGGCAGGCAGCGGCGGAGCGGGGCGGTGCGCGGCGCCCGCGGGGGCTCTTCCCTCTCGGAGCGGAGCGGGACGGTGGTTTCTCCCCCTCCGAGGCGGGGAGGCGGCAGCTTTCCCGGGGCGGCGGGAGGAGCGGGAACTTGCGGGGCGGCTGACTCTCCGTCTCGGCGAGGAGCGACTCCGCACCGGAGCAGGTGGCGGCTTCCCTCTGGCAGCCGAGCGGCGCTCCAGGACTGGGAGCTGCGGCGGCAGAGGCGGAGCCGGGCGGCGGCAGCGGCAGCGCTGGGTCCGCCCCCCCTGCTCCCGCCCCCGCCGTCGGGCGGGCAGGGCCAGCCGCCGCCCCGCCGCTGCCGCCGCCACTACGCCGGGCCTGCCCCGGGGGGACGGGGCCGCTGCTGACCGCGGGGGGACGGGGCCGCTGCTGCCCCCCGGGGGCACCGTGGAAGCAGCGGGGCGGGGGCAGTGGGGCTGGTGGGGTGCGGGTCAGCCGGCCCCCCTTGGCCCAGCCATCCTCTGCATCTGCCCGGTTGGCTTGGCTGGTTCTGTGCGCAGGATGTGTGCTGGATGGCAGTGTTTCAAATAAAAAGCTAAATATTATTATTAATAATAATAATGATGATGATAATAATAATAGTAGTAGTAATAATAATAGTAATAGTAGTGATGCCTGATGCCTGTTATGTTCTGTCTTTAGAAGTGTGATGGAGGCCCTTGTTATCCCCTCCCTAGCCACAACAGAAAAAGTAAAAGGAACCAGAGATGATAATAACCAGTTTAATCTGATTTAACTAATTTATCATAGGAGTCGGGTAAAGGGAAGGGAAAGGAGCTCACAACACATCATTTTGTGAAGAAATGTGCTGAAGGGCAAAGGAGGGATCGTTCATCACTCTAGAAGTCGGCTGCCCTAAAGGTCAAAGAGATCCCTGGCAGAAGGAATGTCACCCAGGAGCACTTCGCTGCCCCGCGCTGCCTTCCCCCACCCCCGGGCCAGAGCAAGGGGTGCTGTTTGAGGGGGGTAATGGGCGCCCCAAGCACTCAGCCAGCCACAGCCAACGGTAACGGCACGGGGTGCCCAACATATCTCCCACGCTGCCACATGAACTAAGCCTGATGTCCAAAATCTAAAAATATGAATCATCGCTGGCCCCTCCAGAGGGACTTTCTGGTAGTGAAATCCAAAGTGTCAAGTGCTTTATCTCACTTGACCATGTGATGATGTGAATTCTTAGACAGGAACTTCCCCAAAACTCCTGGAAATCAAAGACAAACTTACCCGGTCTGTTCTGCAAATAATATCTTCACTGTTCTCAAAACAAGTTTCATGATGGCTAACAACTAAGAACACTCAAGCATTACTGTGATACAGAGTAGGTTTAGAATAACTCAGCCTGCGTCTTTTTTTCCTGATTAATCACGCTTGTTTCCTGTGAAGTGGGGTAAGAATATTTTGCTTTTAGAACTTCAAGTCTAAAGCATCCACTTTAAAATGTTCTTCTGTTCTCCCACATTATTATTATTATTGTTATTATTATTATCTTTTATTGTGTAAGGCATGCTATGCAATCATTTAAAAAATATTTTACTTTCTAGGCTTACTGCTCAGCAGAGCTCTGTCATCCTTTGTTTTCTCAGCAGATTTCTCTCTATGGGCACATTACTGAGCAGATTAAAAAAAAAAAGTACTACTTTTAAGATCAAATAAGCTTTTTGTCTTCCTGTTGAAGCTGATTAGTATTTCCCATTCAGTCTTTTTGACTTCCATGTTTAAAAGCAGTGGAGTACTCATTACTAGGGATATTTAGTACTTTTATTGCAGTCGAGCCTGGAGACCCCCTCAAAATCTTGAGCAAGACATCAGATAGAATTGCACTGAGATGACCACCTAATCCAGTTCCAAGTTGTATTCCTACTAGAGTTTTTTAACTCCTAGTGCTTTTAATAGCATGTGCTGGTTTTGCAACAACTTGGTCTCCATTATGAATTAACGGCCTAATCCTGCCTTCTTTATTGGTACGGGCAAACCTGTTGAAGCTAGCAGGATTGTGGCTGGGAAAAAAAAGATGGAAAAGTCAGTCTAAAAATTACCTGAATGCAAACAAACATAGAAGAAGAAAGGCATTACAGGCCAGAATTCACTGGGCATTCAGTATACATTTCCTTTCAAACATGGCAATGGCAAGATCAATTTGTATAAATACAAATAGATGCTTTGCTGGCTTAGGGTATTAAATAATGCTCAAGCGCCTTGCTTTTAAAGCAGATGATTAACTGCTCCCTCATTTGCATCCAAATAATTAAAAGCATATATTTTCCATCAGTGGGAGCGGGGATGAGGAAGTCTTTGTGAATATTGCAAATAATTTCCAACAGCATGGTGGAGAGGCTAGAAGGCAAGCTGTCCGGCTATACGTTTAAACAGGCAAAACATACAAAGTCATTTTACAATTTATGCTTTAAAAGAGTATTCATAAAAATTATTTGATGACTATTTTGCTCTCATGTCTGTACTGAATGTGTGGTTTAAACTCTGCAAGAAATACGAGAAATGCGGAAGATTACATTAAGGACGTAATACTTAAATCAGAAGTATGATTTGTTTAGGGTTTCCCTCACTCCTTTGTCATTTCTCTTCAAAGCTGTTTCTACCTTTCACTTGAAAGGAGCTCTTTGAATTTTGAGTAAATAGAAAACATCTCAAGCTCAGATTACTCGAGTGTTTTGATAACTTTGCAGGAAATTTAAATGAGATTAGAAATTGTCAAGATAATTATTAAAGATATCTTTATGTGCTATGTCATTTCAACTGTCCTTAATTCTGAGATTTGTAGTTAATTCTTTTAATGGCTGTTGGGTTGACAGAATATAGATTTGGTTTTTTACAGATTATTTTCTTGGGCCATGCTCCTCTTCCCCTTGAAGTTAATGGGAGTGTGAGTGAATCATGTTTGGAAAGCAGCAAACTGCCTGGCTTTAAAGTCCAAAATACACTTTTTTTTTTCTTTTTTTTTTTTGAAGGAGTTAAAACACTTACTAGTACAAAAAAAATCTGGAGAAAATAACTTTGTGTTTGAAAAGCACTAATAATAATAGTAGTAGTAGTAGTAATAATAATAATAATAATAATATCTTTGATAAATGCTTAATCCTATCAAACCATAGATTTTCTATTTATGTGACAAAGTGGATTAAAAGTGTAATCCATTAATAATGGTTGTGCATCAGAACAAAGGTTTTGTTAAACTGAAATACAATTTCCCATTTACAACAGATGCATAAAATGGTTACTTTGGAAGCAAATTTCTAGCAAGTCTGTTAGAGAATACTTTTGACTAGAGCACTGCTCAACACTCCTGGTCATTTAGTCTGTTGTTAATAGTGAGTGAAGATTTAGTCTTGGGCGATAGTTAATACCATGTCAATGAAACTGTGCGTGCCATTTGGACTCGGTGTTCCCTAGTACACTCTGCAAAACGGGAGCTGCCTGTTGTTGCAGCTGCCCTGGAATTGTGAGACAACTACTGAATGCAATGTCCAGCCTTGCAGGTCTGTAAATCTGGTTCTGTTAGTGTAGCTGGAGACTGCTGAGTTAAAGGTGTTAATTCAGAAGATACCTACGTGGGTATAGGTTCTTGGCATTTGCATTAATACTTGTTGCATCATGATCTAACACGAAGGGTTAAGCATGACTGTAATCCATTCCGCCAGTTACAGCATTACTAAAGGAACTGTTAGTGAGTCATATGCGACTTGAGTCGTATTTTATGACAATTGGGAAATCCACACAGCACTGCCCGCTCCCCTGGGCGCCTAAATAGCTTTAAGCACCAAAGTCTGCAAACATGAGCCAAAGCACACTGAAGTCATGCAGAGTCTTTCACTGACTTTGTTTGATTAAGGTACAAGCCACGGTAGAAGAATGCCGTGTTTGTCAGGAATTATTTTGCATTCCTCAGTATTGGCACATGAGGATAACTGGTAGCAAAGTCTTTCTGAATGAGATCAGCTGTGTGTGCTGGAGTGTCTCTGGGTTTTCAGGTATTTCAAACAGAACATGAAGGACACAAATAGAAAATGTTCAAAAAACAGTCTAAAAATGAACTGTGACCAGGAGTAGCAAAGAAGAAAGCCTACTTCCTGGGTTTTCTGCACCTATCTGCAGATTTGGCTGTCTCTGATCTAAGTAAGTGAGACACGTGCATTTGGAATAAATATCTACATGAATTAAAAAAAAAAAAACAAAAAAAAAAAAACCACCAAAACCCCAAGAAACTGCAGTGGAGGAATACCTGGGATCTGTGTTTCCAGTATATCTTCACTGCAAAAATGATCCCACTCAAAAAAATCAGCGAATGCCTGCCAGTATTGTCATTATAGTCATCAGCACAGCAATTAAGCTCCTGAAAGAAACTTATTTTCCTATTACCCGTGTCCAATGCACCTGTTTTTTACATAATTTAACTAAAGGACCAGTACTGTACAAACACTCATTAAAATAACATTACACTTGCATTATATACAAAATGTCCAGAATGCCTTCAGCTGAGATGAAATTCTCGTAAAATATAAGTGGAAGATGGGAGGAAGGAGTTTGAAGAATAGATGATGGTTATTGTCTTTAAAAGTTCGTGATCTGCCTTAAAAAACAACCAAAAAAAACCCCACCCAAAACCAAACCACAACCAACCCTCCCCGCCCCCCCCCCCCCAACAATCAAAGAAGAACAAAAGAAGAATAAAAGAAAAAAATACTAGACTAGAAGATGCACAAAAAATACAAAAGCTACAGTGGCTTAACTGAGAAGTGCATAAAGAGCAAAACTAGTCCAGTTCTTTAGATCGGACCAATATTGTATCAACTTTGCTGGCCACCTGCTTGCCTTTTGTGAAGGCCCAGTTGCCTTTCCCCCTGCCTTTACTGAAGACACGTTTTAGGTGGGTAAAAGTAAACAGGTTTCAGATTTCAGGTCTCTTTTTTTCATTACAGAAGCTGCTTTTGAGGGCAAATAATTGGTTTCATATGAAAATCCAGTGGGATAAACAATGACAGAGTGTGAAGAGTAGGACTGATAACATATTGGAGCCATAAGATAGCTGTGATACAAAGAATGAGTTTGTTAGCACTGCTAAAATGGTTACACTGTGTTTCCCTGTTTCTCAGCATGCCTAAGACCAAATTCTTTGACTTTCTGTGCTTTCTAGTCCTTGGTGGTACTTGAATGTAGCAGGAAAACACTGTAATGCCATAGGAAGTGACGGCCCCCCTGTACCAAGGAGCATCCTTGACAAGACATGTCGCATTCTGCCAGAAATATCCTTCAAGCCCTTCCGTAACATTGGGCTCGCAATGCTGACCTGCTGTGAAGGACCAAGGAAGAGCACAGTGTTGTGTGTTTTTATTACGATGGGTTTCTCTGCCCGCTATGGTGGGTCCAGCCAGCTCCTGACACTTGCCGCAGGCTGGATTTCCACGTGTCTCGGGCAGTGTGGTGCACATTTCGCAGAAGGGCTCAGCCAACGCCTGACTTGAGGAATTGCTTCTTGGGCTGAGGAGCCTTTCCAGCGGGCTGTCATAACTGAGTGCGGTGGGGTTGGTCTTGGCATCAGCCTTACCTGGAAGCATCGCCCCATCTGTTCCATTGCTGTCACTGGCGGCTAAAATTTGGACTAACTTGATTCCTGCAAGGTCAGCTCTGGCACAATCTGGGCCAGCTGCCAAATCTGTTGCCTGGTTCTACCCATGCTGCCAGTGCAAGAGCAGACAGCGTCCTGGCAGAGCTACGGAGGAGACGGGAGGCCCTTTCGGGCCAGCATCCTCCTTTTATCTCTGCTACCATGCTGTCAGTCAGGAAGCAATCCGGAATTGTTCTGGGATTCTGTGGCACCAGATGAGCTGGTGCAGGAGCCAGTGTTGGCACAGCATTAGGAGTGCCAGACAGCTTCTGGAATGGGGGATAGTGCGAATGGGGGCTCTGGAGGCACCCAGAGGTGGGTCCTTGCTCATGGAGTGCCCTTGCTGGGGAGCTGGCAGGAAGCAATCCAGCACAGCAGCACTGGATGTGGCCACAGGTACCCCCTGCTGCATCAACAATGAAAGACCATTTAAATATCACTGTATTCAAAATTAATTTTAACTTCCTTTTTATAGAGGCCATGCCTGAGTTTGGTGAAAAATTTCAAATTCTTACTTGGATCGCTGATTTCTGTATGAGCTATGTAATTTTAAAAATCTGCTTGATCAAATCTAATCAGAATACTGATACTGAGCAATTTTTCATCTGAGGGTCTTACACTGATTAAGCCTCAAATCATGACACCTTTGTAAGGTAGGGACTCAAATACCTTTCCCTTTCATTTGAGGAATTCAGATTCTTATGAAAGCATTAAGTGCTTGGCAGCATGTGACATTAGAGAAGATACTCAGCCCTAGAGAGATGAACAAATTTACCCAGATCTATTTTTTAAAAAAATGGTAATCTAAGGACAAAACTCAGAGCTCCTGAGTTTCCAACCTCAACCCCAAAACTAAAACCACTCCCTTTATATTTGTGTTAGATAGAGGAAGATAATAAAAACAAGTTTAAAGGTCAGAAGCAAGGCTGGTGGTCAAGCCAGTGACGGTGAAACACATCTGCCTGTAGTGGTTAGTGTGCTCGTGTTCAGTTTTCAAACCTAGTTGAGGGGAGGAGAGTGGAGGCACCTCATTCAGAGCAGTCATGCGTCAGAGCATGTTGTGGATTTTCTCCTTTGCATTATGAAAACAACAATGCTATGGAAAGAAATGAGGTATATTTAATAGCAAGTTTGGAAGGCAAGAAGTGAAAGATTGAAGCAGTCTGGTTTATAGCTCATGCTGACTAGCAGACTATGCCACATCCACAAGGGAAAGCAAGAAAAAAATCCTGCAGTCCCATCTCATCTCCACAAAATCCTTAGGTATGATAAAGGAGAAAGTACACATGGACCTAGTAATAAGAGAAGCAAGATCCAAGAGTAAAAATCTGAAAAGGAAAGCAGGAGAAAGGGAATAAAAGAGGAAGGGTAAGCTTAGAAAAAGGTTTTTTTAAGGGCTACTTAGTGTCACTTATTCTCAGTGTGTTCCAGCTTCTTGCATTATAAATAGTGCAGTTGACATAAGTGGGATTCTTGACACAATATAATTTTATAGTGATGGAAATCTAGGTGACCTGGGACAAATCCTTGGCTAGTATGCACCTGCACTTTATCCACTTAAGTGGAGACCAAGTGGTTTTAGGTCTGCCGGTGGCTGAAAAGGACAGTGAAATTTGGAGTCACTCGTAGGTCTCTGTGTGGAAGATGGACAGGACAGCAGGCAGCTCGGAGCCTTTCATGTCTACTCAGGAGTTACTTGAACCAAAGGGATTTGGTTATCCCTTCTTCAGAAGCAATTTTCTTCCCTTCTTGTCTTGGGTGAACCCAAGAACCTGGATCAAGCACTGAAGATGGACGAGTTAATGTTGAGTAGTGCAGGTGTGTTTGCTGCACCACTCTGCAGGGCTTCTCTGAGCAATGCAACAAAACAAGACTTGAAAAGAAGGAATTAAAATAAAGAGATGCTACAGGATTCACACTGGGTTGCAATGCTAGCACACTGGACTCTGTACATCCCAAACCTGGCAGTTGCTTTATGTGACGGGTATTGCCTCACACCTTGCTCACCAGTTTTTCCTTACAGTCTTGAATGGTAGTAGCAGACCTTCTTGTGCTGCATGCCTTTTAACATGAGTAGCTTTCATTCATTAACTTGGAGGAGAGGGTCAGCAGGAAATCAATGATGCTTTTTTTATCTAGCCATATGCAGAACCATTAAAATTAATCCACTGACTACGTTCCAGCATTGCAATTTCTTCCTTGCAACCTTTATTGCGGTGTGTCTGCCCCTGATTGTGCTACATCAGCACTTGCAGATTCGAAAGAGCAATTCCTAAGTAAATGAAAGGAGTTGCTTCTTCCCAGTCTGCCGGTTACCTGGGGTAGGAATGGGCCTGCCCCAAGGGGTGGAAAGGCCATCAGTCAATCATGTGTTCCTTAGAGCCATGTTGTGTTCAGATCCTTGGAAAAATGTATTTGATCTTCTGCCCTTTCACTGGAAACCTGTGCCAAGCTAGATTTTTAAATTATTTTTTAAATGCAAGAAGATGGAAAGACTTTTAAGACCAGACTGTTTGGATTGCAGCACAGCTTAGGGGGGAAGTATTGGAATATCTCCCTTATATACAGAGTGCCGGTTCCTCAGAAGGTAAAAATAACCCTTGAGAAGGGCACAGTGATTAAAAATGTTGAAAACAGCGGGGGTTATCAACAGGGCCAACATATTTGAAGGTGAAGAGGGATGGGACATGGAGTGTGATAATTTGCCATGTAGGAATGATGATTTTTATCTATATCTATAGATAGATAGATAGATAGATAGATAGATCTGTTGCATTAGAACAAAAGGCTCTGAAGTACTTGGGCTGCCTTTAAATAGCTTTGCTATTCCAGAGAAAGGAAGAGCTCCTGCTACACGGAGTTTACAGATGAAGTAGACAGGATGAGCAAAGGGTGGTTTAAGGGAAAAGGAAAACATTATTCTTGTTTTACAAATGGGGCAATGAGGCATTGTGAGATTGACATGATTCTCTGGAGAATTAAATTTTTAAACTTAAATGGCCCTAAACTCTGCATTTTTGCATATGTCAAAAATCACAGGAAAGATATTCTATACAAATTTGCAGAACAGTTCATCCTTAAAAAAGAAGAAAATTGTAGGATCCATCTAGAAAGATTTCTTTAAGACATTGCCAATCTACTATAGCAAATATTTCAGGATTAAATAAAAGCGCATCCACATTAAAATATGGCAAATAATATATCATCCTGGTTCAGTTTAATAGTTTACAGTATTGTGGACATTACAGTTTTACATTAAAGCAAAAAACAATCGTAGAAAAAAATCAAATAAAACTTGGCACTTTTGATTTGCAGAAATTAAAGTAGGAGATGTATTGTCATAAAAATGACCTTACCATTATCTTCAAGAAACTGTGAAGATTTCTTTGGGAGGGAGATCTATGGCACTGAATGTATTGGCAGAAGATGTAACCGCAGGTTGTTAGATTAGGGACTGGTGTTGAGAAGGTAACACCAGAGGCTGGTGCATCCTTATTAGCAGAGGCTAACTGGGGTAGGTGCCCCATGTGTTCGCTGGGGCTAAAATAATCAGTGCAATTGTAGAAGCAATGCTGCAACAACTTTTTTTCATATAGACTGCTGAGAGTTTCTGGTACGGACGGATAACTAATAAAGATATTTTGCCAATTCTATTTAGTAGCACTCTGCAACTCAAAGGCTGAAAGACAATTCTTATCAGCTGTCTCGGGATCTTGTTCTGTAAGAGGTGGCACATTGTGGTTTCAAGGTCAGATTCACATTCTGTCAGTATGTGTGAAATGGTTCTTTGCTAGGGATGGCAGTCAGAGGAGTTCAGACCTTCCTGGCACTAATGTTCTGAAAATTTGCAGTTAGTAACAAGAAAAGGGCTCTACCTGTTTTGCTAAGGGCAGGATTATCAGCACCTCTCTGCTTTTCTGGCTTGCATTTGAACTAACTTTTCTAGTCCATGACATTTTCCAGAGGGCATTTTATTCCCCTGATTCTGCTACCCAGAGTTCAAGTTTGTTTTCAGACTTGCTGTTCACCCTGTTGTCCCATTGTCAGTCTCCCGTGTCTCATATGTACAAGATGTTCTTCCTGCATCCCATTATTTCTCTTGCTGTTCTCTGCCACTCTCAGTTCATATGTGTGCCTATTTCTTGGCTTCTCTCCATACTTCATTTGTCTTAGTCCACAGGTAGGTTTCTACCTGTCTGCTTGTCCACAGCCCAGCACCCTTCCAACTTGCCAGGCAGTTCGTCTCCCCACTCCGTTCTGTGCACCTTCCTCTGGCTTTCACCATGAGCAATAACCCCTTTACTCTGGTTTTCATTCCCACCATGTCACCTCCTCACTGGATAATGAGCTCAGCACCACGGGATTTTTCTGTTACTTGGAAATTCACCTATATTCTTGTACTGGTTTTGGCTGGGGTGGAGTTCCTATGGTCCTATATTTTGGATTGGTGACCAAACAGTTCTGATAACGGAAGGATGTTCCCATCGCTGCTGGCAGCGCCTGCACGGAGCCAAGGGCTGTTCTGCCTCCCCCCAGCAGCGAGCCGGCCGGGGGGCACAAGGGGCTGGGGGGCACGGCCGGGACAGCTGCCCCCCGCTGCCCAAGGGGATATCCCAGACCATGTAACACCACGCTCCGCACATAAAGCTGGGCAAGCAGGAGGGGGGACACGCTGGGAGCGATGGCGTTTGCCTTCCCCAGCCCCGTCCCGCGTGCTGAGCCCTGCTGCCCTGGGGGGGCTGAGCCCCTGCCTGCCGTGGCAGGGGGAAGGGATTCCTCGGGTGGCTCTGCTTGGGCACGCCGCTTTGGCTTTGCCCGTTGAACTGTCCTTATCCCAGCCCACGAGTTTTCGCATTTACCCTTCCCTTTCTCTCCCCATCCCACCAGGTGGGAGCTAGCAAGGGAGCAGCTGGTGGGGCTGAGCTGCCTTCCAGTGCTATCCCACAACAAGTCTTGTTCCTTCTAGAGTTACTTCTGGCCCATCATTTGATCTTCTTTTCTGTTTTGGACTTTTTTTCATTCACTCTATGCTAAAGGTGCTATATAGTCACTACAAGTAAATAGGCTTATTATGGCTTTATATAGTTTTATTAATAGACAATGATGTACACAGAGTAACAGTTATGCCACATATTCACCGACAAAATTGTATATTCAATATGCATTCCAGGATATGAAAATGCATTTGTACATGGATAAGGACATTTACAAGTATAAGATGTGTGGTGAAGATCCATTTGATCCTCAAACTAAACTTCTGCTCACTGTTCTTTGTAAGACAGTTGTAAAATCTATTTAAACAAACAAAGGCACAGCAGAAAACTGATGCATTAATCACAGTTCTTCTGCACCTTGCACATATTCACTCATTGTTCTTCAAGTATAAATCATTGTGCATTATTGTTTTCTCACATGAAGATAAGGTCAAAACAAAAGAAAAAGAAGTTGGAACTGGAAAGAGGACGTAGACATTTAATAACAGTCCTTTTATGGGTTAGATGGGGAAGGAAATTAGAATTTCCTTCAGTGCAACAGTGCAGCAGTGTACAAAATTTCAGTTTTCTGGGAACCAAGGTGAGGTTTCAGAGAGGCGTAAACGCAGCAGTAGATTACTGGAGTGAATGCTGCTGTTAAGTGGAAAGGTTTCTGCTGTCTTTTGAACACTGCAACTAATCTTTGCATACATTGTGGGCTCTTTTTAGCAAATCATATCACTTTGGAGAGGGATGAGCCCCCTGAAAAGCAAAATCCTCTAACAAGGCAACCGAAAGGATTTGAGTCTCTGATGAAGCTCATGCTGAATTAATGTTACATTTTCAAATGCTGCTTGATGGCATGGGGGGTGGCACAGCCATGTCATTCTTATAGTGTATGAACCAAATTCTGATGTCTTAAGAGGTTCTTAGAGATGGCATCTATATCACTTAGATTTGAGTGCCTCTCAGATTAAAAAAAATTAGAATAATGGTACTTACACGTGGCTTCTATGAAGTGCTCATCATATGCGGTTCCAACAGCACTTTAAGAAAGGATGTTGGTACCGTTATTCACACTTTGAAGATTGGGAAACTGAGGCAGGGGATGCACTGTGATTTCCTAATCTGGCCAGTAGGTCTCTAGCAGACTCGGGAACAGCTACAAGGTCCCATAAATGCCAATACTGCCCCGTAATATTTACCATCTTGTTTCTTCCTCTGAATGTTGTCTGAGAATAAGCTGTCCTTGAAAGAAACTCTTGAAGTGGGCCACTTGACTTCTTTGAGAAACCTTAATAAGTCTCAATTTGAAAATTTTTTAATCCAAGACTTCTCTGATACTGAATCCTTCATACCCTTCCCAAAGTGTATGTGAAGACTTCGTGGAAGCCATGGATAATCTGGAAAACAGTATTGTTAGGAGGTAGGCAGCATGCTGATTTATTTCTTTGCATTCAAGTCATATACTGTGGTTTCTGTTACTTCAATAGCTGCCAACCACAAGGACCAGAATGAAGAGCAGGGCGAAAGCTGAGCCAGAGATGACAGAAGGAGAGCTAATATATTGGCACAAGGTCTTTGTAATGGTGCATTATCCTCCTGCGACGGCAGATTGCCCTCTCAAGGTATCTGTTCAAAGGCATTACTTGAAGATAGTCCTGTCGAAACCTGAAGTTTTAGATGGTGGTGCTTAAATGTGATTTTTATCTGTGTGTAATGGAAGAAACTATGATTAGGTGATTTGGATTTATTTTTATTTCAATAAAAACATCTTTGAGATCTTACAGATGCACTCTCTAGGACACGCTATTAACCTGTAAACAACCTGAACATAGACAAAGCTATCTGGAAACCGTGGGGGACAGAGGTTCTCTCCTTGGCCCAGTACTCGTTGGGTGACTATTGCAGTTAACGTAACAGTGAGTATAATTGCTCACACTTGTTCTGACCTTTGCATCCCGAGGCCCTCAGTCCGGCTGAGCAGATGGGCAGTATGATCATCCTGGTTGAACAGTCACGGGACGAGGTGGGTGGAAGTGTGTGACTCCTGGTGCAATTGATTGCGCTGAAGCTGTTCATGGATGAGGGTCTGTAGGAACTGGGTCTTGGTTTTTCAGGAGAATACCATCTTCCCCACGCAGAGCAGCTGCTGCTACTGATGACTCCTACTGTTTGAACACATGGAACACAGCAGCAGTGGCTACCTGTGAATGTATATATGTGTATGTAAAGAAAAGAGTAGATTGGAACTCACTTTGGAAATTCCTTCCCCTCCTGATCAGCAATACATTAACTTCAGAGCTAATCTACTCTTTAACAAGTTGGGAAAATGGTTCAGTTACAGCTGGTAGGAGGCTGAACATAAAAACACAATAGTGAGAATGAATTGCAGGGATACATTCTATGCCTTTTGACGCACATTCTTGCTTTTGGTCTTTTTTGTTATTAGCTTTAGAACTAACTTATTTAGCATAGTGAGTTTGAGAAAACTTATAATTTAACATAAAACTTTGCTCCGTAAGACAATCTTTGTGTAACTGCTGTCCAGGGCTAATTTGTTTTGGTTATTCAAATTTACTCCAGTGGCATGTTCAAGGGGCAACCCTAATCATAACACTCTTGCGCAGTGTATGCAAGCTGGTCTGCATAAACATATTATTATAGAGTTTAATATGAAATTGAGATTTTTATTTGTCATTAATTTATCTATATCAGAACTTTCCTAGACTGTCAAAAGGCACCAGTATTTTTACATAATTTACTGCTGATCTGAGGAATTATTTATGTGCTGACTTAAATCCACCCTGTTTGTCTTAAAGTGAGAAAACAGTCTTAACAGCTAATTCAGGGCAATCACTTTTTGGAAGAATACGTAGTGTGTCTTCACTGCCTTTCAGCCTAGATCAGCTAGAACAGGCTGCAAATTTCTTTGTGAAATTCTGTAAGTACCTGGTGAATGAACCTGCTCTGAGCTATTATTATACTACTGTCAGTACCCCGACTGGTATCAGCCGTTGCTGTTGTAGACACACACTGTGTAACAGCGTTGGTTTCCTTTCACCGGAGTCCTGTTGGTGGCAAGATGCTCTTCGTCCAGACGGTACTCACTTACTTTAAAGAGATGTCCTTTTGGCAGTACTGTCGGCAGGCCCCAAGCAAGTTCTCGTGGAAGTTTTCTGTTGCACAGGTTACTCATCGTGCCTCCGCTACTCTGGAAGCAATGGCTATGTTTTGCTGGGTTTTAACCAAGTAAAATTCCTGTTAAACGAGATTACGGCATAAGGCTTAATTAAGATGCAAAGAATTTCATCCAGTATTCATTTCAGTAACATTTCTGGTTTCACACCCCACCCCCCCACCCCCCCCCCCCCCCCCCCCAATTTTCCTATGCTATCACTTTATTTTTGGAAAAAAAAGTAGCTAAAGAGTATAAGCAAAGCAAAGGACTTAGAGGAGTCTATGTCCTAGTAACCAAATAAAAACTCAATTTTCCATTGAGACCGAAACTTTATTTGAACTCTCCGCTAATGCTAAATCCATGGTTATCAAACTGTTCCACAATACTGTGGGAGTGAATAAGGCAACTATTTTTCTGAGATATTGCTTGTAATTACTGGAAAAGGTAGGGATATTAGTAACAACATTCAGAAGATTTATAGCTTGTTTGCTGCTGCATAGGAGAGTAAGCGCAGATCACTGAGGGTTCTCAGTTATGAGGTCTATGAATTAAAGTTGTTATCCATAATTTATTATTCTCCATGTGCTTCTAGTCCACATTTAGTTGAAGACAAAAAGTAGACAGATGGAGTAGGGAGGAGTAACCTTGAAAGTGTAAGACTTGCTTCATATAATTTCACCCTGTCCCTGAAAACAAATAGAGAATCCTATTGTTGAAATACTTCATTGCTATTTCTCTTCAAGAGCTGGAGACCCATTCATTAAAACAAAAACTGCAGCAGCCCCCTTGCCCCGGTCCTGTGCCTTCACCATGGAGCTCCTGTGGAGATTTTGGAAGATTAGGAAAAGCAACAATGAACTTCAGGAAAAGTTCAAATCCAGCTGCCAGCTCAGTGGGATCAGCTGCTTCTGGCTTTGCAAGTATTTGCACATGCTTTTGGTTAAGTGGTGCTCCTCGGATCTGGTGCACAGGTCAGATCTAGTGCGCTTCCACATGCATTTCTAAAGTTGAATGAGAAGGAAAAGATAGCATTAGTTTGATAAATACACTTTTGTTTGTCAAATCCTAGTACGTTTTACTCACTGATTATATCTACACTGATATAGAAGTACGTGTGAGAGAGCAAGAGGAAATTGTACGGTGCTTCTCAAAAGAGTAGAAAGCAAATGTCTATAATTTATTTTAAACTGAGTTTGAGTGAACTTGATTTTCAGAATACATCTTTTAATGCTCTACCATGTATACCTTATATTAGCAGCACATCAGCTTCAATCCAGTACATCTTTCGTTCCCACAAATTTTAAACAAGTAGTAGTTTAATAATTGAAAGAAAATGTTTCCTGTGCATCTTCTTCTTTCAGTGTCTCCAAATTAGCTTCTGAACTCCTGCCCTTGTATTACATCATGCAAGTTCTGCAGAAAATCAGTAACTTCATCCTCATATAGACGTGTTGGCTGGCTGATTTTGTAGGTAATCAGGATTTAATTAGGTAACAGAATTGTTAAGTTAGAGTCTGCCTTGGTGGATTGAACCTCAACATTTTTTAAATTGCCATTAATGTTCAGAAAATGATATCGTATTTTATGCCCTGGCAGTAATTTGCTTTGCATTTATTTACTGGTTATCAATTCTTAAGTTTATAAAGCCAAAGTAACAGGAAGGGACCTGTCTGATCATTCTAGATCCTTCTGACATATATATGAAAACGTAATAAATCCCTGCCAAAAGCAGCATCCTTGTAACAGGAGAGGAAATCATCAGATAGGTAAAAAAATCAACCAAAAGGCTCCTTTTCTGTTTCAGAAAGATTCCCAAAGCTTCTACAGCAATTGTTCTAATAATTCAAATCTTGTGTCAAGACGTGGCGCACAAAGGAAAGGGACGGCTTTGACTACCGTTGAGGGACTCATTCAAAAGCGACCCTGAGCGCCACTGCTAGTGTAATGCCAAAGGGCAGGGTTCAGCTCCAGGTGCTTAGAAGTCAGGCAGCCAGGAGAGCTAAGATCCAGTTTTCCAGCTGGTGGCTGGAGAAGGACTTCTCCAGAGCAATTCGACTTGTATATTGCTTAACACAATGCAATCACAGCAGTGTTGACATCGCTTCTTGATTTAGTCTTGAAATTTAAAAATGGAGTTTCTCACCATCACATTAGTGAGATTCATTTGGCAGACCTGTTAACACACTAAAAATTAAAATAGCTGGGTTTATTATTAAAATGTATTCCTGAGCATCACATAACGCATCCTTTATCCCTGGTTTGTTTGGGTTTTTTTCTGTCTTGCCCTATCTTTCTTTAGGTACTAGTCTGAAAATACTTAGGCGTGTGCTCACTGCAGGTGTGACAGTATTCCAGACATGGCTGCTCGCATACCTGCAGTAATTGTTGTGCTCGCTGGACCTTTAAGGGCTCAGGTTGTGATGACAATAATGTGTTTTCTTACAGTGTCATGCCTGCATATCTGAAACTATCTAGATAGATGGCTTCCACCAAATCTAATGGAAATTAGCTACTTGATGTAGCTTCGAAAATCTGCACTTTGGTTCATCTTGGTGTTGAAACAGTTTCCCCTGCTGAACGATGGAACAGTGTGCCAAGTTACGGCTGTGTTTTGGTGGCAGTAGTGTAACTGCCTGCACTTGCTGTTATTGGTTTTGTATGTATGTAAAACCTTTTTTGTTTTATGTTATTACTCTTTGACTTGTTCAGTCTGGAGAAAAGGAGGCCTGGGGCAGCCTAACAGCAGCTTTATACGGAGAGGAGGGGAGGTGATAAAGAATTTAGACCCAGGTTCCTAAGGGTGGTGCATGGTGGGAGGGCAAGTGATGGTGGAGAGAAGTCTGAACAAGGGAAAAAAGATTCAATCTGGTTACCAGGACAACCATCTTCCCCAGGAGGACAGCGAGGCAGTGGAAGCAGGTTCCCCAACCAGGCAATGCTGCCTCTGTCCTTGAAGAATTTCCAGACCTGACTGAACAAAGTCATGAGCAGCCTGCCTGGCCCTCAGTAGAGTTCCTGCTTTTGACTTCCCGGTCCCTTACAACTGGATCTTTGTAATCGCAGAAGTTTTAAAATAATACTACTGGATCAGCTAAAAATGGCTATTGCATTTAGATTGCGAATGAATTAGTCTGATCAAGCAGTTCTGTATGAACTGCAGAATCAGACTCTTCCTTGATACTGTAAGTATGTTTCCTCATAGCTTCTGAGTCACTGTAGTGATGCCACATCTGACAGCGTGCAGGTGCTTGAATATATTTGCTGGCCAGACAGGTTGATTTTGTTTTTGCTGTCCAGCTGTTGAGATAAAGAGGTTGGCGATGCCTTCATAAACCATAAGAGAGAGAAGCTTAGGGTTGCAAGGGCTTTAGCTGTTAATAAATTCTTCCATTTCTGGCAACCCGCAAATTTTGTTGGAAAAGCAGAACTTAGTCAATATTGTTTTCCAAATGAGACTTCTAACACCCGAGATGTATTGTACTACAACACTTTTTTCCACATGGGGTTTTCTTTAAATCACGTATCATGGCAAAAGCCAGCTATACCTTTATTCCACAGTATAAAGCAGTGTGTGTTTATATGCTACCTTGAAAAAAATCTGCTTCTATCTTTCAATTCAAAAAGGCCCATTAAAATGTGCTTGGTTTTGCTTTAGATAAAAATAGTGAGAGAGATGGAGAGAAGCTACAGCTTTTAGGGTTTTTTTAAAGATTCTGATTTCAACAGCTGCAGAGAGTAATTATTATAAAGGCTGTAGTCCCAATTGTTTTGAGTTGATGTTGTAGCCATACTGTAGCAGATACTCAGCAGATGCAGACTGAAGCACACAACTTGAAACATATGGCAAGATAAAATCTGAAAGCTATGCTAGCTAGCTACCATAAAGATTTTGTGAGGGAAGAGAACCTTAAATCAACATAGACTTTTAAGGAGGGACAGCAAAAACATTATAGGATAGGAATGATGATACGTCTCTATCACTTCCGCATCTGTAGCTGAAATCACTGGAAATTGGAGTTACTGTGTTTTATTCTAATTGAGGGAAGCTAACAATAATTTTTTTCAAGACTTCCAAATAACACTCATAATTCCAAGCTCAATTATTGCACATTCTATTATTTCAAAGTCTTTCTTACTGTAACGATATTCCCAAGAAGGCAGAATAAAATTCCAGATAGTAGCAACAAGAAAATAGATTTCCAGTGAAATGGATCTTATTAGCTGGATAAACTGCTGAAGAAAATTTCTGCCTTTTGGAAATTGTTTAGGTGATTTCCACTTGAAGCATGATGTAAATAGCATAGCACCCGCCTTTTTTGCTGATGGACATGCTTAGTTTTAATTTCTGTGGTAGAATACATTACTGAAATGTAATTGTCATTCCTTTCATTTTAAGCATTCTGGGGCAGAAACAATCACGTGCATCTTAGAAGGCTTTTAAAAAATATGTTTTATAAACAATGCATATTTTAACATTGATGGATATAATGCCTTAAAACTGAGGACATTGCTTTCACTTGTATGTATATGCCTCCGCCATGCACAGACATTAAAAACATGCACAGACAGTAAGAATTTGTTATCCGTACTTGCCTGCCTACTATCTTGCTTTTCCATTGGCAACGACTTCATACTCTGCTCTGCTAACCATCATTATTACCCCAGTTTTCCATCTTTCCCCCTTCCACCACCCATCTTCTGTAAAATACTTCCCCGAGGTGCCTTTTCATATTGAAGCTGGTCTGACGAGCAGCAGCGGACATCATCGAACTACCTTAACATGTGGATGGCACTTTACTGTAAACTACGCATTTATGTTTTCTTCCATATATTTAGTGAACGTATTTCTTGTTTCAATAAAATGTTCACATATATAAAGGAAGTGCCAACAAAATGGATGCTCTTGTAGACAGTACAATATTTTTTTTCTGTCTCAGTACTGTTTGTGCATCACACTGATGCTTGTAGGACCGTGTAGGTTGTCTAGCATGTGGTTTGCAGCAAGATCTTCCTTTTGCGTCTGAGCCTTTATGATCTCACTTTTCTGGTTAATATTAATGGCATGTGAGTGGGAAAGACCTTATAATGCAACGTGCTGTCCCTGTCTGTATATATTAGGTGCCTGATTGCATCTTCTCTTTACCGCAACAGTTCTTACAGAAAATAATAATTTTGCTATCCATTGACCTGCTATCTTTTGCCCTTTTCAGAAACTCACCCCCAGCAGATAGCAGGGTGTGACTTTATACATCTGAAACACATGTTCACATCTTCAGAGATAAGAAACGGCATGCATCGTGACCAGCAGATATTTCATTTTGGCAAAGAATGATTTTATGTCAGATTGCAAACTGCTAGATGCTATGAATGGCAACTTTCCCTTAGAATAGAAAAAAATAAAAAAATAAAAAGGGAAAGTATACACGCTATGTCAGAAACACTTACAACATGCTGGCTATGTGTGTAATTCGAATGAAGGGCACCTCACACCTGCTGTTTGTTCAGCCGAGAGAAATACCACAAGATAACTATGACATGGCAGAATGTGACAGCATGTGGAAAGCCTTTACATCAATATATTAGAGTCTGTATTGCTTACCCTGTGAAGCCCTTGATGGCGGGGAGTGTGGTTGGACCGAGACATTGTCTAATCTTTGACCTGGGTGGGATATCTGCCTTTTTAGGAACAGGTAGTCAAGGATTTTGGATGAATCATTCAGATGTTCTGTTGACTTTTTTTTAATCTGAGCAGGAAAACCAAATGTGCTTCCAGAAGTCCTGTGATAAAGTACGAAGGAATGGTCTTTGCAAATGTAGGTAGGAAAACTGGTGAGAACTCTGCTCTGTGCTTGATTGAGTCCAGAGAGGACAATTTGGGTTAAATAAATGTATGCATATTGTCATTATTAATATTATTTTTGTAACCATTAGTACATTCATTATAATAATTTTACGGTTACTAGTAGACACATTACTCTAGATATATTTACCAAGACATCCTGTTTGTTAAGAGTTTCCCTACTGTACGGTTTTATAGGGGGAATAAAGCTTGTAAAGCAGATGAAAAAGCAGCTGGAGAAAAGTGAAATGAATATGGATTTTTTCCTTTGTTGGACCCAGGTTGCCTCCTCCATGGAATTTACCGAGGCTGCAGATGTCACATCTGACTGACAATTCAGTTCAAACCGTCGTGGAAGGCTGGATCAAGTCTTTTATGAAACTGCAGTCCTACATGAGTACTGGCTGTGGTTGGGAGCTGACTACACGGTGTTCCAGGGCAGAAAGCTGAATCCAGCACTTCCTATTTCTCATTGCTTGTCATTTGCATCCATCTATGAATTTGAGAGGAGAGCCCATGTGTTTTCAGGGTTGTGCCTTTCTATGCTCTTTTGCAATTCTACCCTTGATGTAGCTGCAGTATTAAAGGGTTTTGGAAGAAGGATTAGTGCCCCATCCTGCACAATTAACATAATTTACATATCTGGCCCTGGTTCATGGTCTGTGGGAGTGAATGGGTAGTGTCCCAGCAACTTCAATGGGTGTTTGAATCAGGCTCAGAGTAGTAATGGTAACTGCATGTGCCTTTGCAGAATTGAGAGCTATATGCCATAGTCAGTGAACCATTAGTTAACACACGCATACAGAAAATATACAAGTAGTCGACGTTAAGAGCAGTGTTCACCTTTTCTCTTCCTGAAAGTCTTTCTTTCTTCATGTCTTAGAGAAAAATGTCACTCAATTAAAATTGAAATCAGTAAGTCTTATTGGAGTGGTCATCTTAACCAATGCGTGCATTTTACATATATTTTTAAAAGAGCAAGATCTTCTTTGTTTACATAAATGGATAATTTCTGTGTTATTTGTGTCCTTATTTTCAGTCATGGTGAAGACAATGCAGCCTTGGTGCTCAGACCTCATTTTTCAGAAGGAAGTTCAGGCATAGCAACATCAAATCTAGTCATGTAATCAGCATACCCTGCAATATTACTTTAGGGACAGTGAAGTTCATAAATAAGAAAAACGTAGTAGTAAGAAGCAGCATTTTTAAAAGGGAAGCACTGTTTAGAAGAGTAATGATTAAGTGAGTTGGAAATTATGTTACTCTTAACAAAACAATTTGCTGAAATGCTTTGAAAATTGAAATGCCAGCAGGCAATTTGCTTTGTTTTGAAATAGGCTTCAACATTGCCTTCTGCCACTGTGACGGCAGGAGGAGGGAGGCGTGTATACAAACACATGCATATGTACAGACAAATAAAGGCACACACACGCACACATCTACATATTGCTTATGTGCACACACATTTGTGTGTAGAGATAATAATGCTTTCCTTTGTATCATTTATGTTCAGCTCTTCAAACCTGATCTGTGGTGTAGTAGCGACTCTACCTTGGAGCCTCAAGGCAATTGCATAAAGGAAGCAAGGCTCTTCTTACAAAAAAAAAGATATCTTAAAACATGGTGTTAAAGAATTTCAGTAGGCCTGAATGTAGTTTGACGGAGCCTCTTCCAAGCTCTTTGTCTACATATGGAACATCTCAGGCAAATAGCAACAGCAAACAAACCACTTTTGTTGAGTTGTACTACAGGGGCTAGTCCAGAGTTTTAGTCAAGAGATCTGATAAATTCATTATTGAGGTGGGAAGAAGATGTGGAATGGAGAATAAAGGACATATAGCATAAAACTGTATGAGTTTCAGAGGAAAACTGTCAAGAGTCAGGTTTTCCAGCCTAGAACTTAGGATCCTGTAGATCCACCATTGTCTGTGCCTCCCTTTCTTCCTTTGGCTAGATTAAATTCTCACATACCGTTAGTGGTAAATACTGGAATCCTTTACTATCAGTTTCTCCAGTTTCTCCTGTTATGTTCATGTTTATAGGCTTTGGACATGCTGAATTGGGCTCAGCCCTGCGGCTCGAAAGGTGTTCAGAGTATTTGGAAAGAAACCAAAACACATGGGAAAGTGCATTTATGTGCAACACACACGTGAAAAGGATCCCAAGTGTAGTGAGGAGGCTCCAGCAGGGGAAGTGGAGGAATGGGACCGCTTGGGGATGGCTCCTGTCCTTGCAGGGGCATTTGGCAACTGACCTTCTCTAGATGTCAAAACCATTCTTCCTGCTCTTCCTCTCAAAGCTCAGACTCGGGTGCTCTCTGAGCTTCTCTCAGCGCTGGTATTTTGGACTTTGGGTGAGCGATTGTGGCGTCTTGTTCATAACCACCCGAGCTAACACTCTGGGGGCTTATCCCCACGTGTGGACATCTGAAAATCAGATCTCAGAAGCACACAAGTGAGGTGGAAGCAAGTTGGCCAAATGTGTGTCATAGGCTTCCAGGCCCTAGGAAAGAAGAAACATTGTGTGCTGCCTTGCTAGCACATACGCAGCTCACACAGCAGAGGATGTCCCTCCAGAAAGGCTACGCTTCCTCATGCCTTCAGGAGAATCGCTGCAGTCTAAACTTATGCAAAGCCCCTAAAATCTGTCTCTTTTTCTTATTGTTTGGGATCTAGTAGTACATTAGTAGGTTAACATCAGTAAGTTAAGGCCAGAGGTGGTGGTCCAAGTGTGGGGTTGTTTTAATGAGAGGTGCCAAAGTGGTGGGAGCAGTACAAGGAGGAAGACTGTTGCTTATGTGCTGCCTTGGCTGATGGTTTATCTGATAGAGAAGTAGCCAAAATAATCCCACCATGCTTCCTCCTCTGACACTCGGTTAGACAAGATAATCTACACCTTGATTAAAGAAAACCTATATTAAGATAAGGTAATAGGACATCTTGCAGAATATTTGTGAATATCATGCTGCCTTTATGGCATATAAACAACTTATCAAAAATGCTTAATTTCAGTGGCTGTCTGTACATCTTCAAAGAACTGGGAAAACATTAAATCTCATAACCTGGCTGGGAGCAGGAAGGGTATATATTATTTTTATAATCTCTTGCTTTTATGAGTGAAAATATTAAAGCAGGTTGCAACCCTTTGTGCTCAAGAGGTGTAACTTGTCACTTCGTACCTTTTGCTGTTGGAATTGATATAAGGCTGCTTGCAGACTAAGGGGCTATGCAGCATGAATCCGGGTGGTATAACTTGGTGCTGCCTTATTGCCTTGCCAAGGGCAGAAAAGGAATCAATGTCAGAGCCAAAATGGGAATTCAGACGTTCCAGATGATAGTTGCAGAAGTATTGATGTGGTATGTTTATTCTGCCCTTCCAGAGGCTTCATATAAGCCAGTTCAGACAGAGGGACTAGGATAATATCTTTGGGTCTCATCCTACGCACCTCACCCACTCCTGGCCGAAACCCTCACCTCTGTACTTTGTCCCATTTAATGCAAAGTGTTTGTGTGTGTGGTTCAGATGCTACCTACAGAGTCCAGAGTATGCGCCTCCTGCCAGCGCCGGCTGCCCCGTTACTGTGCCATGCGACTGCCACAGCCCATCCTTTGTCAGCAGCAGCTCGGAGGGACAGTCCTTCCTAATTTCAGCAGTTAGGGGCAGGAAGGACCAGAAGATTAGCTATGAAATCAGGACACCAAGCATGGGTCCCCCTGACGCTAACTCCTCTGGGGTTTTCCTAGCTGATGCATGCGTGTCGGTTGGTTGGATTCACCTACACCTTCAGCAGCTTGAGCTTTCTTCCGGACTAGAAGATTCCAGAGCCACATTGTGGGGAAGTGGCTGCTTATGGCATAGTTCCCCTGAAATTAGGACATTAATTCTGGTTAGGAAGCCCAGGCTGCTCCCTGACAATGCCGTGCAGAGCATCTGTGCAAGCTGAGGCTTCTGCCTGCAGCATTTCAGTGATGGGAACAAATGTACCTCACCAAGAAATGACCCTTGGGACAACAGGAATCTGTCAGAACCTCCTCACACAGCTGTTTCTGATGCAGACATCATATTTTGCCTCAGAAAGTGAAGTTCTTTATCAGTTCGTAGGCAGCTTGCTCTAGCTTTATGAACTTACTGGAAAATTCAGGAAGTTATTCAAAGATGTGAGCAATTTTGATACTGCACTCAAGGCAATAATTGGCTCTGTACCAACTTGTTCTTTTATATTTTATTGAAACAGTGAGACACCCTATGTGATAGACTTTGGAGATATTTCTTGATTTATTTTTTCTCCTATTATTCTATCAATACTTTTAGCGTGGCTTTTTTGTCAAAGTATGGAATAGATCCTCATCTTTCACTTCTTTCTGTAGGTCTCTGATTTAAAACAGAAATAACACATGATGGGCTGAAAGACATTTTTGGTAAATCCTATTACTATTCAAAAATACCTAGTTATCTGCTGCCAGCACAGAACAGACATTAAAAAGAGTTGGAGGGGATTTGTAGTAAACCAGAATAAGAAGCCTTTCCTATAACATCTCATTAGAAGTCTTTGTTACAACATCAAATTACGTTTACACTATAATTTAGCTTACATATCATCCTTACCTTACATATCATACATAAAATAGGTTGAATGCAAATTCCTTTTGTCCATGAGGAAATGGCTTCAAATGCGCGTTGCAAAAAGCACAGAGATGTCTGAGCTAGTTTTAAACCCTCTTGTCAGGGTAGACACCTGTACTACCGTAGTTGGATTGCTTCTGTACTAATTCACATAGCTCTACAGTACATAGATTTATTCAACAGTGTCCCCGAGTAATAGACTGCATGCATGGACACACCGTACCAGATGTATTTCTTATATTGTAATAGTTTTCTCATCTGGTCACAAATGTTATTGTGTAGATTTTGATATTTTCCCCCAAACAATGACCCAAATTATAGCGCGAGCCAGAAAACTAATACCAGACAAGTTTCATCAAAATACTTGGGAGTTTTTGCCATTAGCATCAGTTTCTGTCCGCCATGCTTTTTAGGAAAGATACCTTTGGACAAAGCATGAGGGCAAGCAGGGGCACGTCTGGTGGGAGTGCTGACCAAGTCATGCTGCTCAGAAGGAAGAGGATAAGTTTTCTTAATCCTCTGAGACACTGCACATCTCACCTTGCTCCCAGAAGGTAAGGGGAAAGGTCTTTGGCCCCAAGTTACGAATGGATACCAAAAACCCGGGAAGCCCCCTTAAGCCTTACCCTGGGCCAGCCACACAGATCCTCCTCGTTATTAAAATCCCGCCCTTGGAGTAATTTTGGGGATTAGGAGAACAAGTTTTCAAATATGTTTAATTTTTTTCTCAGATCAAATGGTATGAAGTATGGAATTACTGTCAATGTTGAACACTTTATTCAGTGTTCCAGCTACTCTAGCTACATGTTGGAGCATCGGCTTTCATTTTAAATTAAAGTTTTCATTTTGCATGTTTTTCTTTGCGGATGTTACCTGATGGCTTTTTCAAATGGCAAGGCCAAACCGTGAAAAACTTCTCTCGTAGGGAAGCCCTTGTAGGGCTTTTAAGGCTTCCAGAGCCGTTTTTGGTGGGGGTTCAGCAGCTCTGTACATTTTCTGGTGCTTAACTCACTTTCGAGATCTGAACAGATAACGCTGAGTAACATAAAAGGAGAGAGAGGCAGGCTGGAGAGATGCTTCAAAGCGCAGCTCTAAACAAAAGAAGTATGGGGTCCTCAGCCTGTCCGCTTCGCATTCCTGTTGTAACGATTTCAGTTCCTTCTGCTTTCCTTATCTTGGAAAAAGAGATAGCAGTGCTTGCTTACCGCACACAAAGGCTGCAAGAATTAATTGATTTAGACATACAGGCTGCTTTTGAAAGCCTGGAACATTATTAATATGAACCACTACCTGCCGAAGGCATGACCAGCTAACCACTGCGCCCTCCATGACAGTGCTTTACGGAATCACTGCAATTACTTCCAACCTGCAAGGATTAAGGAGGCCAAACAGAGCTTTCTATTCAGCCAATTCTTTTTCCACTTTATCCCCAAACTGCGCCTCTCTTCTTGCTTTTGCTCATCAGCATTCAGCTTCTAGCCAGGGTGCCTGTGGGATCTGCCTGGCTGGCGCAGGGTGAGACTGTAAGGGGCTTCCCAGGTTTTTAGTATCCCTTTGTAGCTTACTCAGGGCAAAAGACCTTCCCATTAGCTGCATTGTCAAAGCAGAAATTCACACTGCTATTTTTAATATCTGTAGAGCAGTTGTATTTCCCTGGGGCTCCTGGAGACATTTACCCATCTTGGGCTTCCTTCCACAAACCACTGTGGCAGCACCGCTGTGGCCGTGGCAGCTTCACTGGCCTCGAGTCCTGACGGTTGCTTCACACTTGTAAGTAGCACTGTACCAGTGTCAGGGGGTTGGGATTTTTTTTACCCCTAATTGCTTCCAGCTCACCCCTGCACAGCAAGAAAATATTTCTGCGCCTTGCTGATCTTCTGGATTGTGCAGATACTGTGCCATTGGCTTTAGTACCATATTTTCTGTGCCTTCAAGCTATTTTAGTATTTTTCGTTCCTCTCTTTCCTTCCGCTTCAAAGCTCTGCAGTTCTGCTTTGTTGGACAAGTCACATTCCAAGTGGAGTTAAAGTTAAGAAATAAGTCGCTGACAAAGATGTGTATCTTTTATATGAAGTAAGTGTAGCAAGCCAGCACGTTGCTTTAGCTTTCGCGTATACGTTCACTGTAAGCAGCAGTTAAAATAGTTTGGGATGGATGATTTCAAGTGTTTATGTGGTTGAATAGAAACACTTTGTAGGGAAAAGTAGTTTAATCAATGTTCTGAATGGAAAAAAAAAAACATTTTGTTGTTTTGTTTTCGGAACACTTTTGCTGTATTTTCTCTTAATGTTAACATTTTGATTCTGTATTGTAGTATGCACATTTTATAGATTATTGTGTGTATGTATTTGATAGAAATTTGAACAAATTGGTTTGATGAGCTTGTGCTACTGTTCCATGAATGCATTTTTCTTCTTTTTACATTATTTTGGGTGGGAGAAAACCCCCAAACTGTCATCCTTCAGTCCGAAGGCACAGCAGGCGAAGCACCGTGGTGCTATTTCTCATGGATTAGGAGACATAGTGGACCAGCGTGTCCTGGCACACAGCTTTTGAAGAGTATTTCAGATTTACTTCATTTCGTTGAAATCTCTAGAAAATTCCTGTCCTTTTCTCCATTAACCAAGACTTTACAATTTCAAAACACCACAATATTCTAGAAAGGTCTAGCAATTTATAAAAATGTGCGGTTATTTTATTTATCAGCAACGTGGCTTGGGGACAGACTGGTGTAAGTCAGCCGATATGAGTCTAGCGCTCCAGTACTCTATGACATTTAAGCTCTGATAATTTATATTTTTCTTGCCATAGTCCAAAGTGAGAGGCGTTTCAGGGATTCAGTCATACTCGGTTGTGGACTACAGCTTTATATTTTTGCTTTTCACTCGGTAAAGGCTGGAGAAGGGATTTTATGACGAAACTCAGTCTGGGCTTTTCTTCTGGGGAAAATATTTCCATATTTTTTTCACGCTCGTGGATATAATAACTCATCCAAAATTCAGGAAGAATAGGATGCAGGTCACAATCTTCAAGCAGAACTGTTGCTGCAGTTGCCAGCACACCTTTTGGTATACGAGAGGAAGCGAAATGTGGTGACGAACTTCAGTTCTGCTTTACCCCCCAGGGGCTGTCGCAGGCTGGCCCCACACACAAACCTGGACGAGTTTAATCACACCTAAACTTTTGCAACGTGTTAACTCAACAAGCATACTTGTGTTCACAATTACTCCTCTGTCACTCTGAACATGAACGGCCTCAGCTTAGATTTCCACACATAAAAATCAATTATCTCCAATTTTGTCTGCAATTCCACATAATGATTCAAACCTTTTCAGAGGAATTTCAGGCATTTGATTCAAAATCAGTTTATCTGGCTGAATTTTTAAATGGAGAGGAAGGGATGGAATTGTGATTTTTTTTACTCTCCACAGAGTTGTAGGAAGAACTCAGGCATTTCACAGTCAAAATATTACGTTGAAATACTGCAGATATTACAATATTTTGATGAGACCTTTATTAAAATGTGCAGTGGCTTTTAAACTCTGCTTAGATATTTAACTGGATTCCAAAGTATCATTTCACTTGAAGCTTTCAATAAAATCCTAGAAATGTTATTTCATCATTTTGTCATGTTTAGGAATTTTTAATTAAAGATTTCTTCAAATTACATTTTGACATTGTTAATACAGCTCTTGTTCTGTGAATAATAAGATAGAGATAAGGGAAAGATAGTAGTGTTATATTGATTGCTTACATTTTGTTGCAAGTAAATGCTCTGCAGCTTTTATTTCAATCCTTAGTGCTTATCAAGAACTTCTGGTTGAGTCTGATACACATGTGAATTCAATATCCTTTTTTGGGGGGTGGGGGTGTCTGCTATATCAAAATACCGCGTGTAGCCTTTGAATCCTTTTAAAAACGAGAAGGCAATTTTCTTTTGGACATTTTGACTAAGGTTTCAGGGTCTGATAATTGTTCGCAATTGCATCTTTTATAATAAGTTAAATATAGCAGCTTTCACTTGGGAGTTTAGAAATGCTTCACAAATTGCTTGCTCTGGCACAGTTTGGTGGGGGTTGTTACCGTGTTTGTGGGCAAAACGTGGCAGCATGCTGCTTCCGCGGCCTTTGTCACACGTGCTGTCACCCCTAAATATTCCTTCTCCTCCAATCGGTTTCTGACCTGAAATAGTTGTTGGTTCAGAAAATCAAAGTATTTTGCACGGAGAGGTCAATGATGAAGAGCACGCATGCTTTTGAAGGCCACAGGAGGCCATGTGAGTGGCCACGTTCATTGCTGCTGTGGTTGCTGCCATCAAAATTTGGGCGCCAAGGGTCTGGAGCCCTGGCTCGGTGGCCAGGCTGCCAGGGGCTGGGTGCTGGGTGCTGGATGCTGAGTGCTGAGGGCTGGGGGCTGGGTGCCAGGGGCTGAGCGCCGGGTGCTGGGTGCTGGGTGCCAGGGGCTGGCTGCTGGGGGCTGGGGGCTGGTTGTGAGGGGCTGGCTGCTGGGCCATGGGTGCCAGGGCCTGGGTGCTGGCTTCTGGGTGCCGGGTGCTGGGTGCCAGGGGTTGGGTACTGGGTTCTGGGTACCAGAGATTGGGTGCTGGGTGTCAGGGGCTAGGTGCCAGGGGCTGGGTGCCAGGGGCTGAGTGCTGTGTACCGGTGCTGGGTGCCAGGGGCTGGGTGCTGGGTTCTGGGTACCAGGGGGTGGGTAGTGGGTTCTGGGTACCAGAGGTTGGGTGCTGGGTGCTGGGTGCTGGGTTCTGGGTGCCAGGGGCTGGGTGCTGGGTGCTGGGTGCCGGGGGTGCTCCACGCCTGCCCCATGCCCAACGAATGGCTAGCTAGGGGTGCCAGCAGGCAGGGCTCAGCCTGCAAACCACAGGTGTCTCCTTCCACACTGTGCTCCTCGTCTCGGTTTCATGGGCGGCACGAAGGTCAGGTGTTCTTGAACTGATAAAGGAGCTCTTGAGAGAGAATTTGCTTGACCATCCATATGATGAATGGCTGAAAAGAAATCAAGAAAAGCTGAGCTTCAGCTTGGCATTCAGTAAAAACACAAATGTACGTTTTGTGCCAGACATCTGTGTTTGTTCCAAGGAAAGCCCTAGGAAAGAGGCTCTGGCCTTTCTCCACCTGGAAGCTATGAAAAAGGCATGAATGCTCCATTTGCTTTTTACTTAGTGTGTACTGTGTTATGTCCCAGGATACTGGAAGCTTTTAAAAGTGGAGCAGTGTGTTGCTGTTCAGACCCTGAGCTTTGCTGATCACCAGGTGCACTGTGTGGGTTCCAAACCTCTATCCCAAAGTGTGCCCTGGCCAGTGTTACTTTCAGTATTTCTTGCCTTCTGGCTGGAAATAGGGAGGGTATGCCCTCATGGCAGTACGTTTTAGAATGTTGATGTATACATGCCATTACAGTGTTCTGAAGGAGTGTGTAACGCTCTCGGTATATGCAACTAAAGGTTCTCTGTGAATTCTGCCACTCCTTTAAAATCTGCAGCCCTTTGGTGTGATACGCGTCATGATCCATGTTCACTGGAACACGGGTGAATCTTTGCTTCCAGTCCCTTTGTGCTTTGTTGTTCTCTTGCAGATGAGCATCACCTTCCTCTTCTTGTATAAAGAAGACCTCCAGGCTGGCTGCTTTATTTGCTTGCTTGTGTTACAGTCTAAAAATCCAGATCTTGCCTATTCTGAAAGACTTCTCGACTGAGTGAGAGCATAGCAAAATTCACATCACATCACAGGGTGTTCACTTTAAAGAACACTTTGGTTTGTTTTTTCCAGCCTCTTGTAAAGAAGTAGAAGAAAAATTGTCTTTGTTAAAGCATTCCTTTCTTCAATTATCTCTTGTAGGAATTCCCAGTTCGCATCTCTTTATCATCCAAATGATTCTTCTACAAGAAAGGTTTCAAGCTCATTTTTTGTCTTTCTTAAATCACATTTAATTCCCAATGATATGAATGGAACCTCGAGACCTGGCTCATGTTTTGGCAGACTGAGATGTTACAACACCTCTGGACAAAACAGGAAAATACCATAAAGATGATTCATTTAACCATTTTTAGGGCATCTATAACAGTTTGCTTGATCTTGAACATACAGAACCTAAAGTAAAGATGAGCATGTATTAATCAGGTTGCTAGAAGAGGAGCAAGATTATAATCAAATGATAACCGCCCTTAGGAAAGAAAGAAAAAAAAAAAGACCAGCCTGATATATGAAAAAAAAAAATGGTGGGGCAGAGGCAGGAGGAAACAAAGCAGATGGTATTCCTAGTATTTTCTTGCATATGGCACTTCAGTAGATTCCCTTTAAAGAAAGCGATAAATTTGAGAAGTGAGGATGCTCCCTGCATTCCAGCTGGGCTCTTGCAGCCCCCCATAAGGAGGGGGTTGTGGCTGAAGACAGCAACAGAAACACAGATGCAGCTGAGCAGGCCTTGGTTTCTGGTTTTAATGTACCCTGTGAAAAACTACCAGCCTATTTCCCCAAATATCCTTAATTAAGTGAAAAATGGAATTTTCCAGAAATTGTTATAGCAGCCCAGATTCTGCTGATCAGGTGTGTATGGGTTGTTGCATAAGAAATCAGTACTTATGCTGCACCATGGAACTGCTCCATGCATAGACATCTGCATTTGTTTTCTGAAATCCAGAACTAAAATAGGGGATGGAGACTGAGGCCAAAGGGGCCAGTGAGCAATGGGACCGCACTAGAGTTTCCTAAAATTGTAACCTGTTTTGATGGATGTTTCAGGTGTTAATTTAGAGGGGAGTTAGATGTATAAGTTCAAATGATCTTGTAATATTGGAGAAAAAATTACACACCTGCCCCGGGGAGCTGCTGCAGGGGGAGTCTTGGGTATGAAAACCATGTGTTTGATGGAGAACTTGGGTATGAAAGCCATGTGTTTGATGGAGAACTTCAGCTGAAGGCCAACCTGAGTCTTGGGTGGCCAAACCTGGCTCATTGGTGTTTGTTGGCTTCTGTCAGCTGTCTGTGGCACTGACGTAAACGTAACTATGTCAAGGTATAAACATAGCTCTGCATCGTTAGTTCAGCTAATTTATCTCTGGGAATGGCCAGGCAATGATAGCTGGAACAAACTAGGTCCTGGCATAGTCTTTTAAATACATTTTACAGTAGTTTGAATATCTTGTCTATTCAAAGGCCTTTTTGTCTTGATACAATTTTTAGTCAGGTTAGGAGCTACTAATTAGCTAACTTAAAAAAGAAAAACAACTAAAAACTGCAACCAACCAACCTACCTCCTAAAATTCCAGGTGTCAATGACGCATTTCAAGGATGTTTAGGCCAAATTCTTGAAATTTTCTGAACCCATACCCCAGGTGTGTGCCTGGGCATCCATTCAGCATGCACAGAAATTGCATGTCTAGCTACAGTTCTGGCACTGGCCAAGGTCTCTCCTGGGTCGCCACGGTGCGGTGTGGAGTAGCTCTCTAGCACCTTTGGTACCAAATCTAAAGCAGTGCAAAACAGGTGGGCACAGATTCAGAGCTATGTTTGAGTCAGAATGCTACCGTTTTGAGTGTAAAGGTGTTTTATTTGAAGGAAAGCTGATATTTCTTAGAAAAAAATAAGGCTTCATTTTAAACAAAATTATTATTAGAAATAATTACATCAGAAATATTACTTTTGCCTGTGTAGAGACAAGTATATGTATTTTAGTGATAAAATTTAAATTATGTCAGAAAGCATATTTTTGTAATGATTATGAGGGGTTACATGACAGTAGTTATTTCATTATTCATCTTCAATATTAACAATTTATTAAACTGTAATAAAAGTACTCAGCCTCATCCTTTGCAGGCTGAAAGTTAGGACAGTGAAATGTTATCCTTGAGACCTATTAAAGATGCAGAGTTAGGAGAGTGTAAAAAAGAGGAGAAAGTTAGGATATTTCTGAGAATGTAATGATGACAAAAGAAGACTATTCGTTAGACAGTATTTTTATTTGATCTTCTGTCTGATTCATTAAAAGTGCCTATCTGGTCTTTATACTACACCTGAGTTTGTGCTAAAATACAGCGCGGGAAGGCAAGAAGCATTCTCCAGACACGCTGCTAGAGTGAGATGTGCGTCTTTTGTCTGGCCTGTGCCCTTGCCAGCTGGGTGACACACCGCCCCTCATGCCTGCGCTGAGCTCAAGCTCTGGCTGCTTCGCCTGTTTGGCTGTCAGCTCTTCAGGGCAGGACCTTCTGCTGGCGTGCAAGAAAACAGCCGGGTTATGTGCTTGGTAACCGCAGCTCTTGTTTCTTGAATACTTCTGCAACACAAATAAAAATAGTCATGTTACTAAGTATAAAAATTAGATATTCAGAAAAACACAAATCCCAGCAAGACCACCTCATCTCCAGCTGGTGTCCTCCTGCATCTCAGCTCAACATCAGTGGCATCCTTCTGCAGTCCTGTGTTCTTCAGGATACTGCTTCCCAACAAAAGCTGGAGTTTCCTGGGCTTTGAGCCTGCGGAGCAGAGCAGAGCAGGAGGGCTGAGCTCTTCGGAAATGGAGTCCTCTATTCTGCACCATGCCTACTTGTAGAGTTGGTAAAAGCAACGTTTGTTGGACTGAGCAAAGACAGGAATCTGCTGGTCAGGGTCTGGTGTTGGCAGCGTCAGCTTAGCTCCCTCACTACTCACATTAAAATAAAAGGTGATCAAAAGGGTGGCCGTAGTCTCTGCAAAGGCCAGACTAAATATGAGTGCATGTGTTTGAGCTAGAGAGCAATTGGTCCTTCCAGGATATTGTTACAACAAAAATGTTGACTTCATTTTTTTTAATGTGTGTAAATTCTTCAATAGTGCCTAACTTTTCTGCAGCTGTTTGGAGGGGGAGGGGGGTGGAAATCTCAGTGCTTCACAAAGGAGTTTTAACTTTACCTTAATTTTGCAGCCAGTCACCACAGTGTGCAGAAGGGACGTGACACACCTTAAGGGTTACATGACCTTACAAGGGGAAATGTGTCGGGTTTGTCTGGGACAGAATTAATTTTCTTCATAGCACCTTGTACGGGGCTACGTTTCGGTTTTGTGCTGGAAACAGTGTGGGTAAGTCAGGGATGTTTTCATAATTGCTGATCAGAGCCTGCACGGAGCCTCTTCTGCCTTTCCTCCCCAGCAGCGAGCCGGCCGGGGGGCACAAGGGGCTGGGGGGCACGGCCGGGACAGCTGCCCCCCGCTGCCCAAGGGGATATCCCAGACCATGTAACACCACGCTCCGCACATAAAGCTGGGCAAGCAGGAGGGGGGACACGCTGGGAGCGATGGCGTTTGCCTTCCCCAGCCCCGTCCCGCGTGCTGAGCCCTGCTGCCCTGGGGGGGCTGAGCCCCTGCCTGCCATGGCAGGGGGAAGGGATTCCTCGGGTGGCTCTGCTTGGGCACGCCGCTTTGGCTTTGCCCGTTGAGCTGTCCTTATCCCAGCCCACGAGTTTTCTCATTTACCCTTCCCTTTCTCTCCCCATCCCACTGGGGGGGAGCGAGCGGCTGGGGGGGCTGAGCTGCCGGTTGGGGCAACATGATGGGGAAACAGAGCACAGATCCCGGGGGTCCCAGCCCCTTGCGCAATCCCTTAGATCAGACAAGAGATGTGATTTGAGGGTCAGTTATGTCTAAACCACAGTGCATTGCTTTGAAATAATCATTTGCCACGCTGGAAATTTCCCAGGCTGGCTCTTTAGAACAAAGGCTAAAACTCTACCATGTTATAAAGTCGCTTTTATGTCGAGTAGCTTCCAAAATTTAGGGGGCACTTTGTCTTGTTTTTATTTTATGAGATTGTGTGACAATGAGGAACTCACAAACTAAGAGGCATTGATATTTATTCCTGGAGGCAGCATTGCAACCACCTCACGGGGGCATAGCCCAGGGCAGGGGGAAGCCAGGAAGGCTGGTGGTGCCACGAACCCAGCGTAGCTGTGCCTGTGCCCAGGATCTTGCTGCGACCTGTGGTACATCTGCTTCTCAGAAGGAACAGGGAGAGTGAACACCCTGCCATTTCTGAAAGTACTGTGGGTAGGAAAATTAGATTCATTTCATTTCCATCTCTATTAAGCTATGTTGACAAACCAGACTATTGGCCATTTTTGTAGAAGATTAGTAATTAATTAGGTAGCCTAATTATCAGAACTACTTTAGCCTCCCAAGAGAAAATTATTAGAAATCCATTTCCACATATTATTTAAAATAAAAATACTGAGCAAAGATTTTATTGTCTTGGCCAATGGTTTGCAAATGAATCACAGAGTACAATGCATTGCTGTTTGAAGTTGTATTTGGTGGCTTTTAATAAGATCCTGCTGTTTATGGATCAGATGGAGCATAATCTGTTTATTTACTTTTTCCTGCGCAAAGCATCACTTTAATGCCGCTCTGCTGAGACTGGCAGGGACTGGCAGAGAGACAGTTGCATCATTAGAGCAAAGGTGCCAAAAGGCCTGTTTGGCTCTTTCAAATCTCTAGTTCTTCAGCCCCGTTTATGCCAGCAGGCAATATTTATTAAATACTCTGAAAACCAATTCAGTCGATTTAAATTACACTGGCAGCATAAAATTGTGTGTGATTAGCGGGGAGAGCTGCTGGTCTGAGCACAGGGCAGGTTGCAGGACTCCTTAAAGTCTGATTGCTGGGCTAACTGCAGGTCTCAGCGCCTTGCTTTAGACTTGCCAACACGAATGGGCACGGGGAGATCAGAGCCTGTGGTCCTCTGCATTGCCTGGATGGAAACCAGCCCTGGTTCCGACCTTGTGGAGACGTCCTGCTTGGGTGTACCAGTCTGAAGGGCTAAGGACAGCCACCCACTTGGCTGCAGCGGTGCTCCAGGGTTATTGCAGGGCCATGGGGGTTGGGGGGTTCTCTTGTAAGTCTGTGTTCTCCTGTAAGTGTTCAGCTACTGGATAGGACCTTTACTACCGTGCAACAGAGATTATCTTCCTCTCCCTCCTGCCGTGGAGTAGGTGATGGGGCTTTGTACCCCTTGGAGTTCCAGCCGCCGTTCAGTGTGCTCGTAATGATGGGCAAAATCACGCTGGAAATATTTCTCAAGGGCTTGAAAGAGAAATGGCTCTCTGTGTTGCTTCATGTCCTTTAAAACTGTTGCTTTTCACTTTTAAGGATGAAAATGCAGCTTGTTGCTGCTCTTGAGAGCACCATTAATCAGGTCTGACTGAATGCTCATCGGTTTGGTAGATTTATGTGTATTTATTGTCATTGTAACATTTGTGGTGCAGTTACATCCATTACACAGAGTCCGTGCAAACCTAGGCAGATGCGGATTCAAGGCTCGTCAGGTGTATTTTTCCTTTGCTGACTCAGGGGCAGATTTTACCCAGCTAGACCAGACACTGGGCTGGTTTTACAGGCGAAGATATATCGATATTGATAATGTTTGAAATAACAGGTGAGGGCACAAACGGGATTAAGAATACGGTTCTGCTCAGCGTTGCATGAGTACATAGTAAGAACAGTCTTACAGTCTAAACAGATACCTAGAGGGGAATGTTTGTCTGGGAAAATTCAGAGAATAATGAAGTGATGTGTGCAGGATCTCACAACCGATCGGTCGCAGATCTTGGCGTGAACCCGTAACTCCTGCTTTCTGGGGCTGTTCCCTTGTTTCTCTCCAGCTTTTCCTGCCAATGCAGAGTTATCATCCATACATGGATACACAGATGCCACAGCGGACCGCAAAGCCAGATCTTCAGCTCATTAAAAAGCAATGATTTTCCATGATGCCTGTAGGGCTATGCTGATTTACTGTATATGAGGATTTGTCACTATGTTTATGTTCAAGTTTTCTAGTATTTTCAAGATACAGAATTCTAAAGTCAGGATCTTCAGAATTCTCTGCCTAATTTAAGCACTGAATCTATACATGGGCTGAGAAGGGTGTGGCGTGGCTGTTGATGGGTGATTCCACTGGTTGCCTGAATCCTTCATAGCCTCAGTCACTCATGTCATTGCCTACATATAAACGTGGGTGCCTAACTTCAGGCCACCTTGCTTGAAAAATTTGTCTCAAGCATTGCTGTTGGCTGCTAGACATTGCAATGCAGACAAACATTCCTGTTGCCTTTGTTCAGTTCAGCTGTCTATCCTCCTAATTTTTCCTTGCATTCTGCATAGCTCTTACATTAGTTTGACCTTGTGTAAACAGATAACCTCTGCAAAATGCCATTTAGCCTTTCCCTGCGTTCAGAATAGGAGTGGGTCAGTTTCTGTATTTGGGTCTTTATCCCACTGGATAAACGTTGCTAACTTAAATGGTAGAGGACAAATCACTTATAAAAGTAAATTGGCAAAAATGCCCTCATTGAATGAGGCATAATGTTCTCAGGTTAGTTCTCATTCTCAAGTTGGCTTACTTCTAAAATCAGCCTATTTTGAGGATGGTTACTTCCAGCTCCGTGGCCAACATCCTCTAATTTTCAGAAGTGCTTTGAAGTGACCTCACAAGGTGATACAATAACTTTTTACAAGTAGATCTGGAGACTGTAGGAACATGTCAGGCCGTTATTTCACTTTCATCTGGATGTACTGTGTGACATATTAACACTGCAGACACATCTGCTATTCCTAAGGGGCTGAGGAAACTTCAGTCGCGGGCAGATGCAATACGGAGGGTTGACAGAGCAGACAAGGAATCACTGCAAGTTACTATAGCAGTGAGAGATGGATACCAGGGAATTGCGATGGGCTTATCGTGGTGCTGCGTGATGTGCAAAGTAACTTAAAGCATGTGGCTCTGTTTAGTGACTTAGAAATAAGGCAGAGACGATGATGCACTAAATACATATCCTGAATATAAAGGAGTGACTGTTTATGGCTTACTGCCACTTGCCCCATAGCCTGAAGTGGGGTTCACAGTGACAGTACCTCTGTAAATACCGCTATAATTCCACTAAGATTATCTCATCTATGAGTCCAAAAGGGTCACTAAAAACACAAGTGGATGCTAGCCAAGTCTCAGTTTTACCCAGAAGTTCTCTAACACTAAAGCCACAGAATCCATTATATAGTGGTGGTGGGGGGGGGGGGTAATTTGTTTTGGTTTTAACCCTTCAAGCGGCTGTTGCATGCAGCTGACAGATCAGGCAAGGCTTGGAACTCCACAGCTTTTAATGTCCATCTTTCATAGTCATGTAACTCATCAGTATTACCTGCCTTATTGTTTTAATAAACAACTTGCTCCTCCTTTCTGAAAACTTCTTTAGGGTTTTATTTTCTGTTTGAGATATAAGTTATCTGAGGTAGAGCCTCATCTTTCTGTCCTCTGCCCTTGTCATGCTTTCTAGTACCCTTCATAACCAATAAAATAAGACTGTATGCTCCCTTGTTCTCCTCTTTCTTGGCCTTGTGTAAAATTCTTAATTTGTACCATATGATTTAAATTTTATTTGACCATTTGCTTGCTTTATTTTGATCATTATCTTCCTGCTGTGTTCTGTCTCCATTTTTCTTTTGTTTCAAAGCTGCCTGGCATTGAATTTAAAGAATCAGAGCAGTTAACAATGGCAAGTGCATTATCACTTACAGCAAATCGAATTGTTCATTCCAGCGGTTTTGGTGGCCACCACTTCGGCACCCCTGTACCTGCAAAGCATTCCTCGCTAACACCTGAATGCCGACCTGTCTGTAGGTAGAGGAAAAAATATGTGCCTGAGACAGCAGGTTGCTCTGGAGCAGCCGTGTGATCGTGCCCTTCTGATAGCTCTGCCTGTGCCAGAGCGCTGCAAAGCCAGGCTGGCTGCTGCTTCGCGTGAAGCTGAGAATCGGTGGTTGTAGGCTGGGGGGCAGCTGCTGTTGCTGGGGGTGAGAACAAGGTTTCTCCCTCTTCCATGGGTAGCAAAAAGATCACCAAAAAAAAATCTGCAGAGCTGTGATGCTGGCACTCTCACCCAGTTCTCTCTTCATCTTTTTTCCTCCCATTCCAGTTCTTGGGAATTACGGCTTTGTCTTGATCCAGACACTCCTTTCGTTCAGCTTTGCTTATGCTGCGTAGCAGCCTTAAGTTTGAGGAGAAGACTTTCCAAAGCTCCTCAGAAACCCAAGATCATAAAACCCGCAGCTGCTTTCAGTGTAATGAGCCCCCAAATCCTTCAGTCTTTTGAAATCTTCTCCCTAATACGTAAATTCAGTTAAACCACAGCAATACAGCCCTGTGGCTTTGGCAGTGTGCTTTTAAAGTTCAACCACTGCTGAGTGGTGGTTTCTTACGGGAGAAGTCCCTGACATGACAGCAGGTTGGACCATGGTGTCTGCAATTTAGGGAAATTATTCATAGAATAAAACTAGGTGTGCTGTGAGCTAACTCCATCCCCCCTGAAGGCAACAACGCAAGCGGCTGAACGGAGCACCTCTGCCTGTCCTGAGGCACGGGAGATATAAAGGCACTAACAAAGTGAGGGTTTGCAAATAAAGCAAAGCCCTCAGCCCTTGCTCAGATGGTTGGCCTCAGCAGGCAGGAGATGGTCTTCTCAAGCGCCGTGTAGGAGAGCTGAAGCATAACTGGGGTAGGCATTGGCAGCCACCAGTTGCAGCGTCAAGGATGTGCTGGAGGCTGGATCCCGCAGGGCTTTGCGGGAGGAAGCGCTTTGGGTGCTGTATCTTCTGTTTGACTTACTGCAGCGGGAATTGCCTCCTCATGCTGGTGTTAGGACATTTTCCTTTCTTTAGAGGTGGCATAGCCTCAAAAGCTTCATTCTTCCTGTGGTCCAGGGACTGTTTTCTGTCTCCTAGCCCACACGACAAAACTTGCTCGGTTTGGACTCACGTTGGGCAATATCGGCAGGACTGCTGCTGCTGCATGTGCCGGGTCTACACTCAGTGATAGATTTTTATTTTTGATGGCTGCCAATCTGGCACATTGTAAAAACCTAAATTTAAATAAAAAGAAGAAAGAATTATCTTGGAGAACTCACCAATAAAGAGACATTGCTCTGCATTTCTTGCATTTGGGGGGGTATGCCTGCTAGCGTGTGGCGGCATATTAGCTATGAGGCAGTAGCAAAATATGGGTGAGCTTTCAACTATGCAAAGCATAGCAGGTTTTGTAGAAAATGAGAGAAAGCAAGGGACTGGAGGTGGTTTTAACATCAACTGTCTAGAGGCAACAGGGTAATGTTTGATTTCCTAAACTACATTGATCCAGCTTACTGAAAATGAGTCAAAGAAGGGATAATTTTCACATTTCATTTAAATTACAGGAAGACCTTGTAAATTAAATTATTGGTAGTCAGGTAAAGTTTAATTACACTTTGCAAAGAGAAGGTGGCATTTTTCTCAGTACTGCTCCCCTGTGGGTAACTGTTCAGAAACAGATCCAGAACATCTTTAAATCATAGACTCTGGAGACTGAATTGGCTCTGTGACCATTTATAATCCAATTAACAAGAAAAAAATAAACAAACACACAAAAAATCCCAAGACCCATCCAAATTGTCAACACAGACAAAAAAAAATGCATTGAAGACTAACTCCCATAAAGTTTTCTTTAATGAAGAGGGTGCACTAAAGCAAATGCCACAAAATTGCTTCTTTTAGCAGACTGTAGGTATTACCATATTTAGGATTTGAATTTTTTTGCTGAAGCGCCTGATAGTCCCCAATATCTTTCTGATCAAGTCCCTGTTATTGTTCTCCTGGTTTTTTTTCAAAACACAAACAAGAAAATGAAAAACATTAGAGCATTTCATCATATGCAGCAGGATTTAAAGCTGCTTTGAAGAAATTGCACCTCATTATCTGGGAATACAGCTATTCAGTCTGAAAACAGCCCAAGATGATAGAATGCAGCAACTTGCCTATTTAGAAACACAAGCAACTGTAAGTTTATTTCCCTAGTGCTCTGTTCTCCATTGGTTCCCCCCTGAATACAGAATGAACCTCAAGATTTCTGCTTCATGTTCAAAACCCTACAGAGGATTTGCTGGGTTTTTTGTTGGTTTTTGTTGGTGGTGGTTTGAGGTTTTTCCTTAGCTGTAATAGGGACCTACTATATTAGGTAGTTTGCAAAGTCATATGTGGACAGTCCCTCCCCTGGCACCACTGAGGAAATAAAACAAGAGGACTAGATTGAGTGATGACTTTTGGGCAAGTTCACAAAACAGGCTGGGAGCAGAGCCAAATCCTCTGACATTCACACTAGTTTCATAGCAGCCAAATCACACTGGCTGCCAAAGCTACTCAAGTAAGCACATCTTTCTCTACAAGCATCATCTTTTTAAGATCTTCTACTGTAATAGTGAAATTTTTAATCTCCAGACGCAAACCTGGATACTCTTCTATGTCAGTTGCAAAATTTATTTTAGCAAACAATTATTAGAATATCAGTCCAGGAAGATCTGGCTGCTTCTTCCTTTGATTTAGGTTTCCAACAGCCAATGCATTTTTCCACATCTCAAGCCTAAGAAGGAGAAGAAAGAAGGAGAAAAGATGTAGGAGAAAGTTGTTATTTCCTTAAAAAACATCCAGCATCTGGACAACACGGAGTTGAAGGTAGTATGCACAGCTAGATTAATATGAAGGAACCTGTGGGACAAAACTTTATTAAATATTATTTATCCTTCCTAGAATGTGTCATTTGGTCATCTTGAAACTGTTTTACTTCCTATCTTCTCCAATTTGAAACTTGAACCTGGAAAGACTCCTATTTACCTCTCGGTTTTGCATTCCCATTTGCTGTGTGCACCCCCCTGGCATGCCCACCTGGGCTGGTGACCACTCGCAAACCTGCTTTCCCAGATAGGGTCCCAGCTAAATGGATACATACACAAACTTGTTGTGCAGCTGTACTTCTAGAAGATCTGGGAGGTCAACTTCTTAGCTGCTATCCGTTTGGTCAGCAAAGGCTTACTGAACAGATGCCGGGCACCCTTCCCGTGTGCCCTGGGCAGCACACAGAATCCAGCGCATGTGCCGCAGCCTTCGCCATCGACACAGGGGCTGCATCTATCTCAGTGACGGTAGAGAAGTATAAACATTTGTCTTCCGTAAACTGCATTAAGGAGGTAAATGTTTCCCTTAATTATGAATGAAGCACAGCAGCTGCGTGTCTGGGCAGAGGGGATGTATATTTTAAAGGGATATACATTTGAATGTGTCTTTGTTTGAAGCTTCAACCCAAATCCTATTTATTTTCTTTTATTAACCAGCTACCTATGTTGCCTAGGTGTGTTGATGAGCTAGTACTTTAAAAATAAAAGAACTGTGATTGTAATCCGTATTGTTATAAATGAAACCACATTTGAGTGAGACAAAGCTTGGATCACATGAATATGTAACTGTATTATAACACATCTACCAAGAGGCTTGCAGGGTTGTAGACAGAAGATTAAGTAATTAATTAAGGAATTACATCCACAAGGTGAAAAGTCCCTAAAGATAAGTATGTCAATAGCTATTTTAGGGAAAGGATCTAGGGTTTCTGCATCTGAACAGTTTTTTGCAAGTCTTCAGTGGCAATGCTTGCGTGCCTGTGACTATTTCGCCTCTTGCGTAAGTGCTCTCAGTTCTGGGGTCTCAAGTTTTTTTTGACAGCCAGAGGCTTTCCCTACATGATGCTCTTCATCGAAGTAGCCTCGTAGACACCAACAGAGCGCCGGTAGCCAATGTGCCTAGAAGTTACAGGAGCGGAGCTGCTGGGTGGTGACGGTGAGGGTGAATGTTTGCCCAGGGACGGCATGTAGGATAAGGGAGTGTAGGACACGGAGCCCGTCGCTAATGCTGAGGAAGATAATCTCCTTCCTAAGCTCTGCTTAAAGACCCCTTCAAATTACTAGAGCAGTGTAGATTAAAAAAAACCTAACCAAAGCTGACAGAGAGTAAGACCTGCCAGACTGTGGCTTTCCGGACCTGTGCAATGACCAGATCCCCTGTGACGGTGACAGTCCGACACAGGTTCGGTGTCAGTTCCGTGTGATGTTTTCCAGTCTTCATTTCTGCCGGAGTGAGAAAAAGGGACTAAAACTAATTTCTTTAGTATGTAGGTATCCTTTCTTCCTGTAAGTTATTTTGAAACATGCTATCTGTACTTTTCACATGATTAAATGTGTGGCTGAAGACGCCTGAAATACCCTGTAGTCTGCTCACACTCACAAACGCACAGTGTCATCTCTTGTAATACATATACAAACATTCTCATTATTCTTTCTATTTTTAATAGCTTCCATTGTGTTATTAGGAAAAATCTGTATTGCATAAGCAGTTGTGTGCTTAGTGTATTTATTTTGTAAACACTTCTCTTTTGTTTATTTATTTTGATTTTTAGAACAGAAACAGATATTTTTTTTTAATTTTATGACCTCTCTATTATATTCAACATGTATCTTTCCACTCTTTTTTTCATAGTAGAGAGTAACTTTTAGCCACCAAATTAGAATAATTCCACATTCCAGTCTATTTTAAGTGACATTAACAGTGATCTATGGTTTGGTTTAGATAATGAGCAGGTTGAGAGGAACATTTAAAGGGGATTTTATACCATTTGTGAAGCAAGCAAGGAAACAAACAAACAAATAAAACAGAACAAAAGATAAACAGAAACAATTTCCTGTTTTCCTTTCACTGATTTCTGGCAAGATGAAATACTTTATGCTGCTGTGAGTATTTCAGTGAAGTCTTCTGCTTGTTCAGGAAATAACTTTCTCCTGCTCCTGAGACGGAAGACGATGGACGACAAGGATGTTGGATGTTGCTTAAACATAGTAGATGAAAGAACATATAGTAGCAACCAAGCTTTGCAACACCAGAAAGCAGGAAAAAATAAAAAATTGCAATTCTTACAGGTATCTCTTTTGATGATCAAGGACGTTAAAACATTTGCCTATCATGCGTCTTCTGTGTGAGATGTTTCTGGAGCACTGCTGCTGTTGGAAGTTGTTTAATATTTTGGAATTTGCAGCACGCCCAGGTGTGAACCAGGCAGTGCTGCTGTGTAGTAGGTCATGAACTGCTGGGAAACACCTTCCTGGTGGGTGCTCAGTCACCTGATACCTGTGACCAAACCCAAGCAAAACGCTTCTATTAACAGAAAATTACATTGATTATAATCTGCATTTTCACACATTTTTAAAGGAAGTTCCCACCATCATCTGTACCTAATTCGTTCAGTAAGTTCTGGCCTTTTCCCATTGATAAGGGTGAAACAATCCACTCTAAATCTCAGCTATGCAGCTCAGGTAGGAATGGGTGAATATTAAAATCCAAGTCAACAGCCACTGTCAGAAAGTTTAAGGAGGCATTCTACAGTCAAAATAAATAGGTATCAAACTACCCAGGCAGGTCTTTTCCAACAGCCTGGAAAGCCATGCCAGAAGAACAACCAGCGCTGCAAAAGGAGAGCATGAACTTCTGCAGACAGTCACCCAGGCACGTTTTGTTCACCAGGCTGTCGTGTCTAAATCCACATCAGCTCTGTACACAACAGTGAGCTGTGCTGCCTCCTAACACCAATTGTAAATGGAGCTATTACGGACCCGGGGAAGTCATTATGACAGCTCTTTGTCTAAGTCATCAGGCAGCCTGTAAAACATGCCATGTTTATGATGGGAAGTGTTGTATGGCTGTGAGAGCTGTATATCATGCCTGTCGCTCTGGAGAGGCACCTGCTGACTGTTCATATGCCAGCTTGTAAAGAAGGTACGCGAGCAGCTCAGCTACAAAACCTTCCTTCTATGTTTAATTAAACCAATTTGAACTTCAGTCTGGAAGTAATAGTTAAAGAGGCTGTCGGTTTAAAACCATACGCAGAAAAAAGAAATCCTTTGCCCAATGCATAACTGGTTCAAGGACAAAAAAAAAAAAGGTAGGTCCATGCTAATCTTAAAAGGGTCATGCTGTATTTAGCTGTAAACCACCTTTTGGTGCTTTGAGCTCCAGACGGAACCCTATGGAACAGAAATACTCCTCCAAGCATGCGTGTAATGAGAAGAGGCGATGCAGAAAACCAAAGATGTATATGCCCTGGCACAGCATCATCAGTAGCGGTTCCCAGCCGCCTGCCTGATCCGCTTGCGTCTCAGCCCTGTGGTGGGTCAGTGGATGGGTGACAGCCTGGCCGGTCCATACCTCCCATCCTGTGCCTGGGTTGTGTGGCACCATGGAACAGCTGCTCCACCTGGGATCTCTACACTGCCAGCGTGCTGCTGGTGTTGCCCACCTTGGTTTCTGGGGTCGTGGCAGGATTCAGACCTAAGAGACTCAACACTTGGCAAATGTCTTTTAGGAAAAGCAGTAAGTGTCCTTGAATCCTGTATTTCATGCAGAGGTGCTTGAGGACACATATCAAGGACATCTGCAAGGACTGTTTATGGGATGCATGAAGCTCTGTCCCTGGCTTTCACGCTCACTCATCCTTAACCCCTCTAGAATTAAGAGATATACATAATAAATGATTCATTATGAGCGATTATCTCTGGAGATTTTTTTAATCTTATCAAAGCATAGACTATGTCAATCATATGCAAAGTCTCAAATGGAATTACTTCTCGTAATCAACAGCTCTTAAGTTTGTTTCTCATTTTTACCATGTTGTTTTAAAAGGAGACCTGATTCTCGATGCCTCTTTTGCCAACTGAAAGAAAGAATAGTGTATTTTTAAATCCACCTTCAGGACTCAGAACCATCAGATGAACAGCCTCTGGAGTCTTAGGATTTCCAATAAACTTTCATCAACAGAAAATCAATCATTTCAGGGAATGATATATGTACCCCAGCGGTTGCGTACAAACAGAAGAGAGGTAACACAAATTATATGCCTTATCATGTGGCACAGTAAGAATGATGCTAATCTACATAACCCATTGCAATAATAGCCTGTGACACAGCAAACTGCACTAATAACTTTAATAAATAATATTTCTGAATGTACAATGGATTACCAGACAGCCTTCGAGAAAAAGTAAGTACAAAAAAAAAAAAGTCAAACTTTTGAGACTAAAAATGGAAAAGACACCCAATAATTATCAAGGTTCATGGAAAATGACTTGAAAGTTTCCATTGTGAATTTCTAATATGCATGTGGGGACCCTACTGTTGAAAACTTGACGAAAAGTAGACAAAAAGGATTTTCTAAAACAACATTAGGGAGTTAAGTATGCAGCCTGAATTGCGCAGCTTCCATTAAAGGTAATGGGTGTTTCAGTGTGCATTTATTGCATTGAAAATTTCCCCTTGATGGTCTCATTTAATCTCACCAAAATTGCAGGCTTCAGACAGAAACGTGCTAAATATTATGCTGTGCAAGAACAACTGGGCACAGCCTTAATTCTGTTCCCCTGCTCAGCACGTGAGGCTGCTGTGGAGCACAGCTTCCCAGGTCCTCAAGTCCCTGCAGAATAGAAACATTTTTCTCCTAGCAAAATTCAGATATCATTGTAGTTTAATATATATTTCTGCTCAACCTATAGCATGTTATTATGATTGGAAAACCTCCTGCTGATCTGGCAGGACTTTGAAACCAAATGTTTTGAAGGTTTTACTCCTGTGCAAAACCATAGGCATTCTATGTGCATTCACAAGGCACTGTGTTTACAGCCGGGTCCTACCTACAGCAAGACCCTCATTCACAAGCACATGCAATGAAAACATTTGTAACTGTTCTAGCTTTATGTCTTTCTGGTGCCAGAACTCATAAAAACGGCACAAATTATATATATATATATATTTATTTATTAATGAGCAAAGAGTTAATTTTCTCGTTGTGTCCATTCTCCCTGTAGTAAAGCCATTTGAAACATTCCTATTCATGATGTCATGATGTCAAAAAAATAAAATACAAAACCGAAATGGGCATGCAAAAGGTCACCAAATCTGGAAAATTTTCATTCAAAATGTGTTTCCTTGGGAATGTATGAGCAGATCAAAACAAGGTGTCAGAATGACAATACACGTGGGCCATTAACTTTCAGTATAGTAATGGTGTTATAGCTAGAATTGCATCCCATTTTTCAGTAGTTCACTTAAGCCTTGGCACTTTAAATAATTAAATCACAAAATGAAGAAACTAAGGCAGATGTGATTTTGACCTATTTTAAAAAAAGAAAAAAAAATATTTCTTCTATACTGTATGAGTGTGCCAGCAAGCAGATGAACCCCACTCAGCCTGTTCTCAACGCACACGGCGCGCTCAGACGTGCGCAAGAGCAACATCCAGCCCTGTGTCTTTTTAACAGATGTGGTCGTGGTCCGGAGCCAAGAGCCCGAGTAATGCAGGTGCAACTGGAATATCCATTGATGATTTGGCCACATGTATATGAATTGCCAGAACCTAATACTGGCAAGAGGCAAGGAAAAGTCCTACCTACATTTTGTATGTGACAGGTGCAACTCAACCCTGTGACTCAAATCAGCGAACGTAGCACCATTATAAACTCTGCTAGGCTCTTCGTTAGGAGTTGCCATGCAGTGCAGGCAGGGCAGGGTGCGATGCCCATGCTTTTGCCGTTTTCCCATGTACCAAATGCCCTCAGTTCTATTCCAGCAAAGGCAGAATGCCAGGGGGTGGGAGATGAAAGATAGCAGCAAGGATTTAGATCACAAAGTTCTGCATGTGGATACATCCTCTTAAGTCCTAGGATGACCAGCTTCCATTTCTACACGTGTAGGAGCCTTTTAAGGGGTCATAACCTGGAAATGTTAGGGACCAGTGCTTCCAGGAGGCCTTTGGGGATCCCTTTGTAAGGACAGTGCAAAACTCACTGCAGCTGGTGGTCAGGGGAGTGGAGCCTGAGGCATTAAGGAAATGAAGTGATACTAAAAAGCCACTGTCTTGATAACTGCTGTTCATCAAAGGTCAGACTGGGTGGGCAAGCCTCTGACTTACGGACCGTGCAGAGCTTTGCTTGCCAGCGCAAGGGTGAAGCGAGACAGGCGCTTAGCAGTCCTTCTTGAAGAGTCGTACTTTCACATCACAGAGAAGAGGCATCCCACGGCCCTGGCACTTTTCCACTTTTTTTCCAATATCAGGGTACGGAGAAAGAGCAAGACCCATCTCAAAGAAAGCCAGATGCTTCCCAGAGCCTGGGTGGCTTCACAGCGTTCGCCGCAGAGACGGCTGCCTCGGACGTGCATGTTAACTCGCTGTGTTCTGCTTATGCTGCTCTTAATCTTGAAATTCTGGTCTCACCTCTGGTGGGTGATTATATTTCGACCTGCAAATTGCCCATTCAGTTCTAGTTTTCTGTGTGATAAGGCTGTCAAGCAGTTGCCAAATTTCATGCCAGAGGTGTCTGAACTGTAGTGGTAGATTAAATAGTCCCTGCAAACCACCTTGCTATAAAGGCTTCTAAAACTTACCAGGACTTTTTAGGGATGAAAAGCAATTGTGAGCTGCAGTTATGATTATCATCCAGCACTTAGGTGTTATTGTAACAGAACGAAGGGGAAAAAAAAGAAAAAAGCTATATAATGGCAACTGACATGATTATGTGATGTGTTGGTCCTTGGTAACAAACACAGCTACTTTTTCATGTGTGAAGGTACAGAAATAGCGTCTGAATCGAGATTTAGTCAAATTTCATTGTCATCCTCTAGAGGTACTAGCTCTCTTTCCTATTTACATTTAATATTAATAAGGATCCAGAAGGAGAGCAAGTGAGAAAGTAGTATCCCACAAGATACTCTGGAGTTTCAAAGTGTACCTTTTTCTCTATTACCTTGAAAATCTCAGTTAGACTTGAAATTCTGGTCTATTTTATTCTGAAACTCTGAACAACATTATTTTAATAGTGCTGAAGCAGAATATTATATTAAACCAGAAGTCTTAGGAATAATATGTAATGAATATGAAAACTTCTAAATCAAAGGTAATAACATGAAATCAAACACTTCCAACTTTTCAAAACATGAGGTATCAATACAACTGAATTAAAGCGAAAGGTAAAACACGGTTCAATCTAGTAATTTTCTCTCAGTTTCATGATGAAAATTGGCACATGTCTATTTTAATTCAGTATTACCCAATGTGAAACAGTTATCTTGAAAATGCTTTTGACCATATATTATTTGCTAATTATTTGTATATACATTGGACTCATTCTTTGCTTGGTTCCTTCACTTTAAGTAGCAGTGACTGTTTGACTCTCCTGGCTGTCACTGCAAAGCATTACAGTTGGCAGGTCTTCCTTACAGCAGAGGAGACACCCCTATATCGGGTTCCTGTAAAGGGATGTAGCAACCAAGCTCTTTTCTCATCCTTAGGTGTTGTCTTCATACAATGTTAGTGCTCTGCAAAGCTCCAGCATGAGGTTACAGTGTGGTGGTGCACAGAAGTCCATCTGCACTGAGGAAGAGGAAGGACGTGGTTGTGCAGCCGTGTCCATGTGTTCTGGAAATGCGAGTATCACACGGAGTGAGATTAGTAGAATGGGAGTACAGAATCATGAGTAACAGTACAGATGCATTTTCTCACCTGTAAATCCAACCTTAAGCTAGGTACTCCAAACCACCTTCTTGTGTAGACATTTTTATGAGCAATAAGAAAGGTAGCTTACTTAGAAATGTGCTTTCTAAGCTGCTTGGCTCTCAAAGCTATTTTGAAAGCTTAATGTCTTTGAAGATGGGTTCAGGTACTTCAGTCGTATTTGTGGCATTAATAAACATCTCACAGAGAGCCATTGTGGAATGGCATGTGTTCAAACCCATACTAACTCCCTAACTTGTGCAGCCTACTCTTTAGACCCAATTCCCTCAGCTCAGGGCTGATGACGGGCCGCTGGCAATAATATCTCGTGGCTACATGTCCCCTAACACTTAACATGCCATCCCTCTGCCGGTCTCAATACAGACTAGCATCAAGCAGCTGCCACCAGCAGCTGTGGGCATTCAGCACCTCTGAAAATTAGCTGCAGGGTATCTTAAGTCTGGTATTCCAAAAGTGGTGAATCATAAATCAGAAGCTGCAGTTGAAAAAATAGCTGTAGTTCTTGAATTTTTCATAAGAACTACTACAATTAAAGCCTTATAGCAGATAAAAATAAGTGGGGAAAATCAAAAGACTTGCTCTACCCACTTGAAAAGGAGAATTCATGTGAATGATACTCACTCTAATTGTTTCAAGTAACATCTTAGAAGTAATGTTGATAATTTTGAAATAATAAATAAGATTAGAAAATCACCAGTTATGTGAAGCCACAGTGCAAGGTCAACAGCTAGTGTGGTAGCACACTGAACAGCAAAATGAGCGAATCTGTGGGTTAAAAGTTTGATAAACCTACTGGGGGCTTGGCAAGAAAAGCAGAACATCAGTAGTAGTTAAATTGGGATGGAAATACCTGAAACAAAAATGAATGCAGAAAACTAAGAACCTAAATGCCTCATTTACCCAATTTCACTTTACAGTTTCTTGCCCAAGATCACACATGCTTATCACATTTTTTACAGCCAAGAAGATATCTGATTCTACTCAATAACACAGTTTAAACAGGCAGTGAGACACAGACCCCCTTTCTAAATTGTTATTGGTACTTAACTTGGTGTCAGATATCACTGAGAGTATTGCTAGAGTCACCTCGTGTGTCACCAACTATGCCATGCAATCTGCAAAACAACAGCTCTAGGTCTAGGAAACCCACTTTCCTCCAATCAGGCATTGTAAAGAAGTACTTAAGCTGCCAGTCAGCCTCCACATCACTTCACATCACTGAGCTGTCATAAAGATCCCTGACTTTTCTTCAAAAAACTTAATGGATATGTCCACATTAGCACTTCACTTGGCACTGGTTTTGGAGGTAATCTCCTCACTGTCCTCACTTAGCAAGCTTTCACATCATAGACTCGTCTCAGGGTGTTCGCAGCAGATTTCTTTTGAATGAAAGCAAACCAGGGGACGTGGTCCAGCCACACTGCAGATGCAGCAGGCTCAGTGCATGGGGCCAGCCTAGCGCTGGTCTGAAGCACAAGCTCTCTGAAGTGCAGCTAGTGAGAACAGCGGTTCCTAAGCACCAGGTGTTTCTGTCTACCGGTCTTGTCTTATCTGCCTGAATTACTCAATAAGGTAGACATAGCTTGTCCATCCATCTGCATTGCTGGCTGGAGCTGGCCCATGAGCCAGTCCGCCCACAATTCCTGTGCTGCCTGGCTACTTGCAGCATCAAGACCCTTCTAAGACTTGTTTTCTTCTGCGGGGTTTGAAGAGGACAAAATGAGCTTTGCAATAGTCTTCCCTTGAGCCCACGTGGATAGAAGGCAAGCTGGGGCTTGAAAGGTGCCAGACTTAAGAGCTAGAGTCTTTGTTCTGCTTCTACGTGGAGTTGCACCAAGCTTCAGAGCCCACATGTTCCTCTTGCCCACTGGAGCTGAAGCAAAGGAATAGGAGCAATTACGGGTTGCCTGATGCACATCCCAAAAGAGGTGTAAAATATAACACAGCTGTTCCTCATCTGTGTCTTTTACAGGGTGCACAACAACACAGGCTTTGGGTTGGAAGGACTTTTTAGGAATGATTTGGGTTGGAAAGGATATTCCTGGGGTCATTCTTCCGGTTCTTCTCATTCCTGAGCCCAGTTTCATCCTTTTCCATCTTCTTCATGGAAACAGTGCTTTGCATTGACTCATAGTGTCCCAGAAACAGTGGAGCACTCTTTTTTTCTCTTAATAAAAATTTTAATGTCTATAGCAAGCTTTATCAGTTCTAAAAAATATCCATATATGTTCTAAAAAATCCATATGCTGTTCCTATATCTGAACCAGTATGTGGAATTCACAGAAAGCATCCACCCAGCAGCTTCAAAATGCAAGAGGTCCTCAATAACCAAACAAATACTACAATCATCTGTGTACTTCTGTGGAGGGAGGTGGCAGCTCCTCCTCTGAGTGCTGGCTGAAGGCAGAGGGAGGTGCTGTGCACGCCCATCACCAGGAGGAACGAGCTTCACCCTTCGCACACTGGTGCTGCAAGTGTGCAAGGTCTCTGTAGGTACCTGACTAGCGGAGATGATGACTGTGTGCAAGCTCAGTGCATCTGCTGAACTCCTTTGGATATGTGTAGAGGAGTGAAGGCAGTGGGTTGATCAGCATTGATAACATACAGCTGTGGGCTTGCCTCAGCAGCAGTGGGTTGATTGACATGGATGATGTGCAGCTGTAGCTTGTTCCCACTAAGTAGTTAAATAGCCCTGAGGAGTGTGGTCTGGTCTCTGGAAGAGGGAGAAGCAGTATGGACAGTAGAGTCTGACTGATGGTAAAAACCTTGTTGCAGTCTGATAGCTTGTTTGTGCTGCGTCAATTGGTGCCCTATGTGAGGCTGACTGAGTTGGACTCTGACTACAACAGATACGTGCTATTTGTTTTGTGATTCTTGCTAGCAAAGAGATTTCTGCAAAAGTTTTTCTCTTGTGTTCTTACTGCATCTTTCTGGGACCTGCTACCTACAAGCAGCTGCTGGCTGGTGCAAAAGTTGTGTGGGCTTGATAAGAAGAGTGTTTCTGGGAACTGACTGTCAGACTGTTTCTGTCCCTACAGCCCATATGTCAGTTGTGCACGTTTAAAACATGGTGGTGGCTTCTGCCTGGTGCCCATGGATTCTGAGAAATGTGAGTGACTGACTGACTGTTTTTGTTACTTTATTTCTTTTAGATCCTTAAATCTTGGTTTTTCTTGTAAGATGGTTACATTAACAGACTGTACCTCCTCCTAGCAGCCCATGAATGTTAATATTTTAATGTTTATTTTCATATCTCACTTGACTGTCAAAAACGTAGTATTTAGCAGTACACTTGATTTAGTGTGATGTATTAAAGTAATACTGTCTCAGAATAAATACATTATGCCTTTCATGCATGATATGAAATTTAGAAAGGAACCACATGCCATAAAGAAAGAGAGAAAAAAAAAAAGAGAAGAAACAAATAGCCATGGATACCCAGGAACCAGGCTGATGCAAATTGGTGTAAGCTTCAGTGGAACAAGAGGAAAAGAAAATCAGTTTGCATAAATAATACACCTTCTACTTGCATGTTGATATTGTTTAGATGGGTGTTTATGGGACTTGATGGAGGTGCCTTTCATTTCTTTGGGGAGGGAGAGTTGTGCACATGCTGATGAAGAGCAGAAGATTAAAAAAATAAAACAGCCTTAACAGAGTATCAGGGCCTATGCTAGTACTCTCTCAGCCCAGGGAAACTGTAAGCAAGTGTATGAGAACAAACGCACAGTGTTTGCAAGCTTGCTTTCTGCATTTCTCAGAGTCGGGGAACAGTGGGTTAGGCAGGACCTCAAAAGGTCAGACTGAGAAATTTGCAGCTAAGAATATTTGGTGGTTCCTGCAACAGAGAATTAAAAATAAGGGAATAGATTAAAAGCAAAACTGCTCATGCACTATTTGGGTGTGCTGGACCCCTGACACCTGCAAGTCAGTGCCACACCAGTACTTGCCCCTTTCTTTTTTGCAGGGGGAGACAGCCCAGTAAAGCAAGAAGCACCAATGTGGACAATTAGTGGACAAGTTAGCTTGTTGTGTTTGACTGATCTAGTTCTTTTTAAGAGAGTAGAGTGCCACATTTATTGCCATGCAGTGTGCAGAAGTTTCTTTCGCTTTCTAATGTCAAAAAGCCAAAGACAGAATATTTGATTTTATTTATGACATCATAGCAGAAAATGACATGACACTAATATTATCCTCCTGCAATCAGTTTGGTTTACACTGAAGAGACCAGCTGTATGTATGAACAGGTAGAGCAAGCTGTGACTCCTTTTTAGGCTAATTTTTTTTTTCAATTTTCTTCTAAGGAATCTTTACCCATAACATTTTTTCCTCAGAAGAACACTGATGGCAAAACCATCATGCTATACTTACACATTTGCTATTGTTTTATTTTGGAATTCATAATAACCAGGACTCTCAGAAGCACTCTGTGTTGACCTCATTCAAATCCTATTGGCATTACATGGCTGCAAGAACACGCCACTTTGGAAAAAATCCACCTCAGAATCACTTAAGCTCTATTTCCACATGACAGTAAATCTAATTTTAAGGCGCACTGTAGAGAATCAAAACGCCACAGCCACATGACATAAAGCACTGAACCTGTACAAGGTCTCCCTGTCAATCCAAGTTGCTCAAAAATATTAAAGGGGAACCTTTGTTCCAGCAGGCTTTATCTCAGAAAGCACCCTTGGTCTGTCAATAACTGGGATAAAGCTGAAACGCAGCTCCAGCTGTAAGCCCCACGTGGGCAGGGTTTGTGTTGGTGGTTCTGGATAAGCGGTAGAAGCGTGGCCGAGTCCTTGGGTCTGCTCCTGTGGGACCCCCGCAGCAGGGTGAGCGTGTCCCGCAGCCAGCCGTACGGGCAGCTGTGGGGCCGTGCCTCCCGCAGCGGGAACAGAGGCATCCTTGTGATCCCCACAGTGCCCTGCGTTCCCCTGGTGCCTCACCCAGCAAAAGGAGGGGGGTCTTCACGGGTTTATGGCAGTGTCACGTGCATGACGGAGTGCCTTTTGGGGATTTCATTTTGGGTCAAAACTGAGAAGAATCACACTGTGGCTCCAGTGCCGTGTTGCTGTAGATGCTGAGCTCATCTTTAGGATTTAATCTACTTTACCAACTACAAAAGAATCCTCTAATGCCGTAGACTCATGCCAACTGTCAAAAAATAATCTGAGCAGCAGAGTATGATCTGCTCCGTTTGTCAAATTTGTGAAGTTAGGGCCCTTTCTCGCATTCCCTTTGCCTAGTTTCATTGTAATAAATTCGGATTGCATGTCAATTACTGCAATTTATGACTGCCCATCTCTCCGTTCTGAATATGTATGTGATTTTAATTTAAGGCTTCCTTACTGTACAATATTTATTATCAGTTCTCTATTTTAACTGGCATCGAGATAACTGCTATTTTACACTATTCTAATGTCTTCTCTTTTCAAGGTCATCAGTTTTGCAACATCGCTGAAAATGAAGTAGGACGTATGGTTCTGTTTAATCAAATTTCATGCTCCGTTGCCTCCTTCTTATGGCCTCTGTGCTAATTGATCAAGTTTTCAATTAAAGTCCTCCATCTTTGTTTTAATTCTTTGTTAAGGTTTTTATCCCATTACATGGTTTCATGAGATCGAAGTTGTTACAAGTGCAAACCGTCTCTGCCTTTCCAACTGTCTAGTTACTATGATTTAGCTATATATAGTTCTTCACATTTCCCCTTTCTTATTATTAAAACCCTCAGTGGACTAGCTTAATCTGTTGGATTTAGACTTAAAGTCCAGAAATTTGATTCATCCATCAAGGAGAGATTAGTTTACCTCATGAATTGTCGTGGCTAAAAATCTCTCTGTATCTCAGCACCTTCCAGGCATCGTGCTCAGCCACAATTAAGCAGATCGCTCTTCCTAAGAAATATTGAAATGATTCTCACTAATAAATGGGGCCATGTCAAGCGTGTGCAGAAGATGCTGCCTTATGGAGAGGTTTCCCTAACTAGCAGTGATTCTGTTTCCATTCTTTTATTGTGTTTATATGGATCAAGTAAATATTAATACGGCAAATATATATTGATGCACGGGGTTGATTACTCGTTCTGTAGTTTATAAGTCTACGTTTCAGAGCCTAAGTAGGAATTTATGAAATGTGTTTTGAAATCCACTAGCATGTTCATTTTTAAAAATCAAATAATCTCTTGAATCAAATGGATTTTAAAAGGCCAAAGAAATTATGCTGACAGAATCCATATAAACACAATACTTTCCAGGGAGGCTTTGCTAAATTAGGGACAGTTCTTCATTTCAAAAGGTGGACTTTTTACTTACATGCTGATAGTTTCAATTCTGATGAAAATATAGACCAGATCATTCTCTGAAAAAAAATGCAATGACTGTCAGCAGTCTTAAAAGGTTTATGGTTTACAGTCTTCACAATATGAAACATCGCACTTTATGATAATCTTCAAATAAAGTGTGAAAGCCTATAAAACATTTTCCATTCCCCTGTTTAAGATGCAAAATCAGTTTTGGTTTCCAGTCTCAGCTATCTGAATGTTAAAGCAGAGCCAATGCGCTGACGAAGTGACTGTAGCAGACCCATTCCACAGCCACTGTGCTCCCACAGTTTTGTATGCTGTTGGAGTATAAAACTCTGTAATTCTTCAACTCTTCCCCCCACGTTGTGTTGAAGAGCATGACACAAAGCTCTGTGCTTTACAACTCTCTTTATCGTTTCATGCTGAATATTCAGGCAGTCACCAGGAGGAAGCCTGATGTGCCGGGATGCTTGAACCTTGGGGCTCAGGTAGCACGAGGTGAGACCCTGCTTCCATTGCAGGCGGTGCCAAAATTCCTGTGGATTTCAAGACAGTCACAATGTCATCCTTCCACTCAAGATGACATCATTCATAGATGATGGCATTGTCTGTGGCACCAAACTCTGTCGGAGGTGCACTGGGATTCTTCGGGCAAGCCCACTGACCACAATAAACAGCACAAGTACCTAGATCAGCATGAACAGTCCTATTTGGAGACGCCTTCTTCAGACCTCTGGGGCATTTTTTGAGGGATGGTGGGATCCACCTAGCTTGTATCTGGTTTTCAACAGTAGTCAAGTACTGAATGCCTGGGGAAGATGTAGGAACAGGGCAGGTATACAATGGTGCTTCCCCAGCTTCCAGCAATCCATAGATTAGCAAATTCCTTGGTTATAAATGTTATTTCTGGGTTTAGCAGCCTTGGTGGGCTGGCTTCCCTGAATTGGCCCTGTTGCTTTGTGACCCGGTAAGAACTGACAGTTTTTATCCTTCTCTAAGGAATTTCTCAGTTTAATCATGCTGCTTGATAAAGCGCCGCCTTTTTTTTTTCTGAGCGGGTCACCTGATAATTTCACCTGTTGCCCCTACTTTTTGCACTGTGAAAATAAAAGTAATAATTTCTTAATGATATTCTCAATGTAATTGAGTTTACTAGTCATTTGTGTCACATCTACCCTTGGTTGCCTCTTTTTTTTCTGCGAAAGAGCCTTGCTCTGGCTGTTTCTCCTTTGGATGCTATTCTTTACTGCTTGACATCTTTATCTGGATGGTTCCTCATCCTCATGCAGCCTTTCTGACCAGATATCCAGAACTGCAGGTGGTGTTGAACTATGGGCACACTACGGGTTTACACAAAGCCATAATTACATTTTCAGCACAGTTCTCCGTTTCCTTCCTGATTGTTCCTAGCACCCTGCTTGTTTTTCTTGGGCTGACGGATGTTTTCATGGAATGAGCTGCTGTAATGACAGTGGCATGTAATGAGAGTTGCTCTCTCTCCTTCTGGAGATGCAGAGATGGTAGTTCAGAGCCCATCCTTGCACACATCTAGTTGTGTCTCCTCGATGCACCGCTGCACCTTCACCAACGTTGCGTTTCAGCTTCCATTTTATCCTCCACTATTGTTCCATCTTTCTGTACGTCTTTACAGCATCGTTTCATTCCCACTCTTCTGAATAATTTAGCATTAACAAATCTGTTATTTCTCCCCCTTGCTTTTTCTGGGACATTTTGGCATATGTTTATTAAAAGCCTTTTGAGAGGAAGCTTGTTGAAAGCTTTTTGAAAGCCCCTTCGCTGTGCTGTGCAGAGCTGTTGGAAAGGCCCCTGCTCCCCACGTACAGCACCTGCAAGGGGAACCACCTCAGACGGGTGAGCGCTTTTGCCTGAACATCCTTCACTTCCCCTCCTCACAGCAACACAGGTCAATAATGCCCCTCTTTTGCTAACCACTCCAGTTCTTTTTTTTGGGGAAGTAAGGATCATGTAAGTACTACCCATTAGTATTTCTTAATTCAGCTGTTTCGATAATGTCTTACGGGGTGAGTGGTTGAAGAAAGCCATAGAAGAGC